>NC_139978.1:28827313-29439813 GCF_963993115.1 Abramis brama | reverse complement strand
AAAAAACTTAAAAAGGTAATTGCTACTGTTTATCACACAATTCGGACTTTTTTCCTCACAATTGCAAGTTTACATCTCACAATTTGGACGTTATAACTCAACAATTGAGATATAAACTGGCAATTGTGAGAAACAGAATCAGAATTGTGAGATAAAGTCACAATACCAGTTAATAATCCAAATACATTTACATTCAGCTCATTGCACATGAACACTGAACTCCAAGAGAGAGGGAAGTTGCACTGATTGGCTTGCGTTGTTTGTGAAATTACAGTCTGACAGCAAGATTTAAAATTACTGATTCGCTCTGTTCATCTGGATGAATTAGTTTACTTATTCAGCCTGCATGCTAATTATTGTTTGCAGGAATTTAGCACATTTCAAGCATGGAACTTGTAGGAATGATTCAAATGAGGTGCAATACCCACAATCCTGCACTAAAATTCAGGCCCTAATATATGCATTTATATATTCAGGATTAAAAATATATATTCTGACTGATAACTATATATTCAGTATTTACATTTATTCAGAGTTATAACTATTTATTCTGACTTATTATAACTATATATTCAGTATTTACATTAATATATTCAGACATGTAACTATATATTCAGATTTATATATTCAGATTTATATATTCAGATTTGTAACTATATATTCAGGCTAATAACTATATATTCAGGATTTACAGTAATATATTCAGACTTATAACTATATATTCAGGATTTACATATAATTATTACACACACTTTTTTTTAAAGACAGTAATACTTAATACAAGGATGCATTTGAAAAAATTAAAAATTAAATTAAAAATTAAAAAAAATTCACAGTAAAGACTCACACGTAAAAAATATATTACAAATAAATGCTGTTCTTTTTAACTTTCTATTCATAAACAGACTTCTTTCATACACACGTTGGGTTTTCACGTTTTATGGGGAACAAAGTCACAAACAAAACGAAATGATTATTAAATAAAACTAATATAAAAAGATAATGCTAATACCTCTTTCAGCACATCACCCACTATTTCCCGGTACACCTCCTCTATTGCCATGCTGATGGTTTCCTTGACAATGCCCCTCGTTAGTTTCCCAGAATTCATCATCTCCAGAAAGGCCCATACAGAGAAGCCATTCTGCTGAACAGAATCCTGGGAAACGAAGTCCTCGAGTTCAACAAGGTTCAGCTCAACACTCATGGCCATGCATATCTTCTTGAGTAAATATTCAACCTGTGAAAAATAAATAAATATATATATATATATATTTTTATGTGTTATAAGATTAGCTATTTGATGCTGCAGTTGTGCATTTACCAACCAACCTAAAAAGACCGCATTCAAACAGGCACAATGCAAACACTTGTTTGTTTTAATGCTGAAAATATTACAATTGTATTGTAGCTACGAAGCACCAAGATATGTCTTTACTCCATTCTGTCTTACTTCTCTTCTATGAAACTGTCACAAGTTACATTATGATTTTACCAACAGTTGCAAAACGGGGCACAGGAAATCAATCAAGCTGCAAGAAGAGAAACAGCACAAGGGCGGTGGGAAAACACACACGTTCAGCACAAACACATAAAAGAGAGAAAAAAAATCACCATGTAAATAGGCTACAGCAGCTCTGACATCTTCCCACTGACACCAACATCACCCTTGTTTCCTGACAAAAGCTATTTAAAGCATATATGCATGCATTGGCAGTGTTGTGCCGTTCACAATGAAAAGCAAACAAAATAAAGATGAACATGACAGACTACAAGCAGATTTGGCAGTATGATTATCAGAAACCGAAAAACCTGCAGGGGTTTTGACGATTACCAGTTTCAGATGAAGTGGAAAAACTGAAAATAGCATATAGTAAATGGTGGTCCTGTGGTTAGCAGCAGGTTTACAGGCGTCTGATTTGATTTACACTCTAAGTTCTAAGAATGTTCTCAGAGTCTCAGAGTTCTCACTGTGACAGACAACAGTACAAAACATTCTACTTTTAATAGGAGAAATATAGTAGCCCTAAAAGTATTTTTAGGTGTATTTGTAAGTAACACTTGAATGTCATTGCATTAGATGTTAAATGTTAAACTAAGAGGAATCTGCAAATAAATTATGTTACAGCTTTTCTCAGAACTAGGTTCACATTTCTGAGGCATTTTTGCACTGTTAAAGGGGTGCTATAATGCCCTTTTCACAAGATGTAAAATAAGTCTTTGATGTCCCCACAGTGCGTATGTGAAGTTTTAGCTAAAAAAAAACCCACAGATATTTTTATATAGCATGTTAAAATTGTCCCTTTTTGAGGGTGAGCAAAAACACACAGTTTTGTGTCTGTTCCTTTAAATGCAAATGAGCTGCTGCTCCTGGCACAGGGGGCGGAGCTACAACAGCTTGTGTCTTGAAAATTTCAATGTTTTTATGTTCAAACCGGAGTCAGACAAAGATGGAGAGACTCAAGAAGAAGTGACAACATGTAGACAACATCACCCTTGTTTCCTGACAAAAGCTATTTAAAGCATATATGCATGCATTGGCAGTGTTGTGCCGTTCACAATGAAAAGCAAACAAAATAAAGATGAACATGACAGACTACAAGCTGATTTGGCAGTATGATTATCAGAAACCGAAAAACCTGCAGGGGTTTTGACGAAACCCCTGCAGACTTTTGGCATTTTTAAAGCTCTTCTCAAAACAAATTTTTTTAAACTTGCATTTGAATGCTGATGTCTTATTGTGATCGTTCTATAGTTATTTTTATGTTGCTGTTGTTTCTATTAAGTTTTACTTGTAGTATTTCCAGGTGGACTGTGATTTTATGTACAGCGCTTTGAGAAGCTGCTTTTAAAGGCGCTCTATAAAATAAAGTTTATTATTATTATTATTATTAACATTTCTGAATGGTTAGTTGATGAATTTATGTAGCTTATGTGTAGATATCTTCTAGTCACTGATTAGCATATTCTGTCAGGGTTTATGTCAACTTTAGGGTCCGTGATGTCACTAACCCGGGAGGAATGTCATGCAGTCCCTACCAGCCATTTGTTGTAGTCCTTAAAAAGCAATTTCTTTAAAAGAAAATAGCTCCCTTTGCTTTGAACTTTGAGCATCATGACTCAAACAGCAACATTACACACTATTTAAAGTTAAAAAAGTGAAATCAAATGCCACTTGGTTCGATATTTTATCAAATGCAATTAATACATTTTTGAAACTTTATTTTTTTTTTAAATTTATTTAATTGATTGGATGGTTAAGGTTTTGCTATTGGTCGATCTCATGTGAGTGACAGGTTGTCCCACCCTCAAACCAGTAAACACATCATCAGAGAAGAGAAAAGAAATCACCGTTGTGCAAATGATGTGCACAGACACATCATTTATAATAAATAGAGCATATTTCATAAAAAGACAAGAATTGTCCATTTTGATTTCAGATTCATGACATTAAGTGTGCCCAATAATATTTGGTGCCACTATTTAACAGCCTTTCAGGTAAAAAAAAACATATAGTACTGCATAGAAAAACTGTGGGTAACACTTTATTTTGATGGTCCCTTTTGAACGTGCTGTTGACTATAAATAACTTTGCAACTATATGTCAACTAACTTTCACTGGAGTATAAGTAGACTGTCTGCTTAAAGGAACACTCCACCATTTTTTGAAATAGGGCTTATTCACCTTCTTTCCTACATTTAGATAGGTGGGCAAATGCATTTTTGTCTCAGTGCATGCATTGTTTTAGTTTGACAGGGTCGGCGCTAGCTTAGCTTAGCATAATGAATGGAATCCTTTGTTGCCAGCTAGCATGTCCTTAGTAAAAGTGATATAAAAAATAAAAAAACCCCACCTAATTACTTCTTGTGGCCTGCGTATTCACAACGAGTACAGATAGCGATGCAGATTAACACTAGGCGATTTCCTAGGCAGATATTGACTTATATATTAAGGACTATATTAGGGGGAAGCACAGGCGAAGCACTGCTACTTGGGCGTGATATCTCTGCGCCCAAGTAGCAGTGCTTCGCCTGTGCTTCCCCCTAATATAGTCCCAAGTCAATATCTGCATAGGAAATCGTCTAGTTAATCTGCATCGATATTTGTACTCATTGTGAATACACAGGCCACAAGAAGTAATTAGGTGGGTTTTATTTATTTTTTATATCACTTTTACTCAGGACATGCTAGCTGGCAACAAAGGATTCCATTCATTATGCTAAGCTAAGCTAGCGCCGACCCTGTCAAACTAAAACAATGCATGCACTGAGACAAAAATGCATTTGCCCACCTATCTAAATGTAGGAAAGAAGGTGAATAAGCCCCATTTCAAAAAACGGTGGAGTGTTCCTTTAATATCTGCAAACACTTTATTGTGATGGTCCTCCAACAGACACTCTACTGACTACAAGTAATTTTGCAACTACATGTCAACTTAATCTAACCCTAACCCTACCAGTCTATTAATACTTAACTAACACTCTAATGAGAGTTAATAGACACGTAGGTGCAACGTTACTTATAGTCAACAGAATGTATTAAAGGGACCATCAAAATGAAGTAAAACCAAACTGTGTACTGATGGGATTATTTAAGGCTTCTGAAAATTGATCTAAATGACAAATAAGATGTTTATTTTAGGCACTGAGACGCATTAAGTACTGTAAACATGAATCTCACCTCATCAGGGATTATGACCAGTGGATATCTGTCCTCAGAGAGAAATATGAACAGACACCAGAGCCGGAAGGCGTCTTTTCCAGGTAAAATGCTCTTTCCCTCAGGTCTATAGTTCTTCTTGGCAGTAAGAGTCCAGCAGAGCTCATCCACATTTTCTTTGATAAATGTTCCTTCCACCACCTTACAGAGAGGAGACAAACTCTCAAGTCAGAAACTATAGCATCAGGAAATGCAAGAACGTTAATGATAAATCATTGATGTCAGGCTGAGTTTATGATGAATGCCATATCGGCCAGCACAATATAAAAAATAAAAATAAAAAAAAAGTTGAAAATGCACTGATTCGGAGTGCTGGAGGAACATATATACCTTCATAGAAATGCACACAAAAAACATTGTCTTGCACAGAATGACATAAAAAAGCCTGGGTCTCAAAACAAAATGGCTACTACAGTGTACGAGAATGTATAGCAAGGCTGTGTACCTTGTCCAGGATGTATTTATTGAGGTAGGGCATGTATCCCTGACTGGACACGGGACCGTCGTCATCGTCTCTGAAGTGCTCCTCGAGAGCCGCCGGATCGTGCGGGATCCCCAGAACTGTGTAAAGATTATGAGACAAGACCTGCAGAGCAACAGCACACATCTTAACATTCACCAATGGTCATAAATACACAAAACATTACAGGGGATTTAATTGATGCTTTTAGATGCATTCAGCCTTTCATAATTGCAAAATTAGAAAAGAATGCAAAAGACATGCATTCTCACACTCTTCGACCCCACTTTATGTATAAGTGAAAATCAACTTGTCCTGAAATGAGGCAGACCACAGGTAGAAGTATTTATCCATATTAATTTTAGCATTCTCTGCTCTCAGAGGTTTGACTGAATTTATGATACTGATATCATAAGTCATATTTATTTACTCATTAATGCTTTTAACAGGCAAGATTTTGACAAATTATTTGCTGTTAGATTCCAAACAAAGCATCACTAAACCCCTTCCGGCAACAGCAGGGCTATTGCATTACTTCTCTAACTTCGCTTAGGAACTTCTCTAAATGTTTCTTTGAAAATGACAGAGCTGGTGGACTAGAGATGAGTAGATCAAACAGAGTCTGATCTCACAGCACACATCCGGTGGCCACCGTTCTCAAAGCTGAAGATTCAAAGATGATCAGTTTGAGCCCATTTACCACTTCAGAGCTACAATGCCCCATGGTCAGAGATGCCCCATTACAGCTGGTCATCTTGAGATATGGACTGGACTAAACCTAATCATGGGACTAAACATAAGCAACAATCTGTACATCCATGCAAAGCCAGCATCTGTACAAACATAACAAGGTGTACTGCAGTATAATTAGCTTGATGAATACACAATTTTGCAAAACTAAACAAGAAAGCACCAGTGAATCTCAGAAACCTCAAGCCCTATGAGATCAGGCATAATTTGCTTTTTAAAATGCATGAGAAAAAGAAAATACATAATTTTGCATTTCCATAAAAATAATACATTTAAATCTATGAATGTACAGATCTAAGGTATAGGCTGAATACTATATTTGAATAGTATATATTTGGACATTTGAATATTAAAACCTGTGACCCAGATATTCAGCAAGTTCACCATGTGGCAGCTGATGATTTGCTCACACAGGAAACACATCGCAAGCAGTTAAAGCAAGTGTATGGCATTTTTAAAGCATAAGATAGGAAGGAAAAACAATAATTTAACGTAATTCATTGATCCTTTTTCTCTCTATTGGATCAAGGAATACATTTTTAAGACCTTGAGGTCTGAGAGCCGTATGGAACCCCATTTTTCAGCATCCTAAAGTTTCATCATAGTTCATTAATGAGTTTGCAGCTCACCTTTAGTTGTGACTTGGACACCTTTCCACTCTTCTCCACATCTAGAGCGGTGAAAGCGTACCAAATGGACTTGAGCAGTTCTGAGCGCAAGTCCATGACTGCACCAATTTTACTCTCCGTTTTTCCTTTTTTCACTGCCTTCTCCTTTTCTTGCTCTGTCGTTCAAGGCCACCCACACCCACCGCACAAGTGTGCATCCTCCAACTGGCAAATGACACCCCCTGCTGGGCCAAAACTCAATCAAAAAGGAATAAAGTTCAGCAAATGTTTTGATTTGAACAGAATAGAAATCATCACAACAAAAAACATGGTATATAAAAGTACTTTCTCATACATAAATGACACTTGCTTTGGGTCAAGTCAAGTTAAACTCACTTTAGATCTTGTAACTAACAAAGAGCCAAATCCCTTTTCTAAGTAAATCTACAGTTCATCTGGTCTATTTATAAGCTCTGAAAGAAGAAGCACTCATTTGGCCCTATGATGCCAAGTAACTCACTCTTAAAATTCGTTATCGGAGAAAAAGAGGAACAAAAAAAGAGAGAGAATACAAAAATAATGTTCACTCTTGAAAAGTGAAAGGGTTCTGAACTTGATTAAGCCCTAAATGAAAGCTGCTATCTTTCAACTTTTGAGCTCTACAAACCCTAAATCAGAAACTTATTATTATTATTATTATTAAATTATATAATAATAATAATAATTAAAAAAAAAATAATAATAATAATAATAATAATATATATATATATATATATATATATTTTTTTTTTTTTTTTTTTGGGTGAACAAAAAATTAACCCAGTCAAGATATTTGACCCCAAAATCAACAAAAAAACAAAATAAAATAAAGCTTGCTGAGAACCAAGTTATTCAAGTTAAGCATTTTCACCCACAATTCCTTAAAAAATAAATAATAATAATTCCTGCATCATTAAATGTATGCATCATGCTAGTATTTGTTGTACCATATTTTATTTATATTGTTTTTTTATTTTTAAAAAGAATCTAAATTATTTTAATCATATACATATTAAAATGATGGTAACACTTTATTTTACAATGTCTTTGTTACATATCTTACATGTACTTACTATAGTAATCACAGTAAATTATGCATAATTTCAAGCAACTAAACCCTAACCCTAATTATATAGTAAGTCCATGTCGTTAATTAATATCAGGAAAATAATGTCACAATGAAGTGAAATATGACCCAGACACTTTGTTCAACTTTGGTTGATATTTCACAAATCTTCTCCCTGTCAAAACACAACTTACAGTGCTATGCATAAGTTTAGACACTCATGCTAAAGTTGACTAAAAAGAGGAATAAAAATTCATCTTTTGGAAATTGAACTTAATGCCTTAATTAAAAAAATTAGGAAAAATCCAACCTTTAAGGACACCAATTTTCTTTGTGAATGAATAATGTATCCTAAATAAATAAATGTTCTTCCTTAAAATACAGGGTGCATAAGTCTGGACACCCCTATGTTAAATTCCCATAGAGGCAGGCAGATTTTTATTTTTAAAGGCCAGTTACTTCATGGATCCAGGATACTATGCATCCTGATAAAGTTCCCTTGGCCTTTGGAATTAAAATAGCCCCACATCATCACATAGCCTTCACCATACCTAGAGATTGGCATGGAGTACTTTCCATAAGATCATCTCTCAGTGCAAATCAAACCAGCTATTAGGCTAACTGAAATAAAACCAAGCCAATCTCTAGGTATGGTGAAGTGAAATATGACCCAGACACTTTGTTCAACTTTGGTTGATATTTCACAAACCTTCTCCCTGTCAAAACACAACTTATATGTACATAAAAAACTGGTTTTACCACCATAGAATCTATAGATAGATTACTATTAAAAAGTAACACCCAAAAAAAAAAAAAACATAACATTGGATAATGTGACATTCTATACCAAATGTACAGTTTACTGATGCAAAGGCAAGAATCCAGCAAGAATCATAACCCGTTCTTTAAGAACTGCACAACTAGGTTGTTTATTTCGTGATAACTGATACAGGATAAATGTTATACATTCTTTTTTTTTTTTCAAAACACTGATATTTTGTCATTTTTCTGTTTTAATATGTAAAAATTACACCAAACAAAAGCAAGGATTTGGCGAGATTGATATGATACATGATCTGGATGTGTAACAAAATCGACTATAAATCATGAGCAGCGATTGACGGGCAACACTGGCAATTCTCTGTTCAGTTATAAGAGACGATGATAACAAAGAACACAAAACAGAGAACTAAAACGAGGACGTTACGGATAAGATGCCAGTGCGCGCCAGAGAAACATAATTCTTCCAGGTCATCATTCATAGCCAAGAAAATGCACACAGAATAATCTTTCTGCTGTATATATGCAATTGCTCAAGCTCTTGAGTCGACTGTACTGTACAAAAAAAGACATACAGATGTTGTAGACATACTTTAAACCTAGTCTCTCAATACTTCAGTATAAACAAAACAAAACTCTGGTTTCAGGAGCTAAAAACTACAATGGACTTTCTTAAAAAAAGGAAAAGAAAAGTTTTTGACATTCACATTTCTGAAACGTCTGGTAACGGCATTGATCATGATGGACTAGTGTTGAGATGTGATGCTTTTCAATGAGGCATTCCCTCCTTTGAGCAGCTGTCTGTCCTCCTTAAACCACTCCCGTCTGTTCGGCGTGATTCGGCCGAGCGCGTTTAATCTCGGCCGTGAGAATGAGTGAGCGAGAAAGAGACAGAGAGAACGAGATCACAAAAATCCATCCCGAGGCTTGAGGTTGTTACGGTGAGGCGGGGGCCTTGCTGTTGTAGTGCACCTGGTACCTGTTGACATGTAAGCCTTTGACCTGCACGGACACGCAGGTGGTCTTGCAGGGGATCATGTCCTCATCTTCTTCTCCCATGAGCCAGTCCTGCACGCTGCGCTCGGCGGCGGGGGACACGTTATCGCTCAACCAGCCCCGGTGCCACTGTTCAAAGCGCTCGTGTTGAGCCCGTGCTACTCTGTGCTGGGACTAGAGAGACGGGACACAATAAACAATAAATACACTACAGTTCGAAAGTTTGGAGTCAGTAACAGTTCATATTTTTAGGTGCTAAAAGACTAGAATGAAAAATGTATATTGACTATAGAAAAGGTCAGGATTTGTTTTTGTATTGTATTAGCAATTTTATTTGATCAACATACTCTCCGGGCCTTCACCAGGGCTCCTCGGCGGTACATGTAGTCTTCGGAGTTCATCACAAACACCATCTTGTGCGTGTTGAGTTTGAAACGGCAGTCGAGGTTCCCGGCTGTCTCCACACCCATCTTCCGATGCCACTCTCTCCGGCAGCGCATGGCTTCCACCTGCTTGAGCTGCCAGCCACGGAAATGCCTCAGATTCCTAAAGCGGAGACGCACAGAGGAGCCAAACAAACGTCAATCTACTTTCAACTGGCCAGACCAAATTAAATTTACACGAGCCAATTTTTGGTTTGTTAGAGTTATGTAACTGGTCTAGTAATGAAAGCTTGTTTCCACCACAAATTAAAAAAGTTAATTGCAACTCAATTCTGACTTTTTTTCTCTCACAATTTCGAGTTTATATCTGGCAATTCTGACTTTATAACACGCAACTGCAAGATATAAAGTCAGAATTGTGAGATATGAAACTTGCAATTCGGTAGCCTGACGTCATCATACTAGTCAGAATGTGAGTCTGATACTGCTCCATTGGGCTGTGATTATGGGGCGTGTTTCAACCGAACCAGGAAGGAAAATGCATCTGCACTCAATTGGATAGACCTACAGCCAATCAGAGCAACGGAGTATGTGACGTATGTTTTCATTCATGTTTCCGATCGAAAAATGCCTTGATCGCGGTCGATATCTTCTATAACAGGCGCGATGGCGGAATCTACACGATGTTTTATTAACAAAGTTCGGGAGGCGCACGTTTAAATAATCAATCCAATCAACTTGTCATCAAACAATAACCGTCTACACTATCAGCATGAGAGGAAGCATATTCACTCTGTCAACTCACCTAACATTCCTTTTCAGCATCCCTCCACTCACTCTTGGCTTGTTCTTCCACAGCCTGGAATACGGGGGGAGTACTTTGGCCTCAGGCCGAATACCGAGCCCGGAGCCTCTCCTCGGACAGCACGTCAAATATGCATTTATTCTATCTGACTTATTTGTAAGTGTGAACTCGTGAAATCTCAATTCTCCAGCGGCAGTCATCTTTGTTGTAAACGAATTCAACCCAAGCGCTCGTTGATGACGTGGATGATTACGTTACCGTTGCTCATCTGTCCATCATCGTATAAAGCCCGCCCTGACAATTTGATTGGTCCGAACAATTTTTGTTCGGGCATAATAGCTCCTCAACGGATCGAGTCCAGACAGAACTTCCCGACCTAAAAATGTTGTGGGCGGGGCTAAGTTCGGCTGGCATCCAGGCTAGCAATTCGGAGAAAAAAAGTCAGAATTGCGAGATGAAAAAAAAAAAAAGTCTGAATCGTGAGATAAAAAGTCGGAATTACGTTTTTAAATTGTTCTATTCCGCGGCGGAAACAAGCTTTCATAGTCTAGGACTTCATACTGAGACCTTGATTAATTTATTACAGAAACAGTGTCTGATAATATGAGGGAATTTATTAAAGAAACCAAGTGGTATTGGGCTTGTCTACACCATGATCTGGGCCACCCCTCCAAATAAAATAAAATCATTGCACCTTTAAAATAAGAAATTGACTATTAACCATCTGGCTACAAAAGGGAAAGAATAGGCATAAAGAGAGCAGGTTTTTACCTGGGTAGAAACACAGGCTTGAAGTAGTAGCCTTCTGCCTGAGAGCACACAGACTCTGTCCCTATATACTGCTCCATGTAATTAGACAGGCTCTGAAACAACACCATAAAAATCAGTTAATAATAATGCACTGGAAAACAACACTACACTCCAGCCCCACCAAACCAGATTACCCCATTACATTTAAAGCTTCTAAGAAAAAACAACAACCACAAACTATTTTCTGTTGTAAAAATCAGGTAGGTACCTGAACATCCAGCGGGTCATCACCCTGAGCCTCCTCCGTGTCCAGCAGCTCAATCGTTAAGGTTACCTGACCTTTGTTTTGAATGAACATGACCTGACAAGAGAAAGAGTCAAGAAATTACATATAAAAGTAATTACAAAACATGCATGACAATTCATAAGATTAATGCAACTGAGGAGGTGAATATCACATTTTAAATTAGATATCCATATAAATGTTGGTCATATATAGGCACAGCATTAGGTCAAGCACCTTGAAGCAGTTCTCTTCGGCCATGACTCTCTCTGCCTTCCATTGGTAACTGGCCTCCCAAGCGGCACGGACACACTGGGACGAGAGATTCCCACCGGCGGCCCCCCTCTTCCTCTCGGACAGGTACAGCTCAGTGACTTGCAGACACACCTCATCACTGACCAGGTGTTGAAGCTGCCAATCAGAGAGAAGAGCACGTTAACACCCCGATCACAGTAAAGGCTCTTTGGTGTATTTGCGGGAAAACAGAGACTCAGACCGTCACTCTTATGATTCTATAATAGGGTTAAAAAATTAATTGAAATGACCATATGACCTCCCACAAAAAAAATAATAAAAAAATCTGCACCTAGAACTTCACAAAAATGGACAGCATGTCACTTACAAGTCATACAAATTTTTCTTTCCTTGCATATTCATTTATGACACTTTTCTTAATTTCAGCTTTCAGCTTCCAATATATATGTGTATTACTCTTTTTGGTAACATTTCATAATAAGGTCTCATTTGTTAACATTAGTTAATACTAATGTAGTTAACTAATGTTAACAATGTAACATTATTGTAAAGTGTTACCCTCTTTTTTTTGTACTTAATATGAACCAGAACCAAGAACCAACATCATTTATAAAAAGCAAAACCAGCCATTAGGAAAAAGAGTTGTAAATTACAAGAGTAATTTACTTTGGTGCAATAAACCTTGACTAACGTTATATTTGAACTTCAAGGGGAAAAACACAAATGCACAGATTATGGCCTCTTTGAAAGTATACAAATTACCCCTAAAAACTTAGCTTTGTGCAATCCAACTCTCTGACTCACCTGTCTTACGATGTTCTGAATGAGCTTGTCAACGGTGAAGCCGATGTAAGCGTGGATGGTGAACATCTCTCTCAGGGTGTCCTCGTACTGCGTGGACTCCAGGTTTCCATCCAGTAGACTGCGTACCATGTCTAAGAATGCTGGGTAATATTCCTCTAACTCCACCTCACCTAATTTAACAGACATTACGTGTAAACATTGAGCAAGAATGTTAATTTGGTTCTAAAACTAGACTTAACTATCGCAAAGTGAATGTGAGTGTTACTTGCTTTCCATACAAAACTTGCTGCCACAATGCAAGTGCAATGGAAGTGCATTAGGGCTGCACAATATTGAAGAAAAGTGATATGCATAACTCGTTAAATAATGCAATATTTAACATGTACAAAACAGATACTGAATAATCAAATGTAAAAATAAAACTTTTGTCTTCACTGTATGAATTAAATAAACACTGATTCTTATTTAAGCTATAAAAGTTATCCTGCAGTGAGCGATTTTCTCTTTGTTTTTTGTTGTTAGATTAAAATTAATAACACAGATGGCAGCAGGTACATTAGGCTGCTGTCACTTTAAGAGCTAATGCACGGATCCAACATACTGTTACACGCGTTTTCTTTCTCAACCGTTTACGTTCACTTAAGACACTACAACCGTTTAAGTGAACACTCACCAAGACGGGCATTTTGACATAATTTTGTGTGTATTTGGCCATAAAAGCTGCGGAAGATAACTGAATTCTGAAAGGCGTTGTCTGAAAGGTGCGTGGGAGTATGCTTTGAATTCTTTTCCGCAGCTTAACTCCTTTAAACATTATGCATATCACACGTATGTAACGGTCATGTGTCTTATTCTCTGCTATCTGTCAACCTAAAATTGACATTTACCTAACTTTTTGAAGTATTAAAATCATTCAATTATCGCAAGCCATTGTGATACGCATATCGCGATATGTACATTTGCTTTGCTCTGCTATAGGATTGATTGCACGTGGCGACCCATTATCTCGGGCAATGGTACACTTACTGAACCTGCGTCCAAGTTTGTTGATTTATTTATTAAGCCTTTTGTGAGGACTCTTCCGTCTTTCATTGAGGATACTGTGGATGTCTTAAACAGCTTGTCTAATTTAGGCAATGTTGGGTCCCAATACTTAATTAGCATGGATGTAGAGTCTTTATATACCAACATTGACCACGAGGAAGGGTTACACGCCTTGAAACACTTTATTTCTGATAGAGATAATATTAGACCTCCTTCTCATTTCATTGTACAACTCACTGAGTTTATTATTCACAACAATATTTTTGTGTTTATTGACAAACTGTACAAACAGAAGATTGGCGTTCCAATGGGCTGTTGTTTTTCACCCAATTATGCCTGCCTGTATTTGGGTTTATGGGAGAAGTTACATGTTCTTAACCCGAGTAATTCTTTTCATCATTGTATAACATGGTATGGTCACTACATAGATGATTTATTGTTTATCTTTAAGGGTACTGACACTCAGGTTCTCGAGTTTCACCAATACCTTAATTCTATAAATAGTAATATTAAATTGTCTCTAGAATACTCCAAAACCAGTATTGATTTTTTAGACCTAACTATCTCTATTGACCCAGAAGGGAAGTTGCATACTACAATTTTTAGAAAAAAGACCTCTAGAAATACCATCCTTAGGGCTGATTCTTTTCATCCTCCTTATCTCATTGATAATGTACCTTTCGGCCAATTTCAGAAGTTACGCCGCATATGTGATGATGATGTGGATTTTGAAAAACAGGCAGATAGTATGTCAGAACGTTTTATTAAAAGAGCGTACAAACCAGATATCGTCGCGCATGCACGTTCCAGAGCTCTATCCCTGAACCGGTCTGATACCTTGATTAAGAAGGTTCGTAAGACAGATGCTCAATCCCGCCCGTTTTTTGTCACACAGTATAGTAGGGAGGCTAGACAGATAAAACGGATAATTCAGGATAATTGGGCCATTATGAATTCTGATCCTGTCCTCCAAAAGGTCTTTCCACAACCGCCTATATTTTCTTACAGAAAGGCTCCGACTCTTCGAGATAAGTTGGTGCATAGTTATCTCCCCCCTGAGAAGAATGAAAGTTGGCTTAAGAGACCTATTGGGTTATATCGTTGTATGAACTGCCCTCACTGTAGTAATATCATCCCCTCAAAAACTTTTGTGGATTTTAAATCTAACAGAACATTCAAAATAAAAGATTTTATAAATTGTAACACTACATTTGTTATTTACCGGTTATCGTGCCCGTGTAAGAATGTGTTTTATGTAGGTCGCACTAAAAGACGTCTACGTGATCGGTTGGCGGAACATATGCCATTCGTATTAGTAGCCCTGACTATCAGATGGCCCAACACTTCCTACATATGCACAACAAGAATGATTCTTTACTAAAAATAGAGGTCCTGGAACATGTGAGACCTTTTGATAGAGGTGGTGATAGGATTCGTAGACTCAACCAGCGCGAGTCATTTTGGATCCATCAACTGGATGCGCTTCGATATCCAGGTTTGAACGATGACATAGAATTTAAATGTTTTTTGTGACGTTACCTATGTCTGTACATTGGTTTTGTCTCGTATTTATTTTTTACTTATGTTCATACTTGATACTTATTTTTATGTATTTCTTTTTCCTCCAGATAACCTACGTTGAGGGATGTTATTGGGAGATATTTGGGCTCTTTTTTCATTTTTTTCATTTCAATTTTTTTTCATTATTTCTTTGTTGGTCACCTGTTGGTTTGCTTTTGTTGATTTTCCCTATCCTGTAGACCTGATTGTTTCATTGGATTAATTGACTAATTTGGACCTTATTAGGTTAGTTGATGTTTTGGTTTATGGGTGTGACTTTACTTGCTTATATTTGCTGCCATTCTCTTTTTCTGTGTGACTACCCTGATGAAGACCATTTTGTTGGTCGATACATGTTGGTGCATATATATATTTCTAAAATGACTTAAGCCACATTCATTAAAGGCTTTTTAACCTGATCCTTCTCCTGTTATTTTGCCTGGGACCTGCTTTTGTTTTCCTTTGGATTTTTTTCCCTACCCCAAGAGCACCTATCTTAAACTCCTCTGACTCTACCTGAGCGCCTGGTTGAACCTCTCACATGTACATTTGCGATATTTTGATATATTGTGCAGCCCTAATGTGCATCATTCAGGAAATCTACTCACTTGGCTGTTTTAGACGCAGCTCCATGGCCAGGTCATTAGCCTTTTCTCTGCGCCCCTCTCCCATGAGCAGCCGTTCCCGATTCTGCTCCGCCCTGTGTTCCAGTAACTGTCTCTCGGCTTGCCTGTAAACCTTCAGCAGCCGTGAGCAGAGGGTCTGGTGCAGCCTCAGGAAGAAGTACCAGTTATTATTGACGAAGAACAGGTTGTAGACTCCATCCAGCTCCTTCTGGTGCTCAGCTTCTGGGTCTCGCAGATCCACCACCTCTCCTTCTGGATTCATGCTGTGGGAGGCCATAGAGGTGTCCATGCTCTGAGGGGAAGTGCATCGTCTTCGTCTGGAATCGCCGTTCAACTGTTGTTGGCCGCCTGACGCTGAGACTCCGCCTCCTGCGGCGGCGCCATCCTCACCCTCTGCCTCCTCGTCCGTAAACTCCTCAGTCTCGCTAAGCTCTCCACGACGGGCAAAAAAGAGGTCAGGAACGAAGTGCTGGATGATGCGCTTGATGTGGTCCTTGTCATCCTTGTGGATGGTGGGCTGCCGCTTGACGTGGTAGATGATGAGGGAGGCGGCGTCCTCCAGGATCTGTTTGTCTTCATGAGTGAAGATCATGTGGGGCTCGCTGGTCAAACCTGTGCCCGAGCCGTCACGACCTTGCTGGCCAACGCCGCCCTCTTCTGTGCTCTGCTCCTGCCGCTGTGGAAGGGAACAAAAGGGCTAGTAACAAGTTGTTATCTGCATGACACACACACGACTTTTGCAGCAAGTGACCTAATATGAGATTTCAGATGCTGTACTCTGTTCTTATTAAACAGGAATGCAGAATTAAAGTATTGAAAATAATATTTAATGTGTTAAATAATATTGGTATGTGGCTCTGCTGCTTTTTTGTCATGTAAAAACATTGACAAATAAATTAAAATGATTTTTTGCCAAATAAGCTAATAAAGAAAATTAGGTATCCAGTCTATTGTGTTTCCCTACCTAAGAAACATTCTCAAAATGAGGGATGCTAATAGGGATAAGAAGTGAAATGTCTGCTGCCTTTTTTACATTGCGTGGTAAGGATGAAAAGAAAAAGGTGAAAAAACAAACAAACAGTATTTTACAGAATAATGACAGGACAACAAACTTTGTTATAGACGCATTTATGCATTTGACTTTCAAATTGTCAGTCACCCACAAGTTTAGTTCTTTATTAACTTCCATTGTGACTTTAGTCTCTGAAAAGATATAGACCTACATTACCACTACTGCAGTCAAAATAATGTAGCGTGCGAGACTCAAAAAGGTTTCTTTCAGGAACGGATTATAGTCATGGGAAATAGCTGCAGAAAAAGAAGAGCCGCAAAACTCACCTCATCATAGATGCTCTCTATTTCATTGAGAAGACTCTTGGATCGGAGGGCCTTCATGTCGTTCTGTTTGAAGTTGACACCCTGGTGGTCCAGTGATTTCAGATACGCCTTCTCGTATTGCTCTCTCCAGATTTTGTTGAAACCCTGCTGGGCCTCCCTCCACTCCTCCTCTTTAGCTTTCAACCTACGGCAAGAAAATCATCAACTTTTTCATCAAAAATGCTTTTTTTCCTGCTAGATGGAGGAATTATTAAAAATTTATGAACACAAATGACTGCAAAATAGTAGGGGCAGTGCACCTAAAAATTACAATCGTCATCTACGGTTTTCATTTTAGATGATCTATCCCTTTAATTTAGCTGTCAAATGAAACTGTAGAGGTGAAACTTTAGTAGTTATTAAAGGGTTTGTTCACCCAAAAATGAAAATCAGTTACACACCCTCATGTCATTCCAAAAGACTTTAGTTCATCTTCGGAACACAAAAATATATTTTTAATGAAGTCTGATTCTGAGTCTGAAGTCTATTCACCCAAAACTCTTGATGGTTCAAAATGTTCATAAAGAGATTGTAAAATAAATCCTTATGAATGGTGTGGTTTGATCCTAGTCTTCTAAATAGACACATTCAGGCGTACATGCTTGACATGCAACAACAAACCTCATTGGTTCTCGCAGAACCACAGACATGCTGCCATAACACTCAAAGGATGAATCTCATTGGATCTCGTGGCTCACGCAAGCAAGCATTAAATCTGTTCATCTTATAAAGCGATTGTCTCTCTTCAGAAGACTTATTAAACTGCTCAATACATATAGATTTCTTTTGCAATCTATTATAAACCAATGTTTTAAATAGTCTTTAAAACTTCATAGTTTTGGGTGAAAAGACTTTCAATGGAGGTACAGAAATCTCAGATTTCATTAAAAATATTGTTTGTGTTCCAAAAATGAACGATAGTCTTATGGGTTTGGAACGACATAAAGGTGAGTAATCAATGACAATTTTCATTTTTGGGTGAACTATCCCTTTAAGGGTTTTTTTAGAGGCAGTGTGAGAGAGATGCAGGGGAGAAACAAGAGAGAATTACAAAGGAAAGAGAAAAAGAAAAATAAGATTTGTTTGTTAACCTTTTAAGAACAACAGGAACTGCAGTGGCTGGACTCCTCTTCAACCCCTCTATGATCTCTGGAGCCTTGTCGCCATATATACGATAGACTGCACGGCGCTGTATGACCTCAGAAGTTCCACCCAGGCAGTCGTCCAATCGGAAACGCTCTTGATCCTCTGGCGAAAGGCGTGATAGCTTCTTCTGCACGCTTTCCAAAACTCTTATCGTTGCCAAATTAGTCTCAAGCACAACATCCAGCTACAAGGTTTAAAAAAAAAAGAATAAAAAAAAAAAATCAAGATACATTTCAACTTAAACCCTAAACCTATATTTGATATTTTTAAAAAAGATAATCTTACCTCAAATCTCTCATCCTCACAGCGATGAAGTTGCTCTTCATATGGTGTTTTCTTGGAACTCACAAAAGTAGAGTCTTCAGACCAGGAAGGGAATGAGACCCAGGTATCATTCAGCACCTAAAATAAAACAATGAGCTTGAACCGCTTGTACTACCATCAGGATTCTGACCCCATGACTGAAGCCTCCATAGATGTAGCAGTATCTGATTGCTGCTTTAAAGATGTCTGGAACACCAGCCACTTCAGATTTGGCATGAATATCTAGCTTATTATAAAATTACTGTTTACAAACAAGCGTTCAGTGACGACACCTCCAGGCACCCTGGAAAAAGAGCTATTTGAGATAAGTGCTTCCATTCAAATTGATCTGAAAAAAGTGCAGTGTGGGGGCTGAAACACCCCGGTTTCCAAATGATTCATGGAGATTTGGATTTCTGCAGATTTGTACCAACATCCGTGGATCAGGAAAACTGACGGCTGCGTGGATGATGATTTTGTCATGGCAGATTTGCATTTATCTTGTATTATTAGCGTACGTATGAGGTGAAATGCGTATTAAACAAGTTTTTATTTTATTTTATTACATTACAGTCAATATTAAATAAACACACACACACACACATATAAGAACTACATTACAACTAGGGTTGTCAAAAGTACCGACTTCAGTACCAAGTCGGTACTGAAATTTAAAAAATGTGACACTTTGAGTGCTGTTGAGTGGAATCATAAACATCTGTGATTGGCCATTGTGTTCATTATTATAGTAGATATTACTATATCTATATCCAGTGAAAGTGCAGTACCTCTTTGCATATAGCAGTTCGGCCAGTGCATTTGGGCTGCTGGTAGGTCTTGGGCAGGGCTCTGTAGCTGGAACCCAGGCGTTTACAGGAGGCGTAATCCACTTCTCTGCCTCCAGCCTCCATATAGCGGTCGGAGAGGCCCGAGAGGGCATGAGACAGCTCTTTATCACCCAAAAATGACTTAAATTGGGTATACAGTTCTGGAAACTTCCTACAGAATGAGACACCAGTGGAATAAGACTCATGAATGTCATATCAGGGCTGCAAATAGGATTTAATAAACATGCCCTCATTTAAATCTGTCTTACCCCAAGAATGGAGTCACAAGCTGCAGGAGTTCGGCCCCTGAAACTACTTCCTGATTGAACAGGGCTATGCAGCGTAAGAAATTCTCATACACCTCCTGACTCTTGAGCAGGCGACGAACCTAAAAAGATAAATAAATTAAATTGTTCAATGGTTGAAACTATGCAAAAAATCCTAAGGCAATGGCTGACTTGCTACCGCTTAGAACAACTGTGTCTATGAAACGCACCTTGTCAAAGAACGTGAATTCCCGCAGGACTCCATGTTTTCCTACAGCAGCAAAAGACGGGTCCTTGGAACATGAATATTTCATTTTTTTCTACATGGGTGAAAAGATAAATTGTTAAAGCATAAGTAACCCACATATATTGGGAGATATTTAAACTTTACAAGTCTTTCAGATGCAGAGGTATATAGGATCCTTGCACTGGCACGAGTGAACTCTGACCTTCAGAAGCGGGGTCATGTGGGGCATCAGCATGGGTCTAGGTCTCTTCTTGCTTTGTTTATTCATTTCCTCTTCCTCTGCTCTCTTCAAATGGTCTTTGCCAGTCAAAGAACCTCCAGTGAACTGGAATCAGAGACATAGTCCATATAAAAATCACTTTATCACCCATAAAAAGTTTGGGGTCGGTAGGTTTTTTTGAAAAATGTTTTTGAAGGAAGACTCTTTTGCTCACCAATGCTGCATTTATTTGATTAAAAAAACAGTAGTACTGTGAAGTCAAGTCAAGTCACCTTCATTTATATAGCGATTTTAACAATATAGTTTGTTTCAAATCAGCTTTATAGTGATAATAGGAAATTAATGTAACAGAGATTGTTTCGGCTTTACAGCAGCTCAAGAATAAAGTTATTGTCCAGCTAAAGTTAGATTCACTTCCGTTAACTTACGGGCGACTTAATATGTGAAATATTATTACAATTTAAAATGGTTGTTTTCCATTTAAATATATTTTAAAATGTAATTTATTGCTTTGATGGCAAAGCTGAATTTTCAGCATTGTTACTCTTCAGTGTCACATGATCCATCAGAAATCATTCTAATATGCTGATTTGGTGTCAAAACACATTTCTTATGATTATCATCAATGTTGAAAACAATTGTGCTGCTTATTATATTTTTGTGGAAAGTAAACTGTGATACAAAGTTCAAAAGAAAAGCATTTATTTGAAATAAAAATGCGTCGTAACATTATAAATGTTTTAACTATCAATTAAATACAAATAATAAAAGTATTCATTTCTTTTAAAAAAAAGTCTTAATGATCCCAAACTTTTAAATGGTGGTGTACACAAAGTGAAAGTGAAAGACAAAAGGCAAATTTTTAAAAGTACACAAAGGGTAATTTTCTAACCAGAGATCTCTTTGCATCAGGCAAAAACTGGCCAAACTCCGCAAGTAGATCCTCTTGACCTTTGAAAAGGCTTGCCACTTTAGAGAAAACCTCATCTTCGGTCATTCCTCCAGTGCTACGGCCTCTGCTCTCCTTCACCTCCAGCTGCTCCTTCTGCAGATGGACACAGGATGCCCAAAATCAATGAACATCGATAAGTTTACGGGATGGATAGGAAAACAGTCCAAAAGCCCATTTCCTTTAGTGCTAGTAGGTGGTAGCCTAGTCTCAGCCACAAGGCATCACACCCACACGGTCTGTTCATCGACCGTCTGATGCATACTGAATGAAAAACGGCAGACACTTGCCAAAAATCACAAGCTCCAATCTGATTGGCTTGCTGAAACTGAAGATACCCACAAGAAGAACTGAATATTCCTACATATGCTTTGTTTTCTGATTAAATGTCTGAAATTATGAGGATTTCATACTTTTAGACTGACAGAAATTCAGATCCCAAAGTATACAGACATTGTTTGCGGACCTAAATGCACATAATGAAAAAAAGAAATAGGTTAGGTTATGGCTTTTCATGTTGTTCAAACAATTTCCAGTCTTAAACGTGCCGTAGGTGATTCTCTGCAGAATTGTTTTTTGTTATGTTGGTTAAAATTCTCCTCATATCCTGATAGCAATCACTCTGTTAAGCGGTCTATATGTATTTTTATAAATATATGTTGTCTGTGGAAGGCGTAGGACCATAAAATGTTCGTTCAATCGTTGCGTTCGGTCCGAACGGTCCTATAGCATGTGTTCCCTGTCAGTCAATGTGTGTTTGCATACCACTGGCTGTTCACGCAGACACAAGTCATCAGCGCTCTCACGTACGCAGTGCAGACAGAGCGAGAATGGCAGGTAAGCAGCAACAACCTAACTTTCCTTCTGAACGGACAACAAGTGGCACTGGCAAAGGATCTACGATCTATATATCTTCATCGGAGCCAAGCAGCCTCTCATCGTGGAAACCCTGTCATGCCAGAAATATTATTACACACTGACAAGTTTTGCTAGCTAAACCAACCGAAAACTTGCTGCATCTAATTCTGTTTTTAAGAATTTGTTTATGTTTGGTATTGTAGTGTTACTAATTGTACTATAAAGTTTTCTCACTGGTGAATGACGCATGATATTGGTATTGCAGTAACGTTGTCTCCAGTCTTCTTGGCTGTGCGCGTTCATGCTTTAGGAGGCGTGGCTGCTTTGGACGGCAATTTGCAGGGAGGGTGGGGCGTACGCTTTTACTGCTATCAGGCTAAGCTATCATTTTCCCAGATGTGCTACAGCACCTTTAATGAGCAGTAATTGGCCAAAAAATGCTACATAGTGGACCAGACCTTATGTCGATAGTCAAAAGTCCAACTCTGTGATATCAGTGGTAGCCTAGTGGTTAAGAATCTGGGCTGGTAATACAAAAGGTTGTTGGTACGGTCAAACCTAGAGAAAAACAGAACAAAAATGTGGTTTGCTCTCACCTGGTATGTATGTAGAATTTCCAAAAAGGACCGGTAGGTTTCTGGGTTGTCCAAAAATCGGTTTTTGATCTTATTGACGTAACTGATGGCGCTGTCAAACTCCACAGGACTAGGCTCTGATGTGGGAGGGGACACTGACGTGGTGGCCGGCTGTGATTGGCTGTCTCGGCTGGGCAGAGGAAGTGACAACCTGCTTGATTGTTCAGGAGGTCCAGATGATGAAGCGATGCTCTCAGGAGAGGTCACGGCTTCATTCTGAGCCGACCCTGCCTCAGCCAATGCTGACGAAGAGGCGCTAACCACAGGGCTGCCCGTGCTCCTTCCTGGTCCTGGAGAGACCTGAGGGCAAAGAGTAAGAACCATTTAACTAAAGTCTTGCTTCAATATACCGAGAAAGACAACATCCCACATAGGTTCATTACATCACTTTTACACAAAACATAAAAGTTCTGTGTAAAAGTGAACAAGCATTCAAAAGTCTCTCTCTAATACTCACCAAGGATGCATTTATTTGATAAAAAATACAGTACAAACAGTAATATTGTGAAATTGTATTACAAAGCTGAATTTTCAGCATTACTCCAGTCTTCAGTGTCACATGATCCTTCAGAAATCATTCTAATATGCTGATTTGCTGCTCAAGAATTTTTTTTAAATTATTAATGTCAAAAACAGTTGTGGTGCTTGATATTTGTGAGTAAACCGTGATACGTTTTTTCATGATTCTTTGATGAATAGAATGTTCAAAAGAACAGCATAAAGAAATTGAAATCTTTTGTAACCCCATAACTGTTTATCAACTTAATGCATCCTTGCTACATAAAAGTATACATTTCTTAAAAAAACAACAAAAAAACAGCATATAAGCTGTCTGTTGCATTTGAGAAAACATGGTATCAAACTATTTTATACTTAATTGGTTAAAGTTTAAAGGTATGAAATAAATTCATCCGCAAACTGAATTCATCATGCTAAAAATCTGAGGAAATATCCATAAAAATGCTACATAAATAATTAAAGGAATTATTATCATGTAATTACAACTATAACGGTTGACTATGACAATCAAAATGACATGGAAGCTGTAATAAACCTCTTGCAAATTTTCATGAAGTAACTGTCCATTTATTCTTAAACACAAAGCTAATGCGACCGATTCAGCGGACTACTCCCTGACAGTCTATGTGGCATGACATCACCAAAGTGTGAACTCAAAGAAGCCAGTGAGGGGCCCATTTGAAATGGGGCCAAAGTCAACATGAAATCAATATCAACCCTATTTACTCTATTAATCACATTCCTGTATTCCACATTCCACAATTCATCAGTGCGCATTAATAAAATTAAATACAAATATTTGTTTTTGCAATCACTCATTAAAATGTAATTACTTGTTCCACCTCTTCTTTTCTTTTCTGCCAGCAAGTCAGTGTGGGCTATTTGAAAAGGCCAAACAGCTATTTAGGCATTGTTTTAGCAATCTTGCATTAAGAAAAGTTAATAACTGTACTAAATAGGCTTTCTCCAAATATCTTGTTTCACTCAGAAATGTCACAGAAGTAAAATTTGTTGTGAATTCAGTGTTGACCTTTTCACAGTTGACGAACTGAAACAAGCAGTGAAAATGAAGAACAAATCACAGACACCAATGCAAACAAGTAGTAAACTGTTATGCACCACAAGTTCTACCTGTGAGGGAAACGGGGACTGAAGAAATGCCATTCCATTCTTGGGAATTTCGATCCGATAGCCAGGAGGTAAAAAGGCATTAAAACCCAGGACAAGGTCAGGATGTCCATGGAAGAGCTGAGAAACTCTGTTGATAACGCCTGGTGTGTCAATGCTGAGGATGGAGATATCAGAAATACAATCATTCATTAATTATTTTTTTAGTGTATTGGATCACATTTAAAGTCCACAGACACTCACATACCTTTGAGACTTAAACTCTTTCATGATATCCAGAAACTTATTGTATATTCCCGGATCATTTCCAAACCGTATTTTGACTTGGTCCAAGTAAGATAAGGCATCCTCCACCTGCAACAGGAATAAACCTTGTTTACCAAAATTATGCTTTCAAACAATATAAAACACAGTGACAGAATGCTTACTGGTCTGATATGTAGTGTGTTAACATGGTACAATAAAGGTATGGGAAGGTAATAACATGCATTTACAAAAAAAAAAAAAGTATCATAGTACTGTAGCACTACAGTATTCATGGAAGTACCATGGAATATAAAGACAGAGATGCATGAATTTCACTACCATGGTATAGATCAAAGTAACATGGCATTACCACAGTACTTTTTTCCAAGGTGCAAAATACTGTGGCGGTATATGGTACTTTTAGTAAACTCCTTTTTTTGGCTCGTGAAAGGACAGATGTGGGTCATCAAGTCCATTTCCAGTGAATGTGGAGCCCCATCCCATTGAATGACTTTGCATTTGCTTATAATATTAAAGTAATATATTGTCTACAGTTTCTCTGAATTATACAAGACAAAAGAAAAAAGCACGGAGACATTTTATTTTTAAACCACTACACGCATAGAAAACGCAAGTTATTCGATTTTCCTCTCTCTGTTCAGAAGAACAAAAAACCCAATGAGAAAAAAAGCACGCCTTAATAAACCTTCAAGATAAAAATAACAGTTACAATGTCCCATACAACCTATATGATGCAAAAAAGTGACACAAAAACAAGCGGTCTAAAAGAAAAGCAGCCGGTTTATTTTCTCTTTGTATTTTGATTAATTTTCAGTGAGGAAAATAAAGGCTCACTGACTCTTTTAGCTTTGCTGCGTTAGCAGTAGTGCTAGTCACAACACACAACAACCCCGCTACGATTTCACAACAAAAACAAACAAAACGCGATTCAAACTGATTTTTAACAGAGAATCGCTTAAGCGATGGTTAACAAACACTTTTGATTTCTTTCAACGGTCAGGTTAAAAACGAAAACGGATACATTTATGACAAAAGCAGGTGTTAGCTGAGCAAACCCCCTTTCTTTCTATTTCTCATCTACGTCAATTATATTAAAATAAACCGGCTTAATCTTAAACAAACCAGGCGTAACGCGTGATATTTTTTGGCGGACCCACAGTAAAAATCTAACCGGTTTTGGTTTTAACAAAGAGCAGCGGTGAAAACACGACCGCGTAAAGGGAAAACATTAGACTTTAATTCAGCAGATTTACTTCCATCTTGTTTGACTGGTAAACTAGCATGGGTTTGACCAGGAATCGGTGCGTTAATTTAATATAAATCGACTTTTCTAGCTTGAAATGGTGTGAATAAGTGCGTAAGATTTTCAAATCCATTTACACACACACACACACACGCACACACACTCAAGTGTGAATGCTTTGATATGCCCCATATGCATTTGAACAGCACAGCACTTCCTAATACAACACAATGCGTTGTGAGAGAGAAGGAAACACATGCACTTGCTGCAATGCTCTTTACCTTTAGTTTCTGAAAGTGCTGTTGCTGGACTTGCTTCTGAACCACATAGGCCTTGTCTTGGATCTGGTTGATTTGCTTCGCAGTGCTGCTGTGAGCCTGAATTTTCGCCATGGTGCGTTTCCTTCGCCACCAACAGCCACGATGATTTACGGACGCTCCGTATTTGCAGGTTGTTCTGGCGTGCAAAAATCAGTTCGGTACTGGGGGCCACCCTGCTCTCTTCCCCCCACAAGTCCAGTCTACTTTACGGACGGCCACCCAGTTACTCCAGTATAGACTTCCAGCTCAAGCCCGCAAGTGTGTCGAGACCTCTCAATCCCTACTAAAACTACACCATCAAGCGGAAGAATCAATAACGAGTCCCCATCGATATCCACGAAGAGAACGATAAACAATGTATGTTTTTTTCCCCCCTCCAATGATCGTATTTTTTTAAACAAATTGTGTATGTCTCTTTAAATTCGGCGGCAGCTGTGCGCTCGATCCTACCGTCCGGAAACGGAGGGAGTTGTGGAGAATTGAAAAGCGCATGCGCACAAACCGAAAGAGGGCGGAGCGCACGGGATCTCAGCGGCCGCATGCATGAATGGGATTCTGCACACGTTTTTGTTCATCGGGCGAGTGTTGCAAAAAGTTGTTTTGCATCGATTTAAAATGCTTTTGACTGATTGATTGCTTTGATCAGTAATTTTGATAAAACTATAGGCTATATAACATGTTAAAATATATTGTTTACAGAAATTAATCAATTTAAATGTGACAACTTTAGTTGTAAATGAAAAAATATGTCCCATTGTTTCAGAAGAAAAATAAACATTTTAGTTATTATTATATATTCGTGTATGAAGAATACATTTTCTATACTACTCTTCATTATTGCAGCAGGGAAAAGTTAATATGTCTAAAGGAGAAAAAACTTGCAACCTATTGTATACAAATTTTAAATCTGGCTTTGGGTGTCATTGAAGAAATGTATGTTGTCACCTATTCAAATATTTTATTCAGCACCATAAAATATAGCTTATACTGAATGTATCAGTTCCTCGAGTCAGTCTCTTTGTGAATAAATAAGGCGGACACAAAATGAAGGTTTTAAAAATAAGCGTGGTTTATAAAACCCAAATATGACAGGATCACCAAAGTGTATACAGAAACACAAATGAGATCATCGGTGGAACCATAGGAATACACTCAACATTAACAAACTACTCTGTAAAAGGGGAAACTCTGAGACATTTTCATTTTCATGTGTCTATTTAATCACAGAACCACAAGTTTTTCTATTTTTTCTTTAAGTCTTAACTTACTCAAAAGTACAACCATCTACCAACTACAAACAATGTCACAGTCAAGTATTTAAGAAGGGATACAACATCAAGATAGGAAGATAGAAAAGATGCAGAGATATCAAGCACTTAACATCATGGGTGTAAGCAAGCAATCAAGTCAACATAGTTTATTTCCCCCATGAAGAAATGATGTCAGGGCTTGTGTATTATTCTAGTTCTGTACTTGAAAAAGTAAAAAAAAAAAAAGTTACAAAATAAAAACCCTACATTTTGAGGGTTCATCTCATAATAGAACCCCTAGTTAGGGTGTTAATGAGAATGTTAACACGTCCCTTTCTTCTCCCAATCCTCCCAGCAATTCCTTATCAGAGTTCACAATATCAACCCAAAACCACTGTCACCCAACAAGTCCTGTCAAATGGGCACAAACCCTGGGGATGAAAGTGTTACGAGTAGAAATATACAGATAAAACCGATCACATTCCATATTCACTAAAGCATCTTAAGTTACACTATTTCCATAGAATTCACATATGTAAGACAGTGTGGGATTGTGGCTAATCAAAAATGCCCTTCATCTACCATAATACTGCTCATTTAAAGAAAAAATCTCCAACTTGTACATAAATAATTAGTACAATAAATTAAACAACATTCTTTTACACATTTCAAATGTAAAAAATTAAACTATTTACAGTGCAAAACAAAAGCAGCATGCAGGCAAGACAATTGGCAATGCATTACAAAAAGCACTGAATGGGGAAATTTGTGCTCAGCATCCATTTATATACAGCGATATTGGTTCAGAAATGTGAAAGTGTATAATTTCCCAAAGATTTGTGTGCCACTCGGTAGTCCACTTAATTAAGGATTCAGTCAGTTCTGAGAGAACTAAAGACAGAGCAAAGTAAAACAGTGTGCCAAAAGGTCATTTTGAGAACGACAAGATCGACTTTTCAATAATGTTATAGGACAAAAGGACTGCACAGTAACACAGTAACACCACATTTTCGAACGAGGATAGCACTCTATATTCTTTTGCAGCCACAAATCACATGTAGTTCTCCCCCTTCTTCTCTGATAGATTTGAATCTTTAAATTTTGCCTCAAATGTGTTTAAGCAAACAATAACTTAAAGTCAACTAAAACACAATGCCTGCTATCTGTACATCATTTTTTTCAGAAAGCAGGAACACTTTTCTTTTAAAGAGCTAATAAGAATATGAAACAGCAAGTAAGAGCGATTGTGAAGACAAATCTTTCTTTTGATTAGATTTTAGTTACAGCTGAAAGATTGTGCTTGCAAAAATACATCGAAGCATGCTGCTGAGAAAATGAACTAAATGCTGAAAAAAACCCCCATACATATCAGCAAAAAACAGCCCTGGTGTTTTCGTTTTTATGACGACAGCAATAGATATTAATCATAATAAAAGTCATTCTAAGTTAAAATGACAGTATTCGCTCAGCATTGTGATAAAAGAGGTGAAAAACACTCTCTTCTTTTAATGGTGTCTGAAATTCAGAGACCACATATGAAAATGTATGAAAGACAAGGTAGTTACACCTGTCTCGCAAAAATATACATTATAAATCATGTACAATCACATTTTTTCATCAAAATGTAAAGATGATTATAAAGATGTTGCCACACTCATGAGGCATACAAATAAACAAACTGTGACCATAGTTAAAGGGATCGTTCACTATCTAACCAAACAGTTCCCACATTCTTAAAAAATATCTTTATGTTCAGCAGAAGAAAGAAATTCATACAGGTTTGGAACAACTTGAGGGTGAGGAAATGATGACAGGATTGTTATTTTTGGGTGAACTATCCCTTTAAGATGTTGGTAAAGAAAAGGATTTCATAAAAGATATCTCCTCGACGCAAGTGAACTAGTTTTTGATGCACAAAATATCTTACGGTTTACCATAATACAAAACTGATATCACAACCATAAGAAATATAATTGACAGGCAGTGGTTGCATTTCCTCTTTGGCTTGCAGTGGTTAATAAGTGATACAAAAAGCCATGTAGGAAACACATTAGTTCTGTGTCCACTTCCCTTTAGTCTGCAATTTGGTGACAACTATTACTGAATCTTTTCAGTTTAGTGCATCATTACAATTAAAATAGTTCACAGAATCATCTGATATTTTTCAGTGGGCGGCATTTCTTTTACCCAAATGGTATTTCAAATATTAACCAGCAATGACAGGTTTTCTTACAGTAGTTTCACTGGTTAAAGTGTGAATATAAATAATAATTCTAACAGCAGTATGAAAACTTTTAGTTTAACATCAGCTATCACTCCCCAAAAGAAAACACACACACACACACACACACACACACACACACACACACACACACACACACACGTGCACGCATTCTCTCAAACATGGCAAAAATATGACAGCTTTGATATCAAAGCAATGCATGTTAAAAAATAAAAAAATAAAAAATATTTGCATATTAAATATGACGAAACAATAAAACACTATGTTTTTTATGGTAAGGAAATAACGAGCATTTCCAAACAGTGCCACCAGGGCCGTACTCTGATGTCATGACAACTCAAAAAAAAGAAAGAAAAAACTATCATCTACTAAATATAACAAACATCAGCTACTGAGCTGATGTTATTTCTAAATGTGTGCGGCTTGAGTCCGTGCTGTGTACGATATTATATTATTCTTTCATATGATAACTCTCCTCCCTGTAGATCCTAGTTATTTTAAGTTTGTAAACAGTCATGTGCAGTAATATAGATTCAAAAACCTAAACAAATGTACAAAAATGTATCAATATAGAAGAACAAAATTAACAAATCTAATAAAAAAAGTACCTTGAGGAAAATTCCACACTTGGCTTTTCCGTGCGTGTGTGTGTATATCGTTGTATGCGTGTGTCCGTGTTTGTACGATGTCACTGTTGTGTCCTGATATGTCTCAAGGCTGTTTTTGTGCTTAACTCTGTCCACTACTCTGTCTTTGGATGGTATCTGTTAGTGCTGAAGTGAAATATGTGTGTATCTGTGTGTGTTTGAGATCAGGTGTGCTGAGGCAGCTCTGTGAGGAACCAATAGAAAGCCGAGACAGGTGGCGGGACAGTGAGATCTGGGTTCAGCTGAAGGCCTCATCGTCCGTATCCTCAATGAGCACCTTAGTATCCTTCTTAGACCTGTCAGAGAAACAGATACAGTATCATTTCAAGCAGCTCTGAAAAGTGCTGATCTCAAACCTTTAGATTCAGTTTTTTTTTTTTTTTAAGAAATGAATGCATTTGTTTTTAGCAAGGATGCAAATCAGCACATTAGAATGATTTCTGAAGGATCATGTGACACCGAAGCCTGGAGTAGTGATAAATTATAAATAAATTACATTTTACAATTTATTAATAGACAACAGTTATTTTAAATTGTAAGAATATTTCACAATGTTACTGCTTTTGACACTATTTTTTATCAAATAAATGCAGAACAAACTTCTGCAAACAGAAAAAATCTTACCAACCCCAAACGTTTATATATATCTGTTAAATACACTGTACAAAGTGTTGACTTGCACTTTATATCAAATTACATTTTAAGTAGCAACTAATATTATTACCTAATCTAACCCTTAAATTTAGTTTTGTTAGTGCAACCTAATGCATTTAAATAGATTTGTTGATGTTAATATATTTAATAAAATAATATTTTTGATATTTATGTTTTAGATAAACTTTTTTTAGTGAATTACATATTATGTTTGCAATGACTTATTTATTATATATGTTATTTAAGTTATTTCATTAAGTGTTATCAGTAGTTTAAATACAGACTAATTGCATAAAGGTGCACTAATCGGGGCTGCCTATCCAAAAACTGCTGAAATCTGTCTATTATATCTATAATGTCTTACTGAGAGGACAGCAGGGGCCGTCGTAAGGACAGGCTGTAGCTCCGTTTCCAGCTCTTTTTGCCCTGTCTGTTCCGGACTCCATCCTCCTGGTCCATCATCTGCTCCAGCAGCGTCTGGTCGTCAGCGTTTAGAGGAGCCACCGAGATGTCCCGCACCGCTCGGAACTCACCGCAGTTATTCAGGTGCTCGTTCTCAAGACGGAAGAAGTTCCACACAAAACGTCTACGGGGAGAACAAATGCAAAGAAAGGGAGAAGATTGAGAGAGAGAGAGGGAGAGAGAGGGAAAGTTCAGCATGTGTTTAATGTTCTACAACAGGGTTTCCAATACTGGGCTTCATGAATTAATGAAAAACTAATTAAAGAGGCCATATTATGCCGTTTTACAATGTTTTGATTTTGTTTTTGTGGTCTACTAGTTTTCATGCTGGAATGTTAAAAAAGTTTTTTTTTTTTTTTTAAACACAGTTTATATTGTTGCAGCACTCCTCTTCCCAGTCTGTCAGTAAAACTATGTTTAGTTCCTGTCTCTACCCTTCCTGATTGCTTGGCTGGATCAGTCTGATGGCAGTTTTGGGTGTAATGCATTACCAAGTAATAATTTACTGTAATTTAATTACAGTAATGTAACTGAATTAAAGACTGTATAGACAATAACAATTCTGTATAAAACAATGGTGGATTTAACATCAAAGTTTAGCAATTAGTAACAAGTAATGCAATGCTTTTTAGAGAGAGCAAATAGTACACAAATCTAATTAATAATCTAAATAATCTGTTGAAGATGTAATTAGTAGCTAGTAATTAATGACATTTTTAGAGAAACTCAACCAACACGATTGGTTAACTGCTTTGAGCATGTCATGTGACCATTAACTGACATCAGAGAACCATGAACATGCAAATGTGTAGTGAAAATCTCAGGGGGTACTTCAAGTAACTTATAAAAAAATAATAATAATATGTACTGCGATTAAACTGAGAGGGGTCATAGCACTTGCATATTGTTGTCCTACTGTTAGTTTAACTGCTTCTATTGTTCTCATTTGTAAGTTGCTTTGGATAAAAGCGTCTGCTAAATGAATAAATGTAAATGTAACTATTTTAGCTCAAAGGGATTTGGCTGATGAAAAGAATTGGGAATCCCCTGTTCTACACAAACATCTCACCTAAACACTTCCAGAGGAGCTAAAATTGTAACCACGATGTCCTCGATGGAAGGAATGGCAGTCATGGAAGTCAGAGAGATCTGCAGTGTCCAGGCGAAGCGCAGGATTACATCTTCTATAATAGCAGAGTAGTAGTAGGCCTAAAAGGAAAAGGAAGTGACATCATGACAGTTGGAGGTAACAGATAAATATCCCTGCTGACCGTTATAATAATAATATCCCTGCTGAAAAAACATCTTAAACCAACCAAAGCTGTTTTGCTGCACTTGTCAGCAGGGGAGAACAGAAGGCTGAACAACTAAACCAGCTTAAAGGGATAGTTCACCCAAAAATGTTTATATCTGAATAAAAGCCTAAATTAAATCTGTTCATCATATAATGAGATTGTGTCTCTTCAGAAGACTTGGTTTGATTTATACATTTTTGAACCATCAGAGTTTTGGGTGAATTAATGGAGGGGAGAGAAATCTCTCAGATTTAATTAAAAATATCTTCTAATTGTGTTCCGAAGATAAACGAAATTCGTATGGGTTTGGAACGACATGATGGCAAGTAATTGATGACAGATTTTTCATCTTTGGGTGAACTATCCCATTAGCAACAAACCAGTTAGTTAGATTGATTATTTTGCTTTGCTCCTTAGAAGGATTGAACCAGCAACACTGTGCTCACCAGAGCAGGTTTTTCACCACTACATCACATCACATCACCCATGATGGACATAATACTGTTTTCAAGATGGCAGATTATGTTCTGGCATATCTTACTTTATGTGGGTAAACAATCTCCTCTCTCAAGAAGGTATTCTCGCCTGCGTTGCGGTCGAAAAGACCCCAGTCCATCTTTAGGTCCCAGATCAGGGTGTAAAGCGAACTGACGACTGAAGACAGGACCAGCATGTAGAAAAACACCTCAGCGTCTGCATGTTTCTGATCTGAAACAGAGAAAGACACAAGTTAATTTGACACTATGTCCACTAGAGGGAGACATCCATCCATCCATCTATCTACACTTTAAAAAAAACTGTTTTGAGACTGTTTACATTACTAATGCCATTGTGTCTGTGGCTATTAATCTATTTAACTGTCATTCACGGTTAAATTACCATGTCAAATACTAGTGCTTAATTTATATTAATTAAAACAATGGCATGATGACCAAAATGCACCTTAGTAGGTTAAAGATACATGAACAATAAAAAAATATTTTCATATAAATTTGAATCTAGCCTGCACTTTTTTACTCCCCTTCTGTTTTTACTGATAAAAACTGATACATACATGTGTCCTACTACCATTACCTTACATTACATTACCTATTACACTACCATTGTCCTATTACACTACCAAAATGTCCTCAGATATATTTTTAAAGAAATCATTGGTTTTATGTATCAAGGATGCATTCATTTGATCAAAAGTGACAATGAAGACATGTTTCAATGTTTCAAAAGAAAATCTTTCAAATAAATGCTGTCCTTTTGAACTTTATTACTCAAAGTATTCTGAAATGTATCATGGTTTTCGTAAATATTTTAAGCAGCACAACCATTGATAATTATGAGAAATGTTTCTTATTTCTTCTGCACCAAATCAGCATATTAGAATGATTTCTGAAGGATCATGTGACACTGAAGACTGGAGTAATGATGCTGAAAGTTCAGCTTTGCCATCACAGGAATAAATTACATTTTAAATTATTAAAATAGAAAACAGTTAATTGCAATAATATTTCACAACATTACTGTTTAATAAATGCAACCTCGGTGAGCATAAGAGACTTCTTTCAAAATCTTACAAACCTAAAACTTTTGAAAGGTAGTATATATTTAGCTATTTTTACAATGCTGTTCCAAGAAAATAATATTACATTGGATATTACATTGAATTATTTATTTTTTTTGCGGCTTAAGACCAAAATTGCAATAGTACAACCCTTATACATAAGTAACCTTGAAGCAACTGCGTTATATAATCTGTTGAAAGGCAGAGGATAGAAGCTGTATGGGAAAAGGAATTAGCAACTAATATTGATGATGAGGCACGGGAGAGCATATGGAATCATGCCAAAAGATATTATTTTGCACAGGGGCAATACAATTCCCAAAAAAAAGAGTAGGCAGAACTGAAATATAAGAATAAGAGCTATCTTGCAGTACAACATTAGAGCATCAGTGTAAGTTAATAGGGGGCGAGACATTTATCAGATGGTGGAACAAGGCAGGTCTCAGGTCAGTGAATGGTTAAATCTCTTAGGCCTCAGACAGCAGACGGTGCTGAATCTGGAACAGGCCCATCCGTCTTAATAAAGCCTTTCACACGCTGCCATCCAGGCGCCAGGAAACCAGCGGAGGACATTTTTCGCCGGAACACATAATAGCCCTGTCCTTCCTATTTCAGAGCTGAGCTATGAGTGCCCATGCTGAATACGGTGTCCCTAGATTACCCAAGATGCTCCAGATGCTCGCCCCAACAAGACACTTTAAGAGTGCAATGCAAGTCTAATCCCTTCACACAGGCCAGCGGCATTCTAGGGAAGCATCAACATTTGAGCTGATATTAGAGTCATTATAAAATGGAATATTGCAGTATTTATTATAAATTATGTATCCGTGCATATCATTAATCTTTTTTTTATAAATTCATGTGCCCTCATAATCTTTAATCAAAATAACTTCCCCTCCCTCTTGCAGTGACATCTCTTCTCTTCTATTCTCTGATGACAATGACTGTGTTTGCTAGTGTGAGGGCGGGACAACCTGTCACTCACATGAGATTGACCAATAGCAAACCACAACCATCCAATCAATTCCAGATGGACAAAATCAAGTCACACTACATTTTTTTCTTGTTTGAGAAGTCATTTCACTCGGATATACAATAGTGAAGAAAAGACTATTGCAACTTCCGTTTCATGCCAACTTTAAGAATTGTGTTTTACATAATACACTGCAACATATTTCTACATTTGATGCACATAATTATTATTATTTTACCTTGACAATACCTTTTGCTCAACCTTGCCCAACAGCAAAGCTCCATCCCAAGATCATCTATGAAAACTAAGCTGTGAAGATGGATAATTCATGAATCTTCATAGCTTTGACATCTCATCTCTGAGAATATTCATATTTGACAGTCTAGATCTACATATCAATGCATATTTAGTATTAAGCAACAGTGTGTACTATGCATGTAAAGTTGAAGTTAGCCAATTAAAACAGCAGTCATTTAACATATATAAGTCTTAAAGATACATGAGCACAAAAAGCCAGATCAGAGAGAGAAAATGGTCATGAAAAAACAAAACAAAAAACAATTTAGGGTGCAAGAAACATTAACTAAAATAAAATCAATAATGCTACAAACGTGAACATGGTTCCTATAAAACGTTATCCTATATCTGAAACAATACTTTGATATTTGGGCCATTATAATTTTCTGTAGTATAGTATATATATATATATATATATATATATATTAGATACAGTAGGTCTGACAATATGAGATTAACGTATTGGCCAACAACCGTGCCAGTTTGGCCAATGAACAGAAGTGTTAGTTCCCCATTGTATCAATTATAAAATCCTCGTCAACTGATAATACATATTTCTGTTTTCAAAGTAGTAATAATCTTTGAATATGAAAATTGTCTCATCTCATTTGTCATTAAATTGAATGTAAATACAGGCCATCTGCTACCCTGCTCAATAGATTTCACCATCGGCCATTAAAAAACCCATGTCGGTCAACCACTACTGGTCACACTGAACTTTCGCTTTAACCTCATTAACACATCAGAAGATTTATGTAAACATGAACTGTGATGACCCAAACACATTTCCCAAAGGACCAAATCCCTCTCAGTATCCTCCTGAGTCCTCAGACAGAAATAGTTTTCATCCTTTGAACATTGACAGTGTTTTTGTGTCTTTGGTAATAGAGTGCAGGATGTGAAATAGAATGTGTCACTCTCTGCACTTGACCACATGATGGGAACATGACAACGAAAATCAAAAAGAACATCACTGAGTTTAAAGTTCAGGTATGTAAAGATTTTCAATATTGACCACATTAACTGATTAATCTGTACTAAACGGTAATATTTATGCACATGAGCTGTGATATTTGACTACATACAGCCATCTCTTGTCAATCATTCCTGCGTACTTCATCTGAAGCATATGTATTCTTGGGTACATGTGGTCTACATGAAACGGTTTAAATCTGTGCAATGAAGCCATCAGAGCAGGTAAGCACAGGTGTTCATGTACACATCTCTATAGCTCTCTAATATGCTTGTTTTGATCAAAGATCCAGGTCTGATACAGAGAGAGAGAAAAAAAAATCAAATCATTTTTTAGCGGTTCAGAGCTTCATCATTATTCTAGCGATACGCTCACACTGTTCTGTCTCGCCACAGGCAGGCAATTACAGCTCAACCTCCTCTAGATAGTCCATTTTCCTTCATTTCCTCTTTTATTTTTTGCTCTCTTTCTCTCTCCTCTCATATTTCTCTCTCCCCTTTAATCGTTTTTCAGTGTTCACGTAGCATCTTTCCTTTAATCTCTGTTTGGATTTTGCTGTCTTGTTGGATGTCATTGAGCTCTTCAGCACATATAGCTTAAGCTCAGATTGGCATTTCTCATTTAAGTTTAAATTAAATCTTTGAGGATATCGACCCTTTACCATTTCTACAATCAGTACTACAGTGAAATACAACACTAAAAACATGTGTAATGATAAAACAAATACACTTACCAATGCATAAATTGCCATTTCAATGCTAGTGTGCAAGGCTAATAACACATCAAACTTACAATCTCACACACCTGTTTGGCTCGTGACTAATGTTAATTTATACATTAATTATGCTCAGACATGTTACATTCCTTTGGGATTAGTTTCCATGAAAACTAAAATAAATAGAATCCATAGACTCATTTATCAGGGCAGCTTACAGGAGTGAACATCAGTTTCAATCAGGGCACAAATGATGGAGGTGATTTCTGATGCATTCATAAATTAAACTGGCTCACTGCCAGGAACGTCTCGAGCGAATCCTAATGAGTGCATTGAATGCATGGCGAGATTGTTGGGTTGAATGGGGCCTCTTTCACTCCTATATCACTAATACAGAGATGTCTCTAATACACACTTAAGTCTGGACAGGCTGTCCACCAACATTTGGATACTTCGGAGTAGAATTCTGTTCAACGAAAACATAAATGCAGTGGCGTCAAATGCACCCATGCTTGATATTTAAACACTGACATTCAAGGGAACTACCCAGAAACGACTGTGTGTGCATATAAATAATGAAATGGATGAAACGGATAAGCTGAGTGCTTTGAGATCGATTTTTGGCAAAAGTTGTCTTTTCGAAGAGATACGGGAAGGCATGGAGGCTGACTGTTTGATAAGAGAAAGTGAGACAGGCAGAGAGACATGTTTGAGCAGCAGTCTTCGCACTTCAGATGGATTTCAGTGGCAGAATAATCAGACGGTAATTGTAGATAGAGACGAGGGATATGTCTGGAATCTTAATGACATGCTTTTAAACTCTTTAGATTTTAGACCGAATGCAGGATAATTGCTGTGATTGAATGCAAAATGTGGTGTTTGGCGACAAATGAGTTTTTATAAAGCAGGGTGGCTCTTTTTTAAATGCATAAATGAAACGCCAACCTGTTTCTTCTTGGTACAATTCGTCTCTAACATAAAATTGAGATGTTTTCTCTTTATGTTGCTATATAAACCAGTCTCTAACAGACAAGGACAGGCTCATTTTTTCTTTCTCTGCTTTCTCAAAACATGCTTTTGTTGCCTGTTCACCTGTATCTGTTGTAAGCAAACAATGGCAGCCAGGTGCTCTCTTTGTACTGAACATTTTACACTGGAGTCAGTGTTAGATTACAACAGCAATTTCCACAGAACAGTAAAAATACAATGTATTCAGGATATAAAAAGCAAAACAAAACACTGTTTCTTGTATAACCAAATAATTATTTTTACCCAGATTCCCCCGAGACAAAACTATTTTCAAGTGACATTCACCAGTCTGAGCACAAACCTTCAGAGAGTTTTGTTTTTCAAGCTAATTATAATAATTATAATGATAAGTCATGGTCACATGATCACATCATGTTTGCAGTTAACTTGTTTGTTTTTACCTTTGTGAGTTCTGTAGAGGGCTGCAAATGTGACCACAAAGAAGGTGGTGGAGTATTTCCCAGCATTCACCAGGTGAGGGAAGGCCCTTCTGGTGTCACGGTAACGTCGCAGACACTGAACAAACCGCAGCCAGGCAGGCAGACAGTGGATGATGGCCCGAATTCCGTAAGAGTAGCTGTTACACCTTTCGTCACCTTATTCCGGAGGAGAAACTTATGAAAGCATGTTGATATTATCAAGAATATTCTCTCAATATTGCAGTAGAGTAATATTAAAACATACTGGATTATTTTTTATATGTATTTCTACAAATTAAATGATGATTTTATAATATAGTTCAGGGCCCAACAATTAGGATTTTGTCTTGCAAAATAAACTGAAATACAGTATATTTTACATATATACACAACATTATTAAATAAGAAAATTGTAAATTGTGCTAAATAACTAAAAAAATTAATACATATTTTAACAAATATTTTTGTTATCATATTTGCAACTAAATTACTAAACCTAGAACTAAAACTAAACCAATTTATCATATTTGCAACTACAAATCTGAACTACTCATCTGACCAGGCCAGCAGAAAAAAGCCATAGAGTTGAGCCCTGTTGCTCACTTTCACTTTCTCTTGGTCTCTCTCACTCACTTTCCATCTTTTTCTTTCTCAGTATTTTCCTGAGCTGGTGTTACACATTTCTGCACCATTAGACAGCCGCTGATGTTCTGAATTTCCTGGTCCATTTCACATAAACTCCACTGAACCTGAAGAACTCCTGTCTGTGCTAACACAGCCTGTGCAATCTTAATTCATATGCAAGGACAACTAATCATAACCACCCATTCATCTACTGTTACATACAGTATAAGGTTGAAATTGGGATGGCTTAACATGAATGACTCTGTCTGTTAAAACTTGAATCAGTACATTATAAGATGGCTTCATTCTGAATCAATTACCATATGTGGAGGGAAGTAAGCCGCTACGATCTCCCCACTGCAGCTCCATGCTGTAATAACAGACCAGATACTCCAGATCTGTGAGCACAATGACCAGGGAATTGAGTTGATCCGCCAGCCAGAAGTCTGCAAACTCCACTCGGTGGAACGGGGCGGTGGACACGCGGAACTGAGAAAATACAAACACAGGAAATATGAAGCATAAATATTCATACTGTATACAGTACATATAATGATCATTGTGGACAATAATAAACAGCAGAAGTCATCTGACGTGCTTTATGCAAAACAGCTCATCCCTGAGGCAGAGTGAACTCTATGAGACAGCGAGCGAAAATCTTAATGAGAACTCAGCCGGCTGAAAGCAAATCAATGGGGTTTTTATTGCCTGATGATCTGCAATATCAACTCATTGACCTCACCAATAAAACACACTTAACTGTCTGTTATATGTGAGGATTGAGTTAGATGTGTTGCACCATTAATCCAGCAAACTGTGCCTCGTTTAGAAACGCATGACTACACATTTAGAAATCATATCCAGCTGCCTGAGATTGAGAGATGCACATGAAAAAAGTAATAACCATTTAATGCCAAAATAGGTTTAATGCCATGTTGAAGTATAAAACTATATGAATCATTTGGATAAAGACCATTTTAGTAAAATTAAAAAATAAATTATTAAAGTAAATATTTTTCCCAAGAGTGTCAAATACTTCAGGGTAAACTGTACCAGCATCTTTGCCTTCAAACGCATATCATATTATTAATAATATTTAAAATACTAAAAAGTTGCATAGTTACAAAAGTACATATATAATATACAGTATATATATATATATATATATATATACTGTATATATACACACACATATATATATATATATATATATATATATATATATATATATATATACACACACATATATATATACACACACACACACACATACATAAAAATATATTTTTTAAAAAGTAATTTAAGTTTGATGACAAAGATGATAATTTTTATGCATGCACTTTCAACAATTACAATATGTACTAAATACTACAATACAAGAGCTGTAAATAAAATTACACAATTAGACAATAAATAAATAATTAAATAAATAATGTGAAGATAGATAGACATTGTTTTTTTTGTTTTTTTAATGTTATTCTGTGGCACACTCTATGCCATGAAATGAAATGTTACCTCTCTCAGCCTTCGGGGCAGTGCTGACATTTCCCAGCAACACACTTTTGCATTACACCGATCTATGCCATCATTCTCTTGAGGCTCAAATGCCAGAAAAAATAGATTTCTCCCCACACAAACTCTGATCAGTTATTTTTACCTAATGAAACAGGTGAAGGCAGTCCACAAAAAATGCTTTTAAGCATACAGGTCTGGATTTGAAGTACGTTTCAAGGTTATACAGCTGCATGTGCAACGCACAGCTTGAGTGTGACAGCGAGTTCGAGCTCTGGGAAGAAAGCCACCCACTGTTTGGCCATCAGTACGTGTCGGTTTTAATCTCCAGGAAGTGTGTGTGTGTGTGTGTGTGCGTGTGCTCTAAGGAATAAGGCTCCAGTCTAGGTCAATTAGATGTAGGGAGGGCAGTGAGACAGAGGCAGGCGGCCGCTGATGGCTCCATCTCAATAATGATTGCACAGGCACAGTCTTCACATCCGCAGAGATAGAGCAGCAATCTATTTTCCCTCACCTCACACAGAGACACACATAATCACACTCGTGTACACACACACAGACCTCACTGAAACACTCCCAACACACAGGTTGGGGCAAGTTAGTTTTCTTTTTTTTAAAGAAATTGATACTTTCATTCAGCAATGACACATTCAATTGATCAAAAATTATATATTTTAAATAAATTATAATTACTATTTCAAATAAATGCTGTTCTTTTGAACAAAGAACCCTGAAAAACATATCAGTTTACACAAAAATATAAGCTATGATAATCAGCAAATTAGAATGATTTCTGAAGGATCATGTGACACTGAAGACTGGAGTAATGATGCTGAAAATTCAGCTTTGCATCACAGTAATTAATTACATTTTAAAATATATTCAAATAGAACAGAGTTATTTTAAATTGTTTTAATACTTCACACAGTATTATTGTTTTCACTGTATTTCTGATCAAACAACTGCCACCTTGGTGAGAAAAAGAGGCTTATTTCATAAAAATGCCCCTGTATCGCATGCTACATGTGCTATAAAACATTTAAAACAAAATTTGAAATGCTGTCTTTACTTGTATAACATAACCAACTTTACTTGAAATCTGCCACACTTCTAAGTTAAACAGGATATTTGGGGTGGAATGTTTTTTAAATTCATCTGGAACTGATTGGATCACGAAAACTAGGCATTGCATATCTGAATGGAGCCTGCTCACATTATGATGACGAAAAAGGGTCTTCACTAATTATCAATAATATTCTGTTGCAATTAGAACTCTAGATTTGTAATATGTAAAGGTTTCACAGCATGTGCTGAAAAGTTTTGCCTCTCACCAGAAGTTTGATGAGCCAGAAACGGGATTTGTAGTAGGCAGTTTTGAAGGGGTTGATGAGGAAGAGCAGCATGAAGCCATAGAGGATGAGGGGGTTCGCCTGCATAGGGAGCCAAGTGTAGTCCGCAAACAGACAGGAAAGGATGCTGAGACACCACAACACCCCCAAAAACCCTGCGATCTACAGCAAGAGAAAAGAGGAAAAGATTAAACTGAACATCAAGATTTTCAAAACCTGGAAGATTTTTTTCTTCCTTCCTGTTATTTTATCTGTCAAATAAATGCTTTTCTTTTGTATCACTGTTTCCACAAAATATTGCCTAGCATAACTATTTTCAACATTGATAATAATAATAAATGTTTCTTGAGCATCAAATCAGCATATTAGAATGTTTTTTGAAGGATCATGTGACACTAAAGATTGGAGTAATGATGCTGAAAATTCAGCTTTACCATCACAGGAATAAATTACATTTTAAAATATATTCAAATAGAAAAAATAACAGATATTTTAAATATCTGTATATTATTTAAAACTATTTTGATCTTGGCAAGAATAAGAGACTTCTTTCAAAACTATTAAAAAATCGCACCAACTTTTAAACGGTAATGTATACAGAGACTCTCTGTAAAGTTTCCTTCTCCATGACGTGTCTCACCTCAAACAGATGCTGATGTGAAAGATTGTTTCGGGGGTTCAGCTCAAAGATCAGCACATGATTGACACCCGCCTGCCTCCAGCCATAAGTGTTAATCCCCAAGAGAAAGAGAAACTGGATCAAAAGGAAACCGCCGCGGTAGATGCGCACCAGTGGCCAGATGTTCTGATTACGAATGAAAAAAGCACCTGAGAGGGAAAGATCAGTCACACAGTTGTATAAATTACTGCAGTATTCTATCATGAATTTATACACTGGATAAGATAAAGATTAACAGGTATAGTTGGTATGTTGGTCTGAGTGTGCAACAAGGTTAAAAACTGTACCAGTAAGGACGAAAGCAACAGCCAGGACCATGAAGATCCCACAATACAGTCCCACACGGAAGGTGGTCCAGGCAGGTGCAGGCTGAGGTTGAGGAAAAAACAGACTTGATCAATGCAATAACCTTCAGGAACACAAGTAATGCATCTCAGTGCAGCTTTTCTATAATGCATTATGATTTAACTTTGCATTAGCAATTGCACATGGGCAAATATTCAAATAATGGTATATTTTAAGCCATGGCAACTTAACATTTCAAGTTAAGTGCATTTTTAAAAATAATTAAGTGGATGACTTCAACTCAAAAAACCTGTATGCTTTCAGTTTTACAAGCACATACATTTTTACACTTATGTCATGCAAAGTACAGAGGGACAAATACATTATCCCAATTAAATGTAAAGCAGTATTCTTTTCCTGCAATGTTTTGTACATGATGTTCTAGGCAAAGGTGTATCTCTCCACCCACACTGCTTTTGCATTGTATAGTTCCTGAGGATTTACACAACTGTTACTGACCTAGAACTAAAAGTACTGCATGAAAAGAGACTGCAGATACTTTTTCACATATTTTTCTTGGCTATCATGCTATTTTTTGACAAGCATGTTTGTTGTTTCATACTGGTTAAGTGTTTTGTATTTATCACAAAAATATTCTACACAGACTTCATTGAAAGTCACTTTGGCATATAAAATATATTTTATTAGATGTATGTGTAAAAATAATAACAGTCAATAACCTCTTATTTTTCATTAAAATTATTTTATTCATCATATAAAGCGATCGAGTCTCCTCAGAAAGTTTGGACTAAACCGCTCAATTCATATGGATTAGAATCTCTTTATGATCATTTTGAAGCGTTGAAGTTGTAGTTGCATTGCTGTCAATGGAGGGACATAAAACTTTCAGATTTCATCAAAAAGATCTTCATTTGTGTTCCGAAGATGAACGAAAGTCTTATGGGTTTGGAAGTAAATGGTGACAGAATTTTCATTTTTGGGTGAATTAACCCTTTAAAGGCATTGAAGACAAACAAATAGCATCCAGTCGAAAGTCTGAGGTGGGAAATCACTAGGTTACACAATTTCTGTGTTTGCATAAGTGAGTTTCTTTTGTCACCTGTGCTGCTCCAAGAGGTGGAACCCTCAGCCTCTTCATGGCCTTCTGACGGTCACCACCTTCCAGCTCTGTGGTCACCAGAGCCTGGGCACACGAGGGTCAAAGGTCAGACAGCACACTTTAATTTGATAATTTCTGATCTTAAGCTTCATTCTAATGCACTCTAGGGGTTTAGCATCACTTACAGCAGCTACGGGAGTGTACAGTAACACCATCACAATCTGATTATCTTACGAGCAGGAAGTCAAAAGTCTAAACGTGGAGACAGGCAGTCTACCTCGGTCTCAGAGATGAGCTGTGTGATCTTCTTACAGGTGTAGAATGGAGCCACCTCCACGTGAGCCACACGCCAATCGGCTCCACGCTGTGTATCCAGAATCTTATCATGTTTCTTCAGGATCTTACGGAATCCAGTGAAGTTCAGATTCTGTATGAGGTGTGGGTAAATCAGAATATGAAATTAAGTTACACATCTAACACAGAGTAAAGAGCAATCCTCTTTTTCTATATGTTGAGACTTGTCTACTCATTTATTTATTGCTATTTTCCACAATTTAGGATAATGTAATAAAATTAGACATTTTAGAGAAAAGTCATGAAAACAAATAAATATTCCAGCTCTTCGCTCTGGACATCTGATGCATCCTGGGATATGTTGTATGTTGTAACTATATTAAAGCAGTTCACATGTGAGTTGGATACCTGTTGACTACTTTCCCTTCACTATCCATTTAAAGTCCACATTGTAAAGAAATTCACATGTAAGCACAACCAATATTTGGGTATGAAATTTATTTCAAGAATTTAATCGTAAACCTTTAGATCAGGGTTTCCCAACCCTGGGAACTGGTTCATGAGTTAATGAAAATAATTGATGTAAAATAAAATATTTTTTAAATATAAACAAATCAAAATAAGATACTAAAAAAAGATGAAATATTTTATTGGTTTACCTACATGTCTTGTAAACAAACATCAGAGAACCATAAACATTTGAATGTGTAATTAAATTGTCCAAAGAGGTTTGACTGACAAAAAAATTGGAAATCCCTACGTTAAAATCATGAAAAACACAAATTAAGTCAACCGTTTCCAAACTGATGGAAGGATCAAGAAATATGGGCAAAAAAGAATATGGAGATATGTATAACATTTGTAAAGTGCACAGGAATGAAGATAAAATGAATGAAAACCCAGCTGAAAAGAGCAGCATATGTTGAGCTTTGAGTGCACGAGTGGTGGTCTCGTCAACAGAGAACAACAAAAAAATGAAAAAAGTGTCAACAGAACCAGTCAGGAAAAGGTCAACGTTCAGAAGAGGAGATGAACAACAACAAAAACATGACAAATTTCAGACCTGGTAGTTCTGCAGGAGAATGAGGCTGAGGTAGAACTCGCTGAAGGCCAGCTGCAGGTCTTTGATGTTGCGATGTTTGTTGCGCTCCTTGTTGGACAAAGGCAACACCGTTTTGCGGCGACTGCGCAGCCCTGGAGCGTTGCTCTCCCGCTGGGCGTCCAGAGACGTCTGCAGCTCATTCTGCAAAGTTGCGAATCGCCGCTGCGCCTCAGCAAGTTTCTCTGTGAAGATCCAAAAAGAGAAGGAAATATTAATCATTAGGCCTTATTGATGATTATTATTTGATTTGATTTATGGTCTTAGAGAGCAAATGAAATGGCAAACAAAAAAACCTTGGTGTACGCCAGGACGGAAAAAGACGATCTTAAAAATGTATTAAGAACTATTCAACTATGTCTATCGAGAGACATAAAGTCTGCTTGGCTTACAACCCTGCAACGAGATTCACCAGAATCCATTTGCATGACAAATAAATCCCTCATTTTACCCATCAAGTGGAAAGTAAAGCAGACAGATTTCCTGTCAGAGATGAGCTTCTTCCTGTAAGGGTGATATCTCAGACAGCATTATCAGCGCTGGCCTGTGTCCCAGCACAGTTTGGTGAACAGGAGCCAGCTCGCCCATCTCACTTTCAGAGGAAGGAAATGGGTATTAGGTTCAACAAGTAAATACTGGGAGCGTATGGGCTATAACCCTCAGCGAGAGACGGCAGAGTCCAGGCTGAAAAGGAGAATGAGGAGGAGAGCTGCCACACTTTGTATCTACAAATCTAATTTGTCCACTTTCTCAGGGATTTCTTTTAGAACTGCCAACATTTTCTCTGGTCCCAAAACAAAAAAATATATAAATGTAAAATTTTTATGAAAAATCCTAATTTTAAAAAGTTCTCATTTTAAAAGCATTTATTATTTATTTATTTATTTTTGTTTATATTGTTGATAGAATTTTATATTATTTATGTGTATATTATTTAAAAAATATTATTTATTATTTATATTCTTACACATAAATGTAACCGTTTTTTCCATGAATGTTCTGGTTTTCTTTACAAGAACCGCTGAAAATTTGGGTAACACTTTACAATAAGGTTTCATTTGTTAACATTAACAACATTTGTTAACATGAATGAAAAATATTTCTACAGCATTTATTAATCTCAGTTAATGTTAATTTCAACATTTACTAATACATGATTAAAATCGAAAGCTGTATCTGTTAGCATTAGTTAATGAACCTGAACTAACATGAACTAACAATGAACGGTAGTATTTTTATTAATTAAATGTTAACAAAGATTAATTAGTACTGTAACAAATGTATTCCTTATTGCTAGTTACTACTAACCTTAACTAATGGAACGTTATTGTACCAAAATGTTCATAAACTTAGCTGGCTGAAAAATATGGCAAAACATTTCAACCAATTTTTACTGATGCAACCAAGGCAATCACAGGTCAAAACCTGATTTATGTTCGCCAGTTTAAAACCTGGCAAGTTGACAAATAGAATTTGCAAACAAATGTCACAGAAATTTTTCAGAAATGTCCATAATAATAATAATATAAACTAAGATATAGTAATGGCTGATATAGGGAATGTCCAGAATAAACATTGGCTGTGAATAGAAGATCTGTCCTTAGGATCAAATGAACGGCACAACCTCGTTTTCTTTCATGCCAATTTCAATAGTAGTCTATAATAGTCTGAATAAGTTCTGTGCTTCTGCATGCTGAACTTGGCTGCATGATGGTACTATGAATTTATGTGCTTAGCAGATCTCGTCCACTGGGACAAAGACTGCATGTACTGAAGGTTTAGAAGCTATGTTGTTAATTCAGGACGACTCAGGGGGGAGGCAGGGGTCTCGGCCATAACACAGTCTGGGTCAACTAGACAGAATTAGTTATAGTGCAGTAACAGCGGCTGCCATCCTAATATGAATTTCAGTTTCTAATTCATCAAATATGAGAATGCCTTGCATATCACTACATAAACCTTGAAAACAGGCCTGTGTATGCATGGACAACATTATCTGCAGAATAACATCGTATATTGGCTAAATGAGCATTTATATTTTTATTGACATCTTTCCTGTTTTATCTTGTACTACTTTCTAGTGAAGGAAACCTTATCTAATTTTGCCCTTGTGGAAAAACATCCATGTGTTATTCCAAAAGGAAAAAATAAGATGGGGTCAGAGATTTTTCCAGCTTAGTGGACTTGCCAGCTTTCTGTGGCTGGGCAACTCGATTAGAGTTTATTTTGGTCCGACCATCAGACCTGCAGCACTGAGGGAGTGAATGATTTTTAGTGGCAACTGGAGGATAAAAAGACTAAACCAAGATTATAAGCAGAATGAATGCTTTCCTTTCATGTTAAATTATCAATGTGCATCTGCGTCTTTGTTTCAGAATAAATGCTGATCCCTCTGTCACATCTCATTTTGAGATTTTAATTTTGAGCAGAATTAGTTATTGTTATATTCTCATTTATGATGTATGCTAACAATGCATCAACATGCAAACAAAGCATTAATCTCATGCTTCCAATGTATGTCTGTTCTATCCAATAATCAGCCACTAGAGGCAGTAGAGATCAGACATTCTTGTTGCCCTGAAGTCAATGCAACAAAACAGCTTATGTTGCAGTGTGCATTTATTATCAGTCCAAACATAGTCTATTCCCCTTGACGCAAGTTAAACCGACTATGGCAGGCATTACATATTAGGCTACATCATGTTCCCAAAGAGTGCTGTACACCCTGACCTCATGCAAAGGGAATCCCTTGACGGCATTTAGCAGACCGCTGCATTTTAACCACGTGGACACAGTAAAGTTTGTTTCCACTTGTGCCATTTATGGGTTACAGATAGAATGCAATAATAGTAGTCAAACAGTTAGTATTATTAAAAGTTAATTATTAACGATGGTAAAAAAGTTCTACTACTGATTGATGGATACATACATGTACTTTTTGTGGAGAGATTGTTAATTAATGTATGAATTACCATTTAGAGAAATTAATCATTTGAAGGAAATTAAGATTTTTATTCAGCAAGGATGCATTAAATTGATCAAAAGTGACAAAAAATTCTGTTACAATGAACACTGTTCTTTTGAACTTCATATTCATCAAATAATCCTGACATTTTTTTTATCAAGGTTTCCACAAAAATATTAAGCAGCACAGCTGCTTTCAACATTGATAATAATAAAGAATGTTTCTTGAGAAACAAATCAGCATTTTAGAATGATTTCTGAAGGATCATGTGACTGGAGTAATGATGCTGAAAATTCAACTTTGCCATCAGTAATAAATTACATTTTAAAATTGATTAAAATAGACGACAGTTATTTTAATACATAAAATACAGTTTTCATGGCATGCATAGAAAACAATACCTGAATAGAATGTGTTGATCTTGGAAAGCTCCTTTTCGCATGTCTGAAAAAACTTCTCCTCAAACTTGGCATAGTACCTTTTGACGGTGTCTTCATCTGTGACTGAAAGAGAAAAAATACAAAGGCGTAAATCTATGTTCATGTTCATATTCAGCAGTGGGCACTAATCCACTCACACTAGAGATATCCACATTACCATTCACAGCTTCATCTTTATACGGACTCTTCAAGGCCAGAGAGAGTTATAAAACGAGCGCTTTGAGCTTTAAACAACAAGTCTAAATTCCAGATTTCATATGCAATATAAGCATGTTTGTTAAGTTGATAAATGTTCAATGTTTAAATATGTTGCAGCTGTCTGTCTATTTCTGTCTGCTGTCTTTTTAAATTCAAAATATGACAATTAAAACAACTGATTGGCTACTGATTCCAAGATATTTTACGTCTATGTATATTGTGCATAGTACCTGTCACTTGTCCATTTATGTAACACTTTAAAAATCAGCAAAAAGGTTATATAAATAAAACTCACTATGAAATGTATTAATTCATTTGCTCCATCTGAAGTTATCTGTACTGTTCACACAAGTACGAGGCATCTATGCTCACTTTGGCTAAACAGAAATGTGTCCCTTTGCAAAAACAAACATTGACAAATAAGAGAGCACGACACTGTGTGACAGGGGTGCAAAACTCAGTTCCTGGAGGGCCACAGCTTAGCTTTAACCCTAATAAACTTTGCAGGGCTGTGGCCCTCCAGGAATGCACCCCTGCATGATATAGAGCTGATATAGGGCAATTTGTTCAGCAGAGTGATGCAAACTTCAGTATGATTGCATCATCCATGACTTCTATAACATGATGCACTTCATATCATGCATGACACAATATCAGCTTCAGGGTCCAGTTGTACAAACATAGCCATTATGTTAAGACAGTGTCTTAACATCTAGTATGACACACTAGCAGTTGGTCAAGGGGCAGTCAGTCTTTCTTTTCGGTATCAAATCAGACCAATCTACGTTTTTATGTAACTGACTCAAAAAAGTTATAAACAGTCTTAAAGAAAAAGAAAGAAAAAACTGACTTGTAATAGTCTTAGCGGTTTATTCAACCAACCCGAGATTGCATCAGTCATTGTTTTGCCTAAAAATCAATGACTGTCCAAAGCTAGTGATAGACTTATTCATAGATCCAGTCAAAGATATATTTTAGTAATTTCTGGTTTAAATTGAGATCCCCTTCCCTTTATAACTCCCTTATCCTCTGCTATTCCCAAGTCAAGGGTCATATTTATACTGACCAAATAGCATCTTGAAAACTAGAGCCAATCAACAATTTTAAGCATCATTTTTGTTCTCAGTGACACAAAATTAGTAAAGTTTGCATTTTGGTTATAGCTAAAGAAGCATTTTGGCTGTAGACCAGTTTTATTAGAGTATGTCTTACAAGAAAATAATGTTTCCTACTTCAAAATTGCATGTTTTACAAGATTCTTTGAAAATTCTTTCCACACCAATTTTGTTTCCAATGTGCTTTTGAAGATTGACAACAAAGAGAGAGAGAAATGACCCAGGATGAACTCTGACCCCTTGCGTCTCTCTGTGTGATGTATAGCAAAGACAGAAAGAGTAATTCTCTACAACCATGGACACCTGTGCTGTTCCCCTAACAGACACATTCAGCCCACATATAACTGCAACTCAACTTCACCACATTTCCAGTGATCAGCATAAATTCGTAACATCTTAATCTTAATGCACGTTCCTGGTGCTGCACAATTCATCCATGCATGTTATTCTAAAGAATAAAAGTTTGTGGTAACACTATTTTAAGGTGACGTAGTTACACGTTACTACAGTACATGTACATAGTAATGACAGTAAATTATGCATAATTACAAGTAACTAACCCTAAACCAAACCCTAACCCAACCGTAACTCTATAGTAAGTACATGTTAATTACTCAGTACTTATTTGAGGAAGTACAATGTAACTATGTCCCTTTAAAATAAAGTATAACAGAGTTTGTTTTGATGGAAGTCCTCCATTAAAATGTAACAGTCTACAAACATGTAACGACTGAAACTCCTTGTCTTTCCTGCTGAAGATACCAAGGCTGTGTGGGCAGGGATAAATAATAAAAACTATCATATAACATCCACAATCCAATCAAATCCCTATAGATAAAATCCATTTTCCACTGAATATTCAGTGCCACAAATGTGTCACATCACAAACATTAAATTTAACTTTTAACAATACGACAAGAAAATGTAATCAAATAGCACAGATTGTTAAAAGTAAAGCATGTAAACTCATTATGTTTCTGTTGTCACAGTAACAGAGGAAGCCATGTGTAATGTCTTTCCTGGCGTCTTCCTGCTGTTTACCCGTGACCCGGACACAAAGGAACATGACTCAGAGAGGAGAAAAAGACCACACTGGAAAACAGAAACATGTGCTATGTCATGTCTATATTGATTCTTGCCATTTTGTACGTATGCAAACACAATAAAGGTGCAAGTGTGTGTGTATAGTATCAACAACAATCAAACCCACCATCTTGGTGTCACTACAGCCATGATCTACCAAGAACAGGGTTGCAAATGGGCGGAAAATATCCGGTAAATTTCCGGAAACTTTCCATGGGAAGTTAAGCTGCATTGGGAATTTGGGAAATATTCCAATTTGGAAACTTAATGGGATTTTAGGGGAATTAAAGGAAATTCATTGGAAATTTGGGTAATTTGTTCAAAGTATCATTTACAAACAGAAATATAAACATTTTGTTTGGTCATATTCAGACATGCATGTAAACTAATAAAAAATTTAAAAAATGACATTTTTGACTTTGATTTATTTGTCAGTAGAACTTTAATCGATTCTTCATTGAACAACAAAAAAATAAAAAATAAAAATAAAGCTGAATAAAATAAATCCCCCCCAGATTCAGGGGTGTGGCCAAGTCCCCTTTTATAGGCTCACCTGCAATCTTGCAAATGTCCAGTTTATTTCCATTAATTCACGTTAATTCTCATATATTCCTGTTAATTGCCATGGAAAGTTTCGAAACCCTAACCAAGAACACAAAACACACTTTTTTTTCTTTACTCTCATTCAGTTTTGATGGAAGATAATCCTATAAAGCCTAATGTATTATTAAACTCAAAACTTTGCTGAAAAACCTGTTGTACACAATCTACACCATGCTTTCTGTCATCTGATTGATAGTTTATAGTAAGTAAAAGGTCTTTTAGTTTATTTCTAAAACTGTCTGCCTTCATGTTTCAAGATCAACACTTAATGAACTAAAGCAATTTAGGTTTACTTGATTATCCATACATTATTTCAGAAGAAATGTGAGTATCAAAATATGATACATCAGGCTTTTGATGATACGTCTCTCAGTTATCATTGTATTGCATTACATTGTATGTTTTGCCCCCCCCACAATAAAAACTACAGAGCTTTGATCATAAAACAACGCATTTATATCATCTTACTAAGGCATATTATTGGGAGATATAGAGTGACAACTGATATTCATATGCATTTTATGCAAGTAGTCTGATATACTGTTATAAAGATATCATTGGTTTACATTACAAGCGAGTCAGTATTTCATCTTACATTTTGCCTATATAAACATCAGCAACTGCATTAAATTGCATGTTTTTGCTTAGATTGGGTCTCTTAATAAAATTGAGGCAGTTTTCCTTTCCTTTTTCCTAAATCAAACTATATGGGCCATAAAAGCCTAATGTATCAAATATTATACTCTATGATAATATAATATAATATAATATAATATAATATAATATAATATAATATAATATAATATAATATAATATAATATAATATAATATAATATACGTAAACTTGTTTTTTAGATTTTGTCTTATGGTTCAATAAATGTTCAATTTCAATATTTTTTTTCAAACTATTATTTCATGTCAGGCTTGGGTTAAATTTTAAACTGATATCTAGAAAAATACTAGGCTGTATCATATTTGTACATTTTAAATATGGTTTTCTTTTCAACCTGTTTGGTTTCATCCATAAAACACATTAACTGTCAGTGCTTTAATTTAAAGAGTGAAGTACAGAACCCTGACTTCAGCACACTTTTCCTGACTAAGGAACTTCCTGTGTCTTAAATCCTACACATAAATCCTGCACGCCAATCCTATAAAGCTGCAACTAACACTTTTTTTTAACTGGGGTTATCTCGCTCTCCCTCGCTCTCTCTCTCTGTCTCTATCATACCTCCCTTGACAGGCTCACATGAATATAACATTTTCCCTGTGGGTGCCTAGATTTACTAGAACTGACTGTACTCAAGGATCAAGGGATCAGACAGTGTATTGTTTTACCCAAAAAGCCCTGCAGGAAGAGGATTCATCTGCCTTGCCTTTCGGAACAAAGAAAGCAAATGTTTCTTTTTTCCCCAATTCTTTTCCATTAGGATTACATTGCAAGACTGGCAAGTTCAATTAAGCAAGTACACGATTTTACGTCGCAGAGAACGAGAGAGCAATGCATGTATTGTCCAGGGTGAGCGATATCATCTCTCATTAGAGGGCTACTGGTGGTGAGTGTGTGAACACAGCGATTCCTCGACGACAGCTGAATGACCTATCCTCATTTTACAATCCATTTAACCGCCTCAATGCTGTTTATCGCCCTCGTCTCGCTGTTTGCATTGTCGCAGCGCTGCTAAACATGGGTGTGAGTCCCTTATCTCCCCTCTACATGGTGATCTCAATCATCGCAGTTGAATTAAACAGTGCGCCTGGCGGCAATAAAAAGACACAGGAAACGCTCTGTTGTTGGAGGCTTTTACGAGGGCCCATGATCCAGAGTAAATTAGAGGGGGTGATTATTCGCTCTCGCTGGCATGCTCTATTAAAAGGCTGAAGTGTGTGGGTGGGATTGCAGCAGGACAGCCGTGCGGTGGAACCCGTTAAGCAGGAATGATGCATGCTGGGAAAGAGACACAAAGTGAAAACATGAAACGTAGCACATAAAAGCCTCGTACAGCCATCCGTTTGCCCCCCCTGCCCCCTTGCTAAGTTCAACCAGACCCTCAGAGATGAAGGAGAAACCTTGTAGCAGCCCCAGTCTCAGTCTCCACCAGCTCTCTCATCCCTCAAGCCACAATTAGCCCAGCCAATCAGAAAGCTTCTAGGGTTGGGAGATGATTAGCAATGCACATTATTGAGTCTGATACACCCAGAGCAGCCTCCATGTAAATAACATGTATAAAAGCAAAGTAAGCACGAGGGAGAAGTTCTTTCGAGGTCTCAGTCTAGACTTATTCATCAGAGAGCAGCTCAGCACATTGAGAGTGTAAATCTTGGTTTCCGTAGGGTTGGGGGCGGGGGTTGCGGGATTCCCGGCAGCATCCAGACTGGGCGAATGCATTAGGAAGTGGGGTGGATGACACAGATGGGATGTGAAATGGATGGTGGGATATGAAATCTGAGCTGGTCAGAGACATGATGCTGCCAAGGATTTGGTTCACAAAAATGACACAATGAAATATTCAGCTGTACATGTCATCCTGACAAGACACTTTTAGAAGGTGTCTGCTAGTTCCTGTTCACTTCTAGATTTAGGGTGCGTCTAAATCAGCTCCCTATAGCTTCTGAGCTAGTGAATCAGTATATCATGTTCACAAATTCGGGAACTGGTAAGGACAGTAAAGGACGCTGGCTCACTACACATTTGGACACTGACTGACACTCTATTTCTGGCAACGTGACAACGTCGTCCTTGTACATCATCACTACTGGTATTTATGAACATCTGAATCTTTCTGACATTACTTGTAATGTTATTAACTTTGCTTGTTAGATATACGTGCAACATTTCAGCTGTGAATAAATTAGCTAGATTATGTTCATTACCTGTCTAGTGATGTATGTTTATGCTGAAATATAATAAAATAATGGTTTGCCAGTCAATATAGAATTTTTTTAAAAATATATTAAAAGAATATTACAACATTTATATGTTTCACACATTACACAGCAACCTTATAAATAAATAAATAAAGACTGGATTAATACATATATTAGAACAGGAAATCTTTTACCTGGGACACCTTCAATTATACAGTTTAGTTGTCATTATATTTATGTGTTAGTATGTAAAACTATTGTGCTTTTATAATAGTGAATATTTTCATACAGTCTCTAAAATTCAAATGAAAGAAATAAGAAAGAAAAACAACAATAGACAAAAGATACCTTAAAAAAAGTCTAAATTGAAAAATAGGCACAGAACATGACTAAAAAAGTGGGTTCCACTTGATAAATCCATGGTCCAAAATGAACATTTTAACATTTCAAAAGCGGGATAATTCAGAATTCAAAAGACAAAAATGGGAGCCAAATTTGACACTGCTCTTGGCAAGTGTTTATACCTTGGATAAATCAATGTATTCATTCTAAATTTCAGAGTTTGGGAATATCTAATAATCATATTTACCATGGCCTCATTTGAAAGCAGCTCCACTCAAGTAAGTGAGCTGTCCGTGGTTCTGAAATTGTGTTCCAATTCCAGAACGCTCTCAAAAACTCTGGTCTAAACTCTTTATTTAGAACAATACACTTTTGTGCAACTATAATGAGACATTCCATTTCATTCTCGAAGAGAAAAGTTACATTTATGAAGGTATTCATGATTACACAGTTTGACCTAAATCTTTCAAACTGCATCACAGGAACCCTTAAAATAATAAGCCTCAAAGTGCACAACTACTTCAGTCTAAACTTTGTTCTCATCCTTCCAACCATTATTCTCAAGATATCAGATGGGAAGATCTGGTCCATGTCATCAAACCGACAGATCAACACAGATTCATTCCATTCACCAAGAATGTGACTTGACAGTAAACGCCTGTAAATAAGCAAACATAATTTGCGTGATTTACCCAACTCTAACATCTGCAGTCTGTTAGAGAGCAGTACAGACAGGATATTCCCCTGTAATTGTGTTAGGGGTTCCTGGGCTGGAAACATTGCATTAGAATTAATCGGGGAAGGCTTTGTGACTAAGTGGCCAGTCCTAATCTACTTGTTTTTTAGAAATACATAACATCTTTAGAAACATTAAAGACTGGAGAGCTTATTCTTATTGACTGAACAGATTTAAGGACACATTAACATAGAATCTCAGTGGAAATAGCAGAAGTTAAAAGTTTAAGATGAGAACAGCAAACGCATCTCTAAAAAAGGATTGTCTGCTTATCTCCACATAATCCCTTAAAACACACAAAAAATTATTCAGAGATTGCAGCCAGAGGTCTGTTTAATTCTGAGTCTTAAAATTTCTCTCTCTTTAGCTGATGCGTGAATGAAAAGCTGCCGCTGAGATTGGCTGTGTGCCGAAACCCGCTGAGCATCTTAGCTGTGAAGTTTTATCAGTCCAGCTCACAGTCAGACACAGGCCAGACGTCTGCATACTCTGCCTTAAAAACAGCTTCATCACGGCCCTGTGAAGATTTCTCTCTCTCTCTCTGACTCACAGGAAGCTAGAAAGGTCACTGATAAAACCACCACTGAAGATCTGTGTCCTCTGTTCAGCTCAGATGCTTATTTTAAATGTCATAAGTGTAGGTTTACAGCAAATTTCTGACAGTTATACAGGTAGACTAATAATGTATGAACAGCATTTGAACTGTTTTATATGGAAGCTTGTTTCCGCCACAAATTGAAACATTTTAAAAGATATTTGCGACTTTTTATCTCACAATTGCGAGTTTACATCTCGCAATTCTGACTTTATTCTGACAGAATTGCGAGATATAAAGTCAGAAATGCGTGAAATAAAGTCGCAATTGCGTGTTATAAAGTCAGAATTGCGAGATATAAAGTAAGAATTGCGTGAAATAAAGTCGCAATTCTGACTTTATAACACATAATTGCGAGTTTATATCTCGCAATTCTGACATCTTTTCTCCAATTTCTTTTCTCCAAGTCCAATTCTAAGGGAAAAAAAGACAAGACTTTTTTTTTTTTTTTTACCTCAGAATAGTTTATATCTCACAATTCTGACTTTATAACACGGAATTGCGACTTTATATCATGCAATACTGACTTTATATCTCCCAATTGCGACTTTATTTCTCAGAATTGCGACTTTATATCTCGCAATTGCGACTTTATTCAGAATTGTGACTTTTTTTCTCAGAATTGCGAGAAAAAAAGTCACAATTCTGACTTGATATAATGCAATTGTGAGAAAAAAAGTCAGAATTGTGAGATAAAAAGTCGCAATTATTATTATTTATTTATTATTCAGTGGCGGAAACAAGCTTCTATAGTTTTAGCTATGCTCAATGAATAAAATCATCGTCAACCTGCCAGGAAACACTCACATATTTAATAAAATAGGATAAAATAAAATAAATAGATTAGAATATAACAGAATACAATTATTTAGTTCTCTTAGTTATAGGCTTCTTGAATTAATCATGACAAGAAGACATCGTCTACCTCAGCATGCATTCACAGCAAAGACATTTCACCACACTTTCTGGACCAAAATGTAGTGAGGAAGATACTTTTAGCCTTGTTTCACTTAGTTTTCTTCAAATGCAAAGTTTGGAACTGTTAGTACAAAGGCAGGGTTCCTCTGTGACGCCACAGAGGAAATGTCACCTTTGAAAACAGCAGAATGGAGCTTTCAATTATCTTCAGGCAGCATATCTACAGGCCAAGAGGCTTATGAAACAAAAGACTTATTAATCCAGTCCCCAGCGGTGAGCTCTGTCCTTGGAATTAGCAGGGGTGCGTATTTCAACACCTCTGTATGCAAGTGCTGTCTCTCATCTCCGGTAAATGTCAGAGAATAGAGCAAGTTTACAGACATTATAGAAATTTTTATGCTGATCTTCAAAAATACGAGTATATAAGACTCTTCACCGTAGTATTATAGCCAATTCTAATGACACTCTAAGATTTAATGTTTAACACCCATATGTAAGGTATTAACATATGATCTTCATCTTAATTTTACAGCCAATTAAGGCATAGCTATTAGCTTAATAAGATTGCTAATTCAGAGATTACTTTAAAGAATAATGAGCTGATTTAAATGCATTAGGCAGAAAGAGCATGAGTGGGTGGCTTAAATCATGTGACGCATTGCATAGAAATCTCCATTAAAACACTCTCTGTTCTCTCTCTCCTCCTCAAACCCAAATAATAAGGTTCATTATCACATCCTCCCTTAAGTATCTTTGCAAAGACTGTAACCTGTTTATGGATACATTCCACTGCTCTGTCAGGCCCATTACACACACACACAGGTGCCTATACATCTCTATTACAGGCGCGGAGGAAGAACAAGAGCTGGGTGGAAGCATTTTGACAGGATCTCAAAATATGGAGGACTACGATAATGCTTCAAGCCGGATACAGCGCCTCCAAAATTGGATCCAGATTTTTAGCAGATTTCCTACCTTGTATCCATCTAAAAGAAATTTAATCAATATTTTTAGCCCATTTTCTGGGAATAGAATATTCTACATTTATTTAGATGGATACTGGAATAAACACTCTCAGAGCTAACAGATATGGACTAAAGCTACAAATCGCTAATTATGATTCGTTTAAGAGTCCATGTTTAAGCAAATTATTAGCGCGCATTACCAGTGAGCATCTTTATATGACAAAATTACACCACACCACCATAATCAACAAAGCCTGATGCCATTTTATTTGCAGTCTAGACAGCTTCATTGATTTTAATGGGAGCACTGTTTTAGGGTATTACATGCACTTTTTATGATACAATAATATTTTATATTAGTCAGAATTTTTTCACAAACCATAAAACAAATTCAAACACTCAATCCTCACATTACACCTTACAGTCACATCTATCTATAAATTACAGAAACGTCTGTCTGTCTGTGTGTGTGTGTGTCTGTGTGTGTGACTGTGTGTCTGTCTGTGTGTGTGTGTGTCTGTTAACCACATATCTCTCGAACCGTTAGTCCGATGGATTTCAAACTTGACAGGTGTCTCGCTACGGTCACGAGTAAGTGCAGTGCCAAGTTTGACGTTGTTTGGATGAGAAATGCTAAAGATAACGTTAAATATATAATTTTTAAAAGGTTGTGGTTTAAAAATAAACATTCTGACATTAGAGGGTTGTATCGGTCAAAGAAGCCCCAAGAAGGTTGTGGTTTAAAAATAAACATTCTGACAAAAACACTCTGTCAGCTACACTGTTTACTTCTGAATATTATATTTTATTCACGGCCATCAATAGTAGTAACCTAGCCTGCTCCCTGAATTCAATGCGTTCACAGTCTCTTTCACGGGCACCAAACCAACAATTACTAAAAACACACACAAAAACTGATTTTGCACGGGCATTTTGCACTAGTAACACGAAATTCTACATTATATATTACATTCACAAAAAACACAATTATACATTACATTCCAATAATACCACGTTTTCAGTTAGTGTACTTTGATTATTGATAATGTTCATAATTCAATTCTAAAAATGTCACCACACTCTCACCTACCCAATCCATTAACATTATCTGCCTTGTTCCAGGACTTCATTTTATACACAAGATTAGCTTGAATAATGTTCATTTGTCTTTTATATTGAAGAAAAGACATATACAGGTAACCTCTGCGGTCATCCGTAAAACAGGAAAGCGTACCACTCTTTAGTCTTGTTACTGATGACAGTCTTAAGCTGTCTCACATCTATAGGGCAATTCAACGACACATTCAAACAGCGGTTAATGAGATGTCTCGCATTTCTGCCTCCTCAGGCCCTCTTGAGACCAAAACAAGACACACAGCAGCTGCTCCCTGTTTCCTGAAGATACTCCAAATGTGTGTGGGAGAGAGAGAGAGACAGAGAGAGAGACAGACAGAGAGAGAGAGTGAGAGACATGTGCTTGTGTGTTTTTTCAGTGTGTTGCATGCAATGTACAAATCTAATGTTGTGTTTACACTGCAAAGGTGGCAAAGGAGCTGCATTTAAAGTGGCATATAAACCCAAAAAAGTGCATTTACACAGGTACATTTACAAAGAAATTACAATGGTATAAACCGTTGTGAAATAAAAATTTACAACAACAGAAAAATGTTATATTAAAACACACACACACACACACACATATTATATATATATATATATATATATATATATATATATATATATATATATATATATATATATATATATATATGACAACTTTAGGGCTGCTCTAATACTGCATTTACACAGAAGCAAAGGACATCAGAACTGCCTTAAATATCCCCCCAAAAAATTGGAGAAAAAAGCATTAGCAAGCGTAAAGTTAGAAATACTCTTTCCACTGTTTTTCTGAGCTTTTTCAATTTCTCATCTTGTTTTGTCTGCAATAATGACATCCTACCAGAGAGCAATTTTATGTCATCTGTGTTTGTGAGACTGACATCGCTGTTATTGACCCGTCATAGGCTCCTGCCGTTACCTTGTAGCCATTAGCAACCGCCACGAGCAAAACGGCCTTTCAACCGCCCAGCCAATTGCCTTCACATGAGTGTGTGTGCATGAATGCGAATGAGCAGGTGTTTGCTGTGTGTGTACATGCATTCCAGCATGTGTGTGTGGGAGTTGGAGCCGCAGCATTGCGGCTGTGTGGCATTTGTATCTTTTGTGCGTGCAATGTTTCTTCATTTTTCAATTTTCCATAGGCGGCGAAGCATAACCAACATTTATCCGTATACACAGAAGGCATAAATTTCACATTTCTTTCAGACAGAGCTTGTTGCAAGCAATCAGCAGGAAAACTAATCAATGCAGCTTTGATTGAGAATGCCTCCTGCCTTTGTGCTGCCTGATATCCACTCGCCCATTGATTATGTATATCCCGTAATCAATAATACACACAACTATTACCATTCACAGCACCATTACACAGCAAAGCATAATGAGATCAGACAAAATCTCCATCACAATGTGTGAGATAATACCAGTGACTGGGAAACACATGATTTTATCGCCACAAATTACAAATAGAAACAAATAGTTGACATACTCTACCGATCAAAAGTTTGGGGTGTGTAAGATGTTTTAAATGATTTTTAAAGAAGTTTCATTTATTAGTAAAAACTGTAATACTGTGAAATATTACAATTTAAAATAACTATTTTCTATTTTATTACATGTTAAAATGTTATTCCTGTGATGGCAAAGTAGAATTTTCAGCATCATTACTCCAGTCTTCAGAAATCATTCTAATATGCTGATTTGGTGCTCAAGAAACATTTCTTATTATTATCATCAATGTTGTGCTGCTTAATATTTTTTGTACAAGTCTTTACTGTCACTTTTTAGCAATTGAATGTGTACTTGTAGAATAAAAGTATTAATTTCTCCAAGAAAAGAAAACGGAGGATCTCATTTTTTGTTTTACTTTCAACAGTTGTTGACAAAAGTCTCTGCTAAAGCTCCTGAAGCTCCTGAAGATGCTGGAACACAGAAAACCTTTTAGCAGTACTCGTCTGCAGCGATATATGTGTGTGACTCTCACTTACAGCAGGTCAGCTGTAAAACGAGAAGGATTGTGGGTAAAACCTGTTGTCTGTGTTTCTTTCAGTGTATTGGGCTCATCTGTAATTGCTCGTGTTTTTCACACTGGTAATTACCAGAAGGCCTTTGTCTACTGTTACCGTGGATACCAGGTCATGTGACTAGCTGGAAGGGTGTGAACTGCATATATGAGGACCTGTGGGATATATGTGTGCGTGGATCTGAATATTTATTCATCCCTGTAAAAGCTCTTAGTGTGATGATGGGCCACATAACCTCCAGAGATACACCTCGCCCCTGTCAGCCCCGCCCTCTCGTCTTGGCCCCGCCCCCACCTTACCCCACACTGACACTGCATGAATGAAACCACTGTTGATCACACATTCACCAGCACAATCTCCAAACATTTCTTGCTCATTAAAATCATCACCAACAATCCTGATTGGATCCTAAATGTCATTGTGTTGAAGGAAAAGGCATTAGCCATGATGCTAAAAATAATAAGCAGCAATTACTTTTTTAGAAGATCACTATGGTTTTTTCCACCAAAAGTTTGCCATGTTGGTAGCATCAAATCTTCTAAAGATATTCAGTTTCTTTTGAGGCACTTACATTTGGCATTTTATAATCAATCATTTTAATTGCTACAAATAAAATTAGGCATCACAACAACAGTATGAAAATGGAAATTCATTTTAGGGTTTGCGACGTAAAAATACAGAAAATTAGCATGCACAATTAAATATTCATTATATATTTCTGATATTCTGTATATGTGACCCTGGACCACAAAACCAGTCACATGGGTAAATTTTTTTGAAATTGAGATTTATACATCATATGAAAGCAGAATAAATAAGCTTCCCATTGATGTATGGTTTGTTAGGATAAGACAATAGTTGGCCGATATACAACTATTTGAAAATCTGGAATCTGAGGCTGCAAAAAAAAAAATCGAAACATTGAGAAAATCACCTTTAAAGTTGTCCATTTATGTTTGCGATTGTGCTGCATCACTCACAAAAATAAATGTTTTATATATTTACGTTAGGAAATTTACAAAATATCTTCATGGAACATGATCTTTACTTAATATCCTAATGATTTTTGGCATAAAAGAAAAATCGATCATTTTGACCCATACAATGTATTGTTGGTTATTGCCAATAATATACCCGTGCGACATGTGACTGGTTTTGTGATCCAAGGTCACATCTATCCAATATTGACATATGTGGATAAGTATAATTAATACAAAAATAAAATTAAAAACATCAGTTAACCACTGTCACTGATTGTGCATCCATGCCCCTAAAAAGTATGTAAAAAAACAAGCCGTGCTTGCTTACTTTACATAGTGATCAGTCAACCTTCTTCTGCAGAGGCCCGAATAAGCTGCAATGTGGATCAGACTTTATGCCGAGAGACAAAACACACAGAATCTGATGTGAGAGTAGATGAGGAAGACAGACCACATGAAACTCAGTCACCCTCATCCCCATCATCAGCTAAAAGGAACAGAAACACACTCAGTTCCCCTCAATTGCTCTTGCTATTAATGAATAACAGAGAGATGGAGGAAAACAGAGAGAGACCCTAATTTGCATCCGTAGCTTTGCATTTAATTGTGCAGTGAACGGTGAAAATCACAGCAGGCTGCTCATTTAACAGCTCCTACGCAAACAAGCTTCTACAAAGCTCTATTTTTAAATGCCATAACCTTAAACTGTCTGTATTACAGGTGCTCACATCCATCACCACGTATGAGTCAACCATTCAACCACCCAAACTAGCAGCTTTCAATCTTTCAGTAGTCAGGTCACTTTGCTGAGCATGAATGAAGAAGAAACATCAGATTATTCTGTTATAATCTACTCCCTTGCTAAAAAAATAAATCTGTTATAATCTGCTAAAAAATATTCTATTATAATCTATAACTAAACTAAACTAAAAAAAACAACAACTACATTTTACAAAATTAGTGGGCATCTAATCTTCTATTTTAAATCTATAAAAGGAGATTTCAATTATCTCTTTTGATCTGTTCCATCAGTATTATTAACAGTGATCAGCAGAGAAATGGTAATGAAAAACAAAATTATGACTGTTTATAATGCAAAATTATTTACTAAAAATATAGGTGGACTACAGGGGAAAAAAGTAAAACCCATAAAGTAAGGGTGCATTTACACAATAACAATGTAGTAAAAACAGAGGAAAAGTTTTTCGCATTTACAGGTCACCTGGTGTACGTGAAGTTGATCACTCTTTCAAGAAGACGCGGTATGCTTGGACAGAAGACGAGACAGAGTTCTTTATTAAACTCATAAAAAACACTGGATTCTAAGCAACAAAGAAATGGCACAATTTATCAAGACCTTGAAGCAGACAGGAGGGAGAAACACACAGAAACACCTCATACGTTCATAAGTATAAGGGGCTTTTCTTGCCATTAATGCTTGGATAACACGCCCACGTCTCCTTCGAATAAAAATAATGGCTTGTGTGGTGGCTGCATTGCTAGGATTTTTGGAGTGACTTATCATGAGAGGAAAAAATGACATTTTGGTCGCATAACATCGGTTAATGGAAACGCTGTAGTTTCGCAATAGTTTTTTATCGACATTTAGAAAATATTGCTAAAGTTTTGTGCAAATCTGTAATGGAAACCAGGCTAATGAAACTCCTTGTGATTTCAGTAATGTGTGATGTGGCCTTAGAGAATGAATGCAATGATTGGCTCTTGCCCCACAGCTACGGTATAATGCTAATGTCATGACCTTAGTTATCGATTGCTCTGCTTGTAATGCCGACAAACACACACACACACACACATTCTTGTTAAAGGCCTTACTCTCTGGAGTGATTTTAAATGACCAAAGACCGCAATCCCCCCACTCCGCCCCTTACTGGCAGGGCCCAAATGGAGATTGCCCGCTGTTAGGACAGGAATAAATCTGGCCCATAAATTGGTAGAATGGGGTGTAGTGAGTATGTATGGGCGTGTTTAGAATGGGGGCAGAGAGCCAGTAAAACCATTTGAGTATGTGTGTGTGCTTTAGCTTACCCGGTGAGCTGTCTATCACAGGGATTCAATTATTTTTGTTATGTCCCCACTGGACTGAGTGTAATCAGGAAGTCTTTGAGCCAATCGGACGTTTAATTAGATCAATGCGGAACTAAAGAGCAAGATAGTTAAATGTGGAAACAAGAGGGAGAGAAACTGAAGAAAGTCTATTTATAATCAAGAATAGAAGAATGAAAAATTGCTTCTTTCTCATACAAAAGTTTGATCACATCCATTATCGTTCAAAAGTTTGGGCTCAGATATTTAAAAGGTTTTTGAAAGAAGTCTCTTATGCTCACCAAGGCTGCATTTACAGTATTTGATCAAAAATACAATAACAGTAATATTGTGAAATATTGTTACAATTCAAAATAACTGTTTTCCATTTGATTATATTTTAAAATGTAATTTATTCCTGTGACGGCAAATCATTTTTAGCATCATTACTCTAGTCACTTGATCCTTCAGAAATCAGTCTAATATGCTGATTTACTGCTCAAGAAACATTTCATATTAATATCAATGTTGAAAACATTGCTTACAATTTTTGTGGGGATTAATATTTTTTCAGGATTCTTAGGTAAATAGAAAGTTGAATAGAACAGCATTTATGTAAAATATAAATATTTAAACATTATTTAACATTTCTTAAAAAAAAAAAAAGTGTAGTTTGCAAAAAAGTTTCACAGACTTAAATGAGGGATAATTTGACTTTGACCAGTAAGCAACGCTCTAGCAACAACCAAAAACACCCTAGCAACCATCCAGAACACCCTAGAAACCATCTAGGATGGCATATCAACAGCCAAAACACAAGTTTTACACAGACAAAAAGTTACACAGACAAACATCGAATGTAAAAAATACATAATATATTCCAATTCTAACAAATATAAATTAAATTTTAATCAATTAACAATCATCTAATCTTCCCCTTTCAATTATGAAATTTGTGTAACAGAAGGTGTGAAATGGAGATGAGTGATTTCCATTATCTTTTTTATCTGGTCCATCAGTTCACCTGCATTAATAAGAGCAGTGAACAGTGATTCATCCAGATGTGGGAGGCACATTTCCCATCAACATATGATACATGCAATCATGATGTGAACTCCTCTGGGGTATTTGACTGTGCTGAAAAGTCAGAAGGTCAATTCTGTGTGTGTGTGTGTGTGTGTGTGTGTGTGTGTGTGTGTGTGTGTGTGTGTAGGAGAAAATAAGCAATAAACACATCACTGTGAACAATGGTGCTGGGTGAAAGAAAAAGAGAGCGAGAGAGAGCGAGCGAGCGAGCGAGAGAGAGAGAGAGAGAGAGAGAGAGAGAGAGAGAGAGAGAGAGAGAGAGAGAGAGAGAGAGAGAGAGAGAGAGAGAGAGAGAGGGGCTCACTGTTTATTGCACTTCTACAGTCTGGACATACAACAAAACAAACACACACACACACACACACACACAAGATGAAAGTCAAGGACTGTGAGAGGGGAGAGTGAGTCCAGCCACTGAGCTCAAACACAATCGTTTCATCTATACATCTATCAATATATCTCTCTCTGGCTCCCCTTTCTCTCATACTTCCATGCCCTCTCTCTCTTTTAAACACACAATGCATGCACATACACATTATTTACACATAAAATATACCAGCACTGGTCATGCATAAACATTTTAAAGCAGGTTTGTTGAATAAACAGAATGATTTACTGCAGGCCTGAATCCTTCGAGGTCTTCCAGTAAGATCTGCAATGCTTCTGCAATATATTGCAAGCACCTCACTATGAAGGCAACCAAAGTAACATCAGAGCCTAAAACACTTCCGCTGCAGCCGAAATCGGATACTTCCTTACTATATAGTAGGCAAAAAAAGTATGCGCACATATGTACACTCGCACATATCTTTCCACACAGAGTGCCTCTTGAGTGTTTTTTTACTATTTATACAGAAACCCTTGACTACTTGTCTGTTTTAAGAGTCACTCTTGACCATAAAGCCAAGTGTCTCTCAAGCTCGACTTCCCCTCCCCTCATTTAGAGCATGAATTTTGACTGACAACTGATATGATGTCATTACAGAATGTTTAAAAAAATATGCTTGACTGTTTATGACAACTAGTTCAACCATTTTGCATTTAATGATTTATGCAAGGAACTAATGTTTTGAGGGGTGAGCCTATTCAACAGGGCAACAGTAGGCTATAATATATTTTGATCAACATGACATAAGCAATTGATAATGTAGGAAACCATAGACAATTGCACATAATCAATTGCATGAATGTACCAACGCATTTGCAATTTGTTCAAAAGAATCAGAAATGATGATGTGGAGGTTGAACAAGTAGTTTTGAGAATTTTAGTTGTGATTTGAGAAATGCACCAAAGCGACTAAGAGAAACTGTAATGATATTAGGCCATGTGGAAAAAATAAATTACACCCACAACCAGCAAACTGTTTCTCAATTAGCAGTATAAATGTTAGACAACTCCCAATGGATGTTACCTTGAAAATGGATGATAATTAAAAAAAAGAAGAAAAAAAGAGACATTTTTGCCTGCCAGGTTCTTTGAGAGCCGCAGTGAGACTTCCTTCTATTGCTAAACAGTTTTCTTAATGTCACAGAAGCTGAACCAGTGAGTAGTTTACTCTCCTCTGGGTCATGGGTTTGCTGCCGTGCGCTGCACTGTGAACAGATCACAAGAATTATCGGCGAGAACCACTCTCTGCTCTTTCCAGCCGAGCATAACAATGCTCTCCTCAGCTGGCATGAAGCCCAGCCTTTTGCATTAAATTAACACACCAAAGCCCTGCGAAACAAGAGCCAACATTAAAGTTAACACTGCTCTCTATGTTCTTGTCCCAAACATGGTGGAGATTGCTTGGCAGTGCATTACATTGCATTTCAGCATGCACAGAGAGACCTGTGATTTGCTTTAAGTTCAACAAAGTACTGTGTACAGAAATTAATTATGCTAGAAATTATTGGCCAGAAGGGAGTGCAGAATGCATAAATTTACATGCATAATTAAGTTGATGCTACAGGTGTGACACTGATTTGAGGTCATTCATATCTGGGGCACAAATGGTATGGGAGGAGTTGCGCAACAAAGTTTAATACTAAGGATTAAGAGTTTGTTTGTATTTGCTCACATTAGTTACAATTTACAGTCCAATCAGCACAACAACACAGCGAACAGTTTTCACGTTTAGCAATTGAACGCTAGAAAGAGAGTGACAGTGATGGCTAATTTTACAAAAGCTCTTTGCTTTGGCTGGAATTTGCATAATTGCAGCACTTATCACGCCATCACATGGAGAGTGAACAGTTTCGCCCAGAAAGGACTGTCGGCATGGCAACAGAGGCAAGAGTTCAGCAGGGACGAGGCGAGGGAGGTGGAGAAAGGGGTGGAGAACTCTGAGGTGTGGCCGTGCGATAACAGCGGTGATTTCAAGAGAAAGAAAGACTGCCAAAACCAATAAACAGGACACTTTAACATGATAATTTGTTAAACATTCAAATTGAGTTCAGTTACATTTTTACTTTAGGAATCGTGTACCTGTTTAGCTGTGAAAATTGGCAACCAACTGATGACAATAGAGGAAAAGATGACTGATTTCAAACTTCATACCCGTCGTCTCTATACCAGTCGAGAAAATGCCAATGAGATGAAAGGGAATGCAGTGAATAGTGTTTTCCAGGTATTAGGTATAAAATGTTTGGTTACCAACATTCTTTAAAATATTATCTTTTGTGCTCTGCAGAAGAAAATAATTGATACAGGTTTTGATCAACATGAAGGTGAGTAAATAATGACATAATATTCAGTTTTTTGGTGAACTGTCTCTTTAATGCTAATAATAACTCTTAGGGCCCTATTTTAACGATCTGAAACGCAAGTGTCAAAGCGCAAAGCGCAAGTAACTTTGTGGGCGGGTCTTGGCGCTGTTGCTATTTTCCCAGCGGGATAAATGACTCTTGCGCCAGGCGCAAATCTAAAATGGGTTGGTCTGAAGTAGCTTCATTATTCATAGGTGTGGTTTGGGCGTAACGTGAAATAAACCAATCAGAGCGTCATCTCACATTCCCTTTAAGAGCAGACGCGCTTTGTTCTAAAGCGGATTCCTATTATAACGGCGGATTTGCCAGACGCGCGCCAGGAGCGGTTCACAGCCAAGGAGAGCAACGCTCTCGTCAGGGACGTTGGGGATGGAGAAACCCACCCAAATTAACTTCGGTTAAAAAGGAGTATGATAATTTGGGTAAATGTGTAAGCTAGATGTATGCTTTTATAATAAATTGTCTATCTATCTATCTATCTATCTATCTATCTATCTATCTATCTATCTATCATAATAATGTATGATTTGCAAAAATGAAAACTGCTGCTTCTGTGTAGATGAGAGAATCAAAGTGTATGCGCGTTGTGCACACGCTACATTGATTATGGCCAAGCATGCGCCCTTAAAATAGCATATGAATAACATGCGCAACGCGCCACTGACTTTAAACTATTTTTTCCTGGTTAGTGGCGCAATTGTTTTCTAAACCTGCAAAATAGCATTAAGGAACGTTTGCGCCGGAACACGCCTCCTTTTTTGCGCTGAACCGCCCAGGGAGCGCAAGTTCATTCCCTAGTTTAGCGACGTGCTTCTGTGGAGGGAAAAGCGCGCTTTGCGCGGGTGCAAAATAGGAATGATACATGCGTCAGTGTACAAAGTCAATTGCGCTGGGTGCAAGATAGGGCCCTTAGAGTGTGTTCACACTTGTAGTTTGGTTCGCTTGGTTGGTCCGGACGAAAAAACAAAACAAAACATTTAGTCCTAGTCCATTTAGCATTCAGATTGGCATTTTTATATGTTGGCAAAGAGATATGTTCACAACCTGATTGGTTGGCTTTTATGACGTATTGCCTATTTTGAGACGGAACTTACCGAACATTCAAAACAATGCTGTGTGCTAGGATAAATGCGCTCATTGTATGTGCGTAGCCTAACCAAATATGATGGTATTTTGACCAGCTGAGATTTTGACCAAACCCTTCCTGTTGTTGGTCCGTTTACATGTGTTTGGTCTGTGTTACGTTTATATTTCATTTGAACCACACCAGAGTTAGTTTGGAAGTCGAATATAGACCCATCTTTTCAGAGGTCTCGCTTGTTTGGTGCACACCAGGGTTCGGATGGCAGCGTTCACACTAATTTAAATGAACCGCACTAACAGAGCAATCGTACCAGGGTTTGTTTTAATTGAACCAAACATGCCAAGTGTGAACACCCTTAGAGACATTAGTACGAAGCAAGTCCAAAATATCACAGAAGACAACATCTATTCCCGTTAAAAAGTTGGGCAGTGGCTGTGACCTACATTTCACCCAGAGTTCTTACTTAACTGAGAGAGTATAAACATAGTTTATAGCAGACCTCCAAAGCTCAGTTTACTGTCTAAATACTGCAGCGAGGTGAGTCATCCAACCAGACCGCGAATCAGAGAGCTGGTTCTGGGCCTCTGTATCAGTACACACCGCCTACATAACTGATACCCTTAAGAAACCAAAACACCACATAAAAAAGCACATAAATCAAATAAACAGAGCACAAACCATAGTTTACACTGACAAGTGCAGCACAATGCTGTTCAAAATATATAATTAAAGGGTGCACTTAAAACATGTAATCCTCTTTCCTTGAATGCCTAAGGTTCTGACTGTTATAAAACAAAACAAAACAAAAACTACAACTATAATGATATTTAAAGTCCCCCTGTGGTGAAAATCAAGATTTTAATGTTGTTTTTATGTCTATGTGGTGTTTTTAATATGCTAGTCAACACCATTGCTGAGTATTTTCTCTTTAAAACTGCAGCGATCTAAAGCACGGTTTGAAAAATGTGGTTTGAAATCGCAGACGTTTCTTACGTCACAAACTACCTTGTAACCAATCACGTCAATGTGCCGGCTTAGCATAGCTGCCTCTCCATATAAAACTGGAATAGGAGAACATATTTTAACATTGATAAAAACTTTTAACAACTTTAACTAGAAAAGGTGTCAGAAGCAGTACATTTTAACACCAGTCCAGGTAAATCAGCAGAAAGTCTAATACCTATTTTATTCATCTATTAATCTGTTGACCCATCATATCATATCATATCATATCATATCATATCATATCATATCATATCAATATCATATCATATCATATCATATCATATCATATCATATCATATCATATCATATCATATCATCATCTATCAACCAAAACCCCAAATTTACTTTATTTTATTACATTACATTACATTATATTACATTACATGTCAGAAATGTGTATATTGACCCATCAAATCATCATCTATCAATCAAAACACAAGAAAATCCCTACAGGTTGGAAAACACAATGACATTTTTGCTAGGGATACAAATCTCCCAAAAATAAAATCAAATAGTATTTTATTTCATTTGAATGAATCACAGTGCAGAAACGTATGAAAAAGACTCAATGATAAGCTGGTGAGTAATTATTAAAATTCAGCTTTATATAAATAAATAAAAATAAATAATAAATAAATGAATAAATAAATAAATAAATACAAATAATTGTTTTTAAGTATTTTGGTTCGTTTTAATAAATCATAGTGCAAAATGTATAAAAAAGCCTCAATTGTAAACAGGTGAATAATTCTTAAAAGATTTTTATCTGCACATTCAGTCTGTAGCATTTTGCTGATAACTCAAACACAAGAATGTAAAGGGAATGAAACGCAACATTCAATGCCATTTGAGCTTAAAAATGTATAGTTCTTGTGCTAAAGGTCCTTCATCCTTTGTTATGCAAATACAAAAACGATGGAATCAAGATTACATCAAAAGGCTTGGAGGTTGAATGTAAATAAAAAGTGCTGGAGAGAGAAAGAGAGGAAAATAAAGAAAGAGTTAGGTGAAGACAGGAGGAGGTGGTTTGCCTTTTTTTATTAAAGCACTTACGATGTCAATCACTTTCAAGGCCACTTGCACAATATGTGAAACCGCTGTTACCAAGCAACGCTCCTGAGTGCCTGGATACTTACAGTAGCTCTCATCCATCAGCCAATCAGCAATCAATGCCGACATCCGCAGTCCCAATGGACCCACTGACCTTTCAAAGCGTCTCTGCTGCGCTGCTACCTAAACATCCACACATGACAGCGCTACCTGTGCAGAATTTTCATCTAACAGAACATCCATCTAAATATCCGATGAATATCCTATCCATCCATCAGTCAGTATACACCTGTCAATCATCCATCAGTCAAAACACAAGACCATCTCTACAGATTAGAAAACAAACTGACATGTTTGTATTATTATATTATATTATTTTATTTTAATCACAAAAGCATTCACACTATCTAGAATATAAAATGTAGGCATCAAAATAGAATACACAGTAGAAAAATGGATAACTGTTAAATAGTTCTGATATCAGGAACGAAAAAAAGTTTACTGATATTATCTGCTTCCAATACCAACTGAATCAGACCAATTGCAATAAATAAAAAAATAAAAAAATTATATATATATATATATATATCCCTTGCATCCCTTGAATGTGTCTTGAACATAATTGTTTGCATCTTTATTCAATGGAATGAACAAAATATAAAAATCTATTTCTAAACAAATCCACATATTTCAAACATATCCAAGCATTATCTCAGATGATTTACTTTTTCTCTAAAAAGGAAAAACAAACCAGATAAGCCTCCTAGAAGTAATCTGTACAATCACACTTTTAGGTGCCACACTTTTCTAGCATAGCTTCAGATAATTTCATCTTTCCATCTCGACAGATGCTGTGAGGAGAGTTGTTTCAATGAATAAACACAGGGAGAGGTCTCAGATACTCTCTCACCGTCAAAAGAACAGAAACAGCCCTGTCACCGCTCATCTTTGTACTTTCACGCTGACAGCCCTCTGCTCCACCACTTTAGTAAACTAAACTGTTCTCTAAACAGCCTGTGACAGCCTCTGTGATGTGAGCTTCAGCGTGCGTTTGATCCGGCAGGTAAGAGAGAAATCACAGCTCTGGAGGAAATCTCATTCTATCAGTAAGCCGTACGAGATCCGGAACATTAACACTGACGCTGGTGTAAACTTCAGACAGCCATTAGCACTAAGAAGAGTATCAATAATGCAACGCATTAGCCCAGTACAGCAGGAGAAACGTAGAGACCTGCCACCTGCTGCCGGGGTTTTATGAGGAGATATGACTACCCCATGCAGCTCAGGGGTCATAAAAACTACGCTAAGTGTTGTGTCAATAGCCTGACCAGAGGACATTAATCTTAACCAAAGTGTCTTGGCTACAGTTCAGCGAAGGAAAATACACAACCACAGCCAATAATAAGAGAGAATACACAACTCAAAATGACAGTACACTCAAAAAAGCTGCTAAACTGAAGCATACATACACAACCGGCCACAAGTTTGGAGTTGGTAAGATTTTTTTTACGTTTTTGAAAGTATCTTATGCTTACCAAGGCTGCATTTATTTGATCATAAATACAAGAAAAACTGTAATATTGTGAAAAAAAAAAAAAAATTCTAGTTGGATATATTTTAAAATGTAATTCATCCTGTGATGGCAAAGCTGAATTTTTAGCATCATTACTCCAGTCTTCAGTGTCACATGATCCTTCAGAAATCATTCTAATGTGCTAATTTGATGGTCAGGAAACATTTCTTATTATTATCAATGTTGAAATCAGTTGTGCAGCTTAATATTTTTTTGGGAAACTGTGATACTTTTTTGTTTCCGGATTCATTGGTGAATAGAAGGTTCAAAAGAAGAGCATTTACTAGAAATAGTTTTTTATTTATTTTTTATTTATCGCATCCTTGTAGAATTCTTTTCTTTTACATTTTTAACAAGTAATTATTCAAATGTAAATATCCAAATAAATTCCCAGTTGACCTGGCATTGAACCATGAACTTTGCAAACACTGGCAAATTCTTCCTGGGATGCATTTATTGTAGCCTTGGAAACTTTTTTCTCCCAGGGCAATATTAATCACCTGTGCAGCCTGACTCCTGAAAATTGCATGTAAGCAAGCCAATATGATTGCAGCTTGCAATTTTAGGCTTTCTTGTCTGTCTGAGACTGAGATTGAGATCACCTCATAAACCTCGAAACTAACACTGACTTATAAAACATTCAAATTCTTCTCTGATACACCATTTCGATCATTTGATATCCAAGTTTCCTCAAGTTCTCAGGACTGGTTAGATTCAGCGTGTGACTTCTGAGATGTTTGCATTGCCAGTGTCTCACCCATTGCAAGCTGCAGGTTGTTGATAAGGAGTGAAACCCTGGGCTTTTCTTTGAGGACAGTAATAAAGTGAGTAACGGATACGCTCACACAGGCCTGTCTGAGCTCTTTGTGTGACAGATAGATAGGGGAGAATGCTGCCCACAACAATGGATTAATAGGCATGAAATGCCAACTTTAGAAACATAATTATTTGCTTTTTCTAGCAATTTCTTTTTCTCCAATTCACCTGCAATACTGGGAACTTTTCAGAAATATGGTGAAAAATACAACCTGATACTCAATGGTTAGGTGCTCAGGGCAATAATCATTCTAATATGATGCTTTGGTGATCAAGAAAAATTTCTTATTACCATCAAAAAACAGTTGTGCTGCTTAATATTTTTGTGGAAATACATATTTTTTCCAGGATTTTTTGATTAACAAAGTTCAAAAGAACAGCATTTACTTGAAATAGAAATCTTTTGTAACAATGTAAAAGTTTTTACTGCCACTTTTGATCAATTTAATGCAACCTTTCTGAAAAAAAATGTGTAAACTACATTTCAAAATTTAACAAGCACTTGTTCAAAGGTAAAAACTCATCCCCAGATGACCGTGCAATAAACCATGAACCTTGCAAACACTGACAAATACATCGATTTTTCCTTGGAAGCATTTAATGGTTCAGCTAAATATTATATGACCTCTTGTATTTTATATGAGGTTTGAGTCTTTTCTCCGCCAAAAATTGGGACATGTCTCAAGACTGTTTAAAACCCTCTTGTATACTTGTGCATATATATCTTTGAGGTGGTGAAAATCACCATTTTAAGGTGGCAGGGAGAGATATTTAATGCATTTACAACAAGTTTGTTTTCATGCTGTTTATTTAATGTTATATAATAGTTTATCAAATGAAATGCATGGTATCTGTGTCCTAATTTTTTTTTTTTTTAAAGTGTACCCTCTGTGTGGAAAGTGCTATTAATAACGTAAAAACGAATAGGCACAAACATACATTCCAAGTTGAAATGCACCCACTTTTCAGATTTTACATGCATTCTGACACAACGTCCAAAAATAAATTTCCTTGCTGAGCTCCACATGAATAAAATGATCTTTCCAGTGATTATCATCCTGTCATATCACACAGAAATGTTCGGCTCTGGAAGCTCCAGCTGTAGTTTACAGGGGTGAGAAATGACAGATACTCGTTGGCACAAATCCAATGGTGTCTTGACATCCAATAAAAAGCACCATCCAATAAAAAGCACTCATTATCCAAAACAACATCCACATGAGGTGGGATGCAAGGCACGAGGGATAAAGGAAAGTTGGGCTAGTAAATAAAACTCTGAATTTAACTTTGACAGGTGAGTCAATGTGGCATAAACATGGTAAGTAAATGAAACCGCCATCATTAAAAGTCAAGTACAGTATATTTAAGTAGTAAATCAAAACAATGTAGCATCCAATACAGTATGATAAATGTAACATTTGGTTACTGTTATTGTGGAGAGGAGAATAATCCTATTAGATGTGAAGCGGATTGCTGTGCTAGAGGAGGAGGCTAATTTTAGCATTCTTAATCAACACGGCTGTTTTTCTAGCTGTCTCTCTCTCTCTCTCTGGGAACTATGAATCTTGTTAATGTTCCATGATTCCAGGAAGTCATCTCTAAAAACACTTCTAATATTTCTATCCTTTAACAACTCACAGGTTCAGTTCCAGCCATTCTTAACCAGACTTTATAGATGACCTGTAAACAGCACACGAGCAGAGATGCAAAGCTCTTGTCCTGTGTCATTCCTGAGCTTGTTTTGACACAGTACAGAGACATCCTGACTGTCTGGTGTTTGAATCCCACTGCTAATGCCCTTAAGAGTTCCTCTTCCATCATCCTGACGCAGGGCCCTATATACGGGAATGCTTTGCTTGGCTTGATTTGATTATGAGCAATTTCCATGCTTGATTGAATAATACAACATTGACCTTGGCGGTTTCATTTATTTTTCACAATGACTCCCGTTGAAAATGTAGAATTTCAGACATTGAGCAAACCATTTTCCAAACCTTTTTCCAAAGAAATGTAAAAAAAAAAAATTGTTTTAAAACTACTCACTTGTGAAATTGTGTTCAATGCATTACTATAACATGTATGGTCTGTTTTGGTTTCATTTTCACTGTGTCTGTTTTCTCCAGTTAGTTTTCTTGGTTGTTAATGAGTTCTACACACCTGTTCCGTTTTTATCTTGATTACTCTCTCCATATATTTAAAGGATTAGTTCACTTTTTTTTGTGAAAATTTTTTTTTTTGCTGATAATTTACTCCGATGTCATCCAAGATATCCATGTCTTTCTTTCTTCAGTCGAAAAGAAATTAAGGTTTTTGAGGAAAACATTCCAGGATTTTTCTACACAGAATGGACTTCAATGGCAACCAACTATACCAATGTTCAAAGAAGGTTCAAATGTCCGTCTCAATGCAGCTTCAAAGTCTCTACGCGATCCCAGTCGAGAAATAAGGGTCTTATCTAGCGTAACGATCGGCCATTTTCTAAAAAAAAGTAGGTTTAAAAGGTTTACTACAGCCATACGTGACTATACACTATGCACATATGAAATGCAAGAAACAATTCATAAACACAACAAATGAGCCTGTTGAATTACTATCCTTTTTCTGGCAGACTGAAAAGGTCACTTCAGGAATATCCCTGCAAAATACAGAGGCTCTATTAATCATGACAGTATCCAAGGCTAAATTAACATTTCATTTGCATATTCATGCACTTATATTTCTAATTATTTAACAAGTCATTAAAATGATTTACTCTCCTGACAAGAGCTTAATTTTCATAAACAGTGTGAATGTCATATTAAACCAGACATAAAAAGGTCAGATGTAATGTCACCTGTTACTTGAGGACAGTATGCATTTTTTGATACAACGTTTTTGAAATTGAGCAATGCGGACTAAACATTTTAATTAAAAAAGATTACAATATTATTTGGTTTTGTGGTCATGATTTGGTTTGACACACACACATATATATCATTTAATACACAGAATAATAATAATATATATATAATTTAATAATAATATTTATATATAATTAACTATTGTAAAATATATTTTGTCTAATTAATAATATTAATTTAAATATGCAAATAAACTTGGTTGATTGATCTTTAATTAGACAAACAATTTTTGTTTTAAAGTCACTATGAAATCCAAATAGCCAATTCTTGTTTATGGAATATTGCAGTATTTATTATAACTGATTTATCCGTGCACATAATTATTTTTATTTTTTAATTCATGTTATCTCATAATCTTTAATCAAAATATCTTCCACTCCCTCTTGCAGTGACATCTCTTCTGTTCTCTGATGACATGAGGGCGGGACTACCTGTCACTCACATGAGACTGACCAATAGCAAACCACAACCATCCAATCAATTCCCGATGGATAAAATCAAGTCCCGCCCTACATTTTTTCTTGATCGAGAAGTTGTTCACTTGGATATATATGTTACAATAGGGAAGAAAAGACTGACTTGCTGACTGAAAAAAGGATTTTATTCAGTATTTCATTTTAAATAATCTCTTAAATCTCACCTAATAAAGAAGACACTGGTATAAGCTACAGGCCTGTTAGACTGTAGTAAACACAATGAAGCCTAGTGAATGTTGCTAATAAGTGAATCTGTGGTTCTCCTTCATATCACTGATCCCGCCCCCACTCGTCTCACCATCAGATCGCTCCTTTTATCTACTTCTCCAACTCCCATCTACTTCCACCCTCCGTCTCCATCGTTCCCTCCCCAGGGCTTACGTGGGCCATCTGTACGTAGCGTGAGACACTCTGGTGTTGGATTACAATTAGGTTACAGTGGTAATTGGTGATTATTAATACTCATCTCGAATATATTACCCGCAAGCCGTGGATGCTGAAATATGAATGCATCCTCAGGCGAGAATGTAAATTGTAAATTGTGGATAATCACTGCATTCTTGCTAAAAAAAAGAATTACACAGTCACTCTCTGAAAGCTTTGCCAGCAGATGTTGAGGTGATCTATCAATACATGCATATATAAAACATCTGACTTGAGACCAGATAATATTTACTTCAAATAATATACGTAATTAATGCCCAAACAAAACAAAAAAATATATAAATATTTGACATACTGATTTACATACTGCCGCCTAAAAACATCTACAGATCAACGTTGTCTAACCAGAGCTATTAATCACAATCATAAAATAATAACGTAATAAAATAAGATAATAAAAAGCTTCAAAACACATCATGTCATTTACTTATTCTGATGGTTGTGTAGTTTTTAATTTAATTTCCAATCCAATAAAGCTGGGGTTAAAATACTGAGGTGGGCTTGCATTGCACATCTTTACTTTGTGAATAATTCATCATTTAATATAAATCAAGCTGACCGGGAACAATAAGCATCAATAATTCATACAGCCATTTCTCCTAGAGTGTCTGGCTTTTCAGAGAGCTCCTATATGATTTATATCAGATTTTTTTTTTAAAGATAACACTGTTTATTTGAGTGATTAAATAAAATGATCATTTTAAGTGAAATTATACAGGAAGACTGTTTTTGTGATCTTCATGTCATAAAGTTAGCTAATGAGAAGTGCATTGTAGGTGTTCAGGTGTAAAGAAATGAGCTCCAGGACTCTTCCTTCTTTCTCTAATGTCAACCAATGCCTGTCAATGTCAACAGAGTTTCTACAGTCTGTGCTTTGCTCTAGGCTACAGTACGGCATAAAAGGATCTAAGCCAACATGGGAATATACGCGCACACACACACAAAGACACACAAATCACAACACACACTTACCCAAAGGGGCAACAGTCAAATTAAACCCACCTGCTTTGGCTCACAAAGGCAGCAGGATAAATTTAGCCCCTATAAAATAGTACAATGTTTCCTACACGGCCACTAAATGAGTTTTTGACATCTATATATAAAAAAAGGCAAATAGGCCAAGGTGACTGAATAGTTGAATAGTTGCATGAACACGACGACTAACAGGAAACCAGTTATCCTCTGCGAAACACAATCAGATTACAAAAGATTTTTTTTTTTAATCTACCATTTACCGTCAAAATGTAAAAGTATCCTTGTATTTCCGTGGTTGCAGGACGTCCTGTATTTGCTCAATTTTCTCACATTGCTATGGGGGTGCTGGCACCTCTGTGAACTCCCTGGAGAGAAAGACCATTAGAATATAGATTAAAGATGAATGTGTTGAAGACCTCTCAGCAACACAATCTGTTCTGCTGAGACACACTAGAGACAGATCAACCAATCAAATTTCAGCTATCAAAGTGAAAGTGGAGATGCTGATGGATATAGTCTGTTTTTTTGTAGCATAAGGACAAGGGATGTCCCAGGATGACCTTATAGGGATGGAAACTGTGTGCATATTAAGATTATTTGATCAAATGAAACCACAATGGATGATTAATATCAAATTCAAAGTTCACAAATGAACAAACTGTTCAATGGTTCAAAAGTATTCATTTTATAGAAATAATTTGATACAAAAAAAAATCTTTCAAATAAATCCTGTTCTTTATTCTTCAAAGAATCCTAAATAAATGTATCAGTGTTTCCACAGAAATATTAAGCAGCACAACTGTTTTCAAAATAAACTGATAATAATCAGAAATGTTTCTTATACATCAAATCAGCATATTAGAATGAATTCTGAAGGATCATGTGACACTAAATACTGAAAAAATTATGCTGAAAATTCATCTTTGACATCACAGGAATAAATTACATTTTAATATATATATATATATATATATATATATAAAAATCAGTTATTTTAAATTGTAATTATATTTCACAATATTACTGTTTGTACGCTTTTGTTGTTGTTAAATAAATGCAGCCTTGGTGAGCATAACAGACTTCTTTCAAAAACGGCAAAAAAAATCTTACCAAGGCCAAACTTTTGAATTGTAGTGTAACCAGAGATCATAGCGAATAAGGCACCAAAACAAGAGGAAAATGTGCTTTTGTATGCGTAGCAGAGATTTGAAATACCTGAGCATATGGCATCACGGCTGCCTCCTATAGTTTTCTTTAGACCTCCTCCCTTAGATACAGCACCAGCATATGTGCGTGTGCATATAAACGAGAGGAAATGTGTGCAACAAAACAAACATTACAGAGCAGATTATGTCTCTATTTCCAAATGACATCAAGAGAAAACAGAAAAAAAAAATTGTTTCAAGTTTGTTTTAAAGAAAGAAGTAAGGTGTCTATTCCATGGCTCATTTAAGTGAAGTCATAAATTAAAAATCTAAAGACAAATGTTTGATGATATAAGTGACGTTTCTATCCCTTGTGTTTCAGATACTGCTGCACTGAACCCGTAGTTTCTATGCTATACATCAAGCGATGTCTCAAAAGCCATTATAAGAATAAGTATGTGCTAACTCTTTTAATAACATATCTTTCCATTTATCTTTATGGCAAACATTCTGCGGCTTCTGGATATTGAAACTGCAAGTCATAGATGCATCCATCAAATGCGGTCTTAGATGTTTAAAAGCTTAAGTGCACATTGTCCAATAAGACCTTGACTCCTGCTGCCTCCCATAACCTCCTGTCTTCCCCTCCCCCGTTCTTCATCTACTGCTGACAATCCCCCACACCGTTCGGCCTAGATGTAATTCACAGATGAATAATGGATGGACTTTCATCTCTCCTGGATTTGGGGTTCACTGCTCTAAGCTACTGTATCTGAGGCAGCTGCATTTAACATGAGATGTGGGATTCTCCTACAGTCTGCCTGACTGTATCTCTGTCTGACTGTGTGCTAGTTTAGGCATTCCTGTTTTGAAATGTTTCACCTATCAGTAGGAGGAAGAGATTTGTGATATCTTACTACGCAAACTCTTCTTTCATAAATACCTGTCCCTCAGCAACCACCATTTCACTTAAATGCATCAAACTTCTCTTTTCAAATGATTTTAGTATAAAAGCTGGCATTTCTTAAAAGACAACATGAAATCAATTTTTTTTTTATGAAGCAAGTGTCCTTGATTTGATTGTGCAGGGTTTATCAGTGTACATTTCTCTAAAAAAAAAATAAAAAATGCTTTCATAAAAATTATTTTTTTTACACCTCTGAAACAACTTTGGAGAGATAGGAAAAAATTGAATTGTTAAATTAAATTAAATAGAGATACAATAAAATAAATAAATATCTAAATACATAAAATAAAGAAAAAAAGAAAAAGAAAAAATATATAGATAAAAATAATATAAAATTTATATTAAAAAAGAAAAGAAAAAAAGAAAAATAAAGAAATAAAGAAAGAATAAAATAAACCAAATCAAATTCTAATAAATAAATGTAAAAAATCAAGTACCACTCTACATAATTTTTTCACTGAATATTCTGAAATTCCCACTGAATTCCTCGGAAATATGTCACATGAAATAAGTTAAATGTGTCATGAATGCAAGTTTATTTAACAGACATTTGAACTCTGCTAACCACTCATGTGTTTTTCCATCTTATAAACATCCTTCCCTAGCATAAATGTTTTCATATACAGAACAAATTCACTACATTTACAATAAACGTAATCCATGTTTATTTATGTCAGAGTTGATGCATTTCTTTCTCCACCAAGACGGAAGTAAAAACAAACCAGCTAGTGCACAATTATCATAGTGCTCCACATCTGAGTAGCAGTCCATCAATAATGCAGGGTATGGGGGGTCTGGCACCAGGCTGATTCTGCGAAGCTAGCGGAACCCGTGAACCTCCTGGCCTCGTGTCCTTGGGCCAGCACAACCGGGGAACGGCGCACTCCCAAAGCTCCCCGATCGGAATCTGTGCTAATGAGAGCTTCTGCACCTCCACACGCATGCCGAATAATAACAACAACAACAAGACCTCCTACACTTAAAATAGCCCATCACATGTCTATCAACGGCAGGTTAAGACAGGATGGAGGGAGACAAAACTAAAAATACACCTCCGCAACACAAGAGTTGCAAGTAGGAAAATAAGCCACTATTATTTGTGCAACAGCTTTAATTAATTGGCTTACATGAACCTAGCATTCAAATGTTTTTAGGAAGGTTGTCCAGATGGTCAGTAAAATAGCTTATTCATACCTGATTAATTAGCAAACAAAGTAGTGAATGAAAGGCAAACATAGTTAGATCTTTTTGAATACTGAAAAGCATTGTATTCATTGTGGCATTTGTGCATCAAGTGCACCTGAATAATTTAAATGGATAATAAAAAAAGCCTGAGAACCAGACAATTTAGTCCATCAGAACACGTGTCTGTGAACCGTGTCCAGATTCAAAGTGGAAGTTATAGTATGATGCCGTTCGCTGCTCTTTGATCAGAACGAGCCTAAAACACTAATTACACTGGCTGCTCTCTCAGCAGGCAACAAGCTGTTCACAGCTCTCCATGACAAGAGCCCTGCTCAGCTTTAAATGAGCTGTGTGAGCAGCATATACAACACGCACACACACACACACACACACACACACACACACACACACACACATATATATATATATATATATAAAAAAATGTTTCAATGTATCGTCAACTATTTACCATTAAAAAAAAAATAAAAATACAGTGACAACAATAGGATGGTATTTTAGTAGCTGTATATCTTACTTTTAACCAGATTTTTCCTTAAAGGTACACTAACTTTTTTGTTCAAAATTAACTATTTAAATAATGAGTCAATACATCTTCCAAAACGTATTTTGTCTTACTCTGATTCACTATGTTAAGCCTATTATTACAAGTGTTTATATGTTAGGCCTGAAGGGATGGTTTTCACGGGAAATTGCATACATGCGTCACTCACCCGTATGTGTCGCGTCATATCCGTAAATAGAGAAAAGTTGCTCTCTCTTTTTCTTTTTTTAGTTATGAGAAAGAACAATATTCATCTGCACAAATCACAAAGAGCCAAAGCACAACCAAAACAATGTTCTTCCATAAAATACATGCAGTTTTGTTTGTTAACCGCCAGAGGGCCAAAAATTACACAGTGCACCTTTAAGTGCACTATATAAGGCAAGGCAAGGCAAGGCAAGTTTATTTATATAGCACATTTCATACACAGTGGCAATTCAAAGTGCTTTACATAGAAGAAATTAAAATAATAAAAAGAAATAAGAATAATTAAAACAGTTTAGAAAAATAAAAAATAAAATACAGTACAGTACAAACAGTCGGACGAACATTGGCACAGTGCTCATTCATTAAATGCACAGTTAAACGCATGCATTTAATTAATTATTAATTAATTTAATTATTAATGAATTATTATATAATAATAATTAATAATATTAATTTACCAATCTAATTGAAGCATTAAAATTGACTAATAACCACCATGACAATACAGGTGGCAATAACAAAAATGAGAAAAAGTCAAACATAATCTAATGTGCCATACAGGAACTTCTGGGAATATCCTTTGAATTTTTGCACAGTAAATTATATGGGAATTTATAGTTTTTACTTGCGATGTTCAACCATTTATAATTTTTTTTCTGTAAAAATGACTAAATTACAGTGTAAAAAGATCATTATTTAAATGTACTTGACTCAAATGTATGTGACCCCCAGATACAAGATCCAAGGTCATCCAGTCCCCCTGCTTACTGCTCTATACAGAGCAGGACTCTAGATGGTTTCTTATGTCCCTGTGTTCATTGCAACCAGGAAGATCATTTCACCTCATCTCTCTCGCTCTATTATTGGAGATGTGCCCGAGCAGCCAGCCAACCAAGAGCTTAACCTATAGAGCAGAAGAAGATACACACAATTGCCTTTCTGCCGGTATTGATTCAGCATCATTAAACCTTCAAAGGCTGGAGAATTCAATAGGAATGTGTCTGAATCTTTCCATTCAAAGACCGAGACATAAAAAAAGAGAACTCAGATACTGTAGTCCATGAAGAGACATGCTAAACCACTGGATATATTGAAAGAATACTCAGTGAGGAAAAATGCAAGGACTTGATTTTATCCATCTGGAACTGACTGGATTGTGAACACTGATTTGGCCATGTGATGTCAACTAAAAAAGAAAATAATAACATTAAAAAAAAAGAAAAAAAAAAGAGAGAATGGACTGTTGATGGTCATGTGCCTCTTCCTGTCTGTGGGCGGTTCTTGTCCAAAATAAACAGCAAAGTGTATACCAGAGAGCCAGTTTCACACAATTTTCTATATGCACTGTGGCCATAAACACAAACACTCTCTATATCTTAATATCTAATATCACTCTCTGTATATCTTTAAATGTAGTAATTTCTAGTCGTTTGCTGGCTTTAGCACATAACAGAGCTGACAACAGCACTAGCTTCACAAGCACAGCAAATCTCACTCATTGGACTTCATTCATAAAACATGAGCATAATGTTTTTTGTGTAAATCGTACATAAAACCATTCTGCCATACATTTTTGAATTCATGAAAGTGTTCATATTTTCAAAATCTTCGTACGAAAATAAGACGCTATTTTTTACCATAAATATATATAATAACAAAATGAATGAGTTAACTAAATGTGTGTTAACTGTGAAAATACATTTGACAAAAATGAACAAAAATGATTGAAAACAGCTGTGTAGTACATTTTACATTTTATTGCAGACCTGTTTGTGAATCCTATGGAAAGTTTTTTTATGAATGTTTCATAAATGAGGCCTATAGTTGTGTATTACTGTAGTTATTTTTCTGAATTAATGCTCAATTCGTCTGGCTAAAACAAAAGAAAGAAAGCAAGCAAGCAAGGTAGTGCTCATATTTACTTCAATGCTGTCTCGTCTTTAATTAAAACTGCAGGGCTCAGACAAAAGGCCCGCAGTGCAGGTTAAATACTCCAAATCCATAAAAGTCTTGGAAGAAGCAAGCACACACAGGCCATTTAAATGCACTAACCTCAATTACATTTAAACTGATGAGTTTTAAACTGGCAAGTTAAGCAGAGAGACATGACTACAATGTTATGAATCACTCACTGGTGGGAGTCAGATGACCTTTAGGTAACCATGGGCAAACCATTACTATTACAAAAGTGTAGTGTCTTGGCAAACCCCTCTGGCTCAAATTCATATTTACACATGCTAATGAGCTTTGTTTGCCACAAATGTGCCATTTACTCCGCTCACAAGTGATATGTTATGTTGTTCAGGTAATGAACCAAAACTCAAATCAACTTAAAATATTGTAAAATAGTTTTATTTTCATTTTTAATCAGACCAAATAACTTTTATCAATGCTTTTTGGTATTCTGTATCACTGAACTTGGATTCCTTTCTTTATGCTTCCCTTAAAATGGGAATCATCTTAAAATGGAAGGCAGCACACTAGGTTTTGGTACACTAAGGGCCGGTTCACACCGAACTTGTTTTTGCTAGAGACGTGTTTTTAAAAGTTTAGAAATTTTTAGAAAGCCATGTCATGTGCGAGACGCTGCATTAGACATGAGGGGCGAGAGTGATGGTTAAAGATGTCCGTCTAGCGCTTTTACATTGAAAAAGTAGCACAGTGGGATATAAAAAAGCATTCTGTGTGATTGGCCCCTAAGTTTGTCACAAATAAAGGGGTCTTGCATAAGGGTCCACAGCAAGTTTACAGTGATCTTTCATCCTCTGTCTTTCAAAGCATTTATAAAAACACTCACGTACATCAGTCCTGTTTCCCTGCTCAAACGCTTTAGCATACTGAGTCGATCTGTGTTCCTGACACTCTGAACTGCCCCTCTCTCAATATTGAGCCTTCAATATGACTCTATCAAATCAAGCCAGAGAGAAAGAGAAAGAGGGCCGTAATAACCCAATAAATTACCTCCCTGGGGCACCAGTGTGTTCACAGAATATCAAAACTCCTCTTTCTTACACTCTGCAGACTGTGAAGGAAAAAAGCTTCCTCGTAAATCTAGCAGCGGTAATTAGTGTTCCGGGGGAGGTTTATTTAATAAAATCATCACTTGATCTCAACAGACTTTGACATTGCAAACCTGTATGTGAAAAACTACTGCGTTAAGCCTCACAAATCACGTTAAGAGTTTTGATAGATATGAAACTTAATATAAAAGCCACATGACAGGTGCTTCAATAAGTCTGTCTATTTTTCAGCTCTATTTTCCTCTCTTTCATTCTCCATCAATCCACTTTCCCTACAGAGGGATATCAAAGCGGTTTAAAAAAGGAAAGGAAGAGACCGCACCACAGCTGTGGAGATACTGTTAACTGTGTGAGGCTTCGGATGAATGCTGGGAAAGCGAGGAAGCCATTGATCTTTATGGATTAGTTCTGATATGCTGGGTTTAGACACGGGCATTACAATACCATATGCTGGTCACATTACCGTTATGATTTGAATTAGCTTAATCCTGTGCTTGCATGACATTACAACTGTTATTCAGTTGATCTCCCACTTGAATTTAAAAGGTAAAAAGTATTCAAGGTATGTGTTCTGGTTCTTAGATATTACTTAAAGGCATAGTTCACCCAAAAATGAAAATTCTGTCTTCATTTACTCAAGTTGTTCCAAACCTACGGAGCCCCTAAAGGGACATGGTGAAAATATGAGATGGATGAGAAGTGTTCCCTTGCAAAAACGTTTGCATTCCGCCGAGAAACTTTGGGTTCATGCGCAAAGAGCTCAAAAGGTTTAGAGAGTGAACGCAAAGTTTCTTGGGGGAACGCAAAACATTTGTGAGAGAACGCATTGGCTTATTATTTTTCCTCCAATTTCATTTTTTCCCCCACCACCATGTCCCTTTAGAGGCTCCGAACAAACCTGTATGAGTTTCTTTCTTCTGCTGAACACAAAAGAAGATATTTTGAAAAATGTTGGTAACCAAATAGTTCATGTGCACCATTGCCTTCCATAGTTTGGGGAAAAAAAGTTATTATGAGTGTTTTTAAATATTAAATGTGAATTTAATGTATTTAAAGGGGAAAAAAGGGGGTAATAGGCCATAAGCATGCACAATTCTATATCGAATATTGATCAATGTATCTATCCAATAACAATAAATTAAAAACAAAATAAAATTTGTAATATTAGTCTATAACCGTTCTGGCCACACACACACAAAAAAAAAAATATATATATAATAATAATACTTCATGTGTTTGTTTTGAGTAAATCATGTTCACATGCAACCTGTGTATTAAAATAATGTAAACCAGGGTGATTATATGCAGGAAAGAGAATTTTGTATGCCAGTAAGCAAAGCCCAGTTAAAATGCAGCTCAGGCTTTCCCTCTTTTCCACCCAAAACGTTTTTAACACAATAAATCTGTTATCCTGACGAACAGACATGCCAACTTTTCTTTCATTTCCCACCTCAACGGAACCCTGAATTCGAAAAACAAGGTCAAAGTGGCCTCCACACACACACACACACACACACACACACACAGAGTCTGACAGTGACATTCAGAAGCACTGACTGGAAAGAACATCTCTTCTTTAGTTTGACAGGACCTTACAAACACACACACGCACACACACACACACACACACACCATCTCCTGAGGGCTGTTAGTTTTTAGTTCCCCGAAAGATGAATGCTAAACTGTGTGGACCTTTTACAGGTGTCTGGCACTGTTATTAATGGCTTACTCAGTCTTGTTTCTGGCAAAATATTCTGTCCTATTGCTCATGACCCAGTTAGCTGACTCATAGGACACTTTAGACTAAAATTCACATCATATCATTTCATAGCACACAAAGCCTGTTGTGTCATGCTTTGCCATGTAATAACACCACAAGAAATCAAGTCATAAAACAGCGAAACTGATACTCTGGCTAGAGGAGCTACTTCAAAGATCACCAGTAACGCCTCTATCCAAACATTCACCTTGACATATACGCATACGCTACATAGGAGGCAAAAATATTAATTTAAAAGTACTAGAACAACATCCTCACTTTGAGACTAAATGACCTGAAACCCAAGAACTTTGTTTACTACTTTGCGACAGTGCTTTAGATAAACCATTTCCCCGCCACACCCCGTCACCCTCACGCCTCATGTATTAATTATAGCTATGCCGAGCTGCCCCACTGTCTTGCAAAAGATGTGGCAGTGCTGCTGAAATGTCCTCTATTTATAGTAAGGAGTTCGTTCTAGACGAGTACGGGATGGAAAAAGGGTTTGGTCGGTTACATGTTCAGAAGGTATTTTCCTTACCTTCTATGGATGGGGCCTGGTCCTGGGCCGCATACAGCATCTCCTTGAAAGCCTGCGTCAGAAAAATAGATACGATAATGATGAGATCACAGTCTCGTGGTACAGGTCAGTGGGGTAATGATGTACAGTATTCTTACACACTCCATTAAAGCAACTTGTTATGGCAAAGATGGTTCACTTGGCTGGATATGTAAGCTAATTGAGGTTACTTCAAATGTTGATCTAACATGCTATAAGGCCATCTAGCATGCTTTTGTTACTTTAAACATGAATATTAAACTCTTTGTGTGAAATGTCTTTCAGTTCTCTGGGAATATGGTTACCTACTTCTGTTAGCATGTCATTAACCTTGAAGATAATAGAAAATCGCTGGACAATTATGCATGATCTGTATGATTTTTCAGAAAACATGCAACTTTATCCCAATGGTAGATTCCCAATGATGATAGATTCACCTTTAGGGCTGCCTCAGTAATTTGAATGCATTTCATTTCATGTCAGTAAGATTATTCTCAGTAATGGGTGCGCCGCGGTTTCATTCAAGATGGGAGATAATGCAGCATTATGAAAAAAGTGTAAAGCATCTTAAAGTTGAAATGTACATTTAAAAACATGCTAGAATGTTTTTTTTTTATGCAAAAGGTGCAGTTATTGCAAAGTTAGGGGCAATTACATTTTTACCTGAATTATTTCCACATTCATTCATTAATTGGAATACAATAAAGGTAAAAGGTACCCAAGCTATTTCAACATATCAGATAGGTCCTTCTATGTAAAATCAATCAAATTTGGGAAACTTCCCCAGCTCAAATGTTTGATTTTTTATTTATACTAAAAAAGTTATACTTTTTTAGTGTATATTTTTAGTTTAATATACAGTATACATTTTTTTCTGAAGAAAGACACACATAAATAGTGATGAAAGCTGTTGGCGACTGTTCAAAAATGGGAAAAGCACTTTTCCCCCCAAGTTTACATGGCTGTAACTCAATTAAGATATCTTAATATTCTTTTATATTTTGGTTTTTAACAAACATTTCTTTTGGTATCTTCATTTTAAATGCCCTATATGGTTCAATCCCAGAGTTATGGAGATCTTTATGCAGCTTCATAAGTAAATTGTGCACATTTTCAGTGGTCAAAAACCAAATGTGGTTCACTTTGCACACAGCTGATACTTATTGCATTTAAAGGGGAATGTCTCAACAACAAATAATATTGAAACTAGAAATGTATCTTGTTTACGTCTATCAAAACAATTGCATACAACATGCCTCTCTCTTTTTTTCTTTTTTGTTACTAAAGTAAACAGATTTAGTAAACATCTCAGTGTAAAAATAAAATAGTGATGCTGCCATGTTTCTAAAGTCATTTTGACTCAGAAAAATACATTTATGACATTTCATATTTTGGATTTCTTGGATTTATGTATTTCTTTCACCACAAAAAAAAAAAAGGATCAAAATAAAAAATTGTATAGGGACCTCTGGTTGAGTTGACATGGAATGATTTTTTACATGATTAAAACAAGGTAATTTAGCCAATCAAGCTAATTTTCTTTACTTGACAAAATATATTTTGCAATGGAGGATTACAGACTCACTTCTCTAAATAAATAAACAAATAATAAGATCTATCGGATGTAGCCCACAAAAACATTTATCAGCACTCAGGGGGCGAAACATTATCTGGTGATTTTCTACACAAGCTCATGTCAGTGCGGGGAACTGCTCAGTCAATATATAGCATACACTGAAATGCATATCTTGACACAATAAAAGACAAATCGCAATCAAGAACATTTATTTGCCAAGCAGAAGACATCCCTAGATCAAGCTGAACGCTAACCAAGACAATTAGGGCTGTATGGATGCTATGAAGACTTCTTTTCACTTTAAACAAATCTCACACTCAAGGTCAAAGCCTGGCCAGTGTGTCCGCCAATGACATAAGAGAATCGCTGCATTGCCATGGCAATAATGATGATGACACAAAGGCTAGTCGTGCTCTCTGGGGTATTCAAGTTATACAACCAATAACTGAAACCAGGATACATGCGCACTATACATCTGCTCTTCCTTCAGAAATATGTGTGCATGCGTCTGTGTGAGATTTGGCCAGATCTTTGCGTCCAGCGAGCCTGACAGCAGATGTCATCCCAGTGGGAGAGGGAGCACAAGTCGCTGTGTGTATATGTGTCTGTGTGTGTAAGTGTGTGTCAGTGCATGTGTGAACAGCAGGTCTGTGAAGTCAGCCAGCAAAGATCCATACATCCCAGCCAGTAAGCAGACCTGCTGCTTTGAAGAATATGAAGAAACAAGCCACATATTCTATATATATATAAATATAAATATACACACAGACAAGTATCACTAGATATTGCTCATACTTAGGGTTAGTGATTTACTCTAAACCCATTATCTAAATTCATTTAAGCTTAAAAACTTGTACTGTTTTGCCTCAGACATGAATTATACCTCAAATGATCATACTAACATTTTCCACCAGTGGACAATAAAACAGGCTAAATAAATCTTATAGATGTACTTTAAAGGAAGGATCAAAGTCATATTTAGGGATCACAAAAATTTGTGGGTGCATGGGCTCTACTGATTTGCAATCTGCAAAAGCCCAACATTTCCTAATAATGCCTTAGCAACAGCCCAGAACACACTAGCAACCACATAGCAACACACATTCATTTTCTCCACAAGGAAATTGATTTTGAACAATAACTTAAAACCTTTAAAGACAGACCTACTGTGAGCTACGAGGTTGTTAATCCATATTTGTTTCTGCTCAACTGTCAGCCATGCGTTATTTCTGGTTATTTTTTAATAATCATTTCAACAGCAGAATTCCTGGTGAAAAAATAAATTACCCATGATTCTGTACAGAAAATTACACCAATCAGAGAGTTTAAAAAAGCAACACACTCCAAAAGAGCTTTTTAGCTCCGCCCACTCCCATGAAGCACGCAAATTATGTAATCTCCCTATGCTTTCAAAATATTGAAATACTCTATATTTGCATATTTTGCAATAAACTTAAAATATATTGTTTTTATGTATAATCAATGTTCAAAATATTTTACGGTATACTCCTCCATCGTTTTAATTTGATTATGCTGTTTCCAATGCTTCATGGGATTGTAGTTCTTTCCTTCACTAAAGCCGTTAAGTACACACAGTTTTGTCTCTATATTTTTGTTCGATTTTTTTTGCTTCAAATCAAAGTTTGTAGATTCACCTCATAGCTGATTGGCCTGGTTCATGGCTTATAACTTAACTTAAACAAAGACTTTTTAAAAATCCCTACGGGAGAAATTAATCCAAAAAAACAAAACAATCTGGAACCAGCACTGCTGAATAAGGCACTCTATTAGCAACTGCATAGCAACACCCTAGCAACGGCCATAAACACACCATCTTTCTCACTCTCTCTTTCTCCCTTCTTAGTCAGGCTTAAAAGTCAAATAAAAGCGATTTAGCTATTTAATATGCACAGCCCGAAGTGTGAATCCTAATTAATTTATCACTCAATCAGTTTGTCAATTTATCGACAGAAAGACTAAACGATTCATCAACCTTCTTTCACCCTTCTACTACTGCAAAGCCCTTTCCATCTTAGCACGTAATTCACTTGATATTTCATAATATTTTCAAGGTCATCCTTTAAATATGTTATGTAAAGTATAAAACAATAAATATTTTGTCTTGTTCAAAGTTTTAAGGGAAGGACTAGGTAAGGAAGTTTGGCCCTTTAAGAAGTTCATTCCTCGTAAGGTTCCTAAAGCCAGTTTATGGACTCAGTTTTATTGCTCAGAGCCTGTGCGGCTGCTTCACATTGACTTTCTGTGGCGCTGTCAGCCACTGGCGGCAAAGCAATACATGAGCAGAGACAGAGTCCATAGTTATCATGGCTTAACTGCTCACAGAGGGACTTCAATGACCAAACATTAATAAATTCGGCTTTTCTTTGGGATACACTCTATAAGACAGAGCTGTATCACATTGTATTAAATGTAGCTGAAAAAAGATGTTCGTCTTCATCTTGTAAATCAGATCTTAGACTCTCACTACTGCACAATCTGTCACTGTATGTAAAAAATAGAGCCAGACAGTTCATTGATATGGCTGTACAGTGCTGGAAAGGATATTGCTAATCCGTCTGTGTCACATAAACGGTAAACACAGTTCACAAATCCATTTAACATTCCCTGTAGTGTCAAATGACAGGCTGAACATTATGAATTAAACTATTTTCCTTGAGTCCTTTGTCTTGTCCTTGACAGATCAAGCTGGAATCTCACTGCAGTCCGTTCACACGTGCAAATTGGCACATGCGGCCAGTAACTGAGGTTTGATGGTGAAAGTCAGATGCAACAGATATAGAGGCACCATGCCACTAAATCACTTGAGAATATCTGCATGTCATTTCTATTAAATGGTCAAAGACTAATCAATCTGCCAAACTATGTGAAAACAAAGAATTACTACAGAATAGACTGGATAAATACATTTTGTTTACAATAGTCGCAGGAGTTCATGGTTCTCCGTCTGATTACAGATTCAGTGCTCCAGACAAAGGAATTCTCCTGCTTTGCGCCAAGACACATGCTGAAGCCCTGACCATCCATCATCACACAACAAATACCATTGATTTATTGTCTAACTGTGCAGTCAGTCAATAATTTCACAGCACAGAAACAATAAATAAATCAACATGAGATTAAAATCTGGCTTGAAATCCTTCATTATTCAACAGTTTGAATGACCAGTTCAACATTTTTTTTCAAAACTAATTACATGACAGTCACTAATACTACTACAAATAATAATAATTCCTCAATTAATTTTAATTGAGAATGTTCTTCTGATTCATTTTAAATGAGAATGAAATTGTTTTATTTTAGGCAGAATTACATCCTCCTAAAGCTGAGGCTTGATAGTGGGGCATGTTATATTTGGCGATGGATATACCATGAATCTCTCGGAGCTCTTTCCTTTGTTCATAATTCATAAAACTAATGGTGGATGGAAACCTTAGAAACCATGGACTGAAGCTGTATTTAACCTTTTGTTAATGAAGAAAAATGTGTGCATTATTATACCTACTATTACATGTATTATACTATTATACCATTATTATATGTTGTGGAAATTATGCATACATTTTTTGCCATTTTTTAATGCTATATTATATTTAATAAGAACAATCAGAAATCATGATTATCAATTTACTGTATATACATTATATGCTGGTAGAAAGAAAGAAAGAAAGAAAGAAAGAAAGAAAGAAAGAAAGAAAGAAAGAAAGAAAGAAAGAAAGAAAGAAAGAAAGAAAGAAAAAGATTTCTCAGCAGAAATACTTTGAACTCAGCAAATTAATTGATGCAGACATAAAGTGGGCGAGCAAGCTAATTACATCGAATGACCTTTCTGGCTTAATTCCAAAACAATAAGAAGAAAATAAAGGAAGAATTTAGGCGAGTTCACTTAATATAACTTTACAATTCTCTTATATTGAAACATAATTGATTATATAGATAGTTTATTATTATTATTATTATTATTATTATTAATTTAAGTGATTCTTCTTTGTGCCAAATGTGCAGGCAGGTGATTGGCGATGCTCCAGACGCGCGAGAGTGTCAAGAAACCAGAATAAAATCAATAACTGAAATTTCAAAAAGGAACAAAAACCATTAAAATATACAAACATAAATAAAATTGTCCAGATGTAAAAGCTGCCAAAGGGTCCCTCATTAATACCAAAGACCCTGAAAAGGCAATTAATTATGAAATTATCATGTAGGTATTGTAATTCAATACAAAAATGACAAAAAAGTGAATTTAGCAATTGATTATTTTCCAGAAACATCATTGCTTCACCTTATGTCTGATACGATTTATTTTTTTAAATACATGCAGGTCATTTAACTTAAGCCTGTAACCCATCTTTCTTTGCTTACACATAATATTTACACTAATATTTACACTATTCAAATCAAACAATCCGCTGAAGTTCTGCTCCGCAAATCTGAACAGGCTTCTGGAACCTCTGAGTTGCTTCTCAGTCTCTAGACTAGGACGCAACTACGGACTACATGCACCATGTAAAATTCATACATAAATCTCTCACCTCGTATTGAATATATTGTTTCCTCCATTCTGGAGTAATATGGGCGGACAGGTGCTCCGCAAACTTCATGCTGGCGGAGCAGATATCCACAGTCGGACTATAATAATATCCTCGGGTCGGACAGCGGCTTCTTTGGGGCTTTTGTTATTTCTGTCACTAAGTTACGGAGCCTCATGCGTTGCGTTGCTTTCCGCTCTGTCTAAATCAAGTCCGGTCTATCACAGTCCACTATTCCCCGGTCCCACATATTACCCCGTTCAAAGTAAAACCCGGAACTTAGAGACTAAAAGAAACCTCGTCCGACTCCCCAAAACAGGTGCCTGAATGACAGCGCTACAGCCCCAGTGCGGGCGAATCTGGGAGTGACTTTCTCTCTCCAGACTCTCTGGGCGTTTGTGAAGAAGCTGTTGTCCGCCATCAGCGCGCGCTGAGTGAGTGAGTGAAAGACGCATGTGCGTCACCGCGCACCGCGAGGCGCGTTTACAAATAGGCTTGTTGTTTGTGATTAATCATGCCCTTTGGCTTAATATTTTAGAAATAAAGTTTAACTTTTTTTTATTGTTGTATTCTAAAGCCTGGTTTCACAGACACATTAAGTAAGACTTAACATTTAAGAAACTTTAGTTGACGTGCCTTAGAAAAAAAACATTACTGGTGTGCAGCTTGAGACTAAACAATATGGCACTGACATGTTTTAAGATATGTTAGTGCAAGTTGCTTTCAGTTAAAACAGCTCTTGCATTTTAGAGTAAAATGCTTAAACCTTGTCTGTGAAACCAGAAGTAAATATTTCTTAATAGTGAAGAAGCTGTAAAAACAATTAAAGTTTTAATAAGTAGCCTATAATCTTGCAAATATTTCTTAACATATTGTATATATGATCTTATGATATATATGATCTTATGATATATATATATATATATATATATATATATATATATATATATATATATATATATATATATATATATATGGTTAGATAATTATTTTTATTTGTTATAATATGATTATAGCTATGTTAATATTAATATAATGATGCACATGCGTATGACATAATTATGATATTGATATCATAATAAGGCTATGCCAAAATTCTATAATTTAGCCTACACGTTCTTTCCCAACTTGGTTGATGGTGGTGGTTTATTTCTTGGAAAAATAGACATTTTATAACAAGCTGACCTACTTATCTCTATATTTAGCATACAAGAGAGCATAAACACTTTCAAAAAGTACAAAAAACATCACAAAATATATCAGTATATTCACTGATAGATAATCAGGATTAAAATTACATTAATGATTTAAATACACAATAAACAAAAAGAAAGTTAAAATTAGACATCCAGCAGGCCATCTGTGCCCTTCACTCGTGTTTATGTTAAACATATTTACTTACATTTTACTGATGTATTGCTTGCTGACTCAAGGCCATAGAGAGCTGATTTATGCCTACAGCTTTATGTTGTAATATTTTTGCACACCAGGGTGGCGAATTTAGCTTCTGGGCAACAGTTTCGGACTACTACCGTTCTCCAAACAGAAATGTATATATATAAAAAATACAGTTTAAAAAAAATGGTTAAATTAAATATTTTATAAAATTTAACAATTTAGTTAATGAGCAAGGGCATTGCACTGGCAGGAATAACAGCGAGATTCGCCTGGGAAAATGTGATTTGTGTGTCATCTAGTGGACAATGTTTGCATTGCAAAAATCTTTTTTGCATTGCAAAAAATAAATGAATATCAGGAAATGACCACTAAGAAAAGTTTGTTGTAAATGTAAATTAAATGTTTGTAGCCCTTCTGAGTTTGACTTGAATTCTGTCTGCGTTCTAAGTTCTTTGAAATTGCAATGGCCAATACTTCATGTTATTATGTCATATATAGTACAGCAAGATCTATAGTAATGTAATAGATGATACGTCTATAAAGTTCGTGAACGGTTGCAATATTGATTTTGATTTAATTTCATGCGTTTACTCTACTGTAAAACGGTAGGACCTAAAAACCGGCCGCAGGACGCACTCGTGCCTATTATTGTGACGTACAACTCACGGACCAATTCTCAAAACAAGTCCGACTGAATCGGATTACGGATAACGTACTGTAGCAGTCAACTGTCTGCGCTGGTTTTATTAGTAATTAATAATAATTAAAGCACAAATACTGTTGATTGCCCCTATAAGGCATCTTCATTATCTTCAATGGCGTCCCGATCTCCGTCCTCCTCCCCAGACTCAGCGACAGGCTCCGGTACTGATCCAGCCCGGCCTGACACCGGAGAGCCGCTCGGTGGAGGATCCGACTCGGATTCAGATTTCGGATTAGGGAAGTTTGATTGTGGTTCTGCGGATACAGCGCTTCGATTAGACGGAGCAGAACTGGAGAATGAGTTCGAGGTGGCAGCGGACCGGGTCAGAGATCTCGCCCAGACAGCCAGTAGAGAGCAGCTGCTGTATCTGTACGCCAGGTTCAAACAGGTAAACAGAGCCTACTTGTCTTTTCTTTTAGTTTTTACCATATCTGATACTCTACAATCATAATAAATTTACGACGCGTTGAGATTATTCGTGATTTTATTGATTTTTATTTACTTATATATTTTTGGTTACACTTTATTTTAAGGTGTCATTGTTACAGTGTAATTATACATTTAAGGACTGAGTAATACTAGGTAATATAAATTAACAACATTTACTTACATTCGGGTTAGGGTAGGATTAGGGTTTGGTTTAGGTTTAGTTCGTGTAATTATGCATAATTTACTGTTATTACTGTGGTAAGTACATAACATATGTAACAGGGAAACTGTAAAATGAAGCGTTAAGTTACCATTTTTCTTAACAATGAATGATGGCTAATACAAAGTTACCCAAAATGTTATGTAGTAAAAATAACTAGTAATGGTGTTTTGAAGTAAATTATAGTTTCCATGCTAAGTTTTGTAAACTCTGACAGATGACCGTGCCTGTTGGTTATGAAGTCGAAAAACATTGGACACTGGGATCAGTTATTTGAGCATTTGTCATATAAGTAAATATATTAATAAACTTATGTTTGACAGGTCAAAGTTGGAAAGTGCAATACAGCAAAACCTGGTTTCTTCGATTTCGAGGGTCAGAGAAAATGGTAAGACTCTTAACAAGTCATGTTTCATGCTAAATCTGAATTTTGATTTGGGCTCATTTCATAGTTGACAGTGACATTTGTTGTCATCATAACTCCAGCCACCTGATTAATACTATGAATATTGTTGGCTCTTATGACAAATTGCTTGTAATTTTCCTCAGTTTCTTGGATATAACCATCCGCTAAATGAATAAATAAATCCACTTTGTGTCCAATAATATGAGCTTTTTGAGAAAGAAAAAAAATTGAATCTTTAAAGTCTGAGAGAGTGCTTCCTGTTTACAGGTCAGCATGGAAACAGCTGGGGGACATGAGTGCAGAGCAGGCCATGCAGGAGTACGTGTCCTGTGTACATGCCCTGGATCCAGAAGGCAGCGAGAAGGTAAATATTAAACTTACTGTAGGGGTAATTGCATAAGGGGATGAAAACAAGGTTTTTCTTTGGTCTTTTGCGATAAAATTGTTTGATGTACTATGATATTGATGTGAACTGATATTCACAAGTCCCAGTCCACCTATATAAGTTATGGATTAACAGATTTGCATAGTATTGTTTTGATAGATTGTCACTTGTCAACTTGGAGATGGATTTGTTGCTCGCAAATAAAGCAAGACATTAATCAGTATTTTTTTTTTTTTCATGCAAATAAACTTTACTTCTAGTAAGTGGATCTGTGCTGTAATGTTACTGTGTTACTGAATAACATGTCCAGAAGAGGGCAGTCTCTGATTGTGCAGTTGTGGTTGTGAACTCCTGAAACAGGTAGTTCCCTTGGTTTTGAGTATCTATCTATCTATCTATCTATCTATCTATCTTCCTGCTTTTTACCCATAATCCACATATCAGAGCAGATACATCCCCCTTCATTGATACTGCTGCAAGTAACCCAGCCTGACTGCCATCCAGACCAGCACAAAAGCACATAAACAAATTCCCCACCCTTCAGAATGAACTGATTGTGTTAGTGTGTTAAAAAGAAGGCAGGCAGCTCCATTACAAGGTAGAGAAAGAGCCCCTGGCGAGGGAAGAGAGACAATAGCTAGTTGCTGACCTCCTGTGCACTTCTGTTGATACGTGCACTTGCTGTGGAGGGGGAAAAAAAAGTGCACAAATTTACGGTATTTTAATGCAAGCCTGCTATTCAAACAGAAGTGCAGATGCAGCACTTTTCTGCCCTGAACTATAATATTTTGAAGTCATTGAATTAAAAATGCTGTATAATAGAGCTGGCCGGCTGCACAAAGCAATTTTAATCTTTTCCTCAGCGAGATCCACCAGTGGTTGAATATCCAGAGTCCTTTGTGCTCTTGCTGTTGCCAAGTGCTGTGCTATCTGAAAAAAGGGAAGAAAAGTGAATATAACAATGTCAAATATACAAAACCTGTCAAGTCTAGCAACATGTGCAATGTCCTGCCAGATTTCTGTCTTATTTGAACTCGACGGAGGCGTATTGTACCTTTCTCTTGTAAACTAAACTGAGAGTGACTACTATGCTATGGGCTACTGTTGTGTTTCTGTCTTATATAGTTTCATGTCCTGTTTCTTCAGCAGGCGAGGGATTTCACTTCAGTTTTGTGGCTTTAAATGGATCTCTAGGCTTCACTTGTGGGCATTATGACAGTTTTCTGTTTCTTTTTTTAGTCGTCGGAGCGAAGGGGAGGATATAATAGAACTGGATTCGGTGGGCCAGCGGTTAGCTCTCTATACCAGGAGGAAAAAATAAGGTAACAAGTCTTGCTTATGAATATGATTATTTTATTGTAATTTGTTATTTGATCCAGTGATCACTCTTGTATCAGTGATGCATGATTCATTTTCCTGCTCAAGGAACTCATGGATACCAGACGCCCCGTTGCTTCTTCCAATGAGACAAATTAAGGGCTGAATTCACATGGTTTTACCTCTTAAATTAACAGTATTAGTATGCAAGCATAGGGGGTGAAGAGGCCTTAGGAAGCAGTGGAATATAATTACTTTTTTATGATTATATCAATGATAGGAATGTAAAATGGATCCAGGCATGGATGGATAAAGAAATATATGGAAGTATCAATACAACAGGGGTTCGTTCCCCAAGTTGACGTGTCCCGGGAGAATGTGAGTCGTTCATTGGGGACGGAAAAGCAAAGAGGCAATTATCATCCCGTTCCCCCTCCTCTCCTCCCATTTGTCGCTCGCTGAGCGTCCCATTTCGGGCGTGACCCAATCAGACCGCCATGCAGACTGCTTCACTGCCTTCCAATTTCCAAGCTCTGTGATTGAGAGCCCTCCTGCATATTCAAACCTCTCGTTAGCATTGTATTAGAGCGTCTTAATGGATTCTGCATTGCCCGATTGCAAAACCAGATGACCTGTAACTCCAGGACCATCTCATTTTTTAATTTATTTTTGCTTAAACTCACTTGAGAAACAACAGCCGATAAGCTGATCTAATAATCCTGTGCTTCTGCAGTAATCATGAATGAGGACGCTTCATTCACTGTAGAATGCATGATAGATGAGTTGTTCTGTGACGCCTTGGAGAGAGATGAATCAGATTGATCTGATCTGATTGATGGGAGCAGAGGTGTCAGTTTCAGAATTTCTGGCTATTTTGGAGGGCAGTGTGTATGTGTCAGCTCTGCTCATCACTGATTGATGATGTTAAAGGGATGGTCCACCCAAAAAATTCAAATTCTGTCATCATTTACAGCCTCATGTCGTTACAAACATGTAGGACTTTCTTCTGTGGAACATAAAAGATGATATTTTGAAGATTGTTGGTAACCAAACAGTTTCAGTTCCATTGTATGGACAAAAATACAATGAACCTCAATGGGAACTAAAGTTTAAATTTTTTGGAGAACTATCCCTTTAACATTACCTGGTGTGCAAGAAGGATTCGAGACGGATCATGCAGTAAAACTTAAAGGTTATTCATTATATTTTAATATCTATGTTTTAGTCTTTTAAGATTCCCCTGTATAATCTGCATTGAGGTCTGTGTGTGAAAACTTGGTCTTTTGTTTGGTCTCTCACTAGTCAGAAAACGTTGATCAAGCGTTGTGGAATGACAGAGTAGCCAGTGACCTTCCCAGAATGCTCAGCGGCATCGCTGATGCCATGTCGTTTATCAGTGGGCCATTAATCAGGTGTAAGCGTGGGCTTGTGTGCGTGTGTGTACTCGGGCTTCAGGAGCACAGGCCAGCATCAGTCTGACGAATGAGCAGTTTTATTGATTAGTTGCCCCGGGAGACGGATGATGCCCACATGGCACAGACACACTGGGTCACGGTAAGACCACAAACACTCACATATTCATCCTTATTTACTATGAGTGAGATAAGGCCAGGTTTAGTGCACGCATGCATGGGCATAAGCCATTTTCCATGAATACGGTGGACGTTGGTGTCCCATTACTTTTAAGCACAGATTTGTTATTGAATTTGTTCTGAGAATTATTTGATATGTTATACAAACTATTATATTACATAAATGTAAGATAGCAAGATGTCGTAGCTAATTTTAAACACCAACATTTTTTGTTTACCCCTTAAAATTCTGATTTGGGCCTGTCACAAAAGGTAACCTTCATGAATACAATAAAATAAAATACGATTATGGTTATGTCATAATTGTGACATAATCTGATGTCAAATTCATGTTACAAACTAGCTTAATTTAGGCTAAATTTACAACCATGTTTCTTTTCCATAGATAGATTTATTTTTAATTTTATAAATTCTGCGTATTTAACTGTAGTTTTGAAAATGACGAAATGTAGGATACACTTTTACCCAATCTAGCATGGTAATCTTTTAATTTTCTTTATTATTTTTAATTATTATATTTTTATTTTTTAATTTATTATTATTATTATTTTATTTTTATTTTTTTATAAAAAAAAATGTTGCATATTTAACTCTAATTTTAAAAATGACAAAATTTAGGATAAATTTACAACACTTGTCTTGTACCCATTCTAACATTAGTAGTTTTTGTTTTAATTAATACATTTTGTATATTTAACGTCAATTTTAAAAATCACCAAATGTAGGATCAATTTACAACCCTCTTATCCATTGTGACATATTTTTTAATTTGATCAATTTTGCCTACTTTAATAAAACAAAAACACAGATTTAAAAAAAAAGAAGAATTTCAGGCCCTTTTTGAACCTTATTTGTGGAAACTGCAATAAATGTTTTTGTCTTACTGTAAGTAATTCGTTGTGTTGTAGGGTGTCTTTCCATTTTTATGCTGACGATATTCAGATCTATTTACCAATCAATAGAAATGTCAAATCTTGGCTAGCACAATTTTTTTTATCTTTAAATGACACGATTTCTAACCTACAAAACTTTAGATATGGCTTTGTTCATGCATGTATTACTTCTCGGTTAGATTACTGCAACTCTCTATTCTCTAAATCTGGTATTTCCAACTGGTCCAAAATACTGCTGCCAGATTTCTACAGAAAAGTCATAAAAGCGATCACATCACTCCAATTCTGAGGGCTTTTCATTGGCTGCCTATTCAGTTCAGAATTATTTGTTCACAAAACCTTACATAACCAAGCTCCCATATATCTAGTTGAACTGCTGCATCCTTACACCCCCTCCAGAAGTCTAAGATCAAGTGACCAGAACCTTATTTTTGTCTCTTTCCCTGTGGTTGAGCCACGGCTATGGAATAACCAGCCTTTAGATTAGATTAGACTGGCACCTTCCCTCATGATTTTTAATTCTCTTTTTAAAACGTATTTGTTCTCCCTGTCCTAGTGTTTTTAACTAGAATTGATCTTTTTGAGGCATATGAAATGTAAGATGCCAGGCGTAACATGCATCAAGTTTTGCACACAATTAATGCATTTATTCAGTTGGTATCAGACTTTTCCCACCACTGTGTGCATATATTTAATATTTCTATTTTGTGTCAGTCTGTTGATTGTGTATTAGAAATACTCTGACTGATTCAGTCTCAGATATCAGTTCATTTAAAGTTGGCCCGCCTGTATTTCCTGTCTCTCTCAGGCACGGAGGTCCCGTCCGCTGCTAGTCTCATCTGCCCTGCCCCCTGTAATGAGAGTGAGGGGCGGCCACACAATAGGGCTCCAAATGCAATTAATCTGCCATCCTGCATGGGCAAGAGGGGCAGGGGTAAATCTCTTAATGAGATTTCTCCAACCAACTGTACCTCGTCCCCTGTAACCCTTTTTCTTTCTCTCTCTCGATCTCTTGCTCTGCCCTGCCTGGTTCGGCCCAAATGCCACAAGGTGATTAGAGAGGAAAATAATTAAAACTGCTGTGGTGAGCGCCAGCCTCCTGAGAATGCGCCACAGAGGTGGATGGGCATGTAACCATGAGATGCCTGCCAGTAACATGATTTTTGTGCCTGTGCGCATCAGTTTGGCCCTGTTTAGCCTGGCATTATCTTGGATCATCTCATCACTCAGTCATATTTATTTACAGGGTTCAGATTTTCTAGCGTCAACCTTGACCCTGGTTATGTAACATTAAGAATAGACTATTGGTTTCTTATTTCGTTACTATGATTTAATGCTATTCCATCAGATGTTCTTTAATTCATTTCTATGACATTTCGTAAAAGCCTCTTGGAATTGCTCCGTTTATTATTGCTTGAAATTTTTTCAGGGTATTTTCTTTTCTGTTGTGTTTGACTTCAGGGAAGAGGACAAAAATATTTTCGACTTCTGTCGAGAGAACAACATCGAACACGTCAGCAAGGCCATCAGCTCCAAGAAAGTGGACGTGAACACAAGGGACGAAGAGGTTGGCTTTTTCTTATATTTATACATTTTATAAATGTAGTAGTATTTTTTATAATTTGATACATTTTTTAAATACTAAAAATTAAGCATTTAACAGCATATTAGACTGAATTCTGAAGGATCATGTGACACTGAAGACTGGAGTATTGATGCTGAAAATTCAGCTTCTCCATCACAGGAATAAATTACATTTTAAAACATATTAAAATAGAAAATGGTTATTTTAATTTGTAATGATATTTCACAATATTACAGTTTTACTGTATTTTTGATCAAATAAATTCAGCCTTGGTGAACATAAAAGACTTCTTTCAAAAACATTTATAAAAAAATATATTTTTATTTATTTACACGAGTAAAGTGAACTTTAAAAGACATTCCCTGTTCAGTGTGTAGGGACCTTGTGAACCGCACCCTACTCTCTCTCTCTATCCATGTAAAGAGATCAGTCCTCGGTATTTCCCACACGGCTAAAACTCCAAAGGTCACTGGATGCACCATTCATCCTCTCATCCCATTTTTATTCATACATCACCGTGACCAACTGGCCCGTTTCATTTCTTTCAGCACTCCAATTCTGAAAGTGGGGAACCAGTTGGCTCAGCATCAGGTCGGCCAGATGGCAGCCTTTGTCAGTCCACCATTGTTCGCCTCGCTATAGTGCAGTTCAACAGATGAACCAATAGAGGGCACTGGTGAATTGAAATCTGGTGTGTAGACTTTCAGGCCCAACTACACTGATTTACATGGGGATGTGAATTAGAGAAGAAAACTGGTGGAATATTTTAAATTATAATATTTATTATAATCAATTCGCTTTTTTGTTGTAGCTGTGGCATAGCCTGTGTCTGTAGTGTACAGGTGTGTGTTTGAATCAGGCTTCCCTTCTCGATCCATTTCTTTTTCTCATGCAATGAATAACTTTCATGTAATTATATATATATATATATATATATATATATATATATATATATATACAGTGAGGAAAATAAGTATTTGAACACCCTGCTATTTTGCAAGTTCTCCCACTTAGAAATCATAGAGGTGTCTGAAATTGTCATCGTAGGTGCATGTCCACTGTGAGAGACATAATCGGAAAAAAAAAAATCCAGAAATTACACTGTATGATTTTTTAACTATTTATTTGTATGATACAGCTGCAAATAAGTATTTGAACACCTGAGAAAATCAATGTTAATATTTGGTACAGTAGCCTTTTTTTGCAATTACAGAGGTCAAACGTTTCCTGTAGTTTTTCACCAGGTTTGCACACACTGCAGGAGGGATTTTGGCCCACTCCTCCACACAGATCTTCTCTAGATCAGTCAGGTTTCTGGGCTGTCGCTGAGAAACACGGAGTTTGAGCTCCCTCCAAAGATTCTCTATTGGGTTTAGGTCTGGAGACTGGCTAGGCCACGCCAGAACCTTGATATGCTTCTTACAGAGCCACTCCTTGGTTATCCTGGCTGTGTGCTTCGGGTCATTGTCATGTTGGAAGACCCAGCCTCGACCCATCTTCAATGCTCTAACTGAGGGAAGGAGGTTGTTCCCCAAAATCTCGCAATACATGGCCCCGGTCATCCTCTCCTTAATACAGTGCAGTCGCCCTGTCCCATGTGCAGAAAAACACCCCCAAAGCATGATGCTACCACCCCCATGCTTCACAGTAGGGATGGTGTTCTTGGGATGGTACTCATCATTCTTCTTCCTCCAAACACGTTTAGTGGAATTATGACCAAAAAGTTCTATTTTGGTCTCATCTGACCACATGACTTTCTCCCATGACTCCTCTGGATCATCCAAATGGTCATTGGCAAACTTAAGACGGGCCTTGACATGTGCTGGTTTAAGCAGGGGAACCTTCCGTGCCATGCATGATTTCAAACCATGACGTCTTAGTTTATTACCAACAGTAACCTTGGAAACGGTGGTCCCAGCTCTTTTCAGGTCATTGACCAGCTCCTCCCGTGTAGTTCTGGGCTGATTTCTCACCTTTCTTAGGATCATTGAGACCCCACGAGGTGAGATCTTGCATGGAGCCCCAGTCCGAGGGAGATTGACAGTCATGTTTAGCTTCTTCCGTTTTCTAATGATTGCTCCAGCAGTGGACCTTTTTTCACCAAGCTGCTTGGCAATTTCCCCGTAGCCCTTTCCAGCCTTGTGGAGGTGTACAATTTTGTCTCTAGTGTCTTTGGACAGCTCTTTGGTCTTGGCCATGTTAGTAGTTGGATTCTTACTGATTGTATGGGGTGGACAGGTGTCTTTATTCAGCTAACGACCTCAAACAGGTGCCTCTAATTTAGGATAATAAATGGAGTGGAGGTGGACATTTTAAAGGCAGACTAACAGGTCTTTGAGGGTCAGAATTCTAGCTGATAGACAGGTGTTCAAATACTTATTTGCAGCTGTATCATACAAATAAATAGTTAAAAAATCATATATTGTGATTTCTGGATTTTTTTTTTTTTTAGATTATGTCTCTCACAGTGGACATGCACCTACGATGACAATTTCAGACCCCTCCATGATTTCTAAGTGGGAGAACTTGCAAAATAGCAGGGTGTTCAAATACTTATTTTCCTCACTGTATATATCTCAAATGTAAATTTATGTCCCTGTTACACTTCATTTTCCTGGTTAAAAAAAACATTACATAAAGTAAATACAACCAAATACAATTCTATTTTGTATTTTTACACTAACTATGTAATGTTCTTTTTAATAAATCAAGTATACATCAAGTTAGATTTCATCAAGTTAGTTTTTTAATGCATTTTTACATTTATTCCAAAATAATAACTAAAGTCAGAAACAATTTAAATAATACATATTATTTGTGAACTAATGTTCAGCTTTTCTTTTTAATAGTCAACTTATTTTCAGCAGTCATAAAGCGTATACATACACTGGTCACAGACACGAAGAGTAATTTCCCCAAGCTGACTGCTCACTAAAACCCCCCACAGTCATCATGTTTTCAGCCCATTTCAAGTTTGATTTTGACATGACATAAAGCTATCATATCTAAGTGGCTGAGTTGTTTACTTAATTTTAAAGGCACACTATGCAGTTTCTGTTTTTCTCAAACAGCGACCCCTAGAGTCGCTGTGGAGTACTTGTATTTAACGTTACTGCCGTAAATACCACTCACACAGAGCCGTCTCTGCACTCTTCCGACAGCGCTTTTTTTCGTTTTCTTTGTCGACTCTGCCATGATTCACGTCTGAAATGCGTGCTGGTGTTTTCTTTTAGAAGCTGCTTCATATGTTGTTGATGTATGTGACGTCGTGCCGTAAAGCAAGTCGTAAATCTCGCGAGATTTGGCGGGGCGCCACCTCTCAAACTTGCATTGCTGGTTTTGCCAGCGTTGTCCCCCCCTGCTTTGCTATCGGGATGATTCGCCCTACTACGAGTTCGTTTACCATCAAAATGATTTCGAAGCTGTTATATTAAGGTACAAATCTTGCATAGTGTGTCTTTAATTAGTCTTCCCATTAACCCATCATTGTCTTCATTCAGGCCGCACACGAAAACAAGAGGTGGGATTTATTGCACAAACCTATCATATACAATCATATCGCAATGGAGGCATTGCCTCCTCTCATGTGACTTTCCCCCCATTCATTCTCAACTACCCCCCCATCAAACTCTCCGCTCACTTTGGGGGTCTGTTAAAACTCAATGGGCTCAGGGGAGGCAAGATTCCCACTGTAACTTTACCTGTGGGTGTCGCTGTTGGACAGTTTTTACTTTATAAAAACATGTGACTTTTAAACTTTTTAATGTCACATTTTGTAATATTTGCGTTGTTTTATTTTTGTAATATCGATTATTTTCTCATCCAGTTTTTTTGGAGGAGACACTGCCTCCCTTGGGTTGATTTTTCTGTGATCTTCCACCGATGCTGCGCTACATGCTCAAGGTCACACCTGTGAGAAACAAGCCTTGCTTCTAGCTTGAAGCCCTAAACACACTCTCTAACTCACTGCAGCATTAAGATGTGATGTACGCGGTACGCACTCTGCTCTGAACATAATGCCATTTGATGTTTTCAGCGGAGGCTGTTGCCAGTGGTTTAATTTGGGCTGAGATGAGCTTCATAGCTGCCATTTGACCTCCTACAGGTCGGCCCGTCTCTGCAGGGGTCAAATACATTACCCTTAATGTACACGTGCAAGTGGGTGCGGGGCAGCGGGGAAACAATCTCTGTGATGATGACAATAGATCCGAATAAACTGGGAAACTTTGAGTTATTCAGGTGGGATGATAGTGGATTGTTAGCAGAGGGGTGCTGGGACCTGGGGGAAGTACCACACGCTTTACACTTCACTGCTGGAGAAAGGGTAGAATGGACTGCATAACCATGGACACACGCGCACTGAAGGTGGACGTGATTATTCCGGTTTGTCTGTGTTTTTTTTTTTTTTCAGTCTGAGAAACTGATTAAATGCAAAAACTGACTGAAAAACTCCTTTGTCTTAAAAGTTTTTTATATTGTTTAGATATTTCTGGGCCTTCACTTATAATAATGATAATAATAACGTTATCTAGGCTTAGATAGAAAATATTGTATTTGGATATGTACGGTGAGGTCCAAATGTTTGAGAATTTTTTATTTTATTTATCAATTCCTATTATATTATATTATATTATATTATTAAAGACATTGACTATCTTAAACTTAAACTGAGATAGTCAGTTTATTAGTGAGATTTGTTTATTTTCAATGTGGGTAATTTTTTTCCTCACATCATTGTTCTAATAATATATTAAGTAATGAAAAACAATGGTATTAACATATAACATTTTTAGATTTAAGTATTCTCACTAGTGGTCTCAGTCTTTTGGCCCCCACTGCACAAATGTTAAACCATGATATTCTTGGAGTACCATGTATAAAACACGATGTAAACATGGATCATTCAGTAGAACCACAGTATATTTCAAAGTACCATGATATTTCCATCTCCTACCATCACCCGACCACCACATAGTGTTTTTGTAAAATAATTTATTTCTGAATCAGATAATGTTAAATGAAAACAACAGCATTCTAACTCATGCAATCATATCTGAAAATATAAGCATAGTGAGGAGCTTTTCAGTGTGAATTTAAATGTTTTTCTGCCGCTTTGTTATGCTTTGCAATGGTGTTTCATGGTTTTTTCTTTCTTATTGTAATTGTGATGTCTTAAATGACCCTGTGTGTCTACACACGCCTCCAGCAGGCACGAGCCCCTCCGCCTGAACAAAAGAGGGCCGGACTCATTTGTGCAAATGTCCCAAGAATTTCTTGCTTTCTTTTTCTCTCTCTGTTTGTGCTGGAGCTGCCCCATCAATTACAGGCAATTGAGCCGGCAGCTCTCCACCCTCTTTGGCAAGGACATTGTAAAGCAAGAGGTTTCCTATTCATTTGCACTGAGCCCTGTTCAATGCAGTAGAGTCCATGCCTGTCACACTTAATCCAGAGCTCTCACACGGGACAGGAAGGTGTAATCAGTGGGATTTCTAGATCTTTACGGTTTCTAGAGCCCTTCCGCTTAGATGGAAATTGAAGAAGAGGATGTAGGTTTTTCCATGTGTTGGCTATCTTTGCTGAGACTATCTATTATAGCACTTTCTTTATTATTCACACCTGGTCAGAATTTCAAGAGATTAATGTCCTTGGTAAATATGCTTTAATAACAATGTATACACTACCATTCAAAAGTTTAGGGTCTGTAAGAAATATTATTACAATTTAAAATAACTTCTATTTGAATATATTTTAAAATGTAATTTTATTCCTGTGATGCAAAGCTGAATTTTCAGCATCATTACTCCAGTCTTCAGTGTCACATGATCCTTCAGAAATCAATATGCTGATTTGGTGCTTAAGAAACACTTCTTATTACTATTAATATTTAAAAGAGTAGTACTTCTTAATATTGTAGTGGAATTTCTTTTTTTGGGATTCTATGATGAATAGAAAGTTCAAAAGAACAGTCTTTTGTAACATTATAAATGTCTTTACTGTCACTTTTGTTCAATATAATGCTTTCTTGCTTAATAAAAGTATTAATTTCTTTAAAGAATTTTTTAATGACCTCAAACTAGCCTATTTTTTTATTATAATCATGTCTATATAACTCGCAATGTTAATTTTTTCCCCCCCCATTGCAACTTAGTTTTTTGCAACTTTCACAATGTGACTTTTCTTAATTTAAACTTTCTCTCACGATTAACTTTTTTTAATTTTCTATGAGGCAGAAACAGGGTTTCATAGAAAGCACATCGTAATTGCACAGCTATAATAAAAGTATATATGAAATAGTCAAATATGTAGCAGGTCTAGCTGTTGAAACCACTACAATTTTGGATGTTTTTGTCTAATGTAATTAAGTGTTTGATAAAGACTTAGTAGACATGATAAAGACAAAGTAGTGCAGCATTATGTATCAGATGGTAATATGGATATATACTATGGTACTAAATGATTACCATATTTATTTACACTATATAAATTTTACCATGATTCAAATAATACCATGTCTAGAAGCTATGGTATTATCATGGTACCGTGATAATAGCACCATGATACTTTTTTTTTTTTATTCAAGCGCTGTGGATCCAGAGAATTGTTTGTCTTGGGAGGAGAGTGGGAGAAAAGAAAAATGTTTGGCTATATCTCTGATGAAAATTTGACAAACAGTCCAGGGGACACCCTCCGCTCCAAAAAAAAAAGAAATCCTTGTGGTGTAAGGCTTCAGACTCCCTCATAAATATCAATTTTAACATGCAGCAGTGGAGATCAATATAATTTCAGCCATGGAATACGACTTAAGGAGTTGGCTTTATCTAATTGGCCTTCACTGAAAAATGAACTCTGCAGGCTTGATAGGCACAAGCGGCTTCAGGCCTGGGGGGCGGCACTGGTGATCAAGGGTCTACTCTCTTTTTGTCCCCAGAACCACATCAATCACCGCTAAAGAGTCTCCCGTCCCACTGCAATTTGTTTCTGGAGCGCCCAGGATCTTTCCCTCCCACAATGCCCTTCTCTCTCGCTTGCACGGTGGCCAGAGAAGAACTCATCCTGTCAGCACGTCATTATATAGTTGGGTCTAAAGGCTCTGAGTTATAAATTGTTGTGCATAATTTATTTTTTCTGGAGGAGAGAAATCTATTGTGAAGTTAACTTTATAGAGGTCCGCATAACAAAAGGGAATAAATGAATGTGTTAGGGGTGAAGAGGGATTCATCCATCTGAAGGAGTCGACCCATAGGTTGTGTGGTCTGCAGACACGTCGATGGTTTTGGGTTGCAGAGGTCCTTCGCAAATACGGGCTGTTATTGAATATTCTACACGCCTCTTGCCTGGTGCTCATTTTTATGCTCTGAATCAAAGCCAGAAAGAGAGTTTATTAAATAACTGTATCTAAATCAGAGTAAGGGATTGAATTATGGGATCGAACTCCATAGATTGACTTAAAGACGTATTACGCTTTGTCTGCAGCAAAACCGAACCGAAAAATTTAAACTGTCTGCACAGAGATTTTGCATTTGCATCCACCATGATTTTTTTTTTCTCTTTTATCGCAATAAATGATTTTTGTGTTTCAGGGCCGAGCTCTCCTGCACTGGGCGTGTGATAGGGGCCACAAAGACCTGGTGTCTCTACTCTTGCAGAATAACGCTGATATCAATAGCCAGGTGAGTCTGTAAACGCACATAAAGACACTCTGGCTGATGAAGATGACTAGATCATTTTCATGTTATAGCTGATTACCGACGTGACGGCCAAAATGTATTTTGGCCATCAACAAACACAGACTGACAAAGGCGATTGCATAATGGATTGCTGTGAACTGTAGTCAAGTGGGTTTATGTTCAATAATATGTAATAAAACAAACAATATATTGACTTTTGAGACTGAGATTTAAATAATATGAATAATTGATTGGCATGTCATGCAATTAATTTTTTTATAATCTATTTAAAAATAAATAATAAAATTAATATACATTTTCACTGTACGTAATGTTTATAATGTGTATACCTAACTTCACTAGTAGCATTTAAAATGAAAAAAAATTAAAATATAATATTTAAATTTTTAGTGGTTTATATATATATATACCAATTAGTATACCAATTAGTCCATTTATCAGTTGTATATCATAAACATGAAAATAATTATAAGCTTATCAGCCAGAATTTTATTATTGGTGCATCCCTAGTGTATACAGACGTAAGCATTAGCTAGCTTTACTTCTCGAGTTACTACTGGTATTATTTGTGGTTTCTTGGCAGTCAGTACACTCGTTTTGAGGTAAATATGTATGAAGTTAATTTATGAGCTGAATACTGTGGACTTCTGTGTATTTTGTATAAAAGTATATATTTTACTTTTCGATCCCAGAGCTAAAAAGACCCTCATCATCACTAATCTGAGAGAACAGTGAACTGGGAAGTCCTACTGCCATCCTCCATCCCTGAGATTAGCAGCGGCTGTACTTTAATCATTTAGGGATATGGTATCGGCGTATTACGATGGGCGTTAAGCAACACACTGTAAGCAGGTAGCTGTGTTTAAAAAAAACAAAAAACAATACAGGTCATAATGGCAGATTTGGCTTTGTCTTAAGCTGGCTGAATACTGCATTGGGAAATTAATACGGTGAAGTACAGTTATGCGGTCACTGGCTTGATCTGATTCTCGCTAAGACAAATCAATTGGAAGTAATCAGCCAAATTGTTTGCATTATACAACCCATATAATCAGAGCATTTGCAAATGACTCTCTCTTTTTTTTTTTTGGTGGCGGTGGACCTTTATTGTGTGAGCAGAGAGCAAATGCTTGGCCTAGACGACAATCAATGCTCTTCTATTGTTGTTTTTTAACAGGTACACTAATGTGAAATCCCCACTAGAGCTACAATAGAGAACATAACGTCATATTATATGAAATAGACATTTTATCACTGGCTCTGTATAGCATATATAATCATATAAAGTTGTTGTGTGCATAATAACACAGAATATGGTTACCGATTAATCAATTAAAAAGAATATATATATATAGACACACTTAATCACCGGCCACTTTATTAGGTACACGCAAATATCTAATCATCCAATCACATGGCAGAAACTCAATGCATATATGCATGTAGACATAGTCTAGAGGCTTGACGATCTGCTGAAGTTCAAACTGAGCATCAGAATGGAGAAGAAAGGTGATTTAAGTGACTTTGGACGTGGCATGGTTGTTGGTGCCAGGCAGGCTGGTCTGAGTACTTTAGAATCGGCTGTTCTACTGGGATTTTCACACACAACCATCTCTAGGGTTTACAGAGAATAGTCAGAAAAAAACAAAATATCCAGCGAGCGACAGTTCTGTGGGCGAAAATGCCTTTTTGGTCAGAGGAGAATGGCCATACTGGTTCGAGCTAATAGAAAGCAACTCAAATAACCACTCTTTACAGACGAGGTCTGCAGAAGAGCATCTCTGAGGAATGTGAATCTGTGCCAAATATATATATATATATATATATATATATATATATATATTTGGATCATAGGTGGTCCCCTTACATGAATACAGCCATGTATAGTCTACAGATGTCCTTCAAAGTTCTGTGCCGGGTTACTGCACTGACCAGCAGAAGGTGAATATTGCTGGACGACAGCAGGAGAATTATTGAGGGCAGATTTATTAAGTAGCGTTCAGGTGGCATGAGAGAAAATATGGCCGTGTTAAATCATGCTACTGCTCCTGCCAAAATTATTATCCTATGTTAATACTTTCAGGAAGTGTGATTTGATAGCAATATAAAACTTAGTAGCCACTTATTAGGTTCAAGTGTGAGCCATGACTGCATTTGAAAAGCACACAACGAAACCACAAATAGCTCAGTTTAGATGTATTTTCTTATTTATAATTTTTTCCAGGTACTTTGTTTGCACTGTGTTTACCAACTGACTTTGATTAAATAAAATCTAAGATCAAAGTTAACACATTATCTATGAAAAATATTACAATAGACCATCAGTGAATGATGGTTGGCGTTCACGCATCTGTCCTGTGATCCGATTTCAGCTTAGTGTTAAATAAAGATAAAAGTGGTTTATATTTTTAATTTGTTGATTGAAAAGGGGGGAGGGGAGGGGAGGGGGAAAAATGCTATTATGTCTTCAATGAAAATTGTATTGAAATTAATCAGCTGATGGACGTGGTGGTCGTGGGAGTGTGGTAGTTTGAATATCGTGGTGTTTCGGTGTAATCCTGGATCAAGAGAACCACAATAGGAGCAAAAAGTCCCCTTGTTCTCTCAGATTAGCTCATATGCCACCTGTCAACAGCCACCTGGACAACATCACAGCGACAATAAATATTTAGTTCTCTCTGCATAATTGAACAGAACTGGGGCACGTGGGAGAGTTTGGGGGGACTCGTTTTTCCCGCGCATACAATGTAGTTCATGTGTGGCGCAGTCAGTTGTGTACTGGTAAAGTCTGTGTCTATGAGTTCATGCATCTGTTGTTTTCAATTGCACTGAAGAGGAAGTAGAACACAGTCAACTATGAAACCCAATCTGCGTGTGTTTGTTATTGTGTGCTTGTGAATATGTATAAGAGTCTATAGAGTATATGTGGTGTGATGCATCAAAAAGAATTCTCATTATAATCAAAGCTGTGAAAGCATCTGATTTGTTTTCGTCACAACATGCATTGCCTTTTTTATACATATGTGGTTGTTTTTGCATGGTTCACTTCAGACATTCTACTAACTATAATTAACTCTGTAACTACATATCAACTAACTCTCATTAAACTATTAGTAGACTGTCTGCTTAATATCTACTAACTCTTTATTTTGATGCTTCCCAACAGACATTCTAATGACTATAAGTAACTTTGCAATTACATTTCAACTTATTCTACTTACACCAAACCTACTTAGTCTACTAGAGTCTACTAATAGTCTAATGAGAGTTAGGTGAAATATAGTTGCAAAGTTACTTACAGTTAGTAGAATGTCTAAAATAGACCATCGAAATAAAGTGAAACCAAAAACTACTGACCCTAAACTTTTTTAGGGATTAGCAAGGATTTAAAAAGTAAATAAAAAGGTTTTGCTATTCTAAGATAATCCATAAAAAGTTGCATTTTTAAGCAATACAAGTTAGCACTCACAGCTGATTGGTCTGTGGACGTGTGCATTCAAAGGTGACGTGCAACTTTGACGTTACCAATGTAGACAGCTTCACGCCGTGAAGCCTGATCTGATGAAGGATCCAGTTTTTTATAAATACCAAACAGAACACAAACAACATTTATTAGAGATTTGATTCTAGGAGTTGGTCAAGCTCAACTCATTATTGCAATCATGCTAAATAGCTGAATCTTCAGTCTACAAATAGAAACAGTTCTGTTCTGTTAATGCATTCTTTATACATTCATTCAGGGGCTTTTGAAGTTATTTGCATGTCAAGCAATCTAACAAACAGTTTCAGTGGCATGATCAGAAATTAGAGCATGGAACTTAATGAGCTTAGCATCACAAAGCATGTTTTGAATCTCAACGGCCTGACTAATGAGCGCTTCTCTCAAACAAAGAAGCAGGCAAGCCATAACACTTTTGGTGAAACTTCAAGGAAAATATAAAACATTATGATAATCATGTATATTTTTGCATTGCTTGGAAGACAGCATTGTAGTGATATTGAGGATTCAGGTAAAGGATAAAATAAAATATTCATGCCCAAATATGAAACTTCTATGATGAATTCAGCGCGAATCGCACATTCCAATTATTGTTTTGCAGATAATTTCAGCCTTTGACATATAACTGTGTAAAATGGCAATTTTAGTATGCTATCCATTTTTGTTATAAACTTCATGGTTTTTAAGAAATTTGAGATTGTAATGTAATAATATAATGTATTTCACCTAAGCATTCGGACACGATTATGTCATCATAATTTATTTATACGTAACATGATTTTATTTTTTGTGACCAAAGCCTAAAACCTAAGCATACTTAAAACTTTTATATTATTGCTGCCTTAATTGTGATCACTTAATGCCATCCAGAAATGCAAGTATATATTTTTTGTAGTCGGCTTGTTTGCCAGTCAGATGGACTTTGTCTTGTGGACTTTTTTCAAATTTAGCTTGAGCTACTGTTTTTGTCTTTCTTTATTTTTTATATTGGTAATTCTCAGTTTTTCTGTCTTTCTCCTCCTTTCTTTGTGTGTATTCTTCTGAAAACAACATGATCCGCCAGCAGTGGAGGGTGAATCCCAGAGCCGCTGTGTCTAATTAATCCACTCCCCTTCCTGCACGGCTGCGCTGGCCACACGCTCTCAGTCCATCAGATTGAAATTCATAACTTAATTGAGGTCAGAGCCTGGAGCCGAGAGAACAAAAGGCCCTGGCGAGGACCAGGTAGATCAATAGTGATAAATATCTGCCTGGGCTACTAGTAGTTCATGGTGAAGAATCGTTTGGGACAGAGAAAGGATGCTGTTTATTTACAGGTAATTTTGTGGTAATGGAGAGATGTTTGTTTGTTTGTGCCATAGGTTCTTGATTGCATTTTTAAGGGTTTGATTTGGTTTTACATAATGTCACCTGTTGCATAATTTTATTGTAAAATGATGCATTTGTAGTTGGAAATCCTACATATTAAGTAGGTTTGAAAAAATGTCAGCGTTTGACTTCTCATTTTCAAGTTCTCGCTGCACACTTTCTTAATCCCAGCAACTGTTCAGAATTCCCTGTTGAGAACATTTTTACACATTCAGGTCCTTCTGCTGCTGCCACAGGTCCACTATAACAAATGGTTCCATCCTCCACGTCATAACAAATACCAGAGGCAATCTGTCATAAGATTGGCGAGGAGAGGCGTCCAATCGCCACCTGCATGAGAATGGGGCTCAATGGTGGGATGGTTTAGCCGGATGGGGGTGAAACACCTGAGAGTCACACACTTTTACAGCTCAATCACTGGAGTTTTGCTTCTGATCTGAGGCTGGCTTTGCTATACAAATCGTAATTATTGTAGGGTAACATTTGAAGCTAAGAGAAGCAGTGCAGGGCAGTCAGTGATTTTGGTTTCTCTAGTTTTGATTGCTAGTTTGGCGCGTGTTGTGAAGTCCAATTCATTTTAGCGAAAACAAAAAAAAGCAATTTGTGTGAGCCATTGTTTAAGAATGTTCCAAGAAGTCCTTGCTCTGCTTTTTGCTTTATATTTTGAAGTGAAACATGTTTTTATCACTGTTTTTCAAGTAGGTGTAATAGATTTAATCTATTAAAAATACCTGTTCACACCTGGTATTAAGATGCATTTTGGTCGATCGGATCACAAGTAGACAAGGGAGACACATTCCCATTTACACCTTTAATCTGTCTCTTTTGTCCACTTTCAACCACTTTTGTCCTGATTTCTTCGAGGAGACGGTCTATGGGTGGGTAAATGTATGGGCTTTTTCAGATCTTTCGATCTAATGGACAAAATAAGCTCGCGCAATTTACGGAGATGACGGAAAAACAAACGGAGAGCAGCAGCTTTCATTTCTGCTCTGATTGCTGCAAGACCACGCTGAACGCTGCGAGTGTGTGTTAGAAATCAGGAATGCTGAGAGAACATTGTGCTCGGTACGTTTTTCGTCTTCAAACCAAACTTGGGTCTTCAGCCGACAAAGTTTAAATCCTGTCTGGTAGCGCGCTTCCCATAATGTTTACGCAGTAAGTCAATAGGCAGAGAGTAGGCGTCTTTTGTGGCTTTTCAAACACATTCAACCACATGAGCGTTTACACTACGAAAGCAATCCGGTCCAATGCATTTTAAACTACCTCTGGAAGTGGTCGAAAGTTGACAAGCTCGAAACGTTTTAGACCCCGTTTACACCTGTATTTAGTGTCGTCCACTTGTGATCCGATCGACCAAAACGCATCTTAATACCACATGTAAACAGGGCCTAAGCTGCTTTGAATAAAAGCATCTGGAAAATTCACAAATGTAAATATGTTTAGGAAAAAAACACTAGAGTGTTGCTGTAAAGTACACCAGATCGGCTTGCAAGATGCCCTGCCCTTAAATCACACCATTCCACACATATTTTTTGCAGCACCGACTGATTTGCATAATTCCTTTAGTGAATCATGTGCTAAAATGCAGAAAGCACGTTAAAATAAACGACGCTATCAGCGGGCTCAATTCATTCTCATCGAAGTGTTTCATTCCAGCCGCGGGCAGCTTAACTCCTCTGATGAAAAGCCTCTTCAGAACCATCTGTTTCTCCCTCTTCCTGCCGCCTTGCCACAATACGTACACTCAACAGTTTTCTTCCTGTTTTCAAACCATCCACATAAATTGTGAAGGACATTAAAGCTGTCCACAGCTGTGTGCTGAGAGAGAGAGAGAGATTGAGCATATTTCCCAGCAGGGGCAGAACTTGCCCTGTGGTTTATTAGTTTTCCCCCCACAGCTATTTAGCTGCGCCTGCAACATTGATTTTCATATTAGAGCAGTTTATGCATTTATTTATTTTATGTATTTCTTTTTGAACTGCTCTGATGATCCTAGACTTGCCCATGGTAATTCTCCGCCACTCTTGGCCCATGTGAAATTGCTTAATGGATCCTAAGACGTCCCCTGGGGTGGACACTGAGATGCAGACACAGACGAGAGGGGGGCGGAACTGAATTCCACGAATGTGTTTTGTTTTCATTTGCACTTCTTCTTAAATGCTCTGCGTTTACCCAAGGACTGTCAATGGGAAAAGAGAGTCACTAATTCAAAAAGAACAAAAACAAAACCCAGACAATGATTTAATGTGGTTGTAGGAAGGCGTGAGTGCTGGTTATGCAGCTGATTAGCATACGTACTCTGTTGTGCATTAGAGAGAAGAGAGGTAAACGCTGCTCTGCCTCGAGGATTGACTGTAAAAGAAAAAAAATCAATCAGTCGTGCTGCTACTAATCAATCTCCCTCTGAATATTACAGCCAACTTAAACAGCCCCGTTCTCCTTAATCGTTTCTTTGGAAACAATGTGTCTTTCTATATCTTTCCTGGTCTCTATTTCCCTTGATGGGTGTTTTTTTTTACTGCCAAGTCAGTTAGGTTAGAAAACTGCATGCAAATAATGTCAGTGTGCTTCTTCTCAATTAAGGTGCATTTTTATTCACAGAAATAAGGATTTAGTAAAGTATTAGACCTAAGTCACGAGAGCCTGTGGTAAAATCACTGCAACTGTAACCAATGTTGCAATAACTGCATACTTCAAATGTTTTATCCAAACTGAGTGATACAGTTTGCATAAAATTATTCAACCCCCATTGCAAATCAGGTTTATTGGCAAAATTTACATACTTTCAGCTGTTTGCAATGAACAAATTCAAATTCAAGCTCAACAAGTGGTTTCCCCAAATTTAAATGCAACTTTCTCAAAATTATTCAGTCAGTTATTAGCAGCACAAATCTGCAAAACAGGTGTTGTCTCAAGTACACCTGGTGCAACTAATCAAGGGCTTCATTAGTTGCATCAGGTTTGCTTGAGCTAGAACACATGAAATACCTGAACTTGCTAGGTTTGTTGAGTGTCATGTTTGACTGCATGTCAGAAACAAATATGGCTAAGGCCGGCCACACAATTGAAGATTTTAAGCCCGATTTTGAGCCCGATTTGCACCCCCAACCAATCAGTGGGGGGTGTGGCCTGATTCGATGCATGTTGCAATTGACTTTTTGTCCAAAAAATCCTCAGATGTGTGGTGCCATTAAAACATTTTTACTGCTCCCGATCGCATCGGAGCCCGCATGATCCCAAATCGTAAATATCAAACATGTTCTCATGACTGATCAGGCTGCCTCTGACTTGATAGCCAATGAGAGCTAGCAAACTTCATCGGATGTTGCGTGCTTCTATAGCTGAAACTTGGCAGCCACAAATATGCCACGAATGTGGAGTATTGAGAAAGAAGATCACCCATATTCACCTTTGTTTATTTTCCAGTAAAACAACAATCACGCCAGAAGAACCAGCTGACGACGTCGGTCGTCCTCCATCTGTTTTTCTTCTCAAGTCACGTTTGATCTCGCGAGTCTCCGTTAGATCTTGTCTCACTGTGAAAATGTTACTACAATCGACAGGTGTGTGGTCTCACAGTCTGGACGAATCTTCTAGTGTGTGCATTCGGAGGATTATAATGCTAAAAATTGGTTGAAACTGCCCTTATGTCTGGTTTCCCACAGTTTTAAAATCGATTAAAATTTGAAAATCGTCTAGTGTGTGTGTCCCAGGCCTAAGTCAAAAGAATGGTCCAAAAAGTTAAGAGAAATTATCATCGCCCTTCACAAACAAGGAACAGGATACAAAAAGATAGCCAAGGCACTAAATGTTTCTATAGACACCATTGGAAGCATAGTTCGCAAGTTCAAAGTTAAAGGACCAGTGATAACACTACTACAAAAGACCAGTAAGACTTGGTGGCAACAGGCACTGAGGTTTCGGCTTGCACAGTAAGATATGTACTAAACGCATGCGGTTTCCATGCCAGAACTCCAAGACGTACGCCACTACTGACCTAAAAGCACAAGAAAAGTGCTTAAAATCATATAAATAAGCCACAGAAGTTTTAGGATTCTGTTCTGTGGAGCGATTAAACAAAACTGCAACTTTTCGGCCCTATGGATCAGCGGTATTTCTGGAGGAAGAATGAACCATATGCTGGAAAGAACACTCCGTCTACAGTTAAGCATGGTAGCGGCTCTGTGATGCTCTGGGGCTGCTCTGCATCTTCTGGCACTGGAAACCTGCAGGGTGTGGAAGGCAAGACGGATTCATTGAAGTATCAGGAAATCAGAAAACTTCATGCCATCAGTGAAGAAGCTGAAGCTTGGACGTCATTGGACCTTCCAACAAGACAATGATCCCAAGCATACCTCAAATTCCACAAAGGCTTAGTTGCAGAAGAAGTCCTGGAAGATTCTACAGTGGCCATCACAGTCACCTGACTTATAGAAAATCTCTAGTGGGATTTGAAGAAGGCGGTTGCAGCACGCAAACCCAAGAATATTACTGTACGGGAGGCTATTGCTTGTGAGGAATGGGCTAAGATTGCTCATAAACACTGCTAGAAGCTGGTCTCTGGTTACACATCTCGTTTGCAGCAGATCATAACAACAAAAGGGTGTTCTATTAAGTACCTAAGATGCTTGCCATGAAGGGGTTGACCCAATTATTCAACCAATTTTGAGACTGCAGCCGTCTTTAAAAGTTGCATTTTCAGTTGAATTTGGGTAAACCACTTGAAACATTTGTTGTGTTGAGCTATTTCAATTACTATTGTTGTTGATGTGCATTCACATAGTGACATTTACAGTGGCTCAAAACCATCCCATCATGATTTCTGAGTCATAACTATCTGCTTTATAATATCGTATTATATCCACCATCTGCATTTTTTTTATTATATATATATAATTGTTTGTGGTGTGATGGACGCCTTCCACTGAACTCCTGTTTGTGAAGATGCGCTTGAGTGTTTTAAGATGGTACTGTGAGGGAAACAGCCTGACCTGACGTTTACAGAGGGTTTGTCAAGGACATTTTGGGATTGAGTGATATGCACTGACAGGCTAACCCTCACACACACAGACTGGCTGGCAAGGTTAACACACTGCACACAGAGGTGAAATAGATTCAATTAGGAGCGGTCCACCCGCCTGATCCTTTTAACACAGCTTTCCCAACGAGAAAGTACCCTTGTGCACACACTTGAATGGGTCATTCCTTCTTGTCTTCTTCATATGCGTCTCAATATATTGGTTAAAATATTGAAATTTATACTTAAAAGTATTTCGTATTTATTTAACTAAGAACTTAAAAGTTCTAGTTACATTTTTGCCAGTTTTCTTTAATTACAGTATCACAAGTGAATATTTTCCTACTTTGGTTTGAGAAGATGTTGCCATTTTTGAATTTTCCCTAAGTGTTATGCACTAACTAATACCAGCAATTTCTTAATGTTGTCCTTTCTCTAATTGAAATGTTCCAAACAAAACTATATTCATTTTGAGAATATTGTTTTAATTTGATTACATTATCCTCCAGAAAATTACATATTTTTTACATTATAGTTAGTGTTTATCACTTTAAAACTTTCCATTCTGATATATACGGAATAGAGATGGATGGATGGATGGATGGATGGATGCTTTCAAAGTTTTGGGTCAGTACAGTTTAAGTTTTTGAATGAAGTCGTCTTATGCTCACCAAGGCTGCATTTATTTAATCACAAATAAAGTAAAAAACAGTAATATTGCGAAATATTATTACGATTTAAAATAGTGATTTTCTATTTTAATGTATTTTAAAATGTAATTAATTCCTGTGATGGTAAAGCTGAATTTTCAGTCTTCAGTGTCACATGATCCATCAGAAATCATTCTAATATGCTGATCTGCTGCTCAAGAAACATTTCTTATTATTATCAATGTTGAAATTATGAATGCCTGAACTTGACCAGAGCATATTTCTCAAAATGTATTTTACCCTTTTATAGAAATACTTCCTCAAATGCTAATTATTTTTTAAACATTACAAAAGACACTGCATAACAGCAATAACCCATACATGTTTACATGTTTCCTCTGTATGACTTAAACATCTTCAGTTCAATATATGCAAAAGAACAAGAACTGCTTTATTGTAATGAAGAGGGAACCCAGATATTCATAAATCTTGTATTCTCTCTGGGTTAGACTGTAGGTGTTATGATCATGCATAGTGCTGCATTTTTTGCATGCTCTGATTAATGGCACCTGCTCATCATATGCGTATCTGCATATGAATGCCGTGTGGTTATATCGATTCACTCCTCTGTCTGTCCCTCTCTCCCCCTCCTGCGTACTGCCAGGGTCATTAAAAACCCTTCGCTCCCTGCGTACAGTGATCATAAATCATAATTGCATGTGCATTTTTCCCCATTTGTTTAATGTTTCTGTCCGTGACAGCAGAAGGAAAAAAAAGCGAGCGAGAGAGATAAAGAGAGAAAGGGAGTTCCTGGAGAGATTTAGTCGTACTAGATAAAGCTGTGATGGTGGCTCCCAGTACACCTACCATATGCCGCAGAGAGCTGCCGGGTTGTGCTGGTATGAAAACATGAAAGCTTTTAGTGACCTGGTGGGCAGCGTATGCATGCCAACTTCTGTTGTACCCTACACAGATGGTATTAGTGGACCGTCTTTACCACAGACACCACAGATCCATTTTACGATTACCACATATAACCTCATCTTCACTATTTCTCTTTTTTTTTTTTCACTGTACTTCTTTGCTCTGATACACTGTTCTTTTTCCTCTAATCTCTTCCTTCCTGTGTCTTTCCCTCCTGTGTTGTCATCAGTTTTGCGGTATTCCTTTTTGGGCTAATCTGATTGGACGATGCTCCCTGAATGGGTTGGAATACATAGAATTTAGTGATAGCAAAGAGAAGTGTTCTAGTGCAAATAAATAATGCCTATCTGTATGACTAGAAGAGTTTAGACTTTATACGCTTGTACAGAAGTCTATTTAATCAAAAATACAGTAAAACAGTAATATTTTAAAATATTATAACAATTGATATATATATAATATGTATATATATGATTTGCTGCTCAAGAATCATTTCTTCTTATCACAGTTGAAAATGTTTTTGTGGAAATAGTGATACATTTTAATATGATTCTTTTAATATGAAGTTTAAAAGAACAGCATTTTGTTTGAAATGGAAGTTATTTATAACATTATAAATTTGATCAGGTTAATGTGTCCTTGCTGAATAGAAGTATTCATTTCTTCCAAAATAATCCCAAAATTTTTCAAAGGTGGTGTATTTGCTAAGTACAAAAGTACAATGAATTGAATTGTCATTGTCAGCATAAAAAGAAGAGTAAAAACATTTACAATTTAAATTTTGAATCGCAGGTTTTCATCTCAGACTTTTGAACCCCACTGATTTTTCTGTCTTTCAGTGAAATAGTTTTTCACATTTTCATCTTTAGATTAGGATGTGAATTGGTTTTCTATATATATATTTATATATGGATTCTCTCACACATTTGGTGTGTCTCAGTGATATCTTGGTTTTCTGCAACGCAAGGGAACCTAGAGATCTAGTAGTTTCTCTCTATGTAGGTTCCTGATTAGGAGTTTGCTTGGTAAAAAATGCTATGCTAGTTTCTTACTTGACTTTTCCGCTTCTCCCTTGAAAACCAAATGGAGGACAATCCAATTTATGCCTGATTCCATCAGTCTGCTCTAGAGACATTAGTCCCTGACCCCCTCACACACGCACACACATAAATACAAAAACATGCGCTCACACATACATGCATACATGAACACGCATGCATTCACACACAGAGCTGCATACAGGACTTCAAACAAATTTGAACATTTATTTTATTTGCAACATTGCAAAATTAGTCTGAGACTGTATTTTGTTTTTTAGATGGTTGAGATGGATCAGATATAGGAGATGCATCCAACAAGTGTCCATCTTACATATAAATTCCTTCTGTACTCTTTAAAAAGCATCCCAGGATTGAACTTTTACTTAAAATAAAAGAGGATTTAGCTATTATTCTAAAACATAGAAAAAAGTGGTATAAACTAGGTGTGAACAGACTACATTTAACAGGTGTATGTCTCAATCCATTTCCCATGAGTCATAGCAGTTTATGTGATAGCCAACCTGTTTGTCTGCTGTCCCCGTCCACACTGCCTCTTTTTGTCCATACACTAGCTGACAGCTGTGAACCAGAGCTCAGGGCTGATGCAGATGTTGCCTGCACACAAGATTAGTGAAAGAAGATTATGTTTCGTAAAGCCCTCACTGTTTAATTATGGCTATATGTATTTATGTGCATCTCCATATCCTTTGTCGACCATTCTCATGAACATCCGCCACTATTATTCTATCTAGAAAGAAAGAGAGAGAATTCTGCTTATTTTTACTTCTGATCTCTTAATATTTGTGTTTATCTGGGTAAAAAACATAAATATTGTCCTTAATTGACTAATTTCTATAGTTAAAAATATATTTCCAATGTGATTTTATGTAGCAATGTTTCCCTTACAATGATGTACCATAACCACAGGTTTTGGCAGAATACCATAGTTAGCTATTGTTGCAAGTAAAATCAAAACCTTATTTAGCACTTTCTGTCATGTTAAGTATTTTTTTTAATCAGTAGTGACTAAGTTGCCACCATTTTTATCACAGTCGCAAAAATTGCTGTAGTAATTATGGTAAAACCAATGTTTAAAACTGTTACCTCAGGTGAATATTAGGAAGGCTTTTTTAGTATATATCAAATCATTTTGAAAGTTATTTTCTTTATCTCTCTTGCCTCACAAGAAAAAATATGTATTAATTAAAAAATTCTAATTATAAAAAAAGCTATTTCTGTTTGTGTTGTTGCATTTTATTATGTAAATAACTAGTATTCCTGGACTCTGTATCCTGTTCAGAGAGAAGTAACTGTATCAGAAAGGTGAGGAGAGAGACTGCATCAGTATTCTGTTCGTCTAGTGGGATTTTAACCGGCTAATCCAATCAGAGAGCCTCTGGAGTCACTCTCTCGCCTCTCCGTAAACAATAGCATCTGACTCTGGGATCGTTTGAGAGCCCTGGCCCTGCTCTGGTGAAGATTTTTGTATTTGGAACAATGGGATCAGACTTTAGCAGCACCTGATTGACAGGCCCATTCGCCATCTCTCTAATTTGGAGAAGAAATTTCACTTGGTTACAGCTTAAAAGATTGAGTTTCTGCCCGCTCGTTGTAAAATCTTCCCGCTCTACTGGCATTTGTTAACGACATCCGCTTCGAACAATACAATGCTCATGATAACTTTCGTTAACTACAAATAATCCACTTCACCAGCTAATTACTCTTCGACAGCGATGCCATAGAAATATACAGACCTACGCTTGTTTCTTTGGCGCATAAGGTCGATGCAACTAACCTATTTTCTTATTTCACTCAACAATGCAATTTTATTACATTTATTAAAATTATTCTTCAAGTGTACATTGAAGGGGGACTCGAGCCATTTATAGAGATCAGATATCATAGAGACTTGATCCTCTTGAGGTGGGCTCTCTTGTCTTGGGCCCGTAAACATCCGCTTAGCAATACCCTAGCTCTTGAAGAACAAAAATTTCATAAAACTTCATACTAAAAAGTAACATTAAATGAAATTAAAAGACTCTATTTTCTTCAGTAGTTTTTGTTATTTGATTTACGCTTCTTAGTGTTGCATTGTTAGCTTTTCAATAACAGTAAAGTCTGCTTTCAGATTTCTAAACAATATGCATTACCAAAAATATGTATGACCTGTATAGCAAATCCTCTGTACAAGAGTCTGTACAGTTGGCTTATGATATTGTCAGTAAAGTTTGATGTTGTGACAGGGAGACAAGCGTGCAACATGCCGTTAAACTCTCTCCGTAGTTCTCATTGGGTTCTGATGATCTCCACCAACCACCCAGCCAAAACAATACTGCCATTTATCATCATTATAAGGCTGAGAAGGCACATTGAACTGGCAATTATACCATAATTTGGCCTGACGACACATCATCCGCAGAACTTCCTGACCTCTTGAGTGTTGCATTCCACTGGATTTATATCCACACACATGCAATCCCTAAATATTGCCCTAAATATGGCTTTCTCTGCATCGCACCTCTGAAACCACAAGCCGTGTGGCAATTTGTCACCAGCTCACCAGGCAGATTGGTCCTATTGAATAAGCATCTATTGTTGTGTGATGCCCTCAGTCCCCGCGGCTAAACCATCTGACACGGTCCCAGCAGGGGACAATGAATAGATCATCCTAGACCTTTATACACATACAGCACGATGGCCTCATAGCCTCGTTGAGCACGCGGGTCAAAGGCTTGTTCATATTAAACTGGTTTATATATCCACCCAAACAAAGTCCTCAAGCTCCTCTGATCCTGGTTACTTGTTCAAAAGTCTGTTTTGGAGGTTAAAGGATCTGATTGTTTATCTGACTGGAAATCAATGTTTAATTTGTTCTCCTAATCCCTTCAAAGTCCAAATCACCTGGTTCTATCATATGGCGGTAGTTGAACTCAACAGGCAGGGTTTACACTTGAACATGTTTGTTTGTTTTATGGTCCTTTTTGGATTCTAAGTCATTATGGATAATGATTAGAAAGTGTCTGAAGAGTTTCACAAGAGTTGGAATGGTTTGATATCTCTAGCTAACGTCTTTCTTTTTCTCTCACAGGATGATGAGGGACAGACAGCACTACACTATGGTAAGAACGCAACTATGCTATGGCAAGAAAAATCTTTATTCTTACAATTCAAATGTAAGTCATCTATGGTAAATGAATGTTTTGGGTTTAATGCATCTTTCACAGAACTGTGCATTAAAGGAGACCAGATACTGATTACATGACAATCCATCCTCAGGAATTCAACAATAACAAATGAATAAATTGTCAATATAGACCAGTTTACACCTCAAATAACACTTTTTTTGTTCTGAAGAATTAATATAACTGTTTCAACAAAACAAAAATTGTATTAAATTATTATTAATTGGTTATTTTAAACCCTTTATAATGTCTTGTCCAATAGACTTCCATGGTAAATGGATTACTGTAAACACACTTTTTGTTTGTTTTTCCAAAGTGAGGGACGAGTATTTTTATGAGTGATCTTTTTTCTAACTATGGTTCAAATGGTTTGGGTCGGTAAGCTTTAAAAAAAAAAAAATTGTAAGTCTCTTAAGCTCACCAAGGCTGCATTTATTTGACCAAAAATGCAGTAAAAACATTGTAAGTAATAATGGGAAATATTTTTACAATTTAAAATAATTGTTTTCTATGTTAATAGAGTTTAAAACGTATTTTATTCCAGTGATGCAAAGCTGAATTTTCAGCATCATTACTCTTCAGTGTCACATGATCCTTCAGAAATCATTCTAATATGCTGATTTGCTGCTCAAGAAACATTTCTTATTATTATTAATGTTGAATACAGTTGTGCTGCTGCTTAATATTTTTTCTGGAAACTGATTTTTTTCAGGATTCTTTGATGAATAGAAATTTATTTGAAATAGAAATCTTCTGTAACATTATAAATGACTTAACTGTCACTATTGTTCGGAAATATTTACTCTTTTTGGTGGAAATCTCTATAAAATGATTTCTGAATGAAGTTCTTGTCCACCTGAGCTCACATGTTACGGGAGAAATGTGTATTTGTGTGTTTGTGTGGGTACATTTGTCCCCACAGCCACACGTGTGGTAAACAGAACCTGTAATAATCGCCAGTTGTCCCAGAGGAAATCAACAGTGTTCCTCTGTCATGTGACACTACACATGGGCGGCCTCCAGGCCCTTGTTCTCTATGTGTGTGTGTGTGTTTGCCATCTGTCCTCAGGTTGGTCGTGTGGCAGGGTAGACGCCTGAAGATGAGCACCCCTTAGGGAGGGGGAGCAGAAAAATGATGGGGGGGATGGGATATAAAAAAGTGACTAATAAACATAAGCGATGAACTCAGAGAGACGAATAGCACAGAATGAAAATTCATTTCCACCTCTCCCTGTGTGGGGCCATGCGGCTGACACATGATTAATTGAGGGGTTTACAGCACGCTGTAAATTGTTCTTCTTCTCTACGGCTCCCCAGAGGCACGAGGGGCTTTACGGCCCAAGGACCCGCACGCGTGCCGAAAATAAAATACAGTAACAAAAAAAAGAAAAGGAAACATTTTTTGTTGCTTCCTACTTAAAGTGACCGTTAACCCAAAAATGAAAATTCTGTCATCATTTACTCACCCTCATGTTGCTTTAGACCTGTATGACTTTCTTTCTGGCATGGAATTCAAAAGAGATATTTCATACAGTGGATGTGGAAGTAAATGGGGATCAAGAACAACCATGGTCACCATTTACTTTCATTGTATGGAAAATAGCAGTTCTGCAACTACTTTTGTGTTCCACACAAGAAAAAAAAAATTCATATGAGTTTTAGAACAAAATAAAGGCGACTAAATGACTGATTGAAAAATGATTTTCAATCAGTCAATTGAAAGTATTTTCAGGTGTAGATTCAGTATTTTCAATCAATTTTATTTTCAAAATTATTTTCAATCCCGGGGGGGTTTGCATTTAATCATTTAGCTAACACTTTTACCAAAAGCTCAGATATGAGAAAAAGCACAAGCAATTTATTAATTCAGTAATTCTGAATTTTAAGAGTATTTTATTTTTGAATTAATTTGATCACATTTTAATTAAACATTTATTTTATAAAATTGTTGAAATGTTTACCTGCCATACAATTAAACTTAAAACAAAAACAAACAAAAAAACACTGCCTTTCAAAAGTTTGAGGTCGTATGATTTTGTTTTATTTTTAAAAGAAATTAAAAATTGTATTCAGCAAGGATGCATTAAATTGATCAAAAGTGACAGTAAATAATTTTACATTGTCACAAATGTTTTCTATTTCTAATAAATGCTTACTTTTTCAATTGATAAATGCTTAAAACATCATGGTTTCCACAAAAATATTAAGCAGCAAGACTTTATTCATCATTGACAATAATAAGAAATGCTTCTTGAGCACCAAATCAGCATATTCGAATGATTTCTGAAGGATCATGTGACACTAAAGACTGGAGTAATGATGCTGAAAATTCAGCTTTGCATCACAGGAATAAATTACATTTTACAATATAGAAAAAGTTATTTTAAATTGTAACAATATTTTACAATATTACTGCATTTTTGATCGAATAAGTGCAGCCTTGATGAGCATAGAGACTTCTTTCAAAAACATTTAAAAAATCATATCGACCGTTTTGAATGATAGTGTACATTTCAAGGGGGACTCGAGTCATTTATAGAGATCAGATATCATAGAGACTTGATCCTCTTGAGGTGGGCTCTCTTGACTTGGGCCCGTAAACATCCGCTTAGCAATACCCTAGCAGTCACATGGCAACATGCACACTCTTGAAGAACATTCTTGTGCTCGCCTTCTCTTTTTCCCCCTCCTTCTTTCTTATCCTTTCTCTTCCCTCATTCTCTCCTGGTCGCGGGTCTGAGGTTAAAAGCTACTCTTGTCACTCAGGGTTTTCCTGCTGACATCAGCCACTCACCTAAGAGTAAGAATAAGGAGAGCATTTCCCTCCTTTTTAAAAGAAGGCAGTAGTTGACACAGACGTGAAAAAGCACTCAAGCTTAGAGGATTGTCCCTGCATCAGCGTGGCAGGACACACTAACAGAGTTACAGAAGTGCTGGCCCTCCCTGCCCTGCAGCCTCCTAATGGGCCACAAACTGCCAGTGGGGCACAAACGCTCAACCACAGGTGCAGTCGTCATGTGTACTGTAACAATTACTTTAAGTGTACAGGTGAGGAGACTGGGCTGGTTTCAGTTCTTTTCAAAGTGTCATGGGGGTGTTGAACTGATAGCATTTTAGTATCATGGAGATACTATTATAGTTTTATTCATATTTTGAATTAGTTTTTATTTTAAAGTCCCCCTGTGGTGAAAATCAAGCTTTTGTTGTTTATATGTCTATGCTGTGTTTTTAATATGCTTTAAGACTTTAAATTCATAAGTCAACACCATTGCTGAGTATTTTCTTTTTAAAACTGCAGTTTGAAATCGCCGGTGTTTCTGACGTCACAAACTACCTTGTAACCAATCACGTCAACGCGAGTTTTAAGGGATAAAATGATTGACTACAGGCGGACTTTAACATTTTCTGTTTTCATTTTTTACGTTTTTGAAATTTTAGCATTTTGTCATTTTTATTATTTTTATAGTTTTTATTCATTTTTATTTCAGTTTTTGTTTTAGTTATTTTAGAATATCAAGTTAAACTAAATGAAAGTTACTATAATAACTTCAGTTAACTATAATAATGTTAGATTTTTAGTGATGGGGATCAATTTAATTTAATTCAAATTGTTAAAATATAAGACAATTTTAACAATAAAAAAACATTCTCTCTCTCTCTCTCTCTCTATATATATATATATATATATATATAGACAATATATATATAGTGCTGTCACTATATGTGCTGTCAAATTATGCATGTGTTTGTGTGTGTATACATACACACATGTGTATGTATATGTGTGTATATATATATATATATAATTTAAACAAAAACTTTTGTTATATGTGATTAATCACGATTAATTGATTTAACAATACATTTTTTAATTAATAAAGATTACATTTTTCCTATTAATTTTAATAATTTGATGAATTTAGATTTTTTTAAATGTTTATAGTCATGCATGTCGCATGTTATTACAAATGTATTATCATATCTGCTCAGCATAATTTCATCAGTTCAGCAGTGCACTGTTCAAAAAATTAATTTGCAGTTAGAGAAAAAAAAAGAATTTTATTAGAATAAAAGGCATGTAATTTGACATGAAAGTAAGGTAAAAACACTTGCCTCTAATTCCTGCTACAGACTGTGTGATTTCAGCAATCCTATAAGATCATTACAAATCACACTGTATGACATGGATCTATTAAACTTGGGTATGACATGAATGTAGACTGTACGATGATGACACCTATTGAATCGTAGGCTACGACACAAGTTAGAATAGAAGAAAAATCGTACAGTGTATACTGGGAATAAAGTGCTGCTCTAGCAGTATGTGTGTGACTGACTCCCTTGCACACAATACAAATAAACCCAACAGTATTTGAATGCTTCTTTCTTGTGTTCCTTCTCTCTCTAGCCTCAGCTTGTGAGTTTGCAGAAATCGTCGAGTTACTCCTGAAGGCCGGAGCTGACCCGTCAATCAAAGATCAAGAAGGCTCCCTTCCAGAGGAGGTGACAGAGTCTAGTGCCATCTCCTCTCTCCTGCGCCAGTATACTGCTCCTAAAGGCTAAAGCTCACTCTGTGAAACCCAAAAATCAAACCCAAACCACATGATCACCATCCTGTTAAAAGTTTATACAAACTGTGCTCCTTATCCAAATGGTACATGCTGTCAAACCAACAATAGTTCCCGAAATGAACTCGATCGGTTCAGCATTTTAGAACTATTCTAGTTCATTCCATTTGGCTGTGGAGCATCGATGTTATACTTTCAAACAGTTAAGTTCAGACAACCTGTCCTCCCTGTCCTAGAATGGTACATTCCAATGAATGTGTTACTGTTGTTACTATTAAAAACATGGAATCTCCTTAACATGGTGTCTCCTTTTTCTGCCATATGCTCTGTTCTTTAATTATAGCATTACCAGAATCCACACACATATCTTTAGGAAGTCATTACAAAATGGTTTTATTTTTAGGTCAGTGATTTTCAACTGCAATATACAGCAAGTTTGACAATAAATTGTACAGTATGCTTCAGAATCATGGTAGATGTCAAGCAATGTGCTGTATATTATATACAATGGCATAGGCATAAAACTTTGATAAGCACAAGAATTGATAAGCTACCTGAATTGATGGATAGTAGAACCTCTTTTTGATTCTCATTGGATCCAATATTAAATGTAGCACGATTATATACTATATTAGTTTTAGGTCCCTGGAGAGTTAATAGCATGAAGTACTTCTGATCAATGTCTTCATGTTATCATTGCATTTTTGGCTATTTGAATCTTTATGCTTCGAGAACACAAATATACTGGGTGACTTAGTATTTTTGAACATTTTCCAAACAACCAACAAATAGGAATCCTTAAACTTTGTTTTACTCAAAGCTATCTAAAACAATGGGATGATCCTGTCTCCAATTGTGCGGTCATATTTACCATTGTTCTGTTAAATTTTGTGGGCGAAATCCAGTCATTTCAATAAGAATCCACACTTTCGCATGTTCCACCTGAGGTCAAAAAATGTCTCCATGCAGATTCCCCTCATGTTCAGTTTGGTCACGTGATTATTCCATGTTGACCAACAGAATGATGCTTGTTTTGAAAGTGAGGAAATTTTGAAAAAATAGCACTTATATGACTGCACCTTAAATCGTCCTATGACTTATTAAATAAAAAGGGGGTTTAAGTGGAGGAGTGAAAAACATTAGGCTGGGTTTGGGCCTTCAGAGCTGCATCCCTCCTCGAGAGCTAGATCCTCTGACAGTCACTTTAGTTATTCCACAGACAGGCAGGAATTATGGTATTGGTTTGTTTGTAAAGGCTGTTTGTCCCTTATTCCGGTAATTTCCATAAATCCGCTGGAGTTGGGGGAGGGTCAATGCCGCTGACGGCATCCTCCGTGGGCTTGTCTGCACGACAGTGACACTAAGCCCATTATGTTTCCATTATGTGCCTCAATTTCCCACTGAGCTCTTCACTTTTGACATGGACTCCTCTAAAATCATGTCCCATATTGCTCAGCTTTCTTTACTTAACGTTTATGCATTTTTACAAGTCGCCTCTCTGGATGCTTCCCTAACACCATTAGTGCCAGATGGTGGAGGTTTGTTACTCTCACTCTTTCTCTCTCTCTCTCTCTCACTGTCCCTTTCACTTTCTCTCTTTTTGTCTATCTCTTTCTCCGGCTATTCAGCTGCTTGTCCAGCTTAAATGGAATGGCACGTACTGGACTACTCTTAATGCAATGCTTTACTCCAGCCTTGCTTAGAATTTGCCAGCCAGCAAAATATATTGAAAAATATCCCACTAATATCTCAAAAATAATAATAATTTGTAGTTAAAATATTGTTGCTCGGTGTGCTATATGTAAGGGATAGAGTACAGTCAGACAAAGACTCCAGCATTATTAAAGTAATATTAAAACTTTTTAATATTGAAAATGGTGCCAACTGCAATTGTATGAAACGAGACAGCGCAAATCGGCATATAAGTAGTGCCGGTTTCAGACAGTTACCCAAATAAAGTGCTGCAGAGATGACAGATTTTTGTAGGTCAACCTGGAAGTTAGCATCACCCTGGTTCCCTCAACAAAAACCTGGATTATTGCAGAAAATAAGCTATGTGACCAGCACATGTTTATGATTCTTAAATGTTCTGTGCATTATAATCTTCAGAAACTTTAATGGCTTTTAAAGTCTAAAAACAATTGCCAAAGGTAAAAAGCTAAAAGTATAAACAAACTACACTAATGTTGCCATCACTAATCCAACAACTCTTTCATTTTTTATTTAAAAGCATTTTAGTTTGCAAGAGCAAGATTATAAACAAAGAGGCTGTGAAAGCGGACTAGTAAGTAGATTAGTTGTGGCTTTTATTCTCACCAACAACCTCTATAGTCCCATTTAGACACTTATTAGCAACCACTTTTTTAAGACACATAAAAGCTTTAAAAAAAAAATAATAATCACAAGACAAAGAAAAAATAAAATAAAATAAATCGCACATCTTCTCCAGTTCACATCCTCTGTTGAGTCTGTCAAGGTCAGAAGTCCGCAAGTGAAAACAAACACTGGAGAGCTGCTTTATACTAGAAACTGAAGTGTAATTCTAATTGAAGGCAATATGGACACTGTTTTTTTCTTCTTTTTTTCTTCATGTTCAAGTATCTACATTTTTCACACAGAACAACCTCCTGGATAACAACCAGTCTGGTTTCAAAAGCGGACACTCTGCTCTCGGTTATTGAAGCTTTGAGACGAGCAGCTTCCAAATCATCAGTACTCATCTTGCTGAATCTCATTGTCTGCTGCTTTTGGCACAGTTAACCACCAGATCCTCATGTCAACCCTCGTGACGAAGGGCATCTCAGGAACCACACTCTAATGGCTCAAGTCTTACTTGAGGGTGTCGTGGAGGGTTGAGGTATCTAAGTCGTAACACTAGCTTCTGGGGTACCTCAGGGCTCAGTCCTTGGACCACTTCTCTTCTCCATCAACATGTTACCACTAAGAATCTGTCATTCAGAAAAAAAAAATTCCATCACTGCTATGCTGATGACACACAACTCTACCTCTAATTCCAGCCAGATGATCCGACAGTAGCTGCTCACATCTCAGCCTGCCTGAAAGACATTTCTTGTGGGATGAAGGACCACCACTTTCAACTCAACCTTGCAAAGACAGAACTGCTTGTGGTCTCAGCTAACCCAACTGGTTGCCAATTGCTGCTTGCATCAAATTCGAGGCACTGTTTGCCTAAAGAACAACCACTGGTTCTGCACCTCTGTACCTAAACTCACTACTTCAGACTCATGTGCTCTCTAGAACTTTGCATTCTGCAAGTGAACGGCGCCCTATGGTTCCATCACAAAGAGGCACAAAATTACTTTCACTGACCTTTACCTTGACTGTTCCATGCTGGTGGAATGATCTGCTTAATAGGGAATAATCACAGCACTTACATATTGTTGCCCTGTTGTTGGTTTGATTGCTTTTATTGTATAAAGTGCTATATAAATAAACGTGAAGTGACTTGGAGTGTCGAATTGCAGAGCTCTTGCAAACATGCTATTGCTATTACCAGATGCTTTCTTAACTGCTGTTTTCTCAATGTTTTTATTTTTGTTGTGTGTTTATTTTGTTATTGAGAGGAAAGAGAGCAGCACATATTTACATATTCATCTAAACGTCGCGCTCAGCAGCATAAGCGGTGCCGGGATGTTCGCTAAAACATTTTATCGCTGCAAAGGTATTTCAAACTTATTTTTATCCCTAAACTTAAAAAAAAAAAAAAACTTTGCTGTGTAGTAAATCAGGCCCTACGTGTTCTTCTGACGACGTCAGATTTCAGACCGCTGGATGGTCCGTTTGACCTATCAGAATCAATAGGCTATTTCAGAGAGAGCCGAGTAATAAACATGAGTTTGTCAATCAAATGTAGAGGCCATTCTAGTGCGTATAGGCCATCAACTCAAGAGCTGGCTTCTATATTACATCAAATGCAAATGAAAGTAGTTACTGCCCATTAGGCTACACCTCTACAGTTATACTATGTAACCGTTTGTCCGTGCAAAATGACCTTTATTTATTTGTATGGCTGTTGAATTAAAATGCCAGCTCAAGTCACTGAATGCGATCAGACACAGAAAAATACCCCGTAGGCTATATGCTGCCCAGATTAAATTTAGGCTGAAGAACTATTTGCTTGTTAATTTATTCCTTCTCACCCGGGAGGCTGGTGAATCGTTGGCTTCAGGAAGTTCGTAATAAAAGCTCGCAGATCGATGATAATGGCATTTGCGCTTGTGTTTGTCATCTTTGCAAAAGCAACAGTGCAGGAATTTGCTCAGATTTATATGTATACTAGTGCTGTAAGTGGCGTGTAAATTATCCCAACTGTCTTTGTCGCTGTTTATCTTTGTAAGACTGAACTATTAAAGGCTGTACATTAATGGCCGCGGCAGCTCCAATCAATGGCTGAGTGAAATCAGCTGGTTTGTGGCGTACGTGTTTCCTTGCAAAGAGCTCCCGTTTTGCTATTAAAGTCCTTCTTTTCAGGTTTATTCCATAAATATTGCTTTCATACCAGAAAATCGATACTGTTTCCAGCTAAACGCAAACTGAAAACACAATCTAACGATATTCATTCTATTGTTTTAGAGACAATTTGGCCTTCTTCGTACGTTTTTATGAATCGGATAGTTTAGGACGTGGTTTTGGGACGCAAAAAAGTTGAAATGCAACTTGTGGTTCTGTCTATATAGCATAGCCTATAATATATTTCTGTTTTGTTAGTATCAGATCCAATCCAATCCAATCCACGCGACTGAGAAAGTCTTTTGAATGTGGTTATTTTCCCCACAGTTGTGTTTTCTGGCCGTTGAGAACATCAGGCAGCCTGCTTGTCCTCATTTCACGGAGCAGTTTACAATTAGGTAACCTTTTAGGGGATTAGGGAAGGTTTGACTAAACAGCAATCTGCTACAGTCTGTGGAAGCAGAAGGATGAGCTTGTGGAGAGATTTGCGTCTGAAAGTTCCACATGTTTGTGTGTGTGTGTGTGTGTGTGCGGTATTTGCAGAATTTTTTTTTTATCCCATTGTTCTTGGTGTATAACCCCAATGTATGGACACATGTAGATGTGTTTTGTAGTTCAAAACATTAATACCGAAAATTAAGTAATTGCTGACGTGCACAAATGCAACCAATTTACAAAATAAATAAAATAATCTGTGCGTTCAATGCTTGAAATACTATGTGAATAATTAAAATACTCCAATGACATTATTGTTGTGAATACATTAAGATAGAGCATCATTAAACATGGTGACATAGTTGAGTTTAATGACTCTAAACCATGGGAGGTTTCTCAACACAAAGTTTGTGTAGTGAGGAGGTTATACATTTTGTTTTTACATATATTATGCCATTATTTTGCATTATGTGCAATGTATTTGTGTATTTGAATGATAATCAAATAATTTATTTACTATTAAAAACAACTGTTATAGCTGTGTATAACTTTATCATCATTATGAATAAAAGGGTGTGAGAAAAGAAAAAGAAAAGAACCATCGCAGTAACCCAAAGACAATTCGGCTTTATTTCTCCATATAGATTTGACTGTACACAACTCATACCATTGGACAGAAGGCATATAGGACTAAATTCAGTGCTCTTTTTTTTCAAAGATCCATAGCAATAAATAATGCTCATGAGACAAGACTGTCGACACCTTTTGAGACTTTACAAAATTTACAGCCATTAAGACTAAAAAAAACAAACATTTCTGAATGGATATTTTTCTTTCTTTTTTTTTTCCATGTTGCTTTTTGTTAGCTTATGTTCACTCTTTCAGCAGCGTCATCTTTACTCAGTCACCATTATGTGAGTCCAAATTTTGCAATAACAAAATTGAAATTATTTTCCTTGTGTTTACAATTGTGTCACCAGTTTTATAGTTTTACATCAACACATACTCTTTCCCATAATCCAACTCTTCATAATACTGACATTGGTACCCACAACAGGAATAAATAACACAAAATCCTCATAGTTGTTGCTAAATGTGTTAAATAAGAAATTTTCCCTTTCACATTTTTTGCTTGATAATAATTGGTCAGGCCATACTTGTGTCTGTGTAATGGCCCAATCACATATTCTGATTAAAAAAAAAATTCCACTGCTGTCATCTGCTCTGAAATAAATTACATTCTAATGCATGTATGATATTTATTTTTGCTCATGGAGCAATAACTAAGAATAGCAATGGAAAAACAAAAGTATTTTGATGGTTATACCAACCTTGTAAATAGTGATTATAGATCATAATTAAATAGTGACGGAAATAAATATGAGCTTTTATTTTAAACTTTTAACCAGCTTGTTTTGTTTCATTGCTTATCCAGGATGCCTGAATTTAACGGAAAAGTGTTGAACAGACAGGGACCATTGACACAGAGATTTTTTGAAAATTCAGAGCAGTGCATGCGGATTCGTCCTTATTAAAAAATAATCTTTATCTATTCTTCAGACCTAACGTGAAGGGCCACCTCTAGTAGAGCCGTTTAGAAAGTTTCAACTATTAAAATCCCAAACCCTTGTAAGTAGGAAAGATACACTTGTGCCACTTGTTTAAATATCTCTCCTTGCTCGGTGCACTCCTCTCTTTACCGTATTCAGCCTGCCGTGTGCAGTCGAGGAGGAACATAAAGTGCGTCGCCATTTTGAACGTGGGCGGTTCTCTTCCTCATTCGGAAACATGCATGGGCCCTCTTGTTCTCAGAAAGTGGTGGATCGTGATTGTTTTTCCAGGGTGGTCTGGGGTTTGAACGCCATTCTCAGCCCCACGCCATTTCATGCTGGAAATCGTCCGATCCAGTTTTGAGAACAATGAAAAAATACGAGTTACAAAATTATGATACAGCGCAGACATTCCACGACGGGTTGCTCGTATCAGCACGCCATTCAGCAAGGTTGAAGTAGCTGCCATTTTAGGCCTACCAAACACCCTTGCCACATAAACATTTCGCCACAGTTCTGGGAAAGATGTCTATAAAATCTTCAAACGTCTTTGTTCGTAGTACCGCACTTTCCATTTTGACATTTGACCTCAGAACTGGGAGTGGTCCATTTCATCGAGCCATGAGGCAGGGCTGGTGGGGAAGTCTGGGTAGCCCGTGCTACTTCCTGTCGACAGGTCAGAGGTGGGTCCTCCAGCCATTGCTCTCAGAGCTTGACCTACATTGGGCTGACCGCCCTGACCCATGATGCCGTCCATGCTGAAGCCTAAGTTGTTGAGCAGCGGGGTGTGGCCAGGGAGGGAAGTGATGGACGAGGGCGACTGTGGCAGGCCGTAGGGACTTCCTGCCCGCAGGTCATGGTAAGGCTGCCCGCCCCCCTCCAGGGAGAAGCTCCCGTTGAGCATGTTGCCGTTCGAGACGTCTCCGATGCTACCGTACAAGCTGTTGGCGTGACCCAGGTCTGACAGGATCTGGTCTTCTGTTAGAGAGAGCACACAACATCACTTTTAAGATTGTTCTCACAAAATACACCTACAATATTGTTCAAAAGTTTGGGGTCAGAAGAAATGAAAACTTTTATTCAGTGAGGGTGCATTAAAGGGATAGTTCACCCAAATCTAAAAAGTTTTGTCATTACTTACTCACCCTCAAGTTGTTCCAAACCTGAATGAGTTTCTTTCTTCTGTTAAACACAAAAGAAGATATTTTAAAGAATATTGGTAACCAGACAGTTGATGTTAGCCATTGACTTCCATAGTAGGAAGTAGAAAAATACTATGGAAGTCAATGGGTGCCGTCAACTGTCTGGTTAACAACATTCTTTAATATATCTTCTTTTGTGTTCAACAGAAGAAACAAACTCATTCAGGTTTGGAACAACACGAAGGTGAGTAAATGATGACACATTTTTTATTTTTGGGTGAATATCTCTTTAGATTGATCTAAAGTGACAGCAAAGACATTTATAATGTTACAAAAGATTTCCATTTCAAATAACTGCTGTTCTGAACTTTCTATTTAAAGAATCCTGCATTCAGCTTTGCCATCATAGGAATAAATTACAGTTTAAAATATATGGTAACACTTTACAATAAGGTTTCATTAGTTAACATTAGTTAACAACATTAGTTAAAATGAACTGCAGCATTTATTAATCTTTGTTAATGTTAATTTCAACATTTACTAATACATTATTAAAATCAAAGGTTGTATTTGTTAACATTAGTTAATGCACTGTGAACTAACATGACCAACAATGAACAGCTGTATTTTATATACCGTTTACATAACTAACGTTAACAAAGATTAACAAATACAGTAACAAATGAATTGCTCATGGTTAGTTCATATTAGTTAATACATTAAAACAAATGAAGCCTTATTGTAAAGTTTCACAATATTACTGTATTTTTCATCAAATTTGATGAAGGCATCTTACTGAACCTAAGCTTTTGAACGGTAGTGTATTGAAACTCTTACACATAGAAGAAGAATTGCAGTTATGAGAAAGACCTCATAAATATCCCATTTAAAAAGGAGATTACATGCTTCTGGAAGTATCTGAGACGCGGTGAGCATTTGTGATTTACTCTCTGTACGCACAGGAGCGCAAACCAGTCTCTGTTCTTTCAATAACAACAAAGGCCCTGTGTGCTTCATCTCTAATTGACTAAAAGCTTCACCAATTTTATAGAGTTTGTGCATCGCTGCTTTCATTTCTCGTAAACACAGCCTCCCTTTGAAACCTGCTCGAGACTTTTATGAGTTCTCAAAACTGGCGGACAAAAATGAAATAATCATAAAAAAAACACGTAGCAGAACCAAAAACCTCTTTTGAATATTTCATCAAGTGGCATATTTTAAAAATAAAAGGAAAAGGGGAATTGAGAAGGGAAATAAAAATGTTTGTGAAAAGAATACAAAGAGAAAGAGGCATCATGGGAGATGTAAATAGTCTCACCTCTGAAACTAAGCTCACTATCACTGAGTCCTGCGTCATCGGCTGAGCTCTCCTTCTCCGTCTTACTGGACCCTCGGTTGCGTTTGACACTTTTGTAGAACTGACCCCAGCGGTGCCGACCAGCGTCTTTCTTCAGCCGTTTCTCTTTTGCTCGTCTGTTTTGAAACCACACCTGTGGACCAAAAAGTCTCAGTCAGGACTCAGACAGCCACACTCTGAAGCCTTATATGAAAGGTTGTCCTGAGTCCTGGTCTCACCTGCACCACTCTCATGTCCAGGCCTGTTTCTGAGGACAGCTGCTCGCGCACATGTCGTGCTGGCTTAGGCGAGTTCTTGTAGGCGCTTTTGAGTGTCTCCAGCTGTTTGGCTGTAATGGTGGTCCGTGGACGTTTTGCTCCTGTCTCTGAATCATCTGTAACACACCAATTTTAAAAATATGTTAAAAGTGTGTCTACCACTTTTGGACACCAGACTCTCTTTTGCTTACCAAAGCTGCACTTATTTGATCAAAAAAACAAACTAATATTGTGAAATATTATTACTTTTTAAAATAACTATTTTCTATTTGAATATATTATATAATGACATCCCTGTGACGTCAAAGCTGAATTAAAAATTTTCAGCATCATTACTCCAGTCTTCAGAGTCACATGATCCTTCAGAAATCATTCTGATTTGCTGCTCAAGAAACATTTCTTCTTATTATTATTATCAATGTTGAAAATATTTTTTTTTCTGTAAACCGTGATCATTTTATTAAGGATTCCTTGATGAATAGAAAAGTCAAAAGAATAGCATTTATTTCAAATATAAATCTTTTTTATTGAAAAAATTATAAATGTCTTTACCATATCTATAACATATCCATTAAACAATAAAACAGTAAAGAAGAAGTTTAGAAGAAGTTCTAAATTAAATGATGTTTTTTGTTATTTTTATATTTTTACTAAATGCCATAATAACCAACATTTAACTGCACTGAAATAATTGTCGCAATGAAAACATGTGTAAAGGTTATTTTGAAATCGACATTAGCACGACTGAACTGAACTCAAAGAAGTTAATCATCAGGCGAAATGTCAGTAGCTCATCTACTGTGGGGTTCAGGGAAAGAAGAGTTTGTGGGATGCTTTGAGTGGAAGTGCTCACACATGGCCAGTCGATACTCCCCTGAAACTGTCACACTGTGGCGGAAAAGGGAATAAATCTCCACGGAGAATGGCATGCCAGTGCGAGTTATTGGGGCCCTACCGTAAAAGTGCATTGCATCACTTAATATAATCAATCAACAGCCCACAGAAATCTCCATAAATACAGTGTGAGGGGCTTTCAGAGGCAGATCCATGAGAGGTCAGATCACAGATAGACTTAATATGCCAGACACTGAGACCCTACTAGACTGTAGTTAATGGTGATTTTGTCTCCTTACTACCATCCTGTTGCCTCCTCTGATCTCTCAGTGTCTCTCTATGATTGTAAAAGAAGAAGTTAATTACACCATCTCCACTCCTGAACTTTGCTGTCAGAATGATTTCCAATTGAGACCATTTCCAATCCTGTGAGGTCGGCCGAGCCCGAGGCAAAAAATACTGCATATACCGCAGCCATATAAAAGCATAGCCAGTTCAGCAACTACCTACAATTCTGATGGATCTGTAGTAATGGACATAACTCATGTATATAAATAATAATAATAAATGTTATAATAACATGTTATTTAATATTAATTATATATTTAATATTGTGTTTTTATTTTATTTTAAATAAATGCATGTAAAGTAATCTCATACATACATTTTAAGATTGAAATATTCATGTTTAATCCCTGAGTCCAGACCTTAAATTAACTGAGAGCCTTTGGGATGTGCTGGAGGAGACTTTACAGAGTGTTGGACTCTTGCATTGTCAATGCAAGATCTTGACCAAAAATGTATGCTTCTCTTGATGGAAATAAATGTTGTGGTGTTGTGGTATACAGTCACACATGATAATTGTCCTCCAGGAAGTGACATAATGTCACAGTTCTGTGATGTTTTGTAGTGTTATTTGATTTGCCTTGCTTAGTTTAAAACATTTAAAACATTTATGTTAACACTCAGTCCCTTGGTAAGTAATGGTTAAGATTAGCACTTTATTTCTATCTATTCTATATCTATCTTGTCATTGTGTTAATCAATATAATTAATACATTTACTGAGCGTATTTCTGAAATTCTGATATAGTCATCTTATCCTTTAACTCAAGCATATACATTTTTAAAAAATGATGAATTTTAACAGCAGCAACCAATTGATGGCTCAAGAAGGCATGATTTACACTGATCTGAAGACAAGAGCTCACCATTTTGTTTGGCTGTTTCGTAGTCCTCCTTGCACACGAGCCTCCCGTCCTCCATGAGGTAGAACTCGTCCCCAGTGGCCAGCTGTCTGCTGCACATTACACAGGCGAAGCAGTGAAGGTGGTACACGAAGTCCTGAGCTTTCCGGACCACCTGTGTCGGGGGAATCCCCTGCTGGCACGATGCACATTTTGTCCCGAAACGCCTGAAAGTACACACACAATGTCAGGTAACACTTTACAATAAAGTCTAATTTGTAGGGATGTAACGATACCCTCATGTCACGATTCGGTACATATCACGATACTGAACTCACGATACAATATTATTGCGAAACTACAAGACATATGATAAAAGGTTAACAAAAAATGAACTGTTGATTAAAATGCTAAATTTGGTATTACATTTTATGTGTAAATGAATAGGCTTGGTAACCCAATGCATGGGACAATGGTGACACCAGAATAAAAATATTCATGATTCTGAAGCCGAAAACTAATATGCTTGCACTCTGTCACTGACTAGATATATTTAAAATAGTGTAGGCCACTTTTTACTGGTAACATAAGACATTTGGCTTTATTAGGACCCACAAATATTCCCCCATTGCATTATTATTATATTCAACATTATATATAGTAGTTTAATGTAGTAGGCTACTGACACTAAAACTCTGAAAACTTTAAATTTTTATTTTTGGTGAACTATCCATGATACATATTTTGGCATTTTTGTACTGCGATATATTGTGACACAATATATTGTTATACCTCTACTCATTTATTAACATTAGTTAACATAAACCAACAAAAAGCATTGTTTTACAGCATTTATTAATCTTTGTCCATGTAAGTTAATAAAAATACAATTGTTCATTGTTTTGTTTGTTCACAGTGCATTAACTCTCATTTCTCAATTTCAGTCATTTTTAACCATTCAGAATGTGATGTGACATCCAAACTATCATAGACAATTACTTTTGACCCTTTCCCATAATCCTAAAAAATAAAATAATATATAATCCTGGTTATACTGTATGTACTCTTGTTTGTACAATATGCTTAGTTCTAAACAATTAAAAAACATTAACTTTTGATTTAAAAAATATTGGTAACATTTTATAATGAGGTTCATTAGTTAACATTAGTTAATGTATTAACTAACATGAACTAACAATGATCAATACATTTGTTACTGTATTAGTTAATCTTTGTTAACGTTAGTTAATAAACAATAAAGCTCATTGTTTGTTCATGTTAGTTCACAGTGCATTAACTAATGTTAACAAATACAATGTATTAGTAAATGTTGAAATTAATATTAACTAAGATTAATAAATGCTGTAGAAGTATTGTTCATTCTTAGTTCATGTTAACTAAACTAATGTTAACTAATGAACCTTATTGTAAAGTGTTACCAAAATATTTTATTAAATGCTGAAATTAACATTAATGAGATCATTAAATGCTGGCATTGTTAGTTCATGTTAACTAATAGTTAACTAATATTGACAAATTAAACCTTATTGTAAAGTGTTACTGAAATTCATTTTATAATGTAAGCATCATTACATCTTGTATTCTTCTTCAATTTTTTAACTGTGGCTAGTTGTATAAGTAATAACGGCAAAGTTACAAACGCACAGAATACTATAGCGAGCATCTTTGTTTGTGCTGGTCATGTCCCTGGAGTTGACAAATGGTCTTGATCAATGTAGCAGAGGCAGTGAGATTCACAGGAGAGAGAGAGAGAGAGAGAGAGAGAGAGAGAGAGAGAGAGAGAGAGAGGCCACTTTAAACACACGCACAGAACGGCTCATAAAGCACTGAGTCAGAATAGGCTGTAAATCACAGTGTGAATACTGCTAAATAAACCCTCCTTTTACTTAACCAAGGTGAAGTTTTTGCAACATTAACGGGAAGGCTCGCCCCCCGCACGCCCCCCTCGCCTGTGAACCGCCAGCATTTCCTCCTCCATCCCCCCCTCTCCGTCCTCCTCAGCACCATGCCGGTCTTAACATTAAAATCCCTCCTTTTGTCCCCACGGGCTTGCTAATAAAGTTAGCCTCCACTCTGAGTCTTGCTAGCGTTTTAGGTCTCATTGAAGCCTGTGACATTAAAACCTCTCAAACATGATTTGGTAAAAGCCACTACTGATCCTGTTTTGGATAAAAGTCAAACTTAATTTCCTTCCTTAAAGCCAAGGGGGGAAATCCAATCGCAAAACAGAAGAAAAGAGGAAAGAAAAGGAAGGGAACAGAGGGATGTAGAGTAAAAAATGCTAACTTGCTTTCTTAAGTTCTAATATAGCATTGGGAATTGAATTTGGGAACACGCAGTCTTTGCAGCTGAGTTCCAGCACACTGTGCTTCCTAACCTGACACAAGAAAAATGAAACACAGCACTTTATTAATAATGACAGAGAATCTATGTGCCAGCCTTTACTTGAACATAGAAGCACACCGACACACACTCACACACACACTAGTGCCAAACTGCACTAAAGGATCTGATGTGAAGAGATATGACAAAACTGTTGGCCGACAGTCTAACTTGAAGCAGTTGGTACTGTCATTTCCAGTCCTTGAAAATGAGTGCAGCCAATATAGTGATTGAAACAACAGAAATTAAATAAATAACATATCTCATCATGTATAATCACATGATATATAATGATGTACAGAGGCCTGACTCCATTAACCACGTATGCATTTATTTCCTTGGATAAATAAAGGTGGACTATTATTTGTTAGGTTATTTGATGTCTATTTATCATATTTTGATAGATAGATAGATAGATAGATAGATAGATAGATAGATAGATAGATAGATAGATAGATAGATAGATAGATAGATAGATAGATAGATAGACTCACTTAAAGAAATCCTCTTTGCAGTAGACATTCCCAGCGCGAGAGAAACACTTGTCTGCCAGGAGCGCGTGACAGTCGGCGCACTTGAGGCATTTTGAGTGCCAATGACGATCCAGCACCTTCAGAATAAACTTATCCAGGATGTGTTGACTGCAGCCTGCGCACTGGGGGATCTCTGGAGGAACACACACGACACACAAGGGTCAAATATGCATACAGAAATGTTGAACTTTTTTTAAAACTATTTCTAAAAAAAAAAAAAAGGGTAACACTTAATGGTAATTTTAAAAAGTTTCATTTTAACTCATTAAAAAACATGCTTACATTATATAATGGTGGAAAGGTCGTTAGGTATTGCACTTTCAAATAAGTAGAAATGACGTGAATATGGTTCATACTTTATGTAGGCTATATTCATATAATTAAAAACGCTACTGATCTGTAATGATCTATCGTATATATGATGATATATAATAATGATCGTAATAATTGAAGTTATTATATGAAGAAGATAAAAAAAGAAGATTAAAAAAAAAAAGATTTAGAATTGGTAGATCTTCTATGTGAAATCAAGTCGTTTTGACACCAAGGTGCAATGATGATCTCAGCATTTTACCTTGTTCGATTGCATTATTAAGAAAATTATAACCTTCTGTTGTGAAACATAATATAAAATAATAACATGGTGGGGAAAATACTGTTAAAACCTATTGATTTTTAAAATGTCATTAATATTTACTATTTTTGAACATACAAGTACAAATCAATAAAAACGCGACAAAAATGACATCACTGAAAATTACAACAATAGCCTATATATAGGCTAATAGGCTAATAAGCTATAGGCTACTTCTAAAAATATAATTCTAATGGAATTACTATAATAAATACGACTTGAAGCCTAAATAAATTGATTAAACATATACTATATATATATATATATATTAGCCCTATAAGTGATTAACATACTACGTTGGAGATCATTGTGGCAGCAAATTTAGAGAACATTCCACGAGACAACCTATGGGACCGGTAAATGGTGGACAGGCGAGGAAAGATGTCCATTTGTTGGTAAATAATCAATATCTCTGAAGAAAACGGCCGAGGACATGAGGACATTGAGATTGAAATCATATAACTGCTTCATTGATTCTTTAACAGAGAGAGTCTGTCACTTCAATTACTGATGCTCAAGAACAAGTGATCGAACAAAACAAACACAAAACACCGACATTTAAAACCAGAACCTAAAAGTATAAAATGAATAAATGCAGCTGATCTTATTTGGTAAAGTAGGCTAGAGAAAATCCGTTCCAGCGTTCAGACAATACTCGGTATCATTTCTTCAAATCATAATATCATGACATTTAATATCGATATTTGACCTTTGATGCTCTATTCCTTCTGTCGGCAAGTTCTCACACTTGCTGTTTAAATGGATTCAACAAGGCAGGATATTCTGATATTACGACGCAAGAGGATAGCCTAGTAGTTTTAATAATATCAATTAAAGAATTTTGATCTCAGCAGGTGCTTAAATGCGTAATCACGTGAATGCTTTATGTCATTTAAACCCACGACAAATGTCTCAAAGTTCATCAAAATCGACCTCTACAGCAACCGTAGCCAATAATGTCACACTGACAGAGAACAGTGTTACACACATACACACAAAACACCATCGCACGACACTAAAATAATGCCGTAAACGTTAACTAAATAGTAACATAAAAAGTAAATAGTAACATTTTTAAAAAAAACATTACTTTTTAAATAAAATACAAACAAATGTGATAGTTTGCGTAGAAATTCCAAGAATTCCCATTTCCCATAAACTAACAGTCGCCTACTTTTTACTTAACACAATATTTTTCCAAAATGCCTTGTTAAATATACAGACTATTTTTTCCCACTGTAAATTACAAGGTAATTTATACTTTAACTTTCATAAAAACTAGGTTTTACTATATTTTACAGTACTACATATAGGCCTATTGTATTTTGTAAACAAAATAATTGATCGTTTCTGGTAAGGTCATATACAGTTAGCCAAATGAACAGTTTTTACTGTTGCATTTTACATGAATGTTCTGTAGGAATGTTCGGAGCGAGTAAAGCCTCGTGTGGTGCTGAAGGAACAGCTCCCGCCCGGCGCAGCTTCACTCACTCACCCGCCTTCAGCTTTTAACGCTCATTTACTCCAAGGATGTATTTGATTAGCCATTCAATTAAAAGATGGCTGCCATGGCAGGCCTTTCTTTAACATCAACGTGTGCATCTGAAATATTCCAATTAACTCACTCGTTTCGTCCGATATCACTGGTTTAATTTGTTTCTTTTTTTTATTCAATGCATTCTCTTTTAGATCTCGTTTTCTTGCAGGCTTCTGTTTTCTGTTTTAATTACCCATATGTTGTTTTAAAAGCACCCTGTTCGTTAGAATAATATTTAGATCCATACCGCAAGAACAGATTATTCTTAAAATAATCCTCACTTAATCCATCATTTATTCGCCAAGGGAGGCTGAGTAGCAGTATCTTTTAATCTTCTATCATTTAATGAAATTAGGCATTCGCCTGCACTGACAGACCTATATATCGCACACTTAACCTTTGGCCATTCTTTTGGCCAAAAAACCCAAGTGGTTCGTTTTCCAGCATTTTCTTCTGTGTTCACTCAGTTAAATGCCCATTATTATTTTATTACGCACGGATCTAGTGACTAAAATGATGCGTTCTCTTCTTTACCATAGACAATTGCATAAAACAAGTCTGGCCCAAACAAGATGAGGTCCATCTGTACATTTCTGAAGCTCGCCTGTGAATAATTAGGTCAGCAATTTATCCAATTCAAACTCCATCTTGATTGTTAGATCAGATTATATAGGCCTAACACAGATTAATTTGCGACTGATAAAGACCAGATGCGAAGATAATATGAAATGCCATTTTTAATATAGAATGTTCATGTACTGAATCAAGATGGTCTTATAATCTCTGTTTTATTTAAACAAATAACATGAAATGCACTCTGCTCCATTTAACCTCTGCATTATAGAGAAATCGGCTTAAATTATTTTTCTATCCGTCTCATTGTATCGTTTCTTGCAGCTTTTGGACCGCTGTCCCCAACCACAACAACTTATTAAGAGGTGCAATATATATGGAACATGGATATTTGTCTAAACAATATGCAATCAGGCTGGGTTTAATTTTTCTTTTATATTGTAAGATTATAAAGCATTGCATTTAGACACAATTACAGAGCTCAGTTATGAACAGATTCAAGAAGAACGTTTATCAGCTATCATCATAAAATAATATTTGGGATCTAATGCTCGAGATTAAATGAGAATTTATGATTATCAACTTATAGCCTACAGTTAAAGCTATTTACACTTAAAAGTCGTCTGATTTAATTGTACCACCCAGTTAGTCCCGGTGGCTCACTTCTGATTCCCCAGTGGAGTTTAATTAAAAGCTACATGTTATTCCACAGTGGTGGCCTGCAGACGCCCGGAGGAGGCCTGCCAATTCTCTGATTAACTAATCAATATAAGCAGAAGAAAAATCCCTTACGTTGCAGTGGCACTCCGAGGATGTCCGGCAGACCCTTCACCGCGCTCTCGCCGGGCAACACAGCCGCACTTTGCATCATTTTCATCCAGTCTGATAAAACGCGCACATGCACACGCTCGCGGAGGTCTGAGAATCTCAGAGGTGCATTAAATAATTGTTCTCCCCGGATAGTGTCCTTTTACAGTCCTCGCTCCTGTGGTTATCCTCGTGAAATAGTCGGGCGCTCGCTCGTGAGTTCGGGCTCGTGCGTTCTTTCGCTGTGTGTCACACAAACCGCTTGATTCATTCACACTGCAGGGGCGGCCCTGACGTCACTCCCCCGGGAGGCCAATGGGAGGCGTGGACGGGCGCAAGAGAGGCGGGAACTTGTGCGGCTCGCGCTCTCAGGTAAGTAGAAAAAGCGATAAGGAAGTGATGACGATAAATACAGGGCCGCTACCGAAACGTCAGAATCTGAAGTGTTTTTAAACCCTTTTGAGACCTGTCAGGGGTGAGTCAAGCAAGTCACGCAAATATTAGATCTACGTGAATATTTAAAACGTGGTTTATTTCAGGGTTGCTATTTAGTGGATATCTAGGAATATGCAATCGCCTCGAGTAGCCTACATGTATGGGGGTGTTCTGGAATGTGTGGAATTAGACATTACCTAGCTAGAATGTAAATAATATTCATAATAAAAAAGAAGTAAAATGCTATAGGCTAAACCCTGATTATTGGGTAGCCTACCTGTAAGTTACCTTGTGATATAGGCTATAGCCTATATATTTTTTTAATTAAAGATACTAGCATACATTTTGACTGATATATTGTAAAAAGAAAAAAAAAAGAAAAGAAAAAAGTATAAATTACCTTATAATGCATTACAATTATGAATTAGGCTATTCTCTACGTTCTGAGAAAATGTTAACAAGGCAGGCAATATGTAAGCTAAAATAAAAAATAAAAATATAGCACATTCCATGCGCACGCTGTTACATTAGTTTCTATTTTATTTAAAATTTAGTTTCTGTCTTTTATTACAGCTATATTAAATAGCTCAAATTAGCTCTCATTATTTTGTCCTGTTGACCTGACGAGTTCATAGGACAAAAACACTCAATAGTGTCTAGAAAACGTTTGCTAAAAATACAAACTCAAGAGAGCTTTTACGTTGTTTATCAGCCGTCTCGACACAGTCAATCCTGACAGGACTCATTTCATTCGAGCTTTTCTTCCTCCGTAGAGAGCGGGGTTCAAGCGAGATGAACTCAATCTTCACTTCCAATTCTCTTCATGGACACTATAATGCGCCGTGTGTGTGTGTGTGTGTGTGCGCGCGCTCGCGAGCTCATGAAAACAAGCTTCACAATGGAGCAGTCAGTCTCATCATCGTCAGTCTCGCTGCTTTTCTACGTAGCCTGAATCACGTAGCTTATGTCTTTACGTCTCTCTTCTCTTACCTCACTCACTCCTCTCGCCCTCATCCTTACAAATACTTCAAAGGCAGATTTTTTTATATTAGGCCACATGTGCTGTGGAAGCTCTGTGAGATGCGAATACACGGCTGATGGGCGAAAGAACAAACTCTGTGGATACAACTATAGTTTCCTCTTGCTAAATAGAAATTCACAACACATTCAAAATGATTTGTTATTTATATAATATTTATAAATTAATTCTATCTTACATTTTAACGTAATTATTTAAAAGAAAGGCGAAGCTTTAAAAAAGAATCATTCTTACTGATCATTTACTAGTTTCACTATTCTATTCTATTCTATTCTATTCTATTCTATTCTATTCTATTCTATTCTATTGGAAAGCATTATCAATTCCACCTACCTCCCCACATCACACCACGCTTAAATGACTGATAAATCTCTCCGTTTACTGGACAGTCTCGTTGAAACTAGTTACTGTCCAATTTCAGAACACTAATAATAAAATCAATATCAATCTAAAATGCTCAACTTGAGACTGGAGAAACACAATGTAACATCCAGAAAAATCCTCTCATTTATATACACAGCGTAGGCTATTTCAATCCCTAATTATCCTGCCTGGTGTAAAATACAGCAAAACTATAGGCTATATAAATCATGGGCAGATGGATGTTACAGAGATATGTAAATAAGACGTGGATATCATCAAAGTCAGATTATTTCAAGTTTTAAACAACACAACCCCGTCCACAGTCTTGCTTAATGGCTCCAGTGTAATTTAGTTAAATGAAAGTGATCATCAAGCTGATTAAATGGTGGCAAACCCTCGAGCTTCACCAGATTCCCTCTTCATGGGCCAATGGTGGACATGGGAATTATCCCGGGCCACGCTTTTGATTTTCATTTTGATTATGGGGTGGAGTATTTATGCAGATTATTCGATTACGCTGATGGTCAAGGGAAAATGTGAATTTAGTCTTACTTAAACAGAACAGGGGAGCAAATGCTCTTAAAGTGCCAATGTTTTGCCACACGATTAAATCCGCTCGGTGCACGCGCGCAGTTATTTTGCATCTCAAAGTCAGTTTAAGTCACTATAAAATGCACTAAAGGGCACCTGTCCGAACAACGAGAGACCTGTGCACTATAATTCAGCGAAAGGGTGCGACTCCCGCTGACCCCGAGCACCTCTAATTACTGCCAGTATTTCACAGTATCCGCATTCTGACACCACGAGCTGCTGCTCCATCATATTAGTAAAATACAGGTCTCTGCACGCGAACAGCAATAGATCAGATTTCAGCCCCCCAGTCTTCTCTTCATTGAGCGTATATAATCTGGACAAATGAATGTGAACTTTACAACTGGAGCTACTATTCTTCAAAACGGTGTTCTTCACAGAATTTCAGATGAAAATAAAATCAGGATCATTAAGTAACGCTTTACATCATTATAATCAAATAAAGCAACCCTAAAGCGTTTAGATTAGACTAGTGCTGGAAAACGGAGCGTGTTGTAACACAACCACAATTACAAACGAGTAATTCTGGGTAAACTAAACTATCATACATGACCACTTCCCTGCTGGTGATATATAGGCTCTCTCTCTCTCTCTCTCTCTCTCTCTCTCTCTCTAGAGAGAGAGAGAAATAAAATTAAAATATTTTATTAGGCTATGTCTAGTTTGCAAATCAGCAGATTCATTTGAAATATAATCTACACAAACTTCTATAAATCTACGTAAAAAAACTAAACAAAACAAAAAAGAATATTGACCAGACGGTACTTTTATAAATATTACACAAAATGGGATAGTGGACAAATGTGTCACACTTGTTTCTACTTGTTTTAAATTAAAAATGTAACATTTTAATCAAAATATATTTAGAATGAAATTACATTACTTGAAATAGAAATGAGGGATGACATAATTATTTTGAACAAGTTAATTAACACAATGAATTCATGCACAACATTTACAATGTCTGTTAGTGTCAGCATGTTCTGGCAGCGCTGTTTGTATTTGACTTTAATTGTTGCCAATCTCATATAATATCAAAGTATATAATATCAAAGTGTGAGATATATAGCGTGAAAACAAACAAACAAATACTTCTCAGTCTCCCTATAGCCGACATGACAAATGCTGTGTTTGTTGTCTGTTTTCATTCATTTGTTAATTTAAAAACATTTAAAACAGTGTCATGCACAAAAATGTGTCAAACAAATACGATTTAAATACGAAACGAAAATAAACAACGTTTGCGCGCTTAAATAAGCACATCACGTCGCAGAGAGCGTCATGCAAACCTACCGCCAGTCGCGTGGCATGTTCGTTTCAGCACTTCGCGAGCTGGACAGCGCTCGAGCACACAGGAAGTCCATCTACAGTTTTCGGCTCACAAATACAAACAAATACTAAGACAAAGACAGATACGTTTTTACCTGTCTACCTCAGTCTGGTGGTTTCTATTCCGCGTAAAGAGTAAATAAATGCTGGAACATCAATGTCAGAAGCCGTTCCCCCCATTTTCCCTGCAAAGGAAAGACAGAAAGAGATGAAGAGACCTCAAGAGAGGGCAACAGTGGAAATTAAATTGCACTTGGGGGCAAATTCTATTAGGGAATAGTTATTGTCTCTTGACAGGTCCTGTCCATTTACGTAATTAGTTGAAGTACGAGGTTCGGCATTGTTTAATCAGAATCTAAATTCAGGTTGAGTAAGTCACACTTAGGAGACATTTACTATGGTGGGCTTCTCCAAAAATCAGTTACTAAGCCATATCAGTCAGTTATACACGATATAACAAAATACATTCAATTTATACAACCAGTCTTTAATATGCAATATACAATGCACAATATACAATACAATACAAATACATGTTTAAAGGTGTATACTGTGTAATTGCAAAACTCTTAAAAAGTGAACCATACAACACAGTGATGGCTGGCCATTGCAGACCAGGTCAGGAATAATACATTATAATTGTCTAATGCATTATAATTGGCTAAGGGGTAGATCCTGCTTAGGTTAGAAATTCAATTAAAGGCGACGGTGTTTCACCTTAAGCTTATACCATTAAACAATGAAGAATCCCCTGTAAGGTTTTTACTTGCTTTAGCAATCGATACCTTTATTTATGTGTATTTAAGCGGGCTCCCATGAAGCATAATGATTCTGAACTCATGCATGATTTTTATTGTGTTATTCAATTGAAGAAAATGCTTTAAATTAAAGTGCACATCTAATAGTTTAATTAGATAAGCACTGAATAATACTAATGGACACAGGCCTAATTGTTTGTTTTGATAGCATGAATACACGTTGTAATTGTTATTGTAATAACTTACATGGAGCCTAATATGTGTTGCAACACAAGTAAATGCAACACATTTGGAGTTCATACAAACAAAATGATTTACAAAATCTTGAGTTGAGGTGTCTCGTCTAAGACAGATCGAGGTAAAAGAGAGGGGCATTTAGCTGGTAATATGTAATTGCTTAAACGACACTGATGAACATCTTTGAAGCATCTTCATGGAGATTACATTTCCGGTGTTTGCTGACAAGTCCGTTCATTCTGCTTCATTAACGCATGTTGATGGACATTCTCGGGAAGGCATCCAAACTCATCTTATTGACATCATCTGGCCTGTCCTATAGAAGAATGGTGGCTTTCAGGATAGAGCTTGGCCTTCTGCTGATCTCAGACGACCTTCACCACTCTATTCTGCAGTCGGTATATGAAGGGCATGGAGATCCACAGCTCTAGCCTATGTAGAGCTGCATGCAAAGAAGCTGTGCATATATACTACTCAGGAATAAGAAACGTCCGCTCACTTTCCACTGCTTTCTTCCCAGCAAATTTCCAAACGTGTAAATATGAACATAAAAAGATTCAACAACTGAGACATAAACTGACATTTCACAGACATTAACGAACAGAAATGGAATAATGAGTCTAAAAAAAGGGGTGGTTGGGGTCAGTATCTAAAGCAGCAGTCAGTCAGTCAGTGTGTGGTGTGTGCATCAGCCGCTTTACAGTGCATCTCATCCTCATGGACTACAGCAGATTTGCCAGTTCTTGCTGTGAGATGTTACTCCACTCCTCCAACAAGGCACTTGCGAGTTCTCGAACATGTCCGGGGAAACATATGGTTACAAGGATGAGCTGCTATCTTTCCTGTCTCCCTGTAGCACTGTCTTAGGAGTCTTACATTATGGACATTGCAGTTTATTGCTCTGTTCACATCTGCCCAAGGCACCTTTTTCTTTTTCTTTTTTTTTTTCAGAGTCAGTAGAAGTGTCCTACTGTAAGTTATTGGAACTGTGACTTTAATTGTCAACCGCCTGTAAACTGTTAGTGTCTTAAGGACACAGGTGCATGTGAAAAAAATGGTTCATGGTTCATTGAAATGAAATGAAAGAATGAAAAACATTGTTTAAATCCTTTCCAATTAAGATCTGTAAAGCTTGCAATTTGGATTTGACAAAATTATCCTGAAAAAGAGACATTTCTTTTTATTGCTGAGTTTATATACTTGCGTTCATTGGAGCAAAGGACAATTATATAGTGTATCTGAATGGAGCGTACCTTTTCTGTTCCAGCAGAACTGTGTCCCTGTGCGCAAAGCAAGGTTCATAAAGAGATGATTTACTGAGCGAAACTTGACTGACCTTCACCAAGACCAGAGCTGAAACCCTTGACGATCAATTGGAGCGATGAATGTGAGTCAGACCACATCACCTAACATCACTGTCTGACCTTACTGATGTTACAGTGTCTGGATAGGAACAAATACCTGTATCCATGTTCCAAAGCCATCACAACAGAACAGAAGCTGTCACAGCAGTAAAGAAAAGACCACATTACTGTTAATGCATATGGGTTTGAAGTAAAATGTCCACATATCTTTGTTTATGTTGTATGTAGGGAACTTGCTCTTGTTCATTTAAAAATAAACACCACCAAAGCAAAAGGATATACTAAGAACCTTTAAAAAATAATTGAACCTTTAAACCCTAGGCAATACAATGTAATCTCTTTTTTTATCATTGAACCTTTCAACCAGATTTGGGGGCTTATATCAAAAATCTCATCACGTGGATATTCAGTATAAAGACAGAGTTCAGATTCATGCACATGTCCTTTGTAACTCATAGTTAATGGAAAAAATATATACATACACATACACACACACACACATATACACTACCGTTCAAAAGTTTGGGGTCAGTAAGATTTTTTAATGTTTTTAAAAGAAGTATCTTATGCTCACCAAGGCTGCATTTATTTGATAAAAAACAGTAATATTGTGAAATATTATGACAATTTAAAATGAATTTAAAATAATCATAAATGTTTCTTGAGCACCAAATCAGCACATTAGAATGATTTCTGAAGGATCATGTGACACTGAAGACTGGAGTAATGATGCTGAAAATTCAGCTTTGATCACAGGAATAAATTACAGTTTAAAATATATTAAAATAGAAAACAGTCATTTTAAATTGTCATAATATTTCACAATATTACTGTTTGTTTTTGTTTTTTTTATCAAATAAATGCAGCCTTGGTGAGCAGAAGATACTTCTTTTAAAAACATTAAAAAATCTTACTGACCGGTAGTGTATATACACACATACATACATAGGGTGTATGTGTATGTGTGTATATATATATATATATATATATATATATACATACACATACACACACATACATTGATAGGCCTATAGTAAACTATAGTAATGTCTTGTTTTCTTATAGTGGTTTAGCATGTCGTGCCACCTCTCACCTGTCAGCAGTCCATCCGTTCATTCTGACTGGCCACATTAAAGCTAAGAATGAGGGCTGCATCTCAAAATATGCATTATGGACATGGGGAGGACTGACGGTAGTAAAATGAGATTATCTGACCTGTTTGGCTCCTGCTTTAGGTAACATTCAGGGGTCAGAGTATAAATGAGCTACAATAACGAAACCATATATTAACCCTTTTCCTCTCTTCACAGAATTAATTCACTCTCAGTGTGCATACACTCACACACCCTGTGTATGTCTGTGGCAGAAGCTTTATTGTATTATTAAAATCAGAGTGGTATGACAGCAGAGGTATCAAACCTGTCCAGCATTTTAATACCAGTATGCGATCGACCATAAACACGCAAAGTACATGTTGGAGGGCCTCAGCAATAAAACCCAGCATTGTCTAATTTATGGAACACAACACCAGCAACACAAGGTGATGTTTTACCCTTGCTTTCTGACGCTTTTGGTTGGGGGCTGGGGAGGTATCTTTTGTTCCATTGTTCTCATAGAACACAAGCGGGTCCCTCACTTAAGTCTGGCAGGGAACAGGAAGCACATTATTATGTGTCTTCACACTTATACAGTCTGATTTGTACATAGAGACACTAGCAAGATTACTAGCTATAGTGTGTACTACTCACCAACATGCTGGCAATTTGCTGGGATGTATATAAAGATAAATAAATCCATAAGTTTAAAATGATCATTTAAATGATCAGATTAAATACAAAGTACATTCATTTAAAATTTAATTAAAGTCTTGGTAACTAAAAATCATTCCTTTTGCCCGTGCAAAACTCGCTGCCACAATGCCAGGCTGTTTGTGGTTGCTAAGGTGTACTACATGTTTTTTAGGGTGTTGCTTACTGACCCATGTAAGAGTCCATCCTCAAGTCTCTGTGTTACTCCGATCTCTACATATCCTGGGCAAAAATTAAAACTCCAATCACCTAGAAAAAGTAATAGCACACATTTCTCTGTTCAAAGAAGACTTTTAGATATGGTTTTTAGTCCATACAATGTAAGTCGATGGAATCCAATTATATGATCAATAAGTTATGACAACATATGTTTTTACATTGCTTTAACTCATCAAAATAAGTTAAGCAATTTGAAACTTTTTTTTTTTTGAAGTCAGTTAAATGTAATTTAAACATCCAAGTTGACTATTTATGGCATCAACTTTTTTTTCTGTTTTTACAGTGAGTGTTGTTTGGATTCTTCGAAATATCTTGTGTTTCACAGAAGTCATAAAGGCTTGGAATGAAATTAGGGAAAGTTAAAAGGGTAGTTCACGGAAAAATTAATATTCTCTCATCATTCACTCACCCTCATGCCATCCCCGATGTATATGACTTTCTTTCAAGCATCAAATTAGTGGCATCAAATTATTATGGACTCACAGAGATGGATTATTTTCCTAATTTTTTTTTTTTTTAAGAAATAAAGTCATACATCAGAGAATGAGGGTGAGTAAAAGATGAGATAATTTAAATTTTTGGGTGAACTATCCCTTTAATGATGATTTTGGGGGGAATTATCACTTTAAATGTAGCAAATAAGTTCAAAAAAGATCATGTGATCTATACTCATCCTCTTTGTCCTTTGCAAGGAGCCTTGAACTTCAGAGCTTTTCTTTTTAACGTAGTCACCATATTTTTAAACGCTCAACACGTCAACCCAAAGACTCGTATAGTACATCTAGTAAAAACAAGCAAACAGAGATGTGGGACAAAAGGGCAGCACTCAGATTTCCACGAAAACCCTAAAGCTCAAGATCAAGCGACGGTGCCCTTCAGATGAGCCTGTAATCTGGAACACTTCAAACCCTTGTCTTCCAGTGTTCCTCCTCAGATCCTCTCTCCCTGGGGTCACCACCCCCTCCCGGGCACAGCCAACTTCCAAGTGTGTGAGGGAAGAGGCCTTGAAAGCCGATTGCGTTTTAATAAAGTTTATTATCGGGTGGGGGCTAATCCCCGTGGTAATCTCCCGCAGACCCAAAGGAAAGCAGGATTACTCACTTGCTATAATCCCAATGAAATTGTTAGGATTTAGCTAGCAAAACAGACCAGATGGCAACAGGCTAGTTCTTCCACCCACGGGTCAGCTCACCCCTTCCCCGACCACTCCTCACCCAAGACACACTTAAATGCAACACATGATCTATTCATTGAGACAAACGCACACAGCACTGAGGACACTGATAGGGTGAATGATGCTCAGGCTTTGGAAAGGCTATGATGACAAAGGTGTTAAGAGTCATGGTGTATCACGAACGGTTACTGTCACAGTCAAGTTTACAGCGTTTGATTGAGGAATGTCTGGAATACACTCCAAGACTTAAATTCTGAACATTTTTCAAAGCACTAGTCATCAAACACTGGCCGACTTTGTAAATGGTTACACAGCAAAACTGGGGATGATATGATTAAACAAATGAGATCAATGTGTTCTAAAACCGGAGTTAGCTGCCATCATACAGTACATGAAATCTGTCGACTCAGACCGCCCAAAATCTGCAATTAGGGTTGACTCCAGACTGCAAAAATCTGGACAAAAGTTGTGTAGTGTATTCCAGCCGTTACTTATTCTACTGACTGTCTACAGTAGGATTAGTCTGTGACGCACACTCACTATAAGTGTTAAAGACACTGGAAATGTTATGTCAACATGGCTTAAAAAAACAAAAAAACAATTGGAGTTTTAAAAACGATACAAGACATTTTTTGAAAAAATAGTTTTAATCAGATTTTACTCAGCAAAGCACTTGCTTACCTAACAGGCAAAAACCATAATGTCTGTGATTCTGATTGTTAAAGGTACTTGTTATAGAGCCGCTCTGTAATACACATTTAAAATATTTTTGTGAAGAAAAAAAAAAAGAAAAAAACAAAAACAAATATTTGATCAGGAGGGCACAGTAAATGAACAGGCAGTGAGATCACGACAAAATAAAATGGTTTAAACACACATACAGATGTAGGGGTGTATTTTCATTATAATCACAATCATAGAGCAGCTCCAAATTCAAAACAATATGCATTTAGAAAGATTTCATTATTTTACTAAAGAGAAAGTGGGTATGTTAAAAATGCTGTTCTTGAGCTAAAATATTTCTTTTTATGTTTCAAAGATATTATACAAAATGGTTGGTGCTTTTAAAAATGATGTGTGCTGCAGATTTCTTTGAGTGGTCATATAAAAACAAATTTTGTAGGATAAACAAATAAAGACAAAAATGTCATCATCAGATGCTTCTAAGAATGCAACTCACAGATCAAGTAAAAAAGAAAAGAAAATTCAGACCACAAGCAGCCCTTCATGGACAAGTGCAAGGTCCGTAAAATAAGACTTTGGCATTTTTCCGCATTACCCTCTTAATTACCATGAAATCAAAAACAATACTTTGTAATCTCTCAATTTCTGTGCATTGTTACTTTGGCCCTGAAGCTGTCAGGTTCTCTAGTAGCCACAGCTTGTGAGATTTGGTCGTCTCTGCTAAAAAAAGTAAAAGTTTACGCTGGAGCGATGCTCTAGGCCAGAGACAATTTAGCCCGCCGCAGCTTTATCCTCAGTTTAAAATACAGGTACATGGCGAGCAGGCACATGGTGGAGAGGAAGTACAGCAGGACACACAGGCTCACATCCAGCCTGGAGAATCCCACGCTGAGCAGGGACATCCAGCGCTTGCTTTGGGGTCTGGGGTTCGGTTCCATCCAGAGGTTCTCTTCCCGGCTTCCCAGGTCTCGCTTCACCCTCCAGCCTCCCTCGAACTGGAGGTCTTCTGCATCCTCCTTCTTTTGCAGACTCCTCCGTCGCACTACGCCAGACATGGCTGCAGCTTGAAGGGCTTTGGCTTTATAGTGTTGGCTTACAAAGGAATCCAGGTCTACTATGTCCTCCTGGCGCTCCCGTAGTTTCAATCCCACAATTCTTGGCTTGTGCTGGGACTGCGGCCGCTGTGGCTTCTCCCACGGTGCCTGGTTATCGGTCGCGTCTGCTCCAGCCACCCCCATTCCCTCCAGCCCCGCAGGGTATGGCTCACTGGCCTGCTCCTCCAGTGTTGGCTCTTCCTCTTCCTCCTCCTCCTCCTCCTGCTGCTCCTCTTCTTGAGGCTCTTCGGCAGGGTGGTTGTCGAGAACCTCTCGAGCTCTCCGTTCCATGCCTTTATTCTCCATCTGAGCGGACACAATTCGGTTCCTCTGATTGGTGAGAACCTGGGTCTCGTCCTGCAGGTAGTCCATCAGAATGTGATCTGAAGAAAAGTAGTTTTGGAGGAAGGTCAGCACCTGCCCCTGGTTCCAGAAGTGCTCACCGGTCTTCTTTACTTCATGACAGCTAGGACACAACTCCGGAGACGGCCACTGAATCTTAGGGAAATGGGGGTCTTCACTGAGTTCTCCTGTGTGAGATCAGAAAAACAATGAAGAGAGGAGTTTCATAAACCAAATCAACCATAAATCAAAAGAGGAGTTTTGACAATGAACTACTAAATCACAACTTTGACATTGCTAATCCAAAGCAATTCTTGAAGCCTATTTTAACAAGAAATCTCATTCTCATTACTGTATTAAAAAACAACAATGTCATGTAAATTGTAAAACATTTATACATCAAGGTAGTATTTATTGTAAAACCTTTAATTTATCATGTTTTAAATAAAAAAATTGTTTCTAATACAGTAAATAAAACTATTAAATTAATAAGTGCCAAATGAGAACAATTATCAAAAAAACCTCAAAAGTAAATTGTCTGCATGTATTAAAACAATGAGAATTTGAGGGCGAAACATGCTCAATTGTTGTGAAAATAATTACATATAATTTCCCACTGCAAAAGCCTAAAAGGCTTCATTTATATAATATTTATATTAAATCTATTATATATTTATATTTTAGTGACCTGTACATGTTTTCATGAGATTCACCTGCTAATCCCCATTTACAAGCGTCAAACACTGCTTAACCCAAGGTTAAAACTGGCTTTAACCCAGATTAATTAGACAAATGATCTAACTTAGGGTTAAGTTTAGTGGGAAAAGCCCAAATTAAATCAATTATGTTAGTCGACAGCTTAACATATACTTGGAGAATAACACATCATTTCCCAGAATGTTCTAATTTACCTAATATATTATATGACCATTAATTTCAAATGTTGATGTCAATATTTAGTTTTATAAAAGTAACTGAAAACAATATTTTGTGGATTAAAATTGGTTTTAATTAGTTCAGAACAAAATTCATTCTGTATATCAGAAAGTAATTGTGCATAATTAGCCAAAATGTAGCAAAACCAGGTGAAAAAATGGTTGAGTAACTTTTGAATTTCTGTTGCAATTCCTCTTCCTGTCATTCAAAATTCTGAATTTTGCCCAACCTTGAGGTGCTGTAAGAACCGAGTGTGTGTGTGTGTGTGTGTGTGTGACAGGTCTAAAGACATGATCAATAGACATGTGGGCTCTCCCAGAGGGAGGATCGTGAAGATAATAGATGAGGTTGGGGTGAACAACACACCCCTCCCCATCCACATGCACACACACCAGCCTCTTCTCTTCACACCCCCTATGAACATGCCACCATCTCCAAATTGAATATGAAAGCCAGCACCTCTGGGCTGCAGCTCTCCCTCTAATGAATTACTATTTTTTTCCCGTCAGATGTTTTCCTTTCCTCCCTCCCCCCAAAAGCCACCCGGACGAAGGCATCCGCTAATAAATTGCTTGTGGCGGATGTCAGGGGGTGGCCAGGACACTACAAGAGGTGGCAGCAGCGGTTAGTTTACATCCCTCCCCCATCTCTTACGTAGATTAATCTGATGTATATATGCATGTGTGGACGTACTCTGCATACCGCACTTTACATAAGAGATACATCAATTTTACTATGCGTCTAGAGGAACCCAGGGGTCTTTATGCCTCGCACTGTGACAGCACTCATTTCTGGCTGTGATGTGATGCAATGCCTATGAAGATCTTACTTTTAATCATAGCGGCCTTCAGCACAGAGGTGACTTCAGCTGTAGCACTGTTAACATTGATACAAAAGCTTGCTGGGGCGGTGCATTAATATTCATGCGTGTGAATAGGGATAAGGAGTCGTCACGTAGGACAGTTCCGGTAAGCGTGAGTGAATGTGAGTGCCGATGGGTTGGTGGCCAGGGCTCCTGTGTTCAGATGAAGGGTGGATTGGAGGACTTACTAAACAAATGCAAAACCAACATACTGCATAGGCTAAACCTCTTCTTGGGATTTTCAAAAGAACCACAGAAACTGGGGAATTGGAGAGACTTAGGAAGACAAAGGAAACAAGAGGCATGTTTGGAACTACTATACTATGACTAATTTCCAACTAATTTTGTAGTATGCAAAAAATGAGGTGAAATAATATATGCCGCAATGCAATATACCTGACTTGATCTGGCACCATGAAACTTATTTGTCTTCCTTCTGCAGACGTCTCCCCCTCGACAAGTTGGCATCAGCGCTGGACTGAGGCCTGTTGCTTGGGCCTTTATGCCAGTTAAATTAATTGTGCAGCAGTGATACTAATAGGCCACTATTCATGCCTGGTTAGCTGTGTGTTTGTGTGCGAGATGGGAGGGAACTACTAAAGAGGCTCACGATTAGGAGGAGAAGGAGGGTCCCGCTTGGGGACAGAGAGGAATAAAGGGTGTTGGAGGGTGGGAGGCGGAGGAGGGGGAGTGCCACCCACCTCACACACACTCTGAGTTAGCCACTTGGGCCAGAGATTACAAAGCAGAGGAAGGCTTGATGCTGGCGGCGTGGCGTGTGCCACCTGCTGTCCCAGGCGTCTGGGGAATAGAGGGCCGCGTGCCCCAGGCAGGAGACACTGTTGCTGTATCAATTGTCAAGCGGCAGGAACGACTCTCCCGGGACACAAGAGACAGTAAGACCTAATCAGCAGAAGTGACAGGGGACCCAGAGACACAGAAGAGAGCCATAGGGGGACACGCATGGGGGGGACTTTTGTCCAATTATTCATGACTTCATGGCTGGTAAAACGGAACAGACGCTAAAGAGGCAGGAGACATCAAAAGAGGACAAACAAATGAATTAAGCAAGTGTGAAGAGAGGCAACTAACTCCCTTTATAGCTCTTCTGGACAACAGCCATGCAGGATGACAAGTTGTCAGAGAGATAACTAAGATTTTTATTGCATATAGTTCTTTGCAGTCACTTTTATTAGTGAATTCTTATTAAAACTGTAAGGTAATATTGTTCTTATCAGAACAATAAAACGAGTATAACTTAAAAATAAAATAAAACATTTCGATTTTAATTAATTAATTTAGCAGACCCTTTTTATCCAAAGTGACTTACAAAACAAAATAAAATAACTAAATAAAAGAAAATGATAAAATGAAAAATAAGGGGAGCAACAGAAGGTGTGAGAAATAGAAAAAAAGGATGTATGCAAGTGGAGGGATAGAGAAAAAGAGAGATAGACGGATAGAAGAGAAGAGGACAGCTGGTGTCTGCCCAGAGGATCGTCGAATTAAAGGGATTTAAAGGGAAGAAGCTGCACTGGTGCTCTGGAGAGGGAAAATCCACCCAAAAACTCCTGGTGTGCTCTCTTCTTTTCTCCTGCTCTACATTATGGTCAGGAGTGACAGGACTAAATAATATCCTTGGTTAAAGATTATTTGTACACAAGCCATACCAAGTGAAACTTATTGTACACAAATAGTACAAATAAACCAGTCAAAAAAAGGTCTATTATGTTTTAAATTATGAAACGATAGCCGATAGATATACTGTTCAAAATGAAGACAAAAAGTATTGTGACACTTTCTGCTCACATGAGCATGTCCATAGTTAATTTTGATGATTGACACCTATTGTTACTCTGCTAGGACGCCTGTGTGAACTTGAGGGGAACTGCCTTCATACATCCACTAAATATAACCCTGACACCCAATGACTCCAATGGTTCAGTAAAAGTGCTCAGAAAGCATTTTAAATGCAGTGAATTACATTTAAATGTGGATTTTCTAATTTTAAGTTGAAATAAATTTCAAAACACTGTCCAAAATTCATTTTGTGGCCACTGTATGCATGTTAAGTGTTAGTCGTTAATGTTTAACACTTAAAATTTGTTTACACTGAACATACTGACCTGCCAGGCGGTTGTTGACCCGGTTGTGGCGAGACCACAGCCACAAGACAGCGTAGGACAGCGAGGTCACATGGACCATGCTCTCCAGGGCCATACTCTCAAAGTGAGTTGCACAGGACCTGCATCCGAAAAAACTGTTGACATAACCTCTCATCGCCTGCAACACTTCCTGAGGGTCTGAGATCAAGAGACAGAAAGAGAAGAAAGAAAAGAGGAAATGGACAAAAAGAGAGTAAAAGAGGAAGTTAAAAAATACTGAAAGTGTGATTGCAAAAGAAGTACCAACTTTGGGTGCATGAAACATAAATATCTATCTATCTATCTATCTATCTATCTGGGGGGGCTTTTCAGCATCCTTTGGCTAGCGTTACATTATAAGATCATGCTCTTATTCATGCAAACACTTTTAAACATTCAAGCGTGACAAGACAAAAGAGAACCTGCTGTCTCTGAATGTCCTGTCTATATGTGACAAACACACAGAAAGGCACGCGCCAGCATCGTGTGCACAGACAGCACAGACATAAAAAAATATTTAAAATATACTGTCTTCATGTTGTTTCAGATTAACTGTGAAATTATTATATTATAAAAATATATTAAAAATGTACATTCATATTTTAATCGATTGACAGCACTAATTATAATATATCAATATTATATTTCATAACAAAAACAACAACAATAATTATAGAAACTGATAATAAAATATTATTTTTATGATATTATTATATTACTTATATTGCTAACAAGGCATAAATTCTCATAATTAGCTTCATAACAATATACTACATCATTTTAAATTTTAAAAAATAAATTATACATAATACAGCATATGAACCTCTCCTGTAAAATGGTTACATATTGGTTACTAATGCATGAAAACTTCAAACCTGTTAATTCAGACACACCATGGGCCACTAACTAACCTCTCTCCGGACCCCAGATTACCCTACACTAATTCCTAAGCATCTATTCACTCAAACACAACACATTCTGAGGACAAGTCCCTGCAGGTACCAGGAGTGAGAAAGGTCAGTTCTCACCCAGAATGCTCTCTAAGTTAGTTTAGTGTTGCGTTTAGTGCACTTCTTTCTTCTGTGTTTAGCTGGTGGACATAATCCAGAGCATTGCCAGTGGACAGATGGACACCCCGTCCCTGGCCTTCCATCTGCAGGTTACATGACCCCCCTCCAACCGCTCACACAAACACAAACACGCATCCACACGCTGATGCCCCCTCCGCTCTTCTTCCGCCCACTGTAAGCTGCTGGATTAAGTGTGAGTGGAGAAGCTGTGTTCACTAGGTCTTATATTAACCCTTCAGATTCCAATAATCTAAACAAATCCCTCTCTTATACCTACACACAATTACATTTCCAGCAGCAAAACAAGGTCCAAGAATAACAGTGGCACACTGGTTTCCTGGAATGAGACACTCTGGTGTGTATTTGTATTGGACCAAGAAGGATTTTTCAACTAAATGCACCATAAATGCTTGAGGAAAGCACAGACGGCCACACACAGCCTAATACAAATGCATGTCCGCCTTCCTTACACAATAGACAGGGCTCATCTGTCTACAAAGGGCCTTGAAGGTTGTGACACAGGGCAGCTGATGGCAGCTCTCGAGGTCACCAACAGGCCAAGATGGGCCACATAATTCAGTCCCAGCTTCTTTAGACCACTTACAGAGTTTCATTTACATAAGCCTGAAACATATAAGGTCTGTAGCAGAAACCGCACAAAAAAATTACAGATCAACAAAGCAGACTGTGCGACACGTCTCCTGACTGATGTTTCATTGATTTGTTCTTTTTAGCATATTGCATTTATGAAAGATAGTGTTGCTTTTTACAAGCCTGAAATAATTAAAAAGTCAGCATGAAATCCAAATGGACCTTTTTTACTTTTTTAATAGATTTACATTTGTGCATTTGGCAGACGCTTTTATCCAAGGCGACTTGCAGTGGGCTCCACAAATATTGGCATCCTTGGTAAATATGAGCAAAACCCGAGTGTGAAAATTTGTGTTTGCCATTCCTCCTCTTAGTCTTTCATTCAAAATATTCACAAAAATGTACCCTTTAATTGAAGTTAATTTACACAAAATAAAAATAAGGCATAAATGAAATAAATATGTTTTTCTCCAAAATATGTGTGCCAAAATTATTGGTAAAAATCTAACTTCAGCATATTCCCATGGTATGTTTTTAAGTTCACCTTAGTGATCACGAACACTTAAGTGATAAGGCATGACTTCCTGTTTCACTGGGCTTTAAATATGAAGTGACACACAGGCCAAATTCCTCATCCATCACTATGGGAAAGACCTGAGAACTCATGAAATGGCTATATGATAATGGTTAAATTGCTGGAGTACTCTTTTCCACTATCTGGGCAATAATTAAGTAGTTTAAATCAACTGGAGATGGAAACAAACAACCTGGAAGAGAAAGTGTCTATATTGGCCCCACATGTACTGAGTAGGATAGTTTGAGTCGCTAAAACCTGTAAGGATCAAAGTATTTAAGATGCTAGTTGGGTCTTGGGGTCAGAAAGTCTACAAAACTAAAAGATTTTACCTATATAACCACAACTTGTTTGGTAAGGTTGCAATAAAAAAAGTCTTTGTTGACATCAAACAGCAAACCCATCCACCTGAAGTTTGCCAGGCATTACTGGATCTTTCAGTGGGACTGGGCTTTATGGTCAGATGAGACCAAAATAAAGCTTTTTGGAAAAACACCAGAGGTGGGTTTGGCATAGACAGAAACATAGCCATGTAGAAAAATACCTCATCCCCACAGTGAAGTATGGTGGTGGATCTTTAATGCTGTGGAGCTAATTTTCATCCAAAGCCCCTAGACAGGATACATGGTATCATTAGGTACCATCAAGTACCTGCAGATGTTAAATCAAAATCTGACCGACCGCCAGGAGGCTTAAACTGGGTCGTGGTTGGATCTTCCAGCATGACAATGATCCAAAGCACATGTCAAAATATACAACAGAATGAAGGTTTTCACCATAGACATAGCAGTCCCCTGACCCAAACCCCATAAAAAACATGTGGGATACGCTGAAGAAAAGAGTCCACAAGCAGACCTCTGAATCTGAAGGATCTGGAGAGATTCTGTATAAAGGAATTGCCTCAGATTTCTTGCTATGTGTTCATTAACCTTAAATCTTGGTAAAGGGAGGTTGCACAAAGTATTAAATGAAGGGGTGCCAATAATTGTGGAATACATATATTTCAGAGTTTTTTCTTTTTTATGATCTATTTGACTTTAATTAAAGCTTAGATTTTTTTAAATATTTTGAATAAAAGACTAGGAAGAGAAATTGCCAATACAAATGCTCACAGACGGTTTTGCACATATTTTTACCTGGGTGCCAATATTTGTGGAGCCCACTGTACATTGCATTTATGGTATACATTTGATAAGTTTGATATGCATTCCATGGGAATCGAATCCATGGCCTTAGCTTGCTGCTGTTTGGGCTACAGGAAAGCTGTTTTTGATCTTATTGTAAACATCAGTACACATTATTACAAAGAAAAATCTTTCATGAAAATGTAATAAGCAACTTTCCTTTTTCGGATGATGCCACCAAGGCCACACAAACTAACCAATTCTGGGGTAAAAAAACCACACACACTTTTCACAATAATATTAATTTCTAATAAATAAAATAGTTTATTTTAGCTTATTTAATATTCTGTTTTATATGTCATAAATGTCATATTACAGAAGAAATATGGGTGGTAAATTCCATTTTATATAGTCTGGGCTAGTTACCAGAAGGTTTAAGGTTTGAGCCCCACAAGAGACGGTCCATATCATCATTGTGTCTTTGAGCAAGACATTTGGAAGACTCCTACTTACAATGTTTAAAAAAAGAAGGGAGCATTCTGTTAATAACTTAATGTGTGCTCTAGTTAAGGTGCTGTGCATATTAATAGTACCTGTGCTGCCATTTTCTTTAGCCTGCACCGTAAGCACATGGAAGAGTTGCCAAACAGCACAGGGGTATCGACGGTATTGGGGTTGAGATCCCTGGCAGCCCACCCACTGAACACCTTCAGGCAAAGCTGCATCGCTCGTCTTAAAAAAAACACATACATACAAAGATGGAGTCTCAATTGACTAGTGCTTCACTTAAACGACAAGAATCAATTGAAGTCAATCAATTTTCCTTTCAGTCACTCCTCAAATGAAGTAAGGTGGATACTGCAATTAAAGCAGGTATGAGTGTTACAGGAAATGAAAGCTCCTCAATCATATTTCATTTAATGCGTAAAAAAAGGAAATATCAAACAACATTTAAACTCTTTGGTCTGGTTTGGAATGAATCCAGATCTCCCATTGGCCAGCCTCTTGTGCAGAGTCACTCAGCTGTTGATTGGTGGGCGTGTCTATAAGAGGCGATGATCTTGATGACACCAGCCCTTTTCCTTATGGAATGCCTTCCTACTTCCTCATTGATTCATTGACTGGGTGGCTAAAAGCTTATGATGTCACTAACTGCTCCCGAGTATGTTTGTGTATGTAGGCATGGAGCCTCGAGACAGCATTATATAATCTTGTTTAATCAAAAATGAAAATTCTGTCATCATTTACTTACTTTCTTCACAAAATAAGATGTCAAAAGTGTTTTTTTTGTCCATATAATGAACACCACTAGGGTCCAATGTTGTTCTGTACCCCATTGACTTTCATTGAACATTCTTCAAAATATCTTCTTTTGTGTTCTCCAGAAGTAAGAACACCTTACCAGTTTGGAACGACACGAAAGTGAGTAAATGATGACGGAATATTCATTTTTGGATGAACTATCATTTTAAGTAAACGCAGCTCTTTTGCTTAAATTTGAACATCTAACCATAGCGTATAATCACTATGCCTTAGCCTTATGAAAATGTTTATGCAGCCTGCATGTGATGTTGAATGTCATGTATTGAAATTGTGCTTGCAACAGCTTAAATAGTTTAAATAAATGTTTTAATAAATTTAAGTGAGTGACAGTATCCCAATACACTGACCTCATGACCCAAGACTAAGTGGAGAAATGCTTACATCGAAGTATTGACAAATTCGGGTACCTTTTCAAATAAATGCAGTACTTTGCTATATCAAATGTCTGGTTGTCAAAATTCTAATTTACAATTTCTAATATAGTCATAAATGGAAATAAAAAATGAAAACCAGAGCATTTTCTGAAATGTTCTGCTCAGGTAAGCTTGACTAACCTTTGCAGCATTGTCCAGCACATCTCTCAAATCGCTGTATCTGATCTCTGTCCCCTTCTGTAGTTGTAACCAGTCGTCCATGGTCTTCAGTGCACTCTTTACAAACGGACGACCTGGGAAATACTACACAAACAAAACAAGCACACACACACAATCACACACTTGTGTTTGGGACTAGGCTAAGCTAAAGCATCTCATCATTTACATAAGTTCTTTTAAACCTTATAAATGTGACAGCCATTTCTGCAACGCCAGTAGCTGTTGTCAAATGGTGAGATCACTAGATTTGCTAATGTGCTACTAGAAGACGCTAAGTAACAGTGAAAGTACAGTAGACATTGCAATGCTCTGAAGAGTTACAGTCATGAGAATATGTTCCTTAAAAAAAAAAAAAAAAAAATAAAATAAAAAAAAAATAAAAAAAAAATAAAATAATAATAATAATAATAATAATATATAAATATATAAATATATAAATATATATATATATATATATATATATATATATATATATATATATATATATATACACTAATTACACTAAATATATACACATATATACATACACACACACATACGTATACATTGATCACAGTTACAGGACATGCTAACCTTTATTAAATGTTGTAAAAAATAAAAATAACAATACTAACAACAACAATAATTATTATGGTACTATAGATTGGGGTCTGTTAGCTATTAACTAACTATTAGCTACAACTTTTGCCTCAATAAACTAATTATAGAAACTAATATTAATAGTTAGTAAAGTAGTTGTTAAGTTTAGGTATTGGGTAGGATTAAGGGACGTAGAATATGGTCATGCAGAATAAGGCATTAATATGTGCTTTATAAGTACTAATAAACAGCCAATATCCTAGTAATATGAATGCAAATAAGCAACTAGTTAATAGTGAGAATTGGACCCTAAACCAAAGTGTTACCACTATTATTATTGTTGTTGTTATAATCGATCAATAGTTATTGATTATTATTTATTAGTGTTCTTTATTTCAGGTTAAAAAACAACTTTCAATGATACATTTAATCCTACTTTTTTCAAGCAACTATTAAAGTAACGCATTACATCTAAATTTACAACAAAGTTACACAAGTTACTTTGTTTTCCCAATTATTGACTGACACCTCTCCTGTCCCCATGTTGAGAGAAATCGGGAGTAAGAGCAGAGGCGCTGTACAAAAAAGATGAAATGCAAACTCAATATTATGCAAACCTGTAATAATTAAATATGTTAAATTACAAAAATATACTTTACGTATTTAATCTCACATTAATAACCAATGTCTTTGCTGCTGACCTTCGAAGATCCAATTCAGCCATACTAATAAGCAAAGCTGACTTTAGAATAACCTCATATTTGTGTTTCAGGGTTTTTTTTTTTATGGCTGAAGTAAGTGTTTCTTCTCCTGCATCCTATTCTTCTGCAATATTGTAATGCATTACTTTTAAAAGTAACTTTCCCTAACACTACCACTACTACTACCACCTACTATTAATAATAATTATTATTATTGACATATTAACAATTATTAAATATAATAATAATTATTAATATTATTAACAATGACATTACAAAACATAATGCTAATAATATATTATTCAAATTAATTTTTTAAACCAATGAAACAAAGAACACTTTTTAACATTATTATTTAATAATAAAATTAAATATTAAGTCTTCTTTTTCCTTCAGTATTAAAAAGCAACACTGAATGTACTATTGGTAGATGCACTTCTTTCTTACACCAGTGCAAATTTTATAGTGTTAAAGAATGTGTGTGTGTGTGTGTGTGTGTGTGTGGAAGACTCTAGAAGCTCAGTGAAGTAATGACCAGCCTGAGCCATGTGGCACGAGGGAATGGACAGATTCAATGGCCCTGGACGGACGCCAGTGCTGACCTTACAATTCTGTGTCTGAGCTGGGGCCACAAAGCCAACGCTAACATTCCGTCATGGCCCCATAAACACAGCCACATTAGTGCAGGCCAATGCCCGTGTGTGTGTGTGTGTGTGTGTGTGTGTGTGTGTGTGTGTGTGTGTGTGTGTGTGTGTGTGTGTGTGTGTGTGTGTGTGTGTGTGTGTGTGTGTGTGTGTGTGTGTGTGTGTGTGTGTGTGTGTGTGTGTGTGTGTGTGTGTGTGGTGTGTGTGGTGTGTGTGTGTGTGTTTGTGGGGAGGCCCCACAGGATCCCAGAGGTGCACCTTTCTTTGATTTGTGCTCTTGCGTCTTTTCAATTTTCCTGTGGCCATCTGTTCAGCATGGTGTGGTCTTCTATTCATCACCCTCTAACAGGATCTCTATTAAAACGCAGCTCACTTAAAAAGGCCTTGCAGAGATTTACTTAACCCCAACGCCCCACTCCATTCTGATTTGTTTCCTTAATCTGGGAGATTCGGCCATTGAGAACGCAGCCAAGGAGGAAAGCTAATCAAAGCTGCACAGGTGGGAAAAGTAGAAAGTCTCTGAGTGTGTGTGTGTGTGTGTGTGTGTGTGTGTGTGTTAAATAGATCTGTGCACTGGTCTGGCCTCTAACTAGTGTGAAAAGCTCATTACCAGACCTGGATGCTGAAGAGGGTAATCTGGGATTGCTCATACAAAAGGCATTGTTCAAAACTAGGTGAAAACTCTGTTCTGAATCTCTGCAATCAAAACAACACGGCCCGTGTGAATAACTCTCCAGGGTGCTGGCAGCTAGTGAATGAGAGGCTGTGGAATCATTCTGTTATGCTGCAAAGTCTCTTTACGAGTTGCATGGAGAAAGTACACAGATACAAATTCTAATGGACTCAATATTTGGTCTGGTTAATAGTTTAAAGTAAAGAAAACAATGCAGTCAACTGGCTCACACACTTCGATATACGCTGGCCCCAAAAGTATTTGGATGCTTTGGCAACACATGCAATACCATTCAAAAGATTTTTTTTTTAAAGAAATTAATTTTTTTATTCAGCAAGGATGCATTAAATTGATCAAAACTTTTACATTTTTTAAATTTCTATCCTAAATAAATGCTGTTCTATTGAATTTTCTATTCATTAAAGAATCCTGAAAAAAATCTTTCATAGTTTCCACAAAAATATTAAGCAGCACAACTGTTTTAAACATTGATAATAATAATAAGAAATGTTTCATGAGCAGCAAATCATCATATTAGAATGATTTCTGAAGGATCATGTGACACTGAAAACTGGAGTAATGATGCTGAAAATCAACTTTGCAATCACACTTTTTACATTTTAAATTACATTTTAAAGTACATTAAAATAAAAAAGTTATTTTTTTTTCGCAATAATATATTACAGATTTTACTGTATTTTGATCAAATAAATGCAACCAACTTCTTTTAAAATAACTTACAGTACATACATTTTACACTACCGTTCAAAATTTTTGGGTTGTTATGTCATTACATTTTCTATCAAAATATTAACCAAGTCGTATTTACTTTAGAGAAATGTAGCACAAAAGCAACAGGATAACAGGATAACATGTCACAATGAGGTTCAATTAGCAAAAACACTTGAAATAACAATGAACAATACTTCTTCAGCATTTATTCATTATACTTTAATGTTAATTTCTACATATATTAATACACTAAAAAAGATTTGTTAATGTATTATGATATTGAACACGAAATAATTACGAAAAGTATATTTATCAATTAACATTAACAAAGTACAACAGTATTTATAACTTTTAATAATCTGTTAGTTTATAAAACCTAAAGCATTAACTAATAATAAAGAATTAAACCTTATTGTACAGTGTTACTGATAAAGCATACTGATACTGTATTTGGTTGTCAAATGTTACATGCCCATAGTCAATGAGTGAACTTGAGGGAAACTGACTTTACACAACTACTAAAAATTGGACCAGTTTGTTTAAGTTAATAATGGCACAGAAAAGTAATTTTTTTTGCAGATGCCATGATACTCTGCTATCTAATGCAATAACATTCAGACATTTTTAAGAGTGACTTTTAGGGACCTCTGTAGTGATTATCTTTTCAAGAAAAGACAATGTTTTCAAAGATACTGTACTCTGATATTCAGACAGTTTCTCAAACAGTATTTTCATTATATCCAGTATTTTTAAGAGTATATATATATATATATATATATACCCTCTGCATATTCCATTTACCAAAGCAGGGATATAGATCACTAACCACAAACAGCCCTTTCCAATCACTGTCCTTACTGATTCAGCTCCCCGCTCTCCCTTCTTCCTCCCCTTCGGACCATGACAATCCACTTCACCCTAGCAATATGTCATCTCCAATCCGATTAGTATCAGCATTCAAGAAACCACAGTCTCTCTCTCTCTGCAGTGGTTCAAAAGAGAAGGCATCTGTTGGCCAAGCACCGAGGAAGACCCCCGTTTAATCTCACCCTCTGGGACTCATATACAAGTGGGCCATGTAAAAGCCATCTAAACTGTTTCCCTGTTATCACGGCACTAACCAACAGCAGGTGCTAGGTGTCCCCCAACATTAGGGATCTCTGAAAGTTGTTCGAATGAAAACAGGAAACGCAGGATCAGACATTTGGACACCATGCCCTGAGATAAAAGATGGAGGCACGGCTGGATCTGGACCTCAAATTGCCTTCTAATTCCTTGTTTTATTCTCTCCCTCTTGCGTGGCAGGAAGCCTCTTTCAAGAAAGCAGGATAAAGATGGGTAATCCTAAAGCCTCTCTGTAATGCTCTCATGTCTCCAAGATCCACTCTTTTAATCCTGAAATACATGTTCTGATTCATACAAATCCGGATTGTGCTGCAAACCCAGATACGTTAAGCAACAACGTGACCGAGGAAAACACTGCTGTGTCAAACTCCACTCTGGCAGTAAACCACTGTGCTATATACAGTATATATACAGTATACAGTCCACACATATGCATTGCTGGTCAGAATTATTTGCATATAGTAAATATGATCAAAGATGGCTGTAAAAAATAAATATGCATTGTTTATCCTTTTGATATTTCATTAAAAAAAAAAAAAAGTAAAAAAAAAAAAAGTAAAAGTGAAGTAAAAGAATTGAAAGTGGGGGGAAAAAATCACATTATGAAATTAATGTTTTTCTCCAAAACACATTGGGAACAATCATTTGCCCCCTTTTATTAAATACTTTTTGCAACCTCCTTTTTCCAAGATAACAGCTCTGAGTCTTCTCCTATAATGCCTGATGAGTTTGGAGAACACCTGACCAGAGATCAGAGACCATTCCTCCATACAGAATCTCTCCAGATCCTTCAGATTCCCAGATCCATGTTGGCGCTTCTTCTCTTCAGTTCACTCCACTCATTTTCTATAGGGTTCAGGTCTGGGACTGGGATGGCCATTGCAGATGCTTGGTTTTGTGCTCAGTGACCCATTTTGATTTTGATTTTGATGTTTGTTTTTGGATCACTGTCCTGTTGGAAGATCCAAACTTGTCCCGTTATAAGATTTCTAGCACAGACTGTCAGGTTTTGAATTTTTATCCGTTGGTATTTGATCGAATCCGTGATGCCATGTATCTGAACAAGATGTCCAGGACCTCTTGCAGAAAATTAGGCCCACAGCATTAAAGATACAGCAGAGTATTTCATTTTACACATGGGCTACTTTTTGTATTCCTGTATGAACCAGACCTATATTAAGTGTTTGCTACAAAAAAGCTATTTTTTTCATCTGTCCATACAATGCATATTTATTTTTTACAGCCATCTTTGATCATATTTACCAAGGGGGCAAATAATTCTGACCAGCACTGTATATATACACATATACACACACACATACATTTTTAAATAATAAAATAGTAAATAATTTAAAATAATCAAATAAAAATAGAAAACAGCTATTCGTCACATATACTGTTTCTTATACATATATTTTTGTGTGTCATTTTAAAGACCCCAGGGTCACCTGGTGCAGGAGAAGGTTCAGGACGAGAGGGTAGGTTCACAGGATTACCCCATTACATCAGTCTGTCTGCATTCTAAGCATCTTAATCTAAAGCACCAAATCTGTAAGCAGCCAACCTAACTGTGTTTAGCATTCAAGCCACTGTACAGATCTTCAGCTCAGAACACGGAGTGTGTGTGTGTATGTGTGTGAGAGAATGTGCTTGTTCCTCCGTGCCACCATTAATCTCTCCATGCTTTGCTTTAGTGGGGTTAAACACTTCCTCTTCACAGAGTGTCAATTAATGCAGCCAGCGTGTCTGTTTAACAAGGCAGCTCAAAAGAGCAGGCCAAAAACAGCAAGGACACTCTGAAGAGGCCCAGCTAACACTAGAATACCAGAGGGAGCCGGGAATATTGACAAAACTAACCACAGTTAATGGGAGGCCTGCCCAGGGCCCCTGCCACTCCTCCAGGCATCTGTGTAGACCTTCCCTGGAGAGCCCTAAATAATCAGAGAGATTGGCAGTGCTACGCTGGACGGACGCAAAGCCAGCGAAAGGTCATTGTCTCAGACCTCATCAAAGAGATCCGTGGCACGTGTCTGATCCAGCAGAGAACAGTAAGAGAAAGAAGAAAGACAACATATAGGGAATATTCGAGTGAATCTCAATGTTAAGAAATGTTCAATTCATATTTCACCCTCATAATCAAAGAATATATAAGACATTATATTTATTATCATTAAAATAAGGTCACATAATACCATGATACATATGTATTTATTTGATTGCGAGGTGAACATTTCTTGTGAGAAAGATTGTGAGGAAACAATAGAACAGTGCACCAATGCAGTGAAATACCCAGAATCAAAGACATATTATGAATAGTTAAATAACTCAAATAATTATGCTTTTAGTATGCATTTTTTAAGATAAGCAATTGCAGTCTAAATTATTTTCTTTTCATTAAAAAAATTAAAATTAAGTTATTTTCAGCTCTTTTAAAAGGAAAATGAAAACGGAATACCTTGGATGCATTCTTAAATGTCAGAAAATAACATCAGTGGTTTTGCATCAAGTGCACATGCTGCTGTGAAAACATTTCAGCATCAAGCTTTTATTACCGCTGTACCATTTTTGTCATAAGTGCTGATATATTTTCTCCCTGAATCATCCATTTGACCATATGTCTAAACCTTTCTAAAATTTGACTGATCTCCAAGATCATTTAAGTCCACAAGCACTGAAAATCTTTGTGCTAAGGGTTGAAAAACACCTCTTAGAATGAAATGTTCAGTGTATCTCCCTCTAGTGGTTTGTCATGTGAACTGACTTGGCTAATACAGTTGCTATGAAATAAAAGGATAGATATTTAAAAAACTAGATATTTAATGTGTGTTTAATGATGGACTCACCTTAGCCAGTACATTTATGTACTTTTTGAGTGCACTCAGATTGTCTCCACTAATGCTGATGTGACCAGACAGCTCTACACGCAGAGAATAGTGCAGCGCTGATTCCAAATCAGACATGTACACACGCGTCCTAAATACACACACACACATAGAAACCTCTGTAGGACAATCGCTGACATTATGTGTACCATTTAAATCATGAGAGGCAACTACGAAAGGCCACATGATTTGATTTGTTAACACTTTAAAGGGATAGTTCACCCAAAAATGAAAATCATTTACTCACCCTCATGCTATCCCCAATGTATATTAATTTCTTTCTTCAGGAGATTTTTAGGAAAATATTCCATCTCTGTTAGTCCATATAATGCAAGTGAATAGGTGCTGCTAGGTTGACGCTTGAAAAACCACACACAGCGATCGTGATGGTAATCCATATGACCCCAGTGGTTGAATCAATGACTTCTGAAGTGAAACGATAGGTCATTGCATCCAGTATACTGCCATTCAAGCGTTCTTGAGAGGGACGTTGTGATGCGTGATGTAAGTGTGTTGTGGAGCTTACGCAAAGAAGTGGCGGTCCTCTTTGCTTCCGCAGTACCATCATGATCGCTGTGTGTGTTTTTTCGAGCATATCCCATCTTTCATTATACAGACTTTTTTCTTTTTTTCTTTTCTTTTTTTGTGTTTATCTGAAGAAAGAAATTCATATACATTGGGGATAGCATGAGGGTGAGTAAAAGAGAATTAAACATTTTGGGTGAACTATCCCTAGTGTTATTTAATGTAATCATGCTTTCTACAACAATGATGTGTCATAGTTCAAGGGATAGTTCAACCAAAATTTAAATTTTCTCTTGAACTATCCCTTTAACTATAACACATCATTGTTGTAGAAAGCATGATTACATTAAATAACACTTACAGGGATAGTTCACTCAAAATTAAAATTCTCTCATATTTCACTCACCCTCATTTTGTTCCAAACCCATAACTTTGGTTAATCTTCAAAACATAAATTAGGATATTTTTAATGAAACCTAACATGTTTCTGTCCCTCCATTGAAAGTCCAGGTTACCAAAACCAAAAATATCCAAAAAGGTTGTAAAATGAATCCATATGAATTAAGCGGTTTAATTTAAGTATTACGAAGAGATACGATCACTTCTTGCTTACATGAGAACCAATGAGGTTCGTCTTAGCACGTTACGAATGCACAAGCTTCTGTGTTTACCATATGTGATGGCTTACCATTTGCTCTATGCATATATGTGAACGAAAGCCTAGAATAATTCTGTTCATCATATAAAGTGATTGTATCTCTTCATAAGTCTTACAGTGGATTCACACTGGGTGTCGGCGTTACCGCTTCTCGCTTACTTTACTCGTGTACTTAGCAGACGCTAGCCAAAAGCGATCATCCAACACTGGAAAAGTAATGTGATTGGCTGTTGTCACTATAATGGTTGCATCAGCACCGAGTTTCAGACACACCCTCCGTCAAGCGTTGACGCCCCGTGTGAATGCAGTGTTACAGGTTTGAAACGATATGAGGGTCAGTAAATGATGACATTTTACATTTCTGGGTGAACTATCCCTTAAACCAGGGTTCACCAATCTCGGTCCTGGAGGGCCGCTGTCCTGCAGAGTTTAGCTCCAACCCCAATTCAACACACCTGAACCAGCTAATCAAGGTCTCAGTAGGCATACTAGAAACTTTCAAACAGGTGTGTTGGAGCTGGTTGGAGCTAAACTCTGCAGGACAGTGGCCCTCCAGGACCGAGATTGGTGAACCCTGCCTTAAACAAATGAAACTTTGATTTATGAATGTTCAATCATATTTTAACTTTCATTAACTTTTCATTAACTACTGATTTGTTAAGTGTAATAAGACTTAATAAAAATTAGCATCCTGTAACAGTTTGTTCAGTGCATTAATCTAGTCACCATGTAAATAATTAAATTATGCATGAATATGTAAATTATGTCTAAATGTGGGAAGACAATGAACAATTTAGAGGCTTAAATGGCTCAATGGTTGATTACTCTATGTCAGCTTGTGTGCACTAACTTGTTAAACGGTCTCCATTCCTCTAGAGTTGAGTTCTTGATGAGATCAATGATGGGAATCTGGGGTTTGCCTGTCCGCACTACCCCTGGCAACCTCTGGAGGGTATATGTGTAGAAAGTACGAGCTTCACTGAGTCTAAGGGAGGAGAAAAAGGAATGAGGGTCACACAACCACTAAACATGACCAAGTATGAGACAACATTTGACAAAAGAATGTGGAGTGGTTATCATGTCGGTCAGAACCCAGAAGAGCTCAAAATCCATGTTTATAGAGCTGCTCTTTGTTGAATCAGTTCAATTTAGGACAGGAATTAAAAGAAGAGTTAAGGTTAGGGTCTGGATTAGAGCCAGAGATAGGGTAGAGACAGTCACTCTACTTCCAAATATAACTACTTCCCTACTACACAGTGTGCAAAATGCAGTATGTCAAATGAGTAGTATGTCAGAATACATAGCATTCATAAAACAGTAGGCACAAAAATGACCTACCGCATCTGACAGGGCAGAAGTGTTCAGATTGTATTCAAACTACATGCATACTTACAGAAAATACTGGATCGAGAAATATGTTCTTCATCAAATGCATTACATATGCTGACAGTATGTGAAGTCGAGTTATAGACGGGAAGTGAGGTAAAAGATTTAATTTGTGACTAAAGCGACTAAAATATCGGCCAGGCAGATTCATCAACTGATGTTTGGACATTTTGAGATGCATTTTTAAATATGACTTTAATAGAAATTCCCATGTCAAGGAGATAAAAAAAAAAAAAAAAAAAAAAAAAAAGGGTATGCCTGGCTGATTAACAGAAGTGTTATTTTCCTTTGTGTCAATTCAAAATTATACCAACAGGTAGCCTTATGGATGAAAAAATATACTGTTAAAAAATTTGGGGTCTGTAAGATTTTTTTAAATGTTTTTGAAAAAAATCTCTTATACTCACTAAGGCTGCATTTACTTAAAAATCAGCTTAAAAACTGCTTAATATTTTGTAGATTTCTTCATAATTCTTTTATGAATAGAAACATAAATGTAACAAATGTCTTTACTGTAACTTCTGATCATTTGAATGCATCCTTGGTAAATAAAATCATTAATATATATATATATATATATATATATATATATATATATATATATATATATATATATATATATATATATATATATATATATATATTAATTAATATATATATATATATATATATATATATATATATATCTTACTGACCTTATCTTACTATTTGGCATTATATCTGCCACTGTACCACTGGCTACCACAGCCTCTAGATATAAAACTGACTCCTGAATTCTTGACACTCGAATTCAAACCTTTCTTAAGAATTCTGGAAATGAATAATGTTAAAAAGCTACTTTCCCCCCAAAAAATATTAATTGTGTCTAGGAATGCATTGTGAGCTTATGCTCCCATGTCTCACTTCTCCTGTTTTCCACTATCATCCATTTACCTTTCTTCCTCGGCTGAGCAGATGGTGGGTGTGGCGTGCTGATGAGATGTCATTACTGATCATTACCCTCTTCACTAACCCTGGCAATCAAACAATAAACACCACTGTGCATTCCTGAGTCTCTCGCACAGGCGGACACACACTCCCTCATCTACCCAGGCTTCAATCAACCCTCGCCGGGGAGACGGGGCAAAGCCTGAGGTCCCCAGGGTCTGACGGCACGCTTCTGAGACCACAAGGACCTGTTCCGCCCAGGGAGATCGTGGAGATAGAGCGTGTGTGTTTGTATTTTTGCACATGTTACACGAGATCAATCACGCATTCAGACCTGACGGCACGCCATCTGTTGCTCTGCAGAGCAGGGACTGTTTGGCAGGTGAAACGCAAAAAAATGAACACTATTGTTTCGGTGTAGAAGATTAAAACCCCCTCCACACACATGCGCACACCCTCTGCACACCATCAAGAAGGACGGAAACAACATAAGCCAACCATAAATCATTTCTCTTTTGCATTTGTCATCTAAAGAGCCCCACACCCGTGCCAAGTTATTTTTCTCAAACAAGCATAACAAAGCAAGTAAACCTCTGATTTATGCTCCTGGTTAGAAATGATTATGAAAGCTCTGTGATCTTGAATAATGGCATGTATTAAAACTCTGTTGTCTCATTAACATTGCCAGATGTTGTGGAGATTTTTCCTGGAATGGCTAATGATCATAAAACTGAGAAGATGGGATCAGGCAAATGCTAAATACTTAATTATAAGAATCTAAGAGTTAAATGCCTCGGCTCTAACTCATGCACCAAGAAAGAGAGATTAAAGGCAAAGTGTGTAATTTTGTTCTTTCCAATTCAAATCTATATAATTTTTTTCAACTGTTTTATAAAAAAAACAATCAAAATCTGGAAGTCTGGTTGCTTAGAAAAGTAACAGCACAGCTCGCCTCAAAAAGAAACATGATTTGAGGCATTATTCATGCCTGTAGCACAAACAGTACAGAAAAAGTTAAATATTGAAGTGTAATACTTTTGTATGATAATCTTAAGTATGAGCATGAGCAATAATAAAAGGTATCCCAAATACTTCCTTCATCTGTTTTACGACCACATTCTTTAGCCAATTATCTACATATAGGTAGGCGATTTGTTCCAGAAACATTTTTTGTTATGCTGGTTGAAAGTCTCTTCACATCCTGCAATCACTAAGTTAAGTGGTCTAAATGTATTTATATGAATATATATATTCTCTGTGGAAGCACAGGACCATAAAATGTTCATCCAATCATTGCATTCAGTCCGAATGCAGTGATACGATGTCCTACCTATCTGTCAACATATGTATTTCCATACCTCCATGAACCCTGCAGGTGCAGACATCACACTTCAACAGCGCGTTAGTCACGAGCACCGCAACCGAAACAACAGCCACCTTTTACAGTTCCTCCTGAACCAAAACAATGAGCTAATGCTGCGCTCACGCCATAACTACCGTCATTTGGAAGAGATGGAAACTTGTGAATTTATACTCGGTTTCAATGGCAACACGCAACACTATCAATGCTGAAATGAATCTGCAGCAGTCAGGTGGTACAGGTCAGCGCTCTAAGTTGTTCAAGTTCATTATTATTGTAATGTTATGTGCTTTAAAACATGAGGTAGTTTAACGTCATCTCTCGTCTCGTGACGCTTTGCAAACTCTGCTGTGTGTGTTCATGTGTTTTGAAGGAGGCGTGGCTTTGGAGACACTCTGAAGGGAGGGTGGGATCTTATGCTTTCAAAGCTAGCTTGCTTTTGCTTGCCGCTCCAAAAATTGCCTACCCTACCTTTAATTGACATGATTTAAGGGGAGACACGGCAGGCAAAAACATTGGGGTTTTTTTCACTGGTCAATTTTGAGATTTTGGGCTATTTGTCTTCGATAACATGTCTCCGCGATCGCTGTCTGCACCCTGTCATCACATATACTGTTGGAAAGCTCTCTCTCTCTCCTGTATCCAAATATGGTCATTTCCTTTTTTATCAGCAACCAATCGTGAAAGTACAATGGGGCATTTAACTCTAAAAGCGAAATCTCATTGGCTGATGTCAATTTCTGACAACGTGATTCTACATGGGACCGGTTGTGTGTGTTTTTTACATTTTTTTTAACTGGGGTTCTGTTCAGTTGAAGGCCATAAATGCTGTGTTATAAGTTTTGATGTGTTTTAGGTGGTTTGTATTGTTGTTGCTAATGATTTGATAAGATATTGTGTCTGTAAATTAGCCTGGCAAGCCAGACTACATCAAGATGTTTAGTCTGGCAACTCACCATAGACACGCTCACTCCGAGGGGTGGGATAAACGGCTGTCTTTCAAATTCCCTCTGCACGCAATAGGACAGCGCTTCAACCAACCAGAGCGTTTTCCCAACAGCGGAGCTAGTTGATAGATTCATTCAACTTTTGCCATATCTGGCCGGCAAAACGACGAACACATCTTCCTTTTTTAAACAATGACTTAAGTGCCGTTCTTTGCTCTTTTCTCAAAGAAAAACTTAACTCCATGTCCTCCAGAGTCGCGGACAAAGCCGATTCGAAAGACTGTTCTCCAGCAGCCGTCATTCTTTGTTTTCAAGTCGCAGGCAGGTAACCGTCGCAACTCTGTCGTCATATGTTAAGCCCGCCCCGCCTACTCTATAAGCGACGTGATTGGCCTGACCCAATTTAGGTTTTTGCAGCTAGAAGGTCTATTGAGAGTGCCTAGACCCACCTGGCTGCAAAATACATTTTGCTGCCGCTAGGGTGCGTCTAGATTTCTAGGCTATCTGTAAATAGTTGTTTCCACTAAAAAGTATGAATTTTTACAATACAAATACAAATACAATACTTTTTCTCATACTCTGAGCCAGAAATCTCCACTTCAGCAGCACTTACATACACCAAACTTTCCAGATGTATTCCTATCTATATTCTTAAGGTTTTTACAGAGGGGTTTGTTCATATATCATTCATATTCTGATTTATACAACATTTTATACCAAAAAACAGCGTGAAAATGGATTTTTTCCATGAAATTAGTCATTGCAAAATCATGTAAACTGATTTTACATCTGCTGTAGAGATGAATGAAGGAAATGGAGCACTTACACTTTTATTCTACACATGTATTTGGACGGGTAGTACAGGTAGCAGGAAGGAAAATCGGTCACAGCAAACCTGGACACCAAACTTGTCTCTGTGTCCAAAACCCTGCGCACAGCTATGTTCTCATACTGCAACAAATCCAATGTCACCTAAAGAAAAACAATAAAGAAAAACAATTCAACGTCACTTAAGATAAATATCCAAAAATCTAATCTAATCTAACCTATAGTACATTAGTAAATTTTGTACAGAAAAATCCTATTCAACAAAAGTTATTCCGTATTTTTCCATTAAGTCTTAATAGAAAGATTGAAGCTTGAAAATACATGAAAATAATTATGAACAAATTAGTCTAAATCTATTGTTTTGTGTTCCATGAAAGGAATACAGACTTGGAACGACATGGTGACTAAATAATGACATGAATTATTCCTTTAAATCATCTTTGTGTAAACTGATCTCACCTCTCTCCCCACATAGGAGTTTTTCCTCTCAAACACAAGAACGAGGTGCTTTACATTGTTGGTCTGAAAAAAGTTGTCGATCTCTGCCTCACTGTGGAGAGAAAATGTATTATATTCAAATAGGTAAAGATAATGTGATGCAAACCGGTCTATAACGAGGACACGGTCTGACTCATATCTCATATACTCATATCCTACCTAGAGAGCCTACTAAAAGCAAGTCTTAAACTAATTTAACTATGATGCTAACTTTTTTTTTTAACACATTTAATATATATATTTTAGTTTAAATTTTTGACATGAAGGGCATCCGACGTAAAACCTGTGCCAAATCATGTGTGTGTGTGAAGCGGACCCTGCAAATGAGCGGGAATAGCGCTAAGAAAGTGAGAATATATATATTTTTTTTTAACTCGAAACCTTAAATCCCTCTCTAAACTATTTCTGACATTTCTGTGCTTTCTCTACTTATTGGCTTTCAGAGGACAAAAAGCTTTTTATGTAAACATTTCCTGCAATGATTTGACAGATGACACCAAAATAGAGAAAGGAGTATGATGCAAATATGGTGTGTCCTTTTCCTTCCCTATGAGCATATGAGTGAACTTTTGCACAGCAACGTCAACTAAAAGCTCACAAAACCAACATGTTCGCTGACCTTATTGCTTTTTACATTACAGAACTTATTTATTCAACAAAGAGAGGATAAAAAATGAGATTCAAGTCCAAATTTTTAAATAAAAATAAAATAAAAATAAAAATGAAGATATGCTTTAAAATCAGAGTACAAAAGTAAGACATTGTGTTCTAACCTAGCTGTCTCTAAAGGTGGACAAGCTGGTGGCCAAGCCTCATGTTGCTTCTCCAATTTATCGATAATGTGGTGCCGAAGGCCTCTCACATCCCTCGAGGATCCTACATGGACATTCAAAACATGTTCATACATAGATAAAGGTCATCATGCACATAATCATGCACATCACAGATCTTGATTAAGATATTAGATTGGATATTAAAAGGGATAGTTCACCCGAGAATGACAGAACTGGTAGAGGAAAAGATTTTTAGTGTATAACAATGTAAATTTAGGGCTGTTTCTCACACTAAGCTGTCATGAATTCAAAAGACTCTGGATTACTATTATACTACTTTTTGGGGCTAGAGAGCAGAGGTTAAGCTACAAACAATCGATATTCATGACTTTGATAGACTGGGTTGTAAATGTTTTGTCATGCTTTATTTTCAGTCAGTAAAATACTAGCACTAAAAATGTGACCACAAGAATCTGTGGCACTAGGATTTTTCATTTGCTCTTGAAGTGTAAAAAAACAACAACAACAAAAAAAAAAAACAGTTGCTGTGATGTGGAACTACATTTGACTACATGTGGAATTTCTAGTTCCTCTTCCCAAATTCCTCCCAGTCTATTTTGGCTGGAACAGTTTAAAACTTTATATTCCCCCCTTTTCTTATCTTCTGAAATGTGGGAATGTTTCTTACAGACGGAAGAATGTCATAAAGGTTTGGAACAACATGAACATCAGTAACTGAGAGAAATGTTTTCATTTTGGAGTGAACTAAAAAAAAATAAGAAAGAAAAGAAATAAAGAAATACATTTTTACCAGTGAACTGCTTCCCCGTAGACTCACTGCTTGAAAAAGCAGGGAAGAACTGAGAGAGACAGAGGGAGATCATTAGCTTTGCTACTTGAGACCTTCTCATCGGTTGCCTGCAGAGCCCCACTGACAGCTTTAGTCAACAGTTCTTCCTTTTAACCCCCCCTCCCCCCTCTTAAAATTCATCAAAGCTGTGGACTCAGTCCCTTTATAAGAATGACCACTTTATTTTACAAGACAAGAACACAAACTCATCCTAATCAAAATCCCGATGCGAAAATACCCAACCAGTAGAGGAACATGTAGTGATGATTTCAGGATGTTTTCTTGAAGGAAACTGATGACAGATAATAATTCAAGGAATGGCAACAGCTGAATGTTTACATGGAGAATGGACAAAGAACTAACAGACTCTGTTACATCAGTCCGTCCCTCTGGCTTCAGAATAGCCCGGACCCATAGTGCATGACTGAACAAAGAACAGTTATTCATGAATAAAATGGATTCATCTGTGTGGAAAAACCTCACAAGTCAAACTATTGCAATCTGCAACGGGCCTCATTCACGAAACACAAGCAGAATGAATTTCTGTGTAAATCATTTGTCGAGGCAGCAACAATTTGAGAATGGTTTTATGAACAATTTACAGACAGTTTATTCTAATATTTCATGAGAGCCAATAAACGCAATCTACCATTTTTAAAGATGATTTTATAATATCTTCATTTCCATTTAGTCAATTGGAGTATACACACATTTATAAAATATGCTACACACAAGACAAAACTGTATTGCTCAGATGTTGCTTGCATTTTCAGAGTTCGGAACATTTCATTAAATATCAACTTTGTCTTGAATGTTTCAGTTCTGTTTTTTTATGAAATCAGCATTGCATAAAATGATGAAATGTCACAATCATTCAAAAGTTTGAGGTTGGTAAGATTTTTTTAAAGTGTGTTATGCTCACCAAGGCTGCATTTATTAGATCAAAAACAGTTTTCTATTTTAATGTATTTCACAATGTAATTTATTCCTGTGATGGCAAAGCTGAATTTCAATCAGCCGTTACTCAGTCTTTAATGTCACATGATCCTTCAAATATCATCATGTTAATAAATAATCATAAAAATGTTGAAAACAGTTGTTGCTAAATATATTTGTGGAAAATATTCTTCAATGAATAGACAGTTCTAAAGAACAGTATTCATTTGAAATATAAATCATCTGTAACATGTATTTACTGTCACTTTTCATCATTTTAATGCATCAACAAACAAACAAAAAAATCTTACTGCCCCAAAACTTTTGAACAGTAGTGTATATATGTTATTTTACAGAAAAAAAATTAAAAACATTTGCAGGTTTCCTTTACAACTAAACAACCACAACAGCAACAGTAATTGTACTCTAACTGCACACTACCTTCAGTGTGGGATATCCTGTGATGCCGAATTTGGTGCAAACTTTTCTGTTGCTTTCATCAGCGCAATCAATAGCAGCCAGATCCACAGCAGGCTTCCATTCTGCAAAAGCAACACGACACAGAATGCGGAGTTTATGAAACTGAATAAATGCACAGAATGGGGTTGATAACGTTTTTGCAAATCAATTTCAGTTGCATGTTGTGAGGTTGCAAAAAGTAGGTTTAAAGTTTAAAGGCTGTGTTATAACAACATATGCTCCAATAACCTTTCACAAAGGGGACTTCCAGGAGTCTGCCAACAAGTGTTTTTGATGAACAAAGACACCGTCAGCCTAGATTAGCATCTCCAAAACCTCAAAACTAGAGCAACAGAAGAGGAAAAAATATATGTGCACTTCAATGTGGTGGTGGCGTCTCAAAACCTAAAGGAACTGCCTATTTGGTATGGCTTAAAATGAATTGACTCTGAATGCACCAATGATGTCTGGTAGACATACTCACTTGGCAGACAGCTATGTCACGTGATACACACTATTTAAGCTCACTATTGGTAGCTCACTTGGCATGTCACTTACTCGTTTACTTGGTAGACAGCTTAGGTTTTGAGACATTGCTTGTGTATGTGTAGGTCAACGCCTTTGCACAAACTAGGTCATTATATCACCTAGCTGTCTGTGACCAACTGACAAAGCTAGACTAGTTTAACAGCTTAGTGAAACATCATTGAGGTTATTAAAAGTTGCAGGCTGAAGGTTTTCAGTGTGTCAGAATTCAATGTGTTGCATAAGATAGGCTACAGCAGGCTAAAACCTCTCACAAAAACATCACATTCGGCAAAAATTACAATGTGTTTAAAATGTCCTTTAAACCCTGTAGAAGATTACTGCCATATTGTGTTTATATCTTTTTGTTAACAGTGGTGGCTAAAGATACCAACAATGCCATAGTTTTACTACTGTAGTAACACAAACAGTAACTATGATATTTCGGACTGAGGAAACCGGTTACCATGGTAAATGATATTGTAAGGAAGTCGACTATTTTGCACTGAGGCTACAGGACATGAACAGCATTTTTACTTTGCAACAGTATCTTCATGGTGTGGAAATATAGCGCACACTAACCTTTAATATCTCTGGCGAGGCTTTTCCAGGTGGGTGAGAAGTTGATACAGTGTCCGCACCAGGTCGCGTAAAACATCACGAGACGAGTCGCGCTGGAGTTAAACAGCACCGAGTCCACATTCTCCGGTGATAAAATAATAACTTGGTCCGACGCTGTGTACAGCCCAGCTTCAGCGATTAAAGGACAAATACTTAAAAAAGAAATAAAAGCACATAAAAAAGAGTTAGATAGATTTAATTTGTTTTTTGTCGTGTAACAAGACGTGGCACCGCAGCTCCACCGCGCCATCTTCCCTTATTTCAGGTCAAACTAAACTAACTCTATTAAAGTGATAGAAAGTTTACTGCGACTGGTCACACGTTCAGCTCCCTCCCACTTAACTGTGCCCAACGCGCTCTCTCTCTCTGAACTCTAACGTTACTTCATAGCTAAACAAACTAAACATGGGCGTTTTTAACACTTTTAGGTCACAATCGGTTGATTTTTTTTAAACTAATAGATGTTTTTCTCTTGTCCCTGGATCAGCAAACACAGAACGTTCCACTAACGTTAGTATTTGGTTCCCGTTTGGATTTTTTTTAGAAGCAAATAATAACGTTCTGAACGTTTTTTTAGGTTTTAGTTTTTGCAACCATAAAATAACGTTCCCAGAACGTTGCCGGGAGGTTATTTTTAAATAACATAAAAATAACTTGTACAGAACGTTCCATAATGGTTTTATGGTTGCAAAAACTAAAACCTAAAAAGAACGTTCCTTACATGTTATTATTTGGTTCTCAAAAAATAAATAAATAGTAACGTTCTGTTTGCTTGATCCTGGAAGTTAGCAAAATCACTGTCGCCTGTCCCAGACCCATCTGTTCAATCTTAAACTATCAAAATAAAATGTTTAAAACTATGTCAGTCTCAACAAAGAATAAAATAAATATAGTTATTATAAAAAATATATGTTTTTTTATAATAGTTATATAGTTTTTATAAATAATAATAATAAAAAAGATTTCCATTGTAGGCTACACAAATTTAAATCGTCCCTCAGTTGTGGCTTTAATGCCATCGCGAACCAAAATCTTCTAACGTGTTTTCAAACATTCTGAACAATGAAACATGAAGATAAAAAAACAGAAAATCAAGTACCAATTTTATTATTTACAGACTTAACATGGAGGGAGGCATATTGTATTCCATGTTTCCTTCTCACTGATGCTTTAGGCATAGGCCCTACTGTCACATATACGTTCATTTCTGAATTTAAGTAATCTCAATTGTCATAAGCCTCTGAAATTGCTAAATTGCCCTGGTTCATTTTTTCCCCTCCCAGGTAGAACAAGGAAAAGCCACACTATTTTTTTTTCACACTATCACACAATATCCTTTTTAATCACACACTTGTAATAAATAAAAAATATTTTCATGATTTATCATCACAACTTTTTGATCTTTTGTCAAATCAACTTAGATAATAATGTGGTTCAGATAACAATATTTTGAGTTTCTATTTATTAAACCAATCTCCTTTGTTCTATTAACTCAAATTTATTATGTCAATTAACTATTTTTTTTTTAAGTTAAACCAACAATATATTTTTATAATAATTTATATAATAAATATATATTTTTTACAGTGTAGGCTTAGTAAGCCAGAGTAGGTTTGGTCATTCCTGTAGTTCTGTATTGACAACTTGATCTATTCGTTTAGAACCCCCACCCCCCCTTTGCTCAAATATTGACATTGCATATGCGCATCTAGTCCAAAGTTTTTGACGGGACACATTCCACCCAGGCAAACTTTAAATCAATGTTGATACTGAAAGAGGCCGTGGTTCACTTTTGGAGGATGAAACTGACATTTTACACAAGGCACATATCCCAAATACAGTACACTTTGCTGATCCATTAGCATTAGAGGCACAAATCTTATGCTTTTTTTGTTGTGAGAACAATTGAATGCGTTGAACTAGTGTCTAACACAAAACTTTTTACTGCCTTAAAAAGGTGACTTTGGCCTGTCCCACCTTAGAGGTAACAGTATACTTTCTGGATTGTATCCAACAAACAAAATCATACAATATAAAAATTTGAGATTATGTGTAACTGATATTATTATTCAATGCAATTTATATAAAAACATTTTTTTAATTATTAATTTAAATGCCTTTTTTTTTTTTATAGAAATTGTCAATTGTGCTTCATTGTGCTTTTTTAAATTGTTCATTTCAAAAAAAAATTTTTGTTAAACGTGCATAAAAACACTTTTCTTGACAAAAAACAACAAACAAAGATGGACGTGCTGAGCTCTTGAGCAAGAATGAGTAAGAATGAGTAAAACTCCTTTAAAAGAAAACAAACATGTCCTTGGGCCAGCAATAGTGTAACTACCATTTAATCTTTCCTTAAAAAGACAAAAATGTACTTTAAAAATGTTCTGAAACAAACAATCTCACAGCAAATGTTATGACTGAGAAATGAGATCATCTTTATTTACAATTTCCAAAGGATCAGTTCAGTTAACAAATTTATCTATAATATGTACATGGAAGCAAAAGGAACCATGCCCATTTTCACAGCAATCTTCCATGAGTCCACTCACAGGAGATAGGCATCGACTCTATTTACATGGGTAAAACAATTTACAAGTCTTCAAGTGCACCTCTGTCACTCACAGAACATCATTATAAATACACATACACTTACGGGATGAAAAACATTTCTATGACCTACCAATTTAAAAGTAGAAACTGATTATCAAACCATTTGTGCCACACAAATCCTAATTTTCCCTAAGGCAGAGAATGACCCGCCCATAGTTAAAAGTTTAAACTTATTAGCCAAAAAGACTATTAGTAGTAGCCTATTCTCAGAACGAGGTAGAGATCTCCGTTACCTATTAGACGTGCTATTGGATGAGCGACTGATGCTGGGTATCAGAGACTCTGTTGCTGCATAGATGAAGTTTAACCCACTGACACGGCACAATACTCTAGATCTAACCTCACAGGTCACTAAAGACTACAGACTGGCTCAGAAAGTACAGCTTTAAGAGGTGAGAAAGGGCTGGTTACAGCTAATTAAACATCTCAAGACACTATGATCATAGAATGTTTCTGATGAAACCAGGATTATTATGGGAGACCGATTTACAAACAAATATGTACATCACAGTATTTGTAGATAACAGTTTGGTTATAAAAACAAAATGGACGTGCTGAGCCCATGAGCAATTCCTCTGTAAGGTACACAATGTGTAAAACGCCTCCTTTAAAAGTAAACAAATGTGTCCTTGTGCCAGCGATAGTGAAACATTACCGTTCATATTTCCTTAAAAAGACAAAAATGTACTTTAAAAAGGTTCTGATGATGGATACACACACAAAGTAAGGCTTTACTTCTTACACTATTAGAGGTTTGTCCAGCTATGAAGAAATAAGTTAAGACAAGATTAAAGCCAAAGAGACCGTTATGACAAGTCAAAGGAAGGCTGGGAAAAGTCGCTCATGCATGAGCAAACATAACAATGGAGGCACTTAAAATGAATGGGATAAAAGGCAAACGTTGAGGCTAGAACCCAGCATGTCAGTGTTTAGCACAGTTAATGTATGTCAAATTTAATCTTTTGGCATCTAATAACCATAGCGCGTGTTGCCAATACAACATTGCTTGTAGGAGCAAAACAAAACCATTGCGAGAACAGTTTTCCTGTCGCTTTCAAAAAGCAGTTAAATATCATTTACATATTTTTGCATTCAACATTATCTTGCATCAAATCCCTTTACATTGTATTGCCATTTAAACATTCAAATTGTACTTATTGTGCTTAGTTCTGCAATTAATCATGTCAATGGTAAAATAATCTCTTTTCTTTACATACTTTCAAATGCTCCTTTTTTAAAATATAAATTAATAGGATTAAAAGAAAAAACATTTGTTATTATACAATCTAACTGGAGATAGAAACAAGTCTAAGTATTCAGGCCTGTCTTGATTTGATCTGACTCATTTGTATTTTATAAGACTTGAGAATGGCAGAGCCAGTTTTAGCAGCAATGATGAACAGACACAGTGTGGGGAATCTGGACCCAAACAGCTGCTACAATTAACACCGGAACACCAGGAGTGTTCATCAGACTTCCCGGATGAGAATGTGATTATCTCCACGACAAGTCAGACCTCTTGACAAGGTGTTATGGCCTTGAATCCTGAATCCACTATATGTCTTGTCATGGACTGCCCAAGCAGACTGAAAGGGAATTCCTCTCTAAATGTCCTTTTATGCCAAAGCCTGGATCTTATGTTTAACCGAAGGTACCTAAAACTTTTCTCTGTACAGACGAGAGCATCATCAAAGAGTTCTTTTGGACGACTTCTCTTGGATTTGGGTCAGAACGTCAGCTGTGTCTTTTAGCAAGGCATCAAAAATCCCATCAGCTAGCTGCATCTTCACAAAAAGTTCATCTTCGTCATAGTTTACCCACTGGGATTCCTCCTCATGCAACTCCTGGACCTAGAAGTGGAAGAGTGATTATGGAGTTATGCATTTAGTATAAACTGCATACTGTCCTTACCATAATTAAGCTTAAGTGGCAACATTAAAATAGATTTACTCCATGGTCAGCAAGTTTTTTGCAATTTGAGACACTAGCATTCTGAATGGGAAGTTAAAAACACTTACCAGAATGTGGTCAACTCTGTCTCGCTTTTTCCGTCCAAATTTTATCATTTTCTGCCAGTCTGTTTTCTGGTTCTGCTCTTTCTTTAGACCACACAACTTTAATACCTCAGTGGTGACAAATTCCTGAAATAAAAAAATAATACTTCAACACATTAAAATAAATAAATAAATGAAATAATATACAATTATGTAAGTAGGGTAACACGTGTGTCCTTGTTACACATTACATGTAGTTACTATAGTAGTAACTATAAATTATGCATAACTACAGCCAACTAACCCTAACACACACTGTGACAGTGACACCTTAAAATAAAGTGCAACTAAGTAGTATTGACAACTAAAAGCAGCATTGACATCTTGCATACCTGGACTGTTGTGATGTCATTGGGGCTTTTTACCCGATGGAAGTAGGTGGAATTAAGGCGACGTGGCTTCATCCATTGTGGCAGATCAACTTTCGGATCTTCTGCATAGATGTCTTGAATGACCTCCCATGATAAATCAAAGACGGTCTGTAAATAAATACAACAGCAAACATTTTTATTGATTTTCCTGGAAAAGTTCACAAAAACCTTCCCAAGGCTAAACAAGCACAAAAATGTCAGAATCTCACTCCCTACCAGTCTGTAGCTTCGTTGACATTGAGCCTCCAGGTCACTGGCTTCGGCGTCTCCTTCCAGGAAACTATTAGAGGGTTGAGGTTTGCGTACTGCAGTCAGACTTGGTCGACCATGACCCAGTTTGCAGCTTTTCCAGATCTCTTGAGTAGCAGCGATGACCAGTTTCTCCACCTCCTGGACAGTGTGAGGAACAACCATGGCAGGCTCCTCTGGTTGCTTCATCTGAACAGGAAGTTCAGGCCTGGGTGGTGTTTTGACCTGTTCCCCTGCACCCAAACTCAGGGAGCTAGAAATCCCATCTTGCTGCTGTTGAAGTTTTTGCTTTTGCTGCTGTTTCCGTGAACTGAGACCAAAGTCCTCATCGAACCAGTCCTGCTCGTCACCAAGGACATCGAAGAGCTCTCGGCTCAGCTCCAGCTCTGCCAGACGTTTAGCTAACTCTTCCTGTCCACTTGTACCCAGGACAGGGCTCTCCTGTTGAAGAGGCATAATTAACATTCATCAGGATCACCTCTTTACAAGCTTCATCAAGAGAAGATCTGATTTAACTATACATGTTCTATTTGAACTTTGAAACACACTGCAGGCCTAAAAAGAAGGTTCCAAGGTAACATCAGTCTTTGTATATCTGTCAGTTCAACTGGAAATGTCAACTTAAGCATTACACATCAGCAATGTTATCAGTTTGTTGGGTAAATCATTCACTTGTTTTGAATAACTTTAAATACTGTTTTTTTTAAACTGGTTTCTCATTTTATCGAGTTCTATATGATCTTAAGATTAATCAAAATAGTCAAAGTCACTTACAGGTCTGTTGCAATGCTCTGGAGATGAAAGTTCTTCCTGATCATCATCAAAGAAGGTGCGGAAACTGTCCGTCTTTGTTTTGGATGCAGACCTGCCCTGAGACTTGAAGTTGTTACTTCTAAGTCCATCATCTTCATTGATGAAGTCTCTTTTAAACTGATTAGCAACTGATAACTTCCCCTCTTTGTCTTTCTTGATCTTCTGAAATTGCTTCACCGCATCACTTAAGAAGTTTTCCACAAGTTTATCTGCGAGGGTAGTCAAAGCTCTTTTGTTATTCAAGTCTTCTCTATTGTCTAGACTGGCCTCCTCGATTGAGATGTCAGTGGATTTCTGAAGACCATCAATTCTGGATTTATCACCCTCAACCAAAAGGTCCAAAATGACTGCTGTTGGTTCCTCTTCCTGCTTTTGGTTTTTGGATGTCCCTTTATCCAAATTATTGAGCAATGGAACGACTTCAACAGATGCGTCCTCGAATTTGAGAATGACGTCCCTGTCTCCGCCGTTAGGCACTGTGTGCGGACCTTTGTCACAGTCCTTAATGATATTGCAGTCAATATCGTTAAAATCCAGGTTATGCTGAGATTTAATAAAGGTGCTTTGCCCAGTGGAAAGCTGTTTGATGTTGAGTTCCAATGGCTTTTCATGCTCATCCAAGGGCTCTCTGGCCTCAGGATGTAAATCTAGGTCAGATTTTTCTCCTTTCATTTTGTTTAGCAGATTTATGTGCTCCAACTGCTTCTCTGAGCTTTTGTTTTTTCTGTTTGGCTGGTCATCACATGATGAATCTTCATCTTCTGTGTCTGGACTGGCCTCAAACTTCTCTGGAAGATGAGAGATCTTGTCCGGTGGAGCAAATAAACCATGTTTTTCTCTACACTCGAAGTACACCACCCCATCATATGTTCCATTGTTACTTCCCTCAGGGTTGTCCAGTTCAACCCCAGCCCAGAATCCATTGGCAAAGTTAGTTTGTCCCTTGAATCTCAGTGTCCCTGGTTGTATATTACTCACCAGAACCCGGTCACCAATGCAGAAGCCTGGCAATTCGTCCTTTATTGGCAAGATTGGCATTTGGGGCTGGGGTGAAGTTGGACATTTTGATGGGCTGGTGATGTCTTCTTTGGAGCCTTTACCAAGGCTATTCAGGTCTGCATGACTTTCAGTTTGGAAGCTGCCATTAGAACTTCCTGACTGGACACTTAATTCTTCTTCAATTTCCTCTTCACTACTGTACATTGGAGACTTAAAAGATTTTTCTTTAGGCTCTGGGGCAGAAGGTGATGTAGGCTTTGATTCATGGTTATCCTCCTTGAATGATGACCCAAAGGAAGACTCAAAGTCATCGTTATAGCCATCACCTGGGGGTGACTGTGAATCTTTCATTTTTGGTAAATCCTCCCTCTTGGACAACAACAAGTCAGGGGTATAAGAATGATCTATGACCGAAGGAGTCTTTTCAGCTGAAGGGTAGACTATATCTTCTGCAGAATCTCGAAATGCTGGCTTGTCTTCAGCATCCTGCTCAGACAATCTTTCCTCTTCAAATTTGGAGTTCACATCCTTTAGAAATGGCATCTGAAGCTCAAGATCCAGTTTAAGCAGAGGATGAGAGTGCTGGTCAGATTGGTCATTCTCAGACCCCTCTGTCTTTGCATATTCCAGTTCCTCCATAATCCCAGACTTGTGGCAAGAGACCACGCTCTCATCTCCTGAAAGGAGGTCTTTGGCCTCTGGCCTAGCAGAATGCTCTTTGATTGAGGGGGCATCTTCTGACTGGTGGCTTGGATATTCTGGACTATGCAAGCTCCTCAAAACGTCCATATGTTCTGGACTTCCCATAACTGGGGTTGGAGTGACTGTAGGAGGATCTTCATCTGAGGAAATGTCATCATGTTCTGATGAATATTTATGAAGTCCTGATGGTGCAACATCATCTGCGAACAAAACCAGACACCATGCACAATTATAACATTATGTATCCTTTTATTCTGTTTCAAAGCAATATTCTCAGTTTCAGCATGTATGTGCTGTAGTCTAAAAGGCATTGCACCTTTTTCTGCTGACCCTTCCGTGGCCACAGTCTCTGATTTCTCAGTTTCTGTGACAATCTTCCAGTTCCTGCTAGTTTCGGGCCTGTGAAAGTAAACATGCATCAACCGTTATAAGCACAAAAGACAAAAAAAAACTTAGAATGAAGAGTGAATTAAAAGGACTGGTAAATGTCAAGGCTGACCTCTGAAGAGGAGGGGGTTTTATCCGAGGCTTTTCAGTGGCTGACGTGGGAGTTTTAATCTGGGGTTTGGTAGCTGGAGTGCTGTCAGGCTCTTTACTCAACTCAGCTTTGGTCTTCTGAATAAAGTCATTATATGACTGGGAAACCATAGGAAGAGACATGTCACAAACATTAACACATACAGCATAAGAAAGTTATAGTATAGCCAATTAAAATAATGAAAAATTGCAAGAAAAGTAATTTATTTTAAAGGAACAGCATAATGTTCTACAGAAACAAGTGAATACGGAAGGTGCTGGTCGCTGACCTCCAACTGTTTCAGTAGACTCGCTTCCTGAGCTTTCAGACGCTCTTTTTGCCTCTTTTTTTGCTCTTTCTTCAGTTGGTACACCACTGATTTGCGCTTGCGGAGCTCATCCTTGAGGGCACGAATGCGACTCTCAATATCACTCTGATCAGATGTGGTCTCTAAGGTAAAAGTACAAAAATATTACACAACCTCAGCTAAGAAATATGAAGTTAAACTATTGTCATCACCAAAAACATTGCCTCATGTGGCAATAAATATTTTATAGTCTCTATAAAGATTAGAGGCTAAATAAAATATTTAAATATTATAGATGGACAATGTTTGAACCATAAAAGGAGCACAGTCTCTTTCACACAGATAATCAGTGAAAGGCAGGTAGACTCATCTGTGCTTCTAATCTACAACATGACTAAGCGGTTTGAGCCAGAGAAGTGCACACATAGAGCTAAACATCAAGCATTATATTTTGCTGGCACAGTGTTCCTCTTCCAGTCTTCACACCTCCAATTTAGTATAGATGTGAAGAATAAACCGGACCTAATTAAATTAAACCTAAAACAGACGGGGCCTTAATGAGTAATGAGAACTATGATTTGAAATGTAAATAAAGCAAGGAAAAAGAAAGACCAAGTATTACAAGTGAATAAGAAGAGGTAGTCAATTTAAAAGATTAGAAGAGTCAAATGCTACATGAAACTGAGTATTCTGGAAGTTACAATCTACAAGGAAAACAGGCCTAGACAATAGAGCAAATCCTGATCATTTCAGAAGTCTGCTGGGTGAAGCAAGGATCTTACCGGATGGAGTGGTCGAATGAGGGTCACAGGTGTGGGCCTCACTGGTCTTGGATTTGGAGCACACCTGCATCTTGCTGCTTCCACTAGTGCCAGGCTGGCTACTGTCTGAATGATGAAGAGAGCTGACTTTCCCTGGAGGAGACTGCCACACACACACAAAAAGAGGGATCCAAGGTCAGGACATGTAAATCACACTCACCAAAGAGAACTATAATCAACCCTGTGTAATGTCACAACAGATTAAAAAAAAAAAACTTGTGCTTGTAAGATGCAAACAACTTTGCAAATCCCAATGCTCAATATTCAATAACTGCTCAAATAAATATCACTTATAAACATGCAGCATATTCCATGTTTGACTTCCTGTCCTAACACCTATACACTTCAAGGGCAAAAGATTCCTTGATAAGGAGCATTTAGTTGCAGTTATTTTCCTTAATGGTGCCGATAATTACATATTAGGTTTAAGGGGGCATTTACTTTCACACAGGACTGAGATAGATGTAATCTAACTGAAGGAACAAAACAAACATTAAATTACAGTATTTTGTATTCACTCAACAGTTGAGCACTCTAAATAGACAATGTCACAAACATAGGGGGCAAATACTTTTTTTTTTCTAAACAAAACTATTTGCTCTGCAGGTTCCATTCACCTGTTTGCTGTCTGTGGAATTAAACTCAAGTGAATAGAGGGTATCAGGGGCAGGGCTGCTTCCCGGCTGAGGAGAGTGGAGCTCAGAGACAGGCTGGTCTGAGGAAGGGCTTGCCAGCTGCTCTGGAACAGACAAATCAGTGTGCACACTGGACACAGACAGCGCTGGAGAGTCATCTTCACTGACTGCTTCTGTGAAAACATGGATGAAGATATACAAGATGTACCAGGTCAATTTATAATCTTTGCTTTGACGCTCTTAAACACCAACCTTCAAAACAAGTAAACACAGTAATCATAACACAGTGTGGAAAACCTTTCCAGGGGCTAAAAGAGCATATTAATAAAAGGCTGTGCTGTACAGTGATTTTACCCCAATAACAGATGTCGTTACACACAAGGTGAAGTTCCTAAAACCCCCTTAACCATGATATTACAACTGTAACAAAACTTCTAGTGACTTTTTTATAAAACAGAAAAAGGGGAACAATGACAAAAACTTTTTTTAAAATAACAATCACAGTATAAATTGTAGAAAATAATAAGGCCTAACTTAATCAGTTGTCAGTAAGATTTTTTTTAAACATGTTTTGAAAGAAGTCTTCTTTCTCACCAAGGCTGCATTTATTTGATCAAAAATACACTAAAATCTGTAATTTTATGAAATATTATTACTTTAAAATATCTAATATTTTAAAATGTAATTTATTCCTGTGATGGCAATTTTTAGCATCCATTAGTCTTCAGTGTCACATGATTCTTCAGAAATCATTCTAATATGCTGATTTGGTGCTCAAGAAACATTTCTTATTTATCAAAGTTTAAAACAGTTGTGGAAGTTGTGTTCCAAGTGTTTTTTGTGGAAACAAAGGATTTTTTTTCAGGATTCTTTGAATAGAAAGTTCAAAACAACAGAATTTATTTGAAATGGAAATGTTTTATTCTTTACTATCGCTTTTGCTAAAATAAGGTATTAATTTCTTTCAAAACAAATCTTACTGACCAACAACTTTTGAATGGTAGTGCATACGGAGTACAACAGATGTGCGGGGGTCACTGATATGAATATATTTTCCAATTTCACTTCCTTCACCTTGCCCTGTGGGACTCTCTTGTCCACCGCTGGTTTTACTGTGCTCACTTTCCCGGCTGCGCTGCTGCAGTGGTGTTCTGTTGCGTGGCTGCTGCTGTTTTTCCCAGGCCGCCAGAGCCTGCTTCTCCATGCGGCGCACTTCAGCCTCCTCTGCATCCAACCGCTGCCTCCACTCGAGAAGTTCCTCCGCATGTCTGCGCCTCTGCATCAACTGCTGCTCCCTTTTAGTGAGAAATCTACAGGACAGAGAGTGAATGAGACAAAAGAGAGACAGAAAAGGCAGAAGGGAGAATAAGATTGTGTAAAGCAAAGTGACACAATTTGGAGACATCCCACCACAAGAGCAGGCAAAGCAGACGTCCAAATAATGCCACTCACCCACCTTCTTCAAACAACAGATTAGTCTCATTTCCAAAGGATGTGCAAACAAACAAACCCAGACAACAAACACACACACATTCACACTCCAAAACATGCTTCCCAAAACAGGCACGCCTCCGATTGGAGACCTGCATTCATTTAAATGGGGGAAAGTGGCAGTACTGTGCCTTTAATGTCCTTATTAGGGTAAAACTCATGCACCTGGTACAGTTCATATGTGAAACACACAGAGATGACCACTTCACAAACTGAAACACACAGGTTCCACCCGGGGTTTGACAAAATGTTATGCTTTTGTCTCTGTAAGAGCAATCCTGCAAATCAATTATTTTTGATACTATATTTAATTTGCACTAAAGAACCGTTTGTGATTTTTTTTTTTTTTTTTTGAGTGCGAATCACAACAGAATTCCTGCTATTTTTGTTTTGCACTTCTTTCCCATAGCGAATTTTCAAATGCTTTGTCAAATTATTTGACATGCTAACAAAGCACATTAAACTGAATAATTAACATTTCATATGCTATACTGAATATTATAATATATTAATAATTTTTAGCAAGCTGCATCAGGTAAAACTTGTGCTTCACTTAAGGCAGATCATTTTTTCAGAGGAAAAAAAAGTCCTTCATGCATCATGACTTTGGTCTGAGAGATCAAACCCGCCTGCCTTTTTCATTGAGGTTTAAGATAATTAAAAACATGTTAGAGAAAAACAAATGGCTTTATCTAAAAGCAATCGCCTTGCTTCGTGAATACAACGGCCATCTGCATCTAACCATAAATTCTATTATGTTGCCTCAGTCATATATACTCATTAGCTCATCGCGGGCTACACTTATTTAATCAGGGGCTGGAGTTAAGATTTACTGTGGCCATTGGGCAGATGAAGAAGTCCTAAACTAGCATTATTCAGAAGCATACAATATATCAGTCTGCCCAGGCCTGTCTGAAAAGAGATATTCCTTCTGGTCTCCACTCACCACAATACCAAGTTCAAGAACTGATTTAACAGAGACAGTTTTTCTGTGCAGTGCATGGGTGAAGCTCACAAAAGTTGTCTAGATTGTATTTAACTACAAAATCAGGGAAAAAAAAGTATAAATGCAAAATGATAATGAAGCCTATTTTTTAGGATAATCAACACTATTTGTATAGTGATTTTCATGACAATTAAGCTACTTCATTTACCCCCCTCCTCATTATTTCTATAAATTAACTTTTTTTTTTCTTTTTTTTTTTGCTGTTACAGCAATGACAATCTAATATAAAAAAAATAAATAAAAAAAATGACAATATAAAAATAAAAAGGAAAGCATTGTGGCAATTTGTTATTAAATGTCATGAAAATGCTGCAAAAAACGTTACTGGTCATAAAATAGGCTTCATCTATGCAAAATATATTTTATTGTTTTCCATTTGAATTTGAGGTGAAATGTGTACATTTTCGTGAGATTCACCATATGTAAATTATATATATACATAGTATATATATACATATACATAATTATATACATATATATATATATATATTAATACAAGACTAGCAACAAGGCAAAGACTGGATTTGACAGGATCACACCACAGAGACAAAAAAACAAAGGACCCAGAATTCACTCATTTAACCCACCATGATTTAAACAAGTCTGATCTTTGGCTTTGGGATTGACGACGGTAATCAATTTCAAGAGATTTGCCTGTATCTGTTCAACAAATAGACTCAAAAACCAATCATGAAGGATTTCGGTAAAACATTGAGTCATTAGAAATAAAAGATAATCTTCCCCAGTCAGATAAATAACTATGATTGATATTTAACTTGCTTTAGCCAAAGAATCAGCTTATTTCACCATGGTGTAGCTGGTTCATTTTCATCCATCCATTCATCCCTGCATTCCTTTTTTCCTGCTTGTATCCCCACCAAACATTCCCCCACCCATCCAGCTGTGGCAGTGGATGAACAAAAGCATGCTCCATGGGAAATAGGTGCTGAGAGAGGGGAGGGGCGGGTAGAGGAGGATTGTGGGTAACTGTACCTGACCAACTGGCTGTAGATAAAGAGCTGGAATTTGGGGTGAAGTTTTGGGAGACAGACAGACAGAGAGGCCCAGTGATGAGCCGTAAAGACAGAGAAGAAATAATGGACAGGAGAACAGTGTCTAAAAACAAAGGAAGAAAGAGAGGAGAGGACAGTCAAATATCAAGAAGCGCAGAGTTGGCAAGAATGAAACAATAAAAGAGAAGAGAGACAGACAAAAGAAACACAAATATGGAGACAGACACAGAGAGAGAGAGAGAGAGAGAGAGAGAGAGAGAGAGAGATTGAGTGTAAACATATGTAATGTGTCCTTATTTTCCTCTTACTAATGAGCAAAAAACAAACCAACCTGTTAGTGACTGTTAGCATTTAACTACGTGCTGCAAATCCTTAAACCACTACTGTGAGCGTCATACATAAAAACATAAAGTCAAACTTTCAAAAATGATCAAAGACACTATGCTTTAAAAAACATTTTACGAGTAAGATGAAAGGCCTTGGTAATTACAAGCTTTCCTGGAAAAGCAGCCTGTAAAAAAAAAGTATTCGCTCCAAACAGCAGTCTGGGGAATCTCACAAAATGTCTAGTTCATATTTCAATCTTCCCAAAATTAAAATTAAGATTTCTTTTTCATATTGAGACATTTAAAAGTATGACAATTTAAATCCTCAATTCTCATTACTGTGACTGCAAAAAAACTAATAAATAAACACTTAAATAAAATAAAATAAAATCACTTACTAATGTAAAAAGGTGGGTAATGAATATATATGCATATATTTGTGAGTTTGTGTTTAATTAAAAAAAACAATTATTATTAAAATAATCAAATTCAAAGCAGTCCAAATACTACTATGTACATTTACAAGTATTTACAGTTATATAGAGCAAGTGTGGAAGTATACTGTATATAGAATAATTAAGGATATAGGATATTTATTTACAAGTACAATTGTGAGGTATCTTTGTAAATATACTTAACAGTAGTATTAATTTATGCTGGCCATATAAATTGTTTATATGGATGAGCACTGAATGATTACAGCTGGAAGTTATACAAAAGAGATCATCATGCTATTAGTCAGAGTGAGAAAAAGTTTGAAGTGTGTGAATGGTGCTCCAATCCCAACACAGAAAGTGATTGAATCAGACAAGGGTAAAATCCCCTTCTCTCTGTATACCAATTTTATTCGCAGGTCAAAAATATGTGTGCCAGTACTATGAAGTTTTTAAACAATGGGACGACCCTCACCAGTTGCCAAGATATAATACTAAACAAGAACCTGTTGTCAAAGCTTGAGTGGCTGAATATGGGAGAATGAGATCACGTACAATGGACAAAGAATTTAGAGAACATGTGGAGCTTTTGAAATGCATTAGTGAAACCTCATAACCAGCTGACTGTTTCAGAAATCTGGCTGTCAGAATGTACTTCCTGTTAACTAGTGGCATAAGGAAGCTGCTCTCAATTTAGACTTGAAAGATTCCTCCAATCATTAAGGGAGATGGGTGTTTTCCTACATAGAGCACACTTCTGTTCAAACCAAACACTGTACACACAGAAATAAACACTTTAAAATGTCACACAGTCAGGAAGCTGTAGATGAACCTCAAGGAAATGAATACATGTTATTAGTAGTATTAGCCAGTCATAAATGATAAGAAATCACCCCTGAGCACACCAAACATACATTGTTTGTTTAACCTTTTTGGAAGAAGTTTGCACTGCAAAACTCATGCATTTTTAAAGTTTCATTAAAGTTTGATAAATATAATCAAATGGATAAAAAATTCTGATTTTCTTCACAAACCAATGCATCACTTGAGAGGACAGAAGAGGGATAAGATGGAAGGATAGAGAAGAAACATGCGTGAGGTTGTATTTACTTCTCGTCCATGTGAGAGCGCATCTTTTTCAGTTTCTGCATGATGCTGCTGGTTTCGCTGCCTGACACAGACATGGGGGAGGGACTTCGGGTCTCTGCGTCTGTCACTATCACACTGGGCGGAGCTGACTCCTCCGCTACACCTGACACAGGTGACTGCAGATGTTTGATTTAAAAAAAAAAAAGTCAGAGAAATGTACATTGTGTCTTTATTCAGAAGAATTATAAATAAATATTATTGCTATAAAAATAATCATTCAGAAGACTGACCAGCTTTGTGTCCTCAGCGCTCTTGAGCCGCTCTTTGAGTTTAAGGGTTGTGTGTCTTATTCTCTCAATCTCCTCCTGCTGTTTGAAGAGCAGCTGTCTTTCTCTCCTCGCCGCTTTATTGGCCTCCTGTAGCCGTTTAATCTCTGCCTGTGGGACAAACCATACAGCAAAGTTTGGGTTTTTATTTCTGTGCCGTACACAAGGACTAGTATTTGAATACTTCAACAATTGATGAACATTTAACTTGATATAAATTCATTTACAAGTCTATCTTAGAAATAATCTCATAATTCCACATATGGTTGTCACCTGTTCCTGCTGTAGCTTCATTATCAGGCCTCTCTGTTTCTTACGAAGAGGTGGCATCTTATCATCCTCGCCTTTATCTCTGAGACGCCTGGTGGAAAAGAAAGATGATGAATAGCATGTCTCTATAGTTCACTAGTATACAGTCTTTGAATGTATGGGTTTCTATTTGAATGAGATTTAGCAAAAAAATTATATTTCACACATACATATATATATATATATATATATATATATATATATATACACATACATGCATACACACACACACCTTTAAAGGTGCAGATATAACAATATGCATATTTAAAAATATCAAAGCTGATTGAACACTGATGAGAATATTGCTTCAAAATAAATTATATTTACAAAACAAAAAAATTCCGGACAAGCAACTTTTTAACTCGGACAATTACATAAAAGGCTTAATGTTGAGCCCTGTATGTATATATGTATATGTGTATATGTATGTATATTATATATATATATATATATATATATATATGTGTGTGTGTGTATATATATTTCTGAAGTAATATTTTCTCCCCACCTGTGTAGCCTTGGTTAAATAAAAAGTCATAACTTTCAGAGGCAGTACAAGTTATTAGGTTTTGATGAAAACATGTAAACAAAGCGCTCTGCTTGCTCAGTTCACTCAGGGACACTCGCTCAGAATGCTCGGTGATATGCTGGTTCGAGAATATGTGAAGAATATGCGTCTAAGGTTATGGAGTTCAAATAATATTTTAATGGAGTTGCGAACCTTACACATAGCCTAAATGCACAGTAAACATCAAAGTTAGGAACGAAGGAGGAGAAGAAATTGAAAGGGAGTGTGGAGAAACTGAGTTAGCGAGATATACTAAAAGCGAAGTTCTTTTAAATTTTTTGCTTATGGATAAAAAGAAGTTTGAAATACCTTCGCAGCACTATACTGTAAACAAACATCCCGATGTCCACACTGATGAGAGCACAGTTTAGATGAATATGTGCCAAGCATTTTCCTCTCAATAACAAAATAAACATACCAAGAAAAATGACAGCGGTGAGAAACAGGGGTGTTGAAATTAATCGTTTCTACGGAGTTCATATATCTGACTGCTTGCATTCATTGATGAAAATGTAGCCATGTGCAGTAATAGTGAAAATTGAGGATGTAACTCATCGTGATATCGAATCAAATCATTGACATAATTGTAATCTAATTGAATCGTGAGACCAGTGATGATTCACACCCCTAGTGAGAAAACAGCAGTTAAGAAATCATGTGATCATAGTGATGTGGATATGTTTGCACGAGCTCTGCAATTCAGCATTATCCAGTCAAGTCACGTTTATTTATAGCTTTATAAAATATTGCTTTAAAGCCACAAATATCATAACTGTTATCTATAGGGCTACTGTAATTGAGACATTTATTCAAGAAATTCATTAAATAGAAAGACGTATAGTACAGATAAATTTAATGTCGGGGTGAGATTTATGGGAACGTCGTTTTACCAGTGAGCGCGATCGCGGTCATGAAAGCGTTCGCTTGGGCCATGAGCGATTGAGGGGAGCACATTGGCATAACGCGAAACATGCTCTGGTCCTGATTTAACTCAATTAACATGAATGTTTGTCCTGCCTCTTTTGGTGTTCCAGCCAGGCCAGTTCAGTCTTGGTCTTCTCTCGGAGGGCCTTCTGACGCAGACGCAACAGAGAACTCTGATGCTGAGCTCGAACTTCCTCCTCCTTCATGTACTGACGCACCAAGTCCATGGTGAACTTGGAGAAGCTGTCCTGGCCGCTGGAGAAGGGCATGCTGTCATCCTGCTGTGTATCCCGTGATAAGGAAACAGAGCAGGGGGCACAAGAACACAAGGGCTGAGTCACGTATCCATCACATACTTCTTAACACACCAGGAAAACACAAACAACCTCCAACTATGACAACCAAACAGAAAGAAACACAACAGGTCCGTTCATACTGAACAAAACTGGAGTCAGAGACATGTGGCATGAGGAGAGCTGACAGGAAATTACCTTTGAGCTCACTCTAGGGCTGGATCTGTCATGGCTGTGATCATCATCAGACTCAGGGCGAGGAATGGGCTTCCTGTCCAGTGATTCGCGACGGTGGGCTTCAGATGGTAAAAGAGAGCGGAAAGATCTTTCTTCAATGTCATCCTCTGTCATCGAATCATCAAACTTCACAGAGTACTCTGTGGCGATGGAGGCACTGTCTGCTGATTGGAAGAATAGACAGGAAGTGGTCAAAATAACTAACATTTCCTCAAGACAGACTGGACAGACAGAATGTCCTCAAAAATGTGAGCTTTACCTTTCTCTTCAAGCGGGCTGCGCACACTGTCAGAGCAAAGGGAGTCATCGGCAGCGGTGTGAGCCTGGTCCTCCACTGAACTACTGCTCCTGTCTTTCCCTGCTGTCCTCCTCTCCTTTTGATCGGAACGAGGTGGACTCAACTGGGTACTACTGCTGCCACCACCACTAATAAAGAGACAAAAACGAGCATTTACCGACTCTATGTTCATATAAAACCATTAATTTGTGCTGTAAAAGGAAAATCATCTCAAAAGAAAAGTACACATCGTTACCTGATGGTGGGTCTCCTGGAAGGGATGGACTCTGAGAGGCTGTCTGGTGGCGTCTCGATCTCTGACGGACTCTGATGTCTCTCAGGAGACAGCTCATTCTTCCAGCTACTGGAGAAGATCCAAAACAGCATCAGTACTGATGTATAGATAGCAATCACTAATATGACAAATTTGAAAAAATCTTTCACTATAGAAAATGCAAAGTGAAAGCACAGTTAAAATGATAGTTCACCCAAAAATAAAAATGCTGTCATAATTTACTCATCTCCATGTTTTTTTCAAATCCCCTGCTGTGGCTCTCATATCTCATCTGCACTTTTGCATATTTAAACTTTCACATAAGTTTTGGAACAATATGAAATAGACATTTTCGTTTAGAAATGAATTATTTATATTAATAAAAAACCTTATCTAGCACCAAGCTGAAGCGGGCATAGTACAGGAAGATAAATAAGACAGTTACCTGTCCGTGTGGGGGTCTGGCTGGTGCTGTTTCAAACTGCGGTTGTGCTGTCTCTGTTGGTCATAAGGGCTAGTGATAGAGGGTCCAGGAACACTTAGCGCTCCCGCAATCTGTGAACGAGCCAGCTCAGTCATCTACAGGGGAAGAGAGAGAGACCATCAATCCGGACTCATTTGAGAAAAAAAATCAAAATGCATCTGTGAATTGGTTTCCTGTACCCCAAAATTTAGCTCACCTCTTTAATGTGTCGTGCCGTTTCAGCTGTGTGGCGTGCAGCCTCAGCTTGCTGGCTGATCATCTTATTTGTGGTCTCATGCAAACCTCCTAACGCCTGCTGTTGAGAATGGAACAAACTCTCCTGCAGCTCTGCATGGGCCTTGAATCAAACACAAGCATGTCACAAAATATGTCTGTGCAGATACAAATCATTTAACTAAAAACTGCCATTTTTAACTTGGTCTGAATTAGATTTAGATTTTATCACCCTTTCCCTTTTAAGTCCTCATCTCATGACGTTATCATACAAACAGCTTTTTATCCTAAAAACCAAATTCTGATATGACATGACCTCAACAAAGGTCTTAAACTATTAGCATATTGTGGTGTAAATACCCGAGCAGCTTTCTGTCTGCTTTCTTCCAGCTGCCGTTGTGTTTCGAGGGCTTCCTGCTCTGCCTTCATCCTCAGCAGGTACAGGTCACGTTCATGCCTCTGCTGCTGGGACTGCAAGAGTCAAAGGTTAAAGGTCACCCTCAAATACATGGCCACATGACCACAGAAGTTCAGATAATTGCTTTAGCAGATTTAGAACTTCACCTTAAGAATCTGAGCGAGCGAGACGGTTTCTTGCTGAGCGAGAGACACCCCTCTCACTCTCTCCACATCACTGAGCTGTCGCATTGACTCCTCCACTGCGTCCAGGTAATTGAACTCAGCAGACAGGCGCTGCTGCAGGACCCCTGGAGCAAACTGGAGCTCCGCTGAACCTGGGGACACAGCAGAGTAAATCAAACAATTCCAACAATTCCAATTCTGAACTAAAATTCTCCATTATCAGAGCAGACTTCTTCAGCATTGCAGTTGCTTACAAAAATCTAGACAAAGTCAGTTTACCTGCAGTCCTATGCTCTGTTCTTCCTGGGCTTTGAGTATGGGGTGAGGGGTTGGATTTAGCCCTGGCAGCTGAAGAGGAGGATGAGGAGGAACTGGGAAGAGCTGTGTGAGGGGAGCCAGAGCCTTGAGCAGATTCTCTGATTGGGATACGGTCACCTGGAGACAACCGGGAAGAACGAGAGCTGGCTGGAGAACAAGCGGCAGGAGTCGGACCAGGGCTTTGGGGAGATTTCTTTCCCTCAGAGCCAAAATGACTAATGAAACAAAATAGAGAGAGGAAAATAAATAATAATAATAATAATAATTATTATTATTTATTGACAATTAAAAAAAAAGTATTTGAATACATCAATACATTTTAATAATTGTTTCTTATATTTTTTATAATTGCTTTTAATATTTTTTCAACAAACAAAATGATTCAGCCGAGATTAGAACAAGACATTTTCATTAAAAGTTAATCTAAAAGGTAAGCATCTTGAGTTGAATTGTGCACAGCACTATACAATGACCATCTAAACCTCCAATAGTCCAATAACACTGAACAATAAGGATTTTGTGCTACTGTGGATGGAAATTATGTCAGAGAAGTGTGCTGATGATAGGAGTAACTTAAATGAATCCAGTTCAAACTCTGCTGCTGGATAAACCCATCCAGAGACCACATACGGCCCTCTGAATGCTGAAAAGACAGGAAGGCATGAGGGGAATCTGACTCACAGGCTTTAACAAATGCCACAGGGAGGTTCGAATGTCACACTAGAGGGAAATATCTGCTTGGCAATGAGCCTGACCTGCGGCGCAGATAACCAACTGAACAAAAGAGCCAGTGTGTGCCTGCACGTTGCCTCCTACCTCGTTTCAGAAGGGCAACAGCAGGCCGAACACTTCTACCCTCCACCTGATATTCAGCAGCACTAATATTGACACTGGCTCCACTGGGCTCTAATAATTATGATAAACAGGAACAGCAAGGATATTGCATTTAAAGATATTTCCGGTCTGTGCTCAGAATGTCCGAGTTCATGTCCGGTAACTTGCTGAACAGCAGAATGGCAATGAAAGATGACTGGTCTAGTAAATTAAAATAAAAAAGACTAGCATGAAGGTACATGCAACAGGTACATGCGGCAGATGTTTTTATTCAAACTATGGTGGCTTCAAGTATACATTTTTATCAGTGACAGGCCAGCTAAGCAACAGAAAATCCCTAAAGGTGAAATCAAAACTGGTGTGACTTCATTTCCAACAAAATCTGGCCAAAAGAAGAAACAGCTCACCAAACCAAACTTTTAAGAAAGCTTTGTGCGGCTAGTAAACGCCTTCGAACTTCCACTTCTGTAGTTCATTACTTTTTGAGTCTGGTGAGTTAAGTCACCAGATATTAACACACCAGATAACTACTTCATAGTGGAAAATGAAGTTGTAATTATAATTTTGTAGTGCTTATAAGTCTGTGACTAACACTGTTTTTTTCTGTGCAACTATATCTATAAACAAACATGACTTGACAACTTGAATAGAGTGATGAATTGTAAAGCTGGTGCAAACATTTCCACATCCTTATTCCCCATGGATCAAATGCTTTCTTAACTGCTCTTTCCTTATTGTTGTAATTTCTTTTTGTTTATTTTGTTATTGAGTGAGCATCCCACATTTGAATGTTTATCTAAACGCAAGCGTGGGCAGTGTCAGAATGTTCGCAAACAGTATCATACCTCTTTTGACCCCTGAGCAAAGACTGAAAAAACAGTGATATCGGGGACTCAATGTGTTTAAAGTCACCAAGAAATCAAAATTGACTAATCTTTTTTTTTTTTTTTATGGAATATTGTAGTATTTATTATAAATGATTTATTTGTGCACATCACTTATTTTTTATTTCCCAATTGAATAATCAAGTCCTGCCATAATTTTTTTCTTGTTCAAAAAACCATTTCACTTGTATATAGATCACAATAGGGGAAAAAAGACTATTGCAACTTTTGTTTCAAACTGACTTTAACAGGCCCTACCTATGGTTGGAGTGGACTGAGGCGCCCCCCAGTGTGCTCTCTGTGTCCACGCTCCTGTGAGAGCTGCGACTGGATGCTTTCTCTGAGCCACTCTTCTTGAAGCCCTCAGCAGGGAGATCGGAGACTGCAGAGGAAGTGTTTCTATGTCCTTCCAGCGGGCTCCTTTCTGAGGCTGTAGGAATGTACACAGAGATAAAATTTGCACTATAATCATGATACAAAAATGTCTGTTCAAAACCAACATCAGTGAAATTGAGTCAGTACTCCAGATACTGTTGAAAGACTAGTTCCTAAGTACCAGTATTTCTGAAATCCCTATAGGAATGTACACAGAGAACAGAAACTCATTTCACACTGCATCACCCTCAAGATCACATGATGTGGCCCTCTATAATATATCTGACCTCTCTTGCTGCTTGAGCTGGTTGAGTGCGGAGAGGAGAGGGGTGTGAGAGCTGGTGAACGCTGAGATCTCTCTCCAGCTCTGTTACTGTATGCAGATCTCCCACTTAGCAACTCGTCTAAAGGACTGAACCGACCATGGCCATTACTGTGGAGAGAAGGCATCAGATATTATATAACTAATATACACACAGATATGGACAGTATACCATATTATGATTCTACATGGAGCTTATGAAATGGGAGTAAGGGCTGGTATGATGATAGAGCAACACTGCCCTCTTCAGGCTGATTACTAAAAATTGTTAACTTCACCCTCTTCATCCATTTATATATACACAAGGCAGTGATCTTCTGAGCATTAAAATTATTTTGTTTTACCTGAGCCCATTGGGACTTCTCTTGGGTGCTGATTGGCTACTGCCACGTGAGGAAACAAAGTCATCTTCATAGACCATGCCATCCAATGAGCTGGTACCAGACAGAACAGCGCGGAGAGCTGGAGAACTCTTACCTCCCCTCTCCTCAAACGCTACACAAACAAATATATGCAATGAATATATACACTAACATTCAAAAGCTCAGGGGTCTGTAAGATTGTACAGGAATTTTTAAAGAAATTAATATTGTTATTTAGCAAGGATGCATTCAGTTGATCAAAAGTGACAAAATATTAAGCAGCACATACAGTTTCAACATTGATAATAATAAATGTTTCTTGAGCACCAAATCAGCATATAAGAATGTTTTCTGAAGGCTCATGTGACAATGAAGACCGAAGTAATGGCTGCTAAAATTCAGCTTTGCCATCAAAGGAATAAATGACATTTCTATGTGTATTATTATAGAATGCAGTCATTTCACATCATTACTGTTTTTACTGTATTTTTGGCCATGTTAACACAGGTCAAATGTTTAAAAATGTCTCACCTTTGCCGTAACTCATGTTCTTTGTAAATATATTAATAACACTGTGTGGGCTTCCCTTGGCCAGTTCTTCCCACGGTCCTTTGCTTCCTCCTTGTACCAGACTAGCCGAACTATAAGGAAGGTGCTTCTCTGCCTCTTTCTGAAAGCGTGAAATTGGGTTCAAACTGTCTCCATTCAAATGGGCTGCACTGTATCCTGTGGTTCTCAGTCTGGATTTGGGCAGCTCTTGCAGGTCTTCGTCAGACATACTGCCCTCACTCAGCAGAGGACCCTCGCTGATAGAACCTCCGCTGGAGTCCAGCTCAGCTTCCTGAACGACAGGCTTTGGAGGAGAAGGGGTCTTACGTACGTTTCTAAAAGGGAGGCCGGAGGACGCAGGTGTTTGTTTGTTCCAAGTCTCCACCCTCTCCCTAAAGCCGTGCATGTTGCCCACACCTGGTAGGGCCTCATCATAGGTGCTTTGACCCTCAGCAAGCAGTCTTTCAATCCTCTCGACCAGGTCATCAGTCTCCGTCGGATTCTCTCTGACTGGTGGACTGACAGGTTTAGCCCAGCGGTCATCGGTAGGGATTAAAAGACCTGTGCCCATATCCTTGCTGCAACCGTAGTTTATTCCAGCACCGGCTAGCTTGCGTGCCTCGCTCTCAATACGGCTAGAAAGAGAGGCAGCGGTGGCCTTAAGAGCCTCAATACGGCTCATTTTGCGGCCTGTGGCTGAGGACAACGACGCATGTGCAGTTCGGGACTCTCTGTTAGGTAGTGAAGGTTCTGGATCAAGTTCTAACAGTTGAGAGAAGATTTGACCAGAAGGGGGCGGTAAAGAGCTGCTGACCCTCAGAGCGGGACTGCGCTGGTCGGATTGAAGCCAGGGTGATCCTGCAAATCCCAACTCATTCCTACATAAACAATACAAGACAACAGATTATTGAAGTATAATTACCAGATGACCTAAAAAGAAAAAAAAAAAGAAAAAAAAGACTGCCACTAATGAATAATAAAAATACATTACAAAAACCTTTGAAAATGTATATCTTAAAATTCACACACTGCATAAAGCATACCTTCATGTAATTTTACCAAAATAATTCATTAGTTTAAGGATTCAGTTTTTCTCCATTTTTAGGAACGTCCCAGTGTCCACAAACTTAACATGCAGCAGACACCACCAACTACATGCACCTAAAAGTGGCCATGGAAACCGATACAGGCAAGCAACAAACACTTGTCACTAAGCACTGAGCTGACGGATTAATCTGTTCTTACAGAACTACTTGAAATAAGAGCATTTCAGTGTAAGGGAATATAAACGACTTCCCATATAGGGAAAGCGGATATTTTATTAATCTGTTCAGCGCTTAGAACAGATAAACACCAAAAAAGGAAGCTCTTCGGTGGAAACAACAGCTAACAATTTCAGGGTTTTCTAGATGAAAAACCAAACATTACATTATGACACACATGATGTAATGGGATTCTGTGTGCGTGTGCATGTGTGTTTACCTGGAGAAAGGAGGCTGCCGGTGCTCCGTGAGGGACAGATCACTGCTGGAGGTGGCACTTTGAGGTCGATCATGTCTTTTGTTTTCTTTATCAGACTCTCCAGACGGCTGGTATACTGGTCTCGACTGCAATGTCACAACAACAAAAAAACTTACAAGAGTGGGCAATCAATATGGACTTAGCCAATATCTAGACACCAGGGTGTCCAATGGTAAATAAAAACGTGATATTTATTTCATACAGCCTAATACAAAGACAGCAAAAGAGACTTTTAACTGAACTAAAATGACTGAAATTAAATGTTTTATTTACACTACCATTCAAAAGTTTAAGGACGGTAAGTCTATTATGCTCTTGTGCAATATTATTACAACTTATCATGGTAGTGTAAATTTGATCACCTAAATAAAAAAAATATTATTAATTCATAATTATATACTATAATAAAAAATACTATAATATAATTAATGTTATGAAATATAACAACTTCAACAAGATGTTTAACTGCAAAAAAAAGTGTTCAAAAAAGGTTTACCTGCTGGCCTATGTTTGTTATGTCAGCACCATTAATATCGCCTATGAGCTGAGTCTGTTCCAGCAGCAGTTTGGTGTATGTTTCCTGGAGCCGCTTCTTAATTGGAGCTTCAGGTGCGACCGGGCCCTTTGCAGCCCCTGCTCGTTGTCTCCTGTAAAGCTCCTGTAAGCGTTTATTCTTGTTCTCTTCCTCCTCCCTCTGAGCTCTCTTCTCCTCCGCTTGCCGTTTTTTCCGTTCTTCCTGCTTTTGAGCAATATACATTCGCACAGCTTCTGAGTCATAGTGCCGTTTCTTTAGCACAGGCTTCTCAAAAGACTCTACTCTCTTGGTAGTCTTGGCGGGGCTGGCACTTCGGGAAGCTCGGGTCGAGGCATGAACTCTGGAGCTGGACGCTTCCGCCCTTCTGCTGATGCCCTCCTCCAATTGAAGGTCATCTAGGATTCCCTGGATGTCAGCTGAGAGGAGGTCTGTGCTGGGAGGCTTTCTTCTATCATCCCCTGCACATCTGGAGGGTCCAGCTGGCTCATCCCGAAGGACATGATTGCGATGTCTTTCCACACTGCTGGGCCTTGAACGCCGGCTACGCTCAAGACGAGGATCAGAGCTGGAACGGGGGACAGGGCCTGCAGGAAAAGATAGAGAGGAAAACAGTGGACGATGAAAAAGAGAGACGACATATGAGATTATTACACATGTCTAAACAACCGTCAAATGTTTGGAATAATTCAGTTTAATTCAGTAATAAGTCTCTTGTGCTCATCAGGTCTGCATTTATTTGATCAAAATCAGTAAAAACGGTATTGTGAAATATTACAACTTAAAAGAACAGTTTATTATTATATTTCCAAATATGTTAAATATATATTACATATAATTATATTTTAATATATTTTAAAATGTAATTGATGTCTATCATAGCAACGCTGCATTTTCAGTCTTCAGTGTCACATGATCCTTCAGAAATCATTTTAATTTGCTGATTTGGTGCTCAAGAAACATTTCTTACTATCAATGACTACGTTTACATGCAGCCAATAACCCGTTCAAAACCGGAATATTAGCAATAACCCGGTCGCGCACGGCCATGTAAACACCGGCAAAAACCCGAATATGCTCATATCCCGGTTTTTAAAAACCCGGATATGATCCCTGGGGTACCCCTTTTCTAACCTGAATATTTGGTCATGTAGACGCGTATCGGCATATCCCCATCAAAAGGAACATTGATTTGTGTTCTGCGCATGTTCTATTCGCAAGGAATCTTGGTCTTTTGAGTAGAGACGGCACATACAAAAACCCACGTGCAGTATACCGGAAGTAAACAAGAAGTAGAGGTAAACATGGCGAGACGCAGCACAGCACCACACTTTTGGAGCGAGGAGGAAAGCGCAAACAAAGGCGATCGCTATCTGCCCCGAACTATTCATTATCCGCGTGCTGCTGCTGTTGTTGTCTTTGGATACAGGAAGAAGAATCGGAAATGACGCATATTGCGTCTTAAGGTTGTCCGTACGTCCAGACGCTAACCGTGATATTGCCAATTGATTACAAATTCCATGTATACAGGAGTAACTCTCTCTACTCACGCATGTAAACGGGTTATTTCGAATGTTTCAGAAACCCAAATAGTGACCTTAACCCGACCATAACCCGAATATTGACAGCTTGCAAACGTAGTCAGTGTTGGGACGGATTTTGCTGTTTAATATGTTTTGTGGAAACCATTTATTTATTCCAAAGAATATTTAATTGAAATAGATTTTTTTGTAACATTACAAACATCTTAGCACAGTGCTTAAATACAGTAACAGTTAAAGTATGTCTTCTGTTTTAATCAATCTTTTTTTCTTTCTTTTTTTTTTTTTAAGCCACCTAAACACAAATTTTATGCCACATGCCCTGTAACCCATGTCTGAACTGGAAAAACATCCTCTTCAGCGGTTGCTTGCATATAATGTTTAAATCAATTTGGAATTGAACATTTCCGTCTCTGCAGTCCAATAAATCAATACTGGAGTGGCTGTATAAAGTCTGGGTCCATCCCTGCATGTGTGGATGGCAGCAGGACTGTGAAAGAAATCAGGTCGGCTTGTGCAGTGAGTCAGAAACACCAAGTCGAACCCTATTCATTACGGTCACTGGGCAGCAAAGTTTACCAATGTGGGGAGGCTGTCTGAATCTTTATTTATTAATAGACCTGACACTTGGAGCACTAGCTGCTGGAAGACTAGCACTTCTCAACAATGTGGTATTTAATAACAGTTGCCATTAAACTCATTTAAAACACCTCAAGAACATTTGGTTGGGTATCCAAAATATGAGAAGCCAAAAACCAGGTATCTTGTGACATTTAAGGCTAAATAAATACAGATATTTTAAGTTTGGTTTGTGATGTGGCCGAGCTCTAAACTGTCTGCATGGTGACAGGAGCAGAGCCTGGCAGATATCTCACCCTCTCACCTGTTCTCATCTGTGTCTCCGAGGACTGCGCCCGAGGCTCTCTGTGTAACCGTGGCGGCGGCCCCAGCATCATCTTCACCAGCTTTTGCCCATCTCGCCATGATGACGTGCTGATCGCTATGGAGACAGGTTACGCAGATGCCTTGAGACTAACAGTTGTTCCAATAATTAATTTGTACTTTTTTTTTTTAACCAGATGTGATTAAGGCAGAGAGGAAAGTGTGACAAAAGTAACTAATAATAAAGAGACAGAATAGCTGCTCTGAATCACATTCGCACAGATATTTAATGATCTTTCTCCAGAGAAAACCCCCCACTCGCATTTAATGTAACACAGATAGCAATTTAAAATTGACATTATTTACTTTATTAAATGAGTTCTCTGGTTATACGATGCATGATTCATCTGTGCATGGTATTATAAAGAATACAAATGGTATCAAGATATATTTCTCAGCCTCAAAAACAGGGCTTTTATGTTGACGTACTCAACACCACATGAAAAGGGAACAATATTAACCAATGCCCATATTTCACAATCCAATCAAATCCAGGTGGATAAAATCAAAATACTCTATATTAATTTGCAGCAGAATATGGTTTCATTTTGAAAAACAACAAATTTAAATAAATAAAAAAAAACTAAAAAACAAACCTTAATGCTGCCACCTTTATCAAAATAGTTTAAAAGCCAAATATAACTGCTGACGAAGAATGACAGCATGCTTTAAATTCCCTAAAGTATAGTTATCATATCATAAGTCATGTATAGAGCAGGCATAATTTATTGCTAAAAATGTAAATTTAAAAATGATTTATTATTATTTATTTGTAGTAGTTTATTTTGTAATGAAATTTAAATGTGACATATATAAATAAATAAACACATTTTTTAGCAACATATTTTATGTGGCATAAAATGTTTAATATTATTTCTGCCACATAAAATATGTTGCTAAAAATAAAATATACTTAAAAAAAAAAAATGGCAGGCCCAGTGAAAAGGGCAAATAAAAAATCTGAACGACTGGTCCAACTGGGCCAGGAGGATAAAATCCTTACTCTTGAGCCCTGTATTAGGGGGGAAAGAGTTACCTTCAAATGTCTGTACCATTACACCAGAGTATTAAGTAGCCACTTATAAAAATGACAAAAGTTTAACTGTTCTCATCAAACTGTTTGCTTGACAGTAGGTTTGCTTGAAAGTGACAACTGACAGTTAACGCTAATGTCTGCATGCAGCACCTCAATAGCCGTGTTTCCATTACCCTTCAATTGCGCAAATTGAAACTGCGAATTGAAATTAAGCCCAATGGAAACATGTAAATTTTGCCAAAGTTTACCGCTTATTGCCGTTTTCAGGCAATTTGAAAAAGGAATATTTTGCAAAACTGCAATGGAAAGTTTGTTTTGCATCTACAGGTTACCTGGCGCACGTAAAACTCAATCATTCTTTAAAGATGACGCGGTATGTTTGGACAGAAGACGAGACAGAGTTCTTTATTAAACTCATAAAAGACAAAAGAATTACGGAAACACTGGATTCTAAACAACAAAGAAATGCCACAATTTATCAAGACCTTGAAGCAGACAGGAGGGAGAAACACAAAGAAACACCTCATACGTGCCGCTCACAAGTATAAGCGGCTTTTCTTGCCATTAATGCTTGGATAACACACCTATGTCTACTTCGATTAAAAATAATGGCTAGTGCGGTGGCTGCAATATACATAAACCTATCAACATCCGTTGCCATGATTTTTGGAATGTCTTATTGCGAGAAATTATGTTTTTGTCGCAAATCTGTAATGGAAACGCGGCTAATGTACTTGAATTGTGTTTGGCATTGCACTCCAAAACATTGCAGAATGCAACATCTAGCTTGAAAGCAAAAATCTAGCTTGTATAACTAGAAGCAGCCTTCACTTGGGTTGTGTTAAACTAAGAGAGACAACGTGAGAAGAACTAACAGACTTCAGACATCTATTTCTGAAGTTAGGGCTGCACAGGGTAAACTAGTGGAGGGGTGGAAGGAGGAGTCAGATGTCACTTTTCTATTTAGTCGTGACAAGAGTGACACCTCTCCAGCTGTCAGCGAGGCCACAACGGCTTAGAGCATTGTCAAGCATTTCTGCGTCAGCGTCACAGCAATCCTGTTAATCTGCATGCTACACATTCTAGAAATTTCTGTGGAGATAAGAGACTTAGCTTGTGCTTGCAGACAGACATTAACACATGCCTGTTTCCAAGAAAGCCCCGCAGAGAACAGGGCACAGTAACGCTGGCAGGTCAAGAGAGGATCACACAGGCTGCCAGGACAGTTTGTGGGCATGTATGTGTGTTGAGTGGAACATTTGCACATTTTCAGAGCAGATTGTGATCTTCATATGCAAAACTACAATTATATGACCATTATATGTGCATTCAGATGTTGAATTTCAATATCATTTGCTTAGATAAGCTACAGTTGTTTGCTTGAGAGACACACAGTGTCCAAAAGACAGACAGTGAGAAAGTAAAAGAGAATTCAGACCTGGTTTAACATTTGAATCTGGTGCAGAGGAAGATCTGTGTACTTTCCTAACAGGCTTTGATGGTTTCTTCTCTTTTACCCTCTCTCGCTCTCCAGGCCTCTGCTTTGGCTTTGTGCTCTCTGCTGTGAAAAGACAGAGTTAATCACTGTTCATCATGGTTATTATTGTTAACTAAAACTATTAAAAACATGCTAACTGAAATAAAGTTGAAACGAAATAAAACATAAATATTAGAAGTAAAACTTTAGAAAGTTGAAGAAGAATAAAATTAGAAATGTTGCTTTGGCAACTAACTGAAAAAAGTTTAAGTTGAAGCACTAAAATTACTTACTGGAAATAAATCAAACTAAATCTGAACTAAAACTAAAAACTGAAGAAAAAAAATTAAACCTAAATAGTAATATTTAAATAAACTAAGATAAATGACAAAAACGCTTAAAATTACTAAAAATTAAAATGAAACAAAGCATAAAAATAAAAGCAAATTCAAAATATTAATAAAAAATATAGTATATAAATCATACGAAAAAAATAACAATGCTGTTCATCACATTACACTCACAACCATGCACATATTACCCACTGATCTATAATAGATTAGTAGATAGTTAGATAATAGATAGTTTTATAAAAACTTTCATTACGTTAATTTCATGTCTCACAGGTATGAGAGCATTAAGATTTGATCGATTCCCATGAATAAGTTCAAACTGCATGTTTCGATCTGTTTAAGTCAATTGAAAACAAGGAACAGACAGAGGGTGGAAAATTTACATCTAAAACTAAATTCCATTTTTGTGAAATAAGAATCTTTACATATAATGATAAAATAACTAAAATGGACTTTCAGGAAAAGAAATGCAACAAATTTGTACCATATGGCCTCTTTAATGATAGCAACTCAAATCTATTGCATGCCAACAGGGAATAAGCAGCATTGTTATGTATACTAATGAGCTTGTTCCATAATGATTTTCTAAGGAACTGTGGAGCAAACTGATGCAATCCTTCCCAATAACCTTGAAGAAAACTCCTAAGAACAGTCAGGGCTGACATGAAAACTTGTAACTATAGCTGTGGCAGTACGCCTGGAAACTCTGAGCCAGTTAGGAGCATGTAAGTCAGCGTCCAAGAGCGGTTTGGATTAAACATGCTTTTTGACCATACTGCAATCCAGTAGAGAAACATGAACTCTGTGAGCTGCATTCAGTGGCAGTTAAAACAGTGATGCTGTCCTAATTCCTGTTCATTACTCATGCTTCATGACTCAGAGGGCTTGCAATGGGCAGTAAAAAACATTTGAGCTCCGTCACATCAAATGGATTAACATTTTAATTCCAAATAAATAAATGCCCCATTCACTAATCTGCTATTAGGCTGAAATAAAGAGGAAGACTCAAATCACAAAACATAATTATAGCACGAGTGATTAAGATCCAGTGAGCTGTTTATGATCACGATACTGTAACATTTTTGTGGGTACCTTAATTATACCACTTTGCTTTAGAAGTATTGGTAAGACTTAACAATAAGTTTGCATTTGTTAACTACATTAGTTAACAAGAACTAACAATGAAAATACTTCTATAGCATTTTTTAATCTCAGTTAATGTTCATTTCAATTGACTAATACATTATCAAAATCAAAAGTTGTATCTATTAATGTTATTTAATGGTCCTGAGCTACCATGTGCTAGCAATAAACAACATTAACTAACGTTAACAAAAATGTATAATGTAAGAAATGTATTGCTTATTGTTAATTAATAAATTAGATAATGCAAACTACATTATAACTAATGTGGATCTTATTGTAAAGGGTTACCAAAGCATTATTCATTGTTATGTTCATGTTAACAAATGAGACGAAATATAAAATAACAGTCTGGAACACCATGTATACCTGTGAGCTGGTGCGTCAGGTCTTTGTATATTTCCCTGCTTAAGTTCTGGAAGTCGTCCTCTGCCCACACTTTCCCATCAGGTGTGCGAATCTTGGTCTCAATGGGGTTGAAGCCTAGAAAACACAGAAGTAAGCCTCTTCTCACTCAACAACCTCATAAAACATTTAACGGATGCTTTTATATTGAGTATCTTAGAAAACAACTATTACTGGGACTGTAGAACTGGAGCAACCTGAGGTTAAGTGCCTTGCTCAAGGGCACAATGGTGATAGCCCTTATCGGGTCTGAACTTACTACTACACAGTTACTAGTCCAACACAAGGGGGGTCATCTTTTCTCTCTGGAGTCAGCTTACCTTTATAAATGGGTGCAGGAGGGGCGGGGGCCACTTTCCGGACTTTAGCAGTAGGAACTGTGGTACCGTGTCCTGCTGCCTCAATACCCACAGGTTGCTCCAGGTATCCCAGCAGCTTGTTTCTGTCCTCCGTCTCTTCCAGATGTTCCCTCTGTCTGCGGATTCTCTCTTTCAGCTTCTCCAGCTTTTCATCAGGTTGCCGTCGTCGCAGGTTCTCCAACCGTTGTGAGGATGCGATTGAACCCGGGCTGGACCTCAGGGACGTCTGGGATGTCTCAGCCTGTAAGTGTGTTCTGGGCCTGACTTCTGACCCTGGTGTTGCTTGATCGGGTTGGTGAATGGCATTGAGAGCAGACAGATCGTTCAGGTAGCGTACAGATGTGCTGTCTACAGCCGAGGAGCACAGGCTGTCCAGGTCTGCAGTCTGCATGTCTCGGGTGTCACGCTGATAGACCAGCTGGCTTAAAGCAAAGTCAGGCTGAGTAATGGCCACCTCTGTTGGTAACGAATGGGCTTCTGGTTCAGAGTGGGTCTGGGACATTGGCAGTGGAGATGCTTCCCTATAAAAGAAAGACATGATTCCGTTTAAACTGAAGATCACGAGACTAGAAGTCATGTATACAACAACTCAGATGGCAACAGAAAAAGTAGGCCTGTAAAGGGAAGTATCAGCTACATGTGTGCTGAAGTTACTGAAGCCAAAATGATGGTTCCTTGTTCAAATGTCTTGTATGAGAAGATCAAATAGCAAACTTAACCTTCAGACACAAAACCTGCACTCATTGACCTCAGCATACTCCATAGTCTGCTCATAACTTTCATTCCTTTATCAATCAGACATGCTGTAACCAAATAATGAAGTTATTACCAAAACAAATATTTTAATCTATTTCCTTTAACAATTTTTTTTTTTTTTTCAAAAAATGAATGAACTAATTTTTCCCCATTCTAAACTACTTCAATGGACCCTTTTCACATTTACGGGGGTTCTCAGAAGCGGAATTCGTCATAGTTGGGTAAACTTCTATAGTGGTGAATGGCAGATGACAGCAATATAATTTCTGTATTCCCATTTGCTCCAAAAGCAAAAGCAAAAATCCATGATAGCATCGAGAGACTGATTAAATTGGTCAGAAGAGAGAAAGATGTCATATTTGCCATCACTCCCTCAGCTGTTGTATCAGAAACACCATAGCAGCAGCGTTAGTTTGTGTTATATTACTTTGATAACTGTGTTGTTTATGTTGATAACTGTGGAAACGTGTCATCACAGTCTGTGAAAAGGGTCCATTCGAGCTGCACCCAATGTGTAGCATCAAAAAACTTTTTTTTTTCAGTTCTGTTTGCTATTACAAACTTCAGCTTTAACACATTAATTAGTTTGCAGATTTTACCTGAATGAAGCGAGTGGCTCTCTGAACTCCACGCCGCTGGGTTTCCTGGCATTACTGTCCAGAGTGCTGTTCCTCAAGGGACTGCGGGAACTTTTGTCTGGACTGCGCCGACTCCGTGTTCTGGATTTGGATCCACTTTCCTCCGCACGATGACCATCTGTAGTAAATACATAGAAGACACGTAAACAATGGAAGAGGCAAAACTTTGAAGAATGTTGTACCATTTTATATATACATACATATATTAAAGAAATAAATAAAGGGGTGTGTGTGTGTATATATATATATATATATATATATATATATATGAAAGTATTTTAAATTTTTTTAGAAATAACTTTATACATTTTGCTGTAGTTCACTTCAATAGTCATGCATTGTGACAACAGAATTTTAAAAGTACAATATTCTTATTATCAAATATGAGGTATATACAAAAATATTGTATTACTGTACAACAATTAAAAACATTAATGTCAACATTAAGATTAGTATCAATTCTTTTGATGAATCACTAAAAACTCATAAAGCTGTTAGTAAATTAACATACTGTATGAATCACTGAATTCCAAGCCTTTACTTTTAGTCATATATGACTTGAAATAAATCAAAAACAGTGTATGTACTAAATGTTCATGTATCTTCATTAACAGAATAAGCGAAGCTAATTTAAATAATAAATGGCTTTTAAAAATGTACCATTAAAAAAATTAACTGCAAATTAAATAAACTAAATTATGACCACATATAAATTAAAAACAAACAAAAATATACCATTCCACAAAACATACATACTGATCTAGTACAATAATATATATTAGGTGACATTAAAAGCATGGATGTATAATATTCTCTAGTGAATTTCCTCTATATGTGTTCCAGAGGATGTGACTGTCTTACCTCTGCGGCTTATTTTCCGACCGCCACTAACAGATGCTTTCTTTGTGTCTAGCACTGAGTCCAGAAGCACTCCAGTGCCTGGTGCAGCCTCCAGACGATTCTCAATGTGTCGTAACTGAGACAAGACCACAATTAGCCATTGAGTCAACAGTTCTTGTGGGGATAATGCTACAGATAGTAAATCGTCTTACAAAATATCGCGCTATTCAATTATATCGTCTACTCGAGCCCCACCCCCGCCGGAGACAACACTGCCGCCAAACAATGTAAACACACATCACGTTGAGTTTGGCTGCACTTTATCTAATTGATAGCTTGCGATTCAGTTAGTTTAATTTAATTATTGAAACGTTAAAAGTTTTACGTTTTACTTTGGTTAGTTTGAGCTTAAACTTACATAAAACAGTAGCTTTGCTGTTATGTTAGTGTTGCAAATAATTTACACATTGCTCTTATCAAATTTGTGCTTGAAATGAATTTTGTTTCATGAGGAGAACTGTTTTCTATTCCTAACCCTACTAACTACTAGTCTATTGAAAACATATAATTCATGCTATTGCATGTGAATAAATATGTGTACGGTAATTATGGGGCTATGTGAAATATAGCTGTCATTTTTCCCCGAGATTATCGATGATCATCTGGTAACTGACTGTTAGAATCGACATCGCGATACTAATGAGACATTGTCAATATACGATAATTTCATCATATCACCACGCCCAGCCCTACAGAGTATATCACTGAATCTTACTTTTTCATTTATTTATGAACAGCTACTTATAATTGCACTTACTGAATTACACATGACAAAGTCTATGTAACAATGTATCTGTTTTGGCATCATAAGTAGGTCAGAACCTGAAACACGGGTTAAGAAATACTCACGGCAGCTTTGGTCTGATTTAGACTGTTCCAGGCTTGAGATATCTCTGTTGAGAGAAAAACATTAACATAAGAAATCACGCAAATATGCTCACATTGATGTTTAAAGTATAGAATTACATAGTTGGACGAACCTCTCCTGTTGTCTTGCCCAGCAAGGGCAGGCTGGGAAGAGACCGAGGCTGACGGCCCCGCCTCACTTCGCAAGCGACTCCACATCGCTATGCCAACCTGAGAGGAGGGGGGGGGGGGGGGGGGGGGACAGGCAAACAATGTGAGAGAAGAAATTGTCTTGTCAACATCTGCCGTCAAATATTGTTTTCTTTGGCAATGGCTTATTGCTAAGATTATCACTAAAACACATGACTTCATTGACAGTACTCTTTGTGCTAAATTATATTTGGCCAAACCACAAGTTTAACTGATTGTTACTAAGATGGATTGATCAAAGCACATCACTATTAGGTTTTAAAGTCTCACCCAAACGTCTCAGTTTTTTCATCAAAGCGAGGGTTGAAGTAATGGTGTACAATTTGTTAGATTGCCTGAAGGCCAGACATATGATGGTCTCCGAGCTTTTCAAGTCATCTGAATCACCCGGTCTTCCTCCAAGCACTACCCTTATAACACTGTGTCCCTGTCCTCGAACGTCCCCAGAGCAAACAGATTCAATGGTCTATTCTAGAGTAAAAAAAAAGAAAAGTGTTTTGTGCAGACTGTCTGAAGCACTGCAACAACTCGCACTAAGTATTCCAAAGGGACACTGAAATCACACCCTCTGCTCAGAACCTTAAATTATATAGTATTAATAAAGCATGCATAAGACATATCTCAGAGGCCTACATGTATTTTCAGACCTATGCTGGAAAACAGAGGTGAAGAGGCATTTAAACACGCTCTACCACTTCTCTAACAGCACTGAATGAGGTAACGGAGATACCAAATGTGTCTGGAATGAGGAAAACAACAACACTTTAAAGTCAGCATTAAATTCTAAATGCATATTATAGACCTTATTGTGAACGATTCATCTGCAATTCTGCATACATTAAATTTTTTTGACCTTGTATTGTTTAATTAAAATGTCATAACAGGACCTTCCAGTGAAAAACACACACTTCTCTCTGGTGAAGTGTGCAGGACTTCTCCAATCATTTAGTCCACTTAATCCCCAACCCTGCAAGTTTGTGTTCATCATACGGCTCCACTTTATAATGCACATCTCAACATCCAATCAACACGTATACCAAGCCCTTGCCTTACATTTTTGTTTTTTAATTATGCTACACTGGGGTGTGCAAATAAAATACAGAAGAAAAGATCTGTCACTGCTACCCTTTATTTAAACCTTGTACACATTTCATGCTCTTTCTTTGCATGTTTGTTAAAGTCGCAATGAAACAGAGGCAGCAATAAGTCTTTTCTTTCGCATTGTTATGAACAATGAACCAGTGAAACAGACCATCGAGAGAGGAAAAATAAATAAAACAGGGACTTGGTTCTATCCATGTTAAAACAACATGCTTTGGACTGGAGATACTGACAGAAACGACATTATGATCTGATTCCTTTTGAACTAATCAACACTTGTTAAAACGAACAAAATAAGCACTGCAAAAGAATCAAAGCTTTACTCGCCTCAAAGTACAAAATGGGCAAAATAACTGCCAAGAAAAGCACAAAACATCCTTTGATTTACCCATAAAAGACCCACCATTCTCATCCATATCCTCTCTATTCAGCTACTCACAAATATAATACACTTCAACATCACTTTCTAAAAATGTGTAATAAAAACAAACACCAGAAAAATAATATTCTCTTCCTGATTCAATTTCATATCACATTTTGGGAATTGAAACTTCATCTAACCTTGTATGCACAGCACTCGACAGTTATGAGATTATAGTTTCATTTAAAAACTGCTCACATGTAAACAAATGATAAATAATACTAATTAACAAGACTAAAGAGAAGGATGCATTTCATGCTTAACACATAATGGACCAGGACTCACTTTCCAGCAGCTTTATTCAGAGAGACATAAGTCCACCTTGTCTTCTGGCCAGCTGGACACATCGGACATCTGGCGATTCTGTCACCTCTACCTGCACCCAGACCGAGTACAAAAAAGGTGAGCTCAAAGTCTTGACTTATTAAACTACCAGTTCATAAATCATTATACAAATCTAACTCACAGCACTTATATTCACACTTATGTCCACAGCGTTAGATAGATTCTGGAATCAACACAGCTAATTACTGAAATTGATTAGCCTCTCAACAACTATTCATGGGCATTACTCTGAATTAAAGGGAAAGGGAAACAACATGACAGATCAGCAGCATCAGCTGAGAGATCAGCTGACATCGCATTCAAAACCAGGATAAAATATCAAGCGGACGCTTCTAAGGGACTCACAAATTGTCCGATCGCATAATACATATACTCTACATTGCTAGAGCTTTGCTAAAAAAAAACACATACAACATAACTTAAGTGGACAAAAAGGATATAAGAAAATACGAACATACATTACAGTTGAAGAGCAACATAAGCATATAGACCTTTATATGAATACAGAATCAGAACTACATTGCTCTAGCAAACAAACAAAAATTATGAGACAAGAAAACATTCATATGAAATAAGTATATAAAGAAATACAGTTGACGTAAGTTATAGCCTAAGTGTCAATCACACAAATAACGTTACAACTTCACGCGAACTACCTTACTGAGGAGAAATCCAACAGCGAACTAAATCAACCAAACAACCGACTCGACGTCTACTTGAAACAATAATTATGTACCTCAGAGAGTTTCACAATATTACAACGAAATTGTAGGCCTATGATTTTAAATTCTCTGACGAAAGTTATCGCTAACAGCTGCTGCTAACCGGCTAAACCATTAAAGCTCGCTAACAAACTTTTTTGCGTTTCTGGGATCAGGTTGTCTTTCGTTAAGCGTCCAGGTCAGAATGTGATTGGTTAATACTTACCTAAAAGTTTATTGTATCTGCTACCCGCCTTTCGGTGTATGTTTCCCGGCTTTAATGATAAGTTAGGACGGCCGTTGGCTAGATTTGACGGTCCGCCATTATCCAAACAACTGTTTCAGGAAGTTCACGTCTGAGAGAAACTCGCGATACTTCCGTAAAGAACGTGTGTTTATTTCGTGGCCGTGTTTGACATCTAGTGTTTAACTAATGGAATTACAACAAAAATAATTTTACTTTGATCCTTGAGATGTGGCACAGATGTGGCATTACATATTTCACCAGTTATGAGTTCAACAAGGTCAACTGGCTCTGAGGTGTTTTTATTATCATCATTATCATTGTCATTATAATTATTATTATTGCGGTTTCAAAGATATGTCAACAGTCACATAAATATTAAAGAAATCGTTTTCATAAGAATAATAATAGTAATAAATGTTAATAATAATATAAAATATTTTTATTGTTGAGGTTATTATAAGAAATAATAAAAAGTAAATAAAAATATGTATTATTATTATTATTATTATATTAATAAATAACAATACTTTTTTATAAATTTGTAACATTTGTTGATGTTACTATAAAAATATTTAAAAGTTAATACAAATATTAATAATAATAATAATAATAATTGTATTGTTGTTGTTATTAGGCATATTATTATTGATAGTGTATTATGGGATGTATAGTCTACACTAGTTACAACAGGAACTGCTGTCACTCCACTTGTCAGTATTTGTCATGTCAGTGAGGAGCACAGTTGTGATCTTGCCAGCATGGAGCAAAGAGCAGGATTTTCGAAAGAATGAGCATCTTTTTTTCTTTAGCTTCAGGATTGCCCAGAGCAGGGTGAAGTGGATCCTTGAAATCAAAGGATAGACATGAAGCCTAACCACAACAATTGGTTTTTCATTTCTTTCTCCAATAAAACCCATTAAATAAACCATGTAACACACCACTCATCCAAAACATAATGAGGACCAGACAGAAACATTTTATATTTTCAGCTTCTGCCTCAAACAATGCAAGAAATAATTAAAAACTATGAAAGAAGCAATTTTTAGCATATATTTCACCCAAGGTGGGTCACACATCAACCATAGGCAAGCCCTGAAATGGCATAAAGGAGAGGTGAATATCAAGCAAACATATTAACAGGAAACATATTAAATAAAAACTATTTAAATTACAGATACATATAGCCTACATCTTTTGCACTCTTTTGAGGCGTTGAATTTACATAGAAAACAGAAATTTATTGGAAATATCGACAAAATCAAGAACAAAATGGAAAATATTGTTCAATATATATTAATAAAGCTCATTCAAGCTCATCAACTGAATTTCCATATTGAAGAACCTGAGCAACAACTCAACCATACACAGATTGATAGTCTACAGTAACATAACAATTGGTTTGAAATTTCTTTCTCTAATAAAACCATTAAACAAGCCATGCACTGTGTAATAATTCATGCATGGGATTTCACTTACCCAGAAAACTAATATTTCCAGATTAGACAGTCCTCTTAATAATAGCATATAAACCGAGCTGCTGACCATTGTATCATTGTGTTAAAACCATAATGTGAAATATTTAATAATTGATGTTTTCTAATTACCGAGACAGTTACTCTCGCCCCCCTCTGGTGATCTAACCTGTCGTACTCTGTTTGAAACTGGGTATTTGTGTTCAGCACCCGCAATCTCTCCAGTACATTAACCATTTTAGTGCTGTATCAGAGAATGCGCGCGAGAGAAAGACAGATGTAGTAGGCTACTTACTCGCTTAACAGAAACATATTTTCAGAATACGGGCACGGCAGAAATGGAAAAACGCCACTCAGTCGCAGGTGAATGTGAGGAACAGTGAAGGAAACTCTGCGTTACGCTATTGCGGTGATGGAGCCCAGACTCAGAGCACTTGTAGCTGCGCTCCGTTTATCTGATGCTGGTAAGCTTATGTTTTTATTATCGCTCATTATCATTATACATAGCCTAGGTATTAGCTTGATGTGTTTAACATTGCCACCCACTCGAGATTTATAATTGCAATTCTTACAGATGTTTTGCTGGACGTGTATTTACATTAGATTGTCGTTAACTTCTTGTAAGTGTTTTGATACAATTATTTTTGATTCATTTATTTATTTGTTTGTCATTTTTGTTCATTTTAGTGGATCTACGTGATGTGCCTTGTTGAATCATTAATCAAATCAAGATGTCAAGAAAATGATATTCTTGTTTGCAGAGACGTCAGTCGTAGCCTAAGTATAGGCTATTTAATGAACCTGCGTAGTTACGATTCCAATTCCTCTTTAACAAATCTTTTAGCTGGCCAGGCTACTTTTGAGTAGGCTATAAAATATTTTGGAAAAGAAGAAAAATTCTTATTGCATTACTGCTCTTGAAGCCTTTGATGAGTTGAACTGATCATTTGTGAGTTACAGATTTAAACAGAAAAGATAACACATTAGATGCTTTTATTTAGTAAATACAGAAAGTTTGACTTTTTAAATGACTTTTCACTGACTTTTTAAAGGCGGTATATTTGCCCTATAGCTATATAGCCTATTGAATAACAACACTAAACAGACAAAAATGTGTTATAGCCTAACATTAGTTAATTCATAGCCTATTTGTTTTTATGAAACAATAGGCCTACAAAAAATCGTGTAGGCCTACCTATATTTAACTACACGCAACCAACCAGTAAGTAGCCTACACCACACTGATTTAAATGTCCATTTAAATGCCTAGCTACAACTAATAACTCGATTCGAATCGGACATTACGAAAGCAATTGCTTATGGTTCAGTAAGAAATTGATCATAAAGAACCGGCTCGAGTCAAAGGTGCGATTCGAGCGATTCGAGTCACCAAAAAGAACCGCTCACAAGAGTAATTTGTTCGAGAGTCGGACTGGTAGCGTTGTATGTTTTTGATTCACTAAAAAGAACCGACTCAAACGAGTCATTCGTTCTAATCAGACTACACAAGTAGGCTATATATTTATATTTCACGCGCAGCGCAGTAGAGTAGGAATGTTGTAGTTTAGGCAACGCTGACTGTACCCGAACGTTGAAAATGCAGTTTACAAAGGTAGGAAGAAATCAAATCATGTTCGAATGAATATTAACGAAACATCCTCTACTGACAATTTTAAAGACAGAATGCATTTGTAGTTGGCGATATCCGGTTCGACGGTTAAATAAAAATGGCGTCTGATAGAGCAGTTGAGTAAATTAATTCGTATATGTGGATACAATATTAACTGAATGTTATTTTTTTATCGTTCCATGTCACCATTCGCTTTACTGTTGGCTCGCTACCCCTCCCCAACCCCCAGTAGGCCTAGCCTACACAGTAATGTTACCCTAGTAACGTTACTAAGTTACCTGACTATCGGTATTATGAATGTGACTTCCGCTAAAGTGTTGCTCCATGTTGACAGCGTTTTGCGCAATAAATGCCGCTAAAAATGAACATTCTGCCGGGAAACGCTTTGTATATACATTTCAGTAAATACCAGTAATGCATCATATCAAGGATTGACAAGAATCAGTGATTGAGGCCATCTAACTTTATCGCTCCACGTTGTATAATTACTTTTAGTTACACACAATATTGAATAAAGATAATGTAAGTAGTTGCTTTAGTAAGAAACTATTCATTATACAAAAATGAAAATTTAAAGTGAATATTTGTAAACCAAATAAATGGACATTAAAAGAATAAGAGCCGCACCTGTCACTGACCATGGTTCAGTCTATGTTCATTTCTAGATAGCATGAGCAAGGTCCTCTCAATGCACATTGATTCTTGGTCAGGGAACAAGGTGTTAGTCAATACAGGTTCTCTGTTGCAAAGTAGATAAACAGACATCACCATTTTTAGAGTCTGCACCCCAGGTTGTGCTGTCAATGTCTGTGTGCATTATGTAGTGCTGTTTGGAAAACTACAGAACTGCCACATCACTCATTAATTGTACTGACAAATGGCTTAACCCCATTCAGTTATCACTGCATTATTTATTACTTAAACAGTTACTGGAAAAATGATGCAATCTTCATTGCAATGCATCTTAATAGCAATTCAATTCACTTTTTAATTTGGACAATAATTATGGCTGTTGACCAGTGGGTTTTTACTTTTTAGTCTTTACAGACCAGCAAAAAAGTGTCCTTGGTAACACAAATCACGATATAATGATTTTCACTAGCGCTGTGTATTGACACAAATTTCACGTTTTAATTTGATCTGATCTCAATTCATAAGCTTTCAATTTTATTTCAGTTGCTAATTGAATTCAGTTTGCAATTTGGAATACAATACATGCTGATTTTTCTTAAGAAAAAAAAAATATTTTTCACCCAATGCTGTAAACTAGACCCTGTGGTTTAAAAATGAAGTTAATGAACAACTGATTTGTTTGCAAACATTTACATTGCAGAAAATGCCGTTTTTTAATATAATTTGTTTTTTTTAAATACAGCAAAAAAGTTTAAATGGTGGCTATCATAAAAAAAAAAGTTATATAAAAGTTCTTTATGATATTTGTTTTAGATTTTAGTTTTACTAAGACAAGGTGAACATTCAATAGGCCTGTCACAATCATGGATTTTGTGCTGACGATTAATTGTCATACAAATAATTGTGATTAACGATTTAATTCTGTTTTGTTCCTATCACTTACAGTTTGGAATTGTATAGAATATTATAATAAAATAGGCCCATATACTTTAATGCTGTGAAATCTTATAATATAATATAATAAAGTTTTCTGCCAGTATCCTAACATAATATAATGCAGTCTGAACACCTTTGTGAAAGGAACACCTTTGATTAACTTTGTGTCCTTCACAACAGTGTTTTTTATGTTCTTTGGCAAAATGTGAAATAAATTTAAACTGCACAATAATGCGGTTGCGGTTATCTTAAATAATTGTGATTAAATCGAAAAACCACAACCAGATGATTAATCAGTAATCGTGACAGGCCTAACACTAAATAAAACCGTTAGGCTATCTACTAAGACAGCTCAGGGTGCCAGCAGTTTTAGCATCAGAGTGATTCGATGTCTGGGTACGTCTTTTTCCACTTTGATTTCCATGAAAGCTGCCTGTGAAGTCACCAGATGTCAATGTTCCTGGAACTTGTCGTTCTGATGTGCCGAGTTAAAGAGGCTTGCACCAGACATGCAAAAGGCTTCAGAATGTCTATTGAAGTCCATGCCATTTATCCAATTTTCTGTGCACGTGTGTATACACCACAGTTGTGCTTTGATCCAGATTCCCGAGTGCACAGAGTATGAAGCAATGTGAATTGCTCTCTTATACGTGTATGTGGCGGATTCTTTGTTTGTTGTCATGGAGACGAGGCTTGAAATTCAAGTTCATTGTTGTGTTCCACTTAAGTTTTAATTAAGGATTTTTAGCTTTCATGGATCGAGCATCATTTGATCCCTCAGAACTGGACTTTTGTCTGTTCTTCATGTGACTGTGAAGGCATGACCTTGTTGACAACAACTTTTCGTGTGACCTCAGAAATGTTGTTAAGAAACGTTGATAGAATTAATTAATATCCCACAGGGGCATCTGTTGTTTATGAAGACGAAAATCAGGCAAAAAACCTAATTAAAATGAGATGTCTTTCAAAGGTATTTTGCTGTTGGTGCTCTAGAGAAGATATTTATATGTAACAAAAGATGAGCAGGAATATATTTGACTTAGAGGACAAAATTAGGCTGTAAGTGAACACTGTACAGTGCCCATCTCTCAGACCACAATAGAACATTTGCAGAGAGTTCAGTAGCAGCTCTCTTTTCACATTCACAAGGCTTTATTGTAAGGTGGTGACTGCACTAGAAATTTCTGAGTAAAGCTTTTTTCTTTAAAAAAAATTACTAGCAGAGAGGATTAAAGGTGCACTAATGGCTGGAATTCAGAGTCTGACAAGTCATCGATTATTAAAGCATATTTTCAGCATAATTAGCCCCTGATTAGTTTTGAGCTTGTTCTCTCCGTCTATTCTGTTGTGAAAGTCTCAGCTCTGTCCACTGAGGAAGTCGCATACGTCTTGAGCTGTTTAATTCGAATGCACCTCAGATCTTCAGCACCAGCGTTAAAGAACTCAGCGTGACGTATGGAGTCTCATTTTCGAAATGGGCGAAGCCGTCACGGTGACACAGGCCATTTAGGTGACTTGTCAGGGCTCTCCAGAATTCAAACATGCCTTGTAAACGAGGTCTGTTTTGTTTCTAAATGACTATCCTATACTGGCTTTACAATTCACTGAATGTGATACCTCTTGCCACCTTGAGCGTGGCTATCCTTTGATAGCGACTCTCAGAGATAAATAAGATAAATTGACTTGTTATGTGCACGAAAGACCTATTTTTGAGTTAGACAATAGCATTAGCAACAACATGTTTATTTATCAGGGGCTGTTCACATAGGATGTGTTCTTGTGTCCAAAAAGCCTCTGCAAGAGTCTTGAGGTGCATTTTTACAAGTTGTACAATTTTTAACATAACCCGCAACTCGTGGCAAAAGATGTGGAGAAAACAAGCAGACGCATTGCAACGATCAAAGACATCCATCTAGTGCAGGAGTCGGCAACCTATGGGATAATCACTGGCACCGACCTGACAATATTAGCGAAAGAGGTGAATGTATTTCATTTAAATAAAGTTCCTCGAACTTGCATATGCATGTACATTTTGAGGTAATCATTCCTCATAGTCACACAGCCTGTTAGAAGCTACTAAACTGTGCTAGTCAACAGAAGCACACAGCTCTGAAAAACCATTAATGTGACTGGAGGATCTAGTGGATGCATATTAATACCAGGGGTTTCCAAACTTTTTTGACTGCTCAGCTCCTTAAATGTAAAATATTTACTTGAAGTACCCCCTGATATTATAAGTTAATACTTCAATAATGTAACAACACATTTGCATATTCACGGTTTTCTGATGTTGGTTAATGGTCAAATGACATGCAGGTAATAATTTTCAGTAAATGTTTTTATTTGGTTGTTTTTATTTTAAAATTAATATGGTAGGTTTGCGCAACTTTGCAAAACATTATATTGCAATTATTTTGTCATATATGAAGATATTAACAGTGATATGACATTTCATCTCATATGAAAATGTTGCATATTGCTGCTGTTGACATCAACTAAGACTTATTTCAGGGTCTTTATTATTAAAATGTATTTATTTTATAAAACTAATTATAAAAATTGAGACATGAATATAATACTGATGTAAATTACTATTGCTCTGTAAAACAAAAAAAAATATTTGATTGACACGCGTTGGAGATTAATATTTTGTAAATAAAGTGGTAAATTATTATTTTTTTTTTGCAAACAAAGCACTCGCGTCACCATAAAATTGAGGTTAAAAAACTGGAGTCAAAAGGATTACTTTTATGATTCTTTACTACCTTTCTAGGCCTTGAAAGTGGTAGTTGCTAGACTGTCAATGGAGGGACATAAAGCTCTCAGATTTTATTAAAAATATCTTAATTTGTGTTCCGAAGATGAACGAAAGTCTAACGGGTTTGGAATGACATGAGGGTGAGTAATTAATGACAGATTTTGAATTTTTGGGTGAACTAGCCCTTTAATATTGAGCCTATATCTTATATTCTTCATTTTGAAATGTTCAAAGCCTTGAACTTTTATTTTGGTGGAATACTGGTGAAGTTCTGTAAACTTCTGCCCACAGAAATGTTAGAAATTATGCAAAAAAATAAAGTGAACCAAGTGCACATTGCATTCCAAAAATGCACATTAAACTCACAGCACATACAGAGATGGAGTTCGTGAGAAGCAGCATTTACTGTGAACCGGAACCATTAAAGGATGACATGATACGTGCATTTGAACCTGGGACCATGCTAATAAATACCCATGACCTCATTCTTCTTAAGAAACTATTTCCAAGGACACTTTATGCCCTCGCCATATTTCCCAACTGCTCTCAGCTGTTTCGTCATGCTTTTTGAAAGGCAGTAAGGGTAGATCATTATGTGTTTAGTCTTGCTTTGTGTTCACAACAAAATTGATGCTTGTTGTTCAAGGCAACCTGGGCCCATTCTATTAACAGTGGTGATAATTAAAAAGCATAAAGTGCAAATGAGTGTAATTTTCCGTGGTTGATGTAGTAGACTAACGGCAGGGGATGGGCAGCATTCTTTAACACAGGCAATTTCCTTATATTTATGTTTTTTCCCCCCGTCTCTATTTAGGATTGTCTTTATCTAGCTTAAGTATGAAAATGTGAACAATATGACTTGCATATGTAGTAGTGTGATTACAATGTTATCCCACGGGTGTGTAAACTAGATAACTGTCACCCTGTGCTCATGCAGGGCTACTATAGCTGCTATTATGCTCAGCTGATACAGAGAAACAAAGATGTTGTTACTCTTTCATAGCTCAGGAAGACAAGGATATATTTTGTCTCAGATGATTCTCCTAAAGCTTTTTAGGAAATCAAAATAGACACAAGTGAGACATGGTTGACATAGTGGGAGTACAGAGCTGTCCAATTAATATCAATAGCAAAGGTCAGATAATTTGGTCCTGGAAGAATTTGATGAAAAAGTTGAAGTTATAATGAAATTTCTCACTCTTGATGGCAGACTTTGGTATCTTGACAAATCTAAGCACAATTTGTTAAACTATTGAGACCTTTTTCAAAAATGTAGAGGAGAAAATTTTGAGAAGCATGACTAAAAGGGATAGTTCTCCCAAAAATTAAAATTACCCCATGATTTACTCACCCTCAAGCCATCCTAGGTGTATATGACACAAGCCTTCTGAAGTGAAGCGATGCGTTCATGAAAGAAAAATATTCATATTTATAATTTAATCGACTAAAATAACTAGCTTCCGGCAGACGGCCTACGCAAGTCGACTTACGCCAAAAGACACTTGACGATGTATGATGTAGGAGTAGCGTAAGCTTTAATGCCTCTCGCGGTTCAAACAAACAGGGCTGGGCAACAAACTCAAGCTCCTCCAACATTTCTCTTTTAAAGTTCTTGTTCTAGACTTCTAATTTGTGACTGGTGTTTTGTTTTGCTCTATCCTCTGCGCTTCCGCGTTCGTCAATGCGTTATTCGTCAGGTCAAGTGTTAGCCTACTCTTTTGCCGTGAATCGACGCGTACGGCCGTCTGCTGGATGCTAGTTATTTTAGTCAATAAAGTTTTAAATATGGATATTGCCAACGCATTGCCTCGCTTCAGAGGCTTTTATTACCCCCCCGGAGCCGTGTGGAGCACTTTTATCATGGATGGATGCACTTTTATGGACTTCAAAACAGAAACGGCCATTCAATGCAATTATAAAGCTTGGACGAGCTAGATCATTTTTTAATATAACTCCAATTGTATTCTTCTGAAAGAAGAATGTCATACACCTAGGATGGCTTGAGGGGGAGTAAATCATGGGGTAATTTTCATTTTTGGGTGAACTATCCCTTTAAGTCCCCATTTGCTTGCCAGTTGAATCATTGCTGTCTTTATTTTAATTGGGAATTATGATGTATCATTGTTATAGTATTTAACATTATGAAAAGCTTCCTCTGTCATTAGTTTTCATTAAAATTATTCAAAATATCATGCTATAACTCAATGCTAAAAATATTTAAAGGTGCTGTATGTATTTTTTTATTTTTTTTTACTGTACTAAAGCACAATAATAGCATAATGTGTTTGCAGAGATTCAGAAAACGTGCCACGTTCAAATACTTGTTTCTCTGAAAAACAATGCTACAGCCAGTTATTTGAAACGTGTGTTCCGTCTAGGAATGTCTGTTTTTGTTTTGGTCTGTGTGATCCCGCCGACTGCCAATTTACCCAATAGTATTTCGACACCCCAGGTTACCAGTTGACTAATTTGCAGCCATGGAAGCTAATGGAAGCTACAAATCCTCGGCAATAAAAAACATTACAAACATATACATTAGTTGATTAACTGGTTTGTCACTTTCCATTGCCGGTTCGGCTCGTTCCTGTTGTGTGTCTTTAATCTTGCAACCCGCGTAAGCGTCAAGTCTGAGGAGGATGGGGCAGGGGAACAACTCTCTCCAATATTTTGAATTTGGACTTAAGTATTTCAACTACTACCTGTCAATATTACATACTGCACTTTCAAATACATTTTTTTACTGTTTTTTACTGTTCAGTTTTTCATTATTCAGTTGTAGCTGCTGAACAGCATAAGTCTGCTTGGCAAACACATCCTTTATATTGGTGTGGATACTTTTTTGGCTCCTTCAGGACTCAACATCTTCATCTTTTAATTGATGTATTTCATTTTCTTAGTAACCTCAAAAGAAGTAAAGTGTATAACTGCAGGAGGTCAGGCTACATCTGGCTGAAAGCTTTTAAGTTCTGTGTTGATGGGCACTGAAACCTTTGTGACTAACACTGAATTTGTCTATCATGTAGCTTTCCAGGAAAGGATACAGCTTTACCAAGTACATCTAGGCAGTTTGAGATTTAAAGTCAAGCGTTTTATCATTTTAAAACATTTCCGTCTCTGGCAGTGAATTTTTATCTATAGTTGTGGGTATTGATCAATTTTGTTAGAAAGTCGGACACATGACGGTGATTAATATGATTAGCCTTTGGCTTGACTACGTTATCAAACAGCTAATAATGTGTTGCTAAATTTACACAAACTGTTTTCCCGTTCGCCAATAAGCATCCTTAGAAACGCTTTGAAAAACTCAGAACGTCAGTGGAGAAAGGCATAGTTCACCATAACATCGCAATATTCATCTGTCCGCCCGCACGTTGACGTGATTAGTTACAAGTTAGTTTGTGACGTCAGAAACACCAGTGATTTCAAACCGCGTTTTTGAGACTCTCTTTGGTTCACTGCAGTTTTAAGGAGAAAATTCTCAGCAATGGTGTTGACTTCACTTTCTGTCGCGACATTGTGAAGCATCGCAGACACGGCGTCGGTTGTCGTCCACTGTATGACAAACTATACGAGATTAAATGATCGATTCTTGCATCCCGACGGCCATTGTCGGCTACAAATCACCACGACACCCCACGTCAAACGGATCGTGCCAAAATCGGGCTGATATCGTGTAGTATGTGATTATTTTGAGATTAATCTCAAGGGTCAGAGGTTTCAGTGGAGTGAAAATGGATCCCTGTCTCAAGAATGTGTCTGTTCATTTTAATGGGTGCTAAATGCGCAGGCATTGAACCTTATAACGAGATTCTCCACCACTGCTCAGTAAAACGGCAGCTGTAGCACGCTGTGAAGGTTTCAGTGGCTATTCTTATCTTCCAACACAGTGGCCTTCATTCCAGTGGCTCCTCAGTGCCATACAATATCGGTGGACATTCAAAGAATTGTGCTGTTTTCTCCTTGTGAGCATGCACTCAAAATATAAAAATGTTCAATGAAATTAATTAAATTCAGGGCTTTTTTTTACACACAGTTAAATTAAGCCTTTTAAATGGATTTTTTGTTTGGATTTGTTCTAGTCGTGTCATGTGAACTTGAAATTAATTTGCTTATAATGCAATAAAAATGTGAAGGACTGAGTGAGATTTGAATGCAAGTCCCTGTCCCACCACTCATTGTAGACCATGTGTGCTCCACCTTTACCTTTTTGAAGAAGTATAGATATTTTTATTACTACTGTACTGAATGATGTCTGAGTCTTTGTATTACTGGCACTTCTCGTGTTTATTGCCTCTTTAAGATGAATTGCTTGCTGTATTCCTCAAAAGTCACTTTGGATAAAAGTGTCTGCTAAATTAATAAATGTAAATTTACATTTAATTTTTTTAAACATTTATTTTTTTTCAAACAATGGTTTATATGGAAGTTTATTTCAGCATACATGAATAAATGAATTAATTACCATATTTTAATTTCGTAGAGTACTTCATTAAATAAACATGGGAGGATGATGTTTGTTAAAAAAAGGCACTCAAATCAGATTACATTGTGAAATTACAGCAACTTGCAGCAAATTCCTGTAAATGCCAATTATAACCCACGTTTCCTTCCCTGTGCCTGTGGAAGACACCATTTTCTTTTAATCAGTTTTTTTTTTCTTAACCCTGAGCTCTGTCTTTCCTTCCGTGTGTTTTATCTCCCTTTCATTATCATTTCTTGTTTACTTTCCTCTGCGCACAAATATATTCTTTCTCTGGTAAATAAACCGCCTCCTCTAAACAGCACGGGATGAGCCGTGTTCTCTTCATCATCTATTGCAGCTCAGCGAGACACGCACAGACACGCTTCAGTCACCATACTACAGTAATTAGACACATGCTCACTGCTGTCTCTTTCCCCCAAGCTCCATTGTTTAGGGACTGACAGGTGCTGTGGCCCAGGTGAACGTAGAGATGAGTTCCCGCAGATGGGTCGTTGCCCCGGCTGACGTGAGCACCGGCCAGACTTTAGGTTAGACTCGTTTCTACTGGTCTGCTTGTCAAACAGACAGCACTTCATACCGTTTCAGTCCGCCAGCAATGAGTCATGTTCATTGTGAATGTAGCAGAGGAGACAAAAAAATAAAATCCTCTCCATACAAGGCTGTTTAGTCTCTCTCTCTATTCCTCTTATGGAATATAGTTTTACACAAGAACAGATCTGAAGAAGAGTTAAGCTTGCATGTGCTCGGATTTGGGATTCATAACAATAACTACTGAGCTGACTACTTAGTCATCACCATCACACTTGTAATCTGGATGTTACAAAGCAAAATGACGTTATGTTATTCTGAGGCACTGGTGCATGTGTCACAACTCAGAAATGGCTATATTTCCATATCTATTGTTGACTTCAAAGGCTGTCAGTCCAATCAAATTATAGACCTGTTGAGTGACACCCCTTATCTTCAAAAACCATTAATCAAACTGTGTTAGGTCAAAGAGAGTTTTTCTTCAACCCTAATTAAACGCACCTGGATTAGCCAGTTGTCATCTTCAGAGTGTCCCAATGTGCATATTACACATCCGAAATAGTATGCGAGATTAGAATAAGTGTGTCTGAAAGCATAGTGTGAGTATGCCAAAAGTCCTCGGATTGATTTTTGGTAGATCCGTGGATCTCTAACGGCTGATATTGCTCGCTTTGGAGAAGGATTCAGTACAGATCTACAAATATGGTGGATGTGTGTGAGACCGACATTTAAGGAGAGATGGCATGAAACTGAGGGTGTGATAGTCTTTGGGTTCGTCTCAATTAGCATTCAGTGATCAGGAAACCTCCATTTTAAGGGCTGTCTCAGTTGCAAAATCTTTCCATTGCACTGAAACGTTCACTCCCTAAAAAGTCCTACAATGCACTGTGAAAACTAGGGAGCACTCACTATGTTGGAAAAGAGAAGGTGCATGTGCACACCTTCTTTGCATTTTCTTTGCGTTCCCTTGACGGAAGTTCTAAAGCGTGAAACATAAATAACGTGAGCCAACTTACTTTTCAATTTGCTTAAAAGCCTTTGTGGTGAGGAGAGTTTTTTAGGTTGACAGTTAAAATAAAAATCTTGTATGTTGTTAATTCATAGTCATAGTTAATTCAAAGCTATATGCGGTGTTAAGTTTCCTACTGACTTGCAATTGGATTGTCCACTTTGAGAACGTAACGTTTTGTGGAGCAATTAGCGTTATGTGGTGCCTGTAATGTTAGAGAAAATGCACTAAAGTGCTCTATTGCTGGCTAGTACCCAACTTTAAGAGATTTAGTTGATTTACTTTATTCAGTCAGTCAGGTTTTTAAACAATTTATCTGAATAGAGTTAATTGTTAGGACACCCATTTCCAACTGAAATCATGGCTATCCTATTTATCCATTTGAATATGTAGTCTGTAGATAGTAGACAGTGATGCAGTTATCTAGGGTTTGGAACAGAGCTTATATATTATTCTATTCTAAAGTGTCTTTTGACATTGATGGTCTCTTTCTCACTTTTCTCTATGACGATAATAATAATGAGGATGATGATGTCGGTGATGCCAATCATGGCTGATAAAGCTATGATTAATCCTTCACACACTGTAAAGTACCAGACAAAAAAGGACAAAAACAATCCACAGTCCAATGATTCAGATAAGAATTTGAATAAAAACCTCTTCTTTTCACAGCCGTTTCATAGCTGACACACAATGCAACCAAAGCTTGTGTCATCCAAAGCATAGCCTATTGCCTAGTTGTTTTAGTGTATATTTTCAGCGTCTGCCATTTGTGGAAATTGCACCAACACTTAACCTCACAATTTGTTTCCTGGTGAATCATGATAATTCCCTCTTACCACCTCAAGCTTGTATAAATGTAACATGTTTACCACCTTGTCGTGTGAAAATAACGGTATTGTATATGCATAGTGTAATCGTGTGGTATAATGCAGTAATGTCTAAAAACATGCTTCTTCAGTGATCGAAAAGTGAAGCTGTTTATAAAACTGAAATAGTCTTTTTATGGTAATCTGAATTGCCCACTCATAGCATGGTGAAATGACGCCATTGAACACAGTTGAACAATTCGGAGGAAACAACGTCACCGTGCTAGAGTACCTCAGCTGACACATTTTGACAGACTCATTATTCAGCTGACGGAAATGTGCTTGAGACCATTAACACTGACCATTTTTTCCTCACTCAGTGGTTGTGTGAGAAAAGCTCTTTAATTGTGGTTTAAAACACTGTACTTGGAAAAGAGCTTAGGCTTTTTGCTAACAAGCATGAGAGAGAAGATAGCAGACTTTTTTCCGTTTACGTATTTTCTGTAAAATAACAAAAGTACAATGTTTTTACCTTGATATCCTTGAAGTGCATGTAAAGAAAAAGTGCTGCGTCTGAAATCTCTATAGTATAGTACGTAATTGGTTTGAAACCAACAGTTAAAAAAGTATGTTCTATAAAGTATGAATGTGTGTAGAATTAATGAAATTTGAACGTACTACATCTGCCACGTTGTCATTGTCATGTAACCTACGGCGTCAATAGCGCCGCTTCTCCTCCTTTTCATAAATCCTCTCCAATGGCCTCATGGGATATAAAGTGTCCATCGAAGTACAATAGGTCACCCCAGTACTTTCCGCCCACTGTTTTATGAAAACAACATAACAGTACAACAATTGTTTAGTACAACTACAATTACAGACTAGTTGAAACTTTGGATTTCTTATTAAAAAATATATTTTGTGTCATGTATACTATCTCAATTCAAATTAAATTCAAATTCAGGAATTGAACTGGAATTGAAAAGGTATTCTCACACCCCTGGTAAATACCATGGTACGTAAACATAGTAATAATCCATTGCCATGGTATATATCAAGGTACTTTTTTGATATCCTGATATTAATGTTTTTTTTTTTTATTAGTATTCTCTCTGCAGAGTGATTAATTAAATATTAAATGTGATTGTGGTCTTTGTAGAATTTTAGCTTGTTTTCTAGCTGTATTTGTGTTCTTTTGCATGAGATGGAAATGTTTCCAAGAGCTGTGGAGGTTCAGAAGTTCTCATTAATGAGATAGAAATGGTCCAGTGCTGATGTTCTCTTCACATCCTGTGGTAAAGCAATAACGGGAAATCAATTTCATCTCCTGTATTTCAGGCTATCTCTGTTGACTCGAGCTCTGATAATACTACCAGACAGGCTTGCTAAGTGTCGCAGGTGATGAAAGAGGGCAGGAAAAGAGGGGGAGGACAAAAAGGGATTTTAATGCTTAAAAGGGATTTGTTCAGGGTAGCAGGTGTTTGCAAAGGTTATACGCACTTTTACCCTCACCTTGAATTATCCAGCGCTCAGAGTTCAAATTCCTCTGAAAAGCGTAAGGGCATGCTTCCGCTCTCTCATCCTCGCTAACACATCCGGTCCACTGTTTTAAGTGTTCAAGGCTCTAAAATGGTTCTCTTTTGTCCGTCTTGAGTGAGTTTGGATAATGTCGATAATATCTTGTTCCCATTCCCAACCCACCCGGGCCAATTCAAAAACAGGACATTTCTCATTATTTTCTCTCCCTTCAATCTCACTTGAGTAATTCTTTCTTGTGATAGATTCATCTGATGTTCACCCGCATTCCTCTTTTGCTGATATCATTGACTGTTTTTGAGAGATGCGCCATATATTTGACAAAAATGTTAACGAAGAAAAAGCATGTTACATTTCCTTATGGAGTATGACTCACTAAAATAAAAGTACTTTTAAGGTGCCGGGTAAACATAGACAGCAGGAAGGAAAGGTAAACAATACTGATACAAAGAATAACCCCAACCAACTGTGTTCCTCCTGGTCCAGGTGCAGCTTGTTAGCTATTTGAGTGGAATATTGGATCTGCGTCATTTACTGCCATAAATTACTGGAGACGCTCTGCTGTGCTCATATTTCTTGAGATTTACTGTTTGGTTGTGTTGTTTCTGTCGGAATCTCATGGAAAATAGAGAAATATATCGCTATAGCAATGTGTTTACGTGTGTTTTAAATGTGAATTTCCTGTGTACCATTTGTATTACCTTGGCTTTTTGTATATGGTACTACAGTGATACCAGTTTTTTTTTTTTTGTTATGTATTTTTTTTTACATGTACCATGGTAAAACTATTGTACTTCTTGAAGCAGCTTGGAGTACTGTGTAAATACCATGGTATAATTTAGGAGCACCATATTATGAGAGACACCAGGGCCAGTCATATGCATAAAGATGTATACATTTCATAAATGTCAGGTCAGGGCAAGTTGTCAAATGTGTTTTAAATGTTTGCATTTACTGTAACTGCAAAATCTGTTAGCCAGAATGATGACTTCATATTTTTGTATGTTACCTTTTACATTTTCGCTTCTTATTATTATTTTTGCTTTATTATTTTAATTTTAAAATAGGCTGTTTAATGGCAGGTTGTGACAGCTTACCCATATAATCTGACAATATACCACATTATTTGGGGCATGTTGTCACAAAATGTCAACAAGTGTTAAATGAACATTATTTTAGTTACTGAGATATTAACTTACATGATAAATATTCATTGGGAATAAAAAGTGTGATGACTTGCCCCGGTCCCTTTCAAATCAAAGGCCATGTTGTTATCTGACACCACAGTAGTTCTACAGCACATTTTATAAATAAACTTATTTAAAAAGTACTCCCAGGATGTCTGAAACTTCAATTACTGTCATTGACTCATCCGTTTGAAAACAATATCAGTGGTATTGTTCAGATGTGTTTAGTTCAGGGGTTCATTTACTGCAATCATTTAGGACGGTTTATTGTAGGAAATGGACTCATTACATCCATAATTAATTGAGAGTTTGCCACAGAGAACCTTTCCTGGTTTTTGTTTTTGAACAAATGCATTTTTATTTCTCAAACATTTCTTCCTTTTTCATTTATCAGAGAGTAATTAATGGCTTTTGCTGAAACTTGGCACAGGCAGGTGTATGCTTTTCCCTCGCCGTTGGAAGCTCTTATTCGTTATTATGCAGCTGCAATTAATCCCTGCACTTCCGCGTCAATACGAGGCCTGTCATTAACTCACCAAGGGTTAGGCTACAGCGAGACTCACAACTGGGCAGAAATTTAGCTTCTGAATGGAAGTGTGACAAAAATATCTTCTCACAATGGTGGGATGTGAAACTGAAGGCTTTTGCATTTTTTTTAAAAACATTTTTTTTTAATGTTATTTGTTGCTTATGGTGAATAATTTTGATTGATTCAATTTGAGAAATCTCAATCTGGATCTAGATTAGATCATTTAGGATTCTGTTAAATCACAAATAAAATCGCTTTAATATCTTGGTTGACAGCAATGAGATTAATTCGAGAGCTAATGGAGCAAGTCTTCTGCCTTTAATATTTTTCTTTTGAGGAAAAAGAGGAGAATAGATTGCATTGTCTCAAATTCCAAAGTTTTTCCATCATATTCTTTCCAAACCAGGTTAACTTCTATCCGTTTTATAGCATATTTCTTATTATTCTCCTATTATTGCTGCTTATGCTGCATTCACACCATGTTGTAATTACCATAGTCTCAACATGACACACATGACGTTATATTCTGAGCTGTTCAGGTCCTCGGACTGGGATTATGCGTTTATATAGCACCACAATGAATCTGCAACGGTCAGGTGGTACAGCAGTCACATTGTACAAGTAGGAGCTCTCAAACAATTCCCATTTTACAAGCTGTAATTATGAAGGTAATTATGACATGGCGTGAACGCACCTTTAATATTTTTGTGGAAACTGTGCTACATTTTTCATCTTTGATGAATAGAGAGTTCAAAAGAACAGCATTTATAATATCTCTTTTGATCAATTTAATTGTGTCAATCCTAAATCACCAGCCCAGTCACCAGAACTACACTTCCAAACATCCCTTCTGATCCCCACCTGCACTCAGTCATCCATCAACACACCTGCCACAGATAATCACTCATCACCCATGCACTGGCTCATTATCTCCCTACATAAGCAGTCACGCTCCTCATCACAGTTGTCTAGTCTTGTCGTTCAACACTGAACTTCCACCTGACTACTTGCCTTCAGATTACCTACGCGTGCATCGAACTGTTCCGTCCTTTGTCTTCTGTTTCTGCCTGACTTCAGTCCTCCGGTCACTTCTCATCTCAACCTGCAATGGATAAGACCTGTCACTCACTTGCCAGTATCACCATAATGATCTGCTCTCTAGAGACTCACCTGCTAACTTCATGCCTGTTATTCAATAAACTCTGTTCAGACGTTACCTGTGTCTGCATTCTTCTGTTCCATGACAGAAGACCAGACCCAACAATGACAACAAAAGCCACAGTATGAGCCTTTCCCTCAACTCTAGAGATTCAGTGAATCTGCCCATCTCCATTTTTCAAGATGATTGTCCAATTGAGAGAATTTCTTGAACTTTCCAACTTGGTTCCATGGAATAATGGTGCCATGAAGATCATGTTTTGGAGCGGATTAGACGACCATCTTTATCCCCAGATACCAGCGCCATGCTACCACTTGTTTCCTTGAGAGCTATTGATTATGTGCTTTGGCTAAGTGGTTTTTCCCTCACTGTTGGCAAGGTTGAAGAAGATGCTAGTTTCATTCATTAGCTCTCTCTACAGTCCACTCCAGCCATCCTGGCATCAGAGGTTTTGTCCATCGAGCCACCAAACACCACTGAACTTTCCAAAGTACTTCGCCATCTTCACTCCTCATGCGAGCTCAAGAGTCACCAGCAGTCATGGCCGCCAAGCCAGAGTCCAGTCTTCCCTCTAGCCTGGAAGATGGTATCGAACAGTGCCTACCTGGGAGCGAAAGTTGCAGATCCTGTGGTTATTTCCATCTGGAAAGCCCTGAAAAAATCTGCCCCTCTCAGAACCCTACATCCAGAATCCACTTCCAAATCCATTCCAGTCTGTAAAATTCCTGAGCTTGTTCCAATGAGAGGAATTCACCAGTCCTCTAGCCCCTGAAGCGGAGTCCGGTGACAGAGGGAGGGTTAGGGTATTCGTCTCCAGCCATCTAGTGTCAAGGCCACAGAGGCCAATCCTTCCCAGTTCCCTGAGCTTACCGGCGCCTCCCTGACTCGCTGTATCACCAGTCCCACCCTGGAGGCTACCCTTCCTGCTGGCACCGTCCTGGTCACCTGTTCTCCCCACTGGCTATCCTGTTAAGCACCAGGGCAATCTTACTTGCCCTAAACTTTTGTATAGTAATGTATCATGGTTTCCACTAAAAATAGCAGCAATAATAAGAAACAAGCTATAAAACCGACAGAAGTTAACTTGGTATAAAGAATATGATGGAAAAAATGAATCACAGTTTGAGGCAATGTGATGCATTCTCCCCCTTTTCCTCAAAATAAAAATATAAAAGCACAACTATTATCAACAATGATAATTCTAAGAATGATTTCTAAAGGATCATGTGACACTGAAGACATGGAGTAATGGGCGCCGACAATTCAGCTTTTACGTCACAGGAATGAATTGCATTTTAAAATATATTTAAATAGAAAACAGTTATTTTACTTTTTTTTTTTTTTTTTACTGTATTTTTGATTAAATGCAGCCTTGGTGAGCATAATAGACTTCTTTCAAAAACATTTAAAAAATCTTAATGATTCAATGATAGTGTATATTCTTACTATACTGTATATCAACAATTGTCTAATTTCTTTCTATTTATATTTCTTCTGAGAAATCTTGGGAGAAACATTAGACAGAGTTGATCTAAAAAATCCAACACAATTTCTTTTGAACTAGAGCAACCTCTGAGCAATAAAATTTACATAGCTATGTCACTGAGATAATAATATCCACATTTAAACAGGATTTGCCTTTTTTTTCTACTCGCCTAAGGCTAGCATCATACTATATTTCACCCTTATTAGTGTTTGAGATAATGTTGGATGTGGGCCACCATGGTAAATATAACACCAACACCCCTGCATCCTTCTGCAGCTGTCAACCGCTGCTCCATTTTCAGCTGGGGTTTAATAAGATGCCACACCGCTTCTGCGTAGATTTGCGTGATGAATCACAGAGCTCTGAGCGCAGGATCAGTTTGTATTTTTCAGTCACATTGTTTTACTCATTGTCTTACTAATTTATGCCCTGTCAGCTCTGGCTTCATGGTGTCTCCATGTTAAAGGGGCCAGATGATTAGAGCTGGACGCTGCAAACAAGGTGCAATGAAGAAGAACAGATGCACTGAAAATGTATTTTATTTTAAACTATAAATGGCCAATACTATTTCAACAGTAACAACAGTAATCTATAGAGAATCCTCATGGAAAAATAGGCAATCTGCTATCAAAATGTTTAAGATTTCATGAAATCTGCTTTGCAGGACTGCCAAAGTTAATGTTCAACTATGTATGTGTATATATGTGTGTGTGTGTGTATTTATCTATCTTTTTTAATTTTTTTAATTTTATTTGTAATTTCATTTTTAAAATAGCTATACAGTTTTTTTTTGTTTTTTTATCTTTCTTACTGGGGGTTTCAGGGCACTGCTTTAGATTAATATTTATGGTGGAAAGTATTACATTTATTTCTTTTCAGGTTTATGCAATTATCATTACTTTAATAGTGGGTATAATAATATAATTAAATCTTTTTCAGATAATATTTTAACAAAAACAATAATTTAATCACTTGTTGTTAAAAACATTGTTTTGTAATGTCATGTCATTGCATTTACTGTAGGAAGACTGAGAATTGTGGCACTCTTGTATTGTTAAATAAACTCTAGATATGTTTTGACAGATTACTATAGAAGCTAATATGGAGAGGACACATGCATGAATGAATTGTTTAATAACATTCTTTTGCATGATTTGTGACCTTAGCTGGGATTTTATTACGATTTAATTTGTTTATAAGCTGCATAACTGATTCCCTCATTAGGTTATTGTGACTAGAACATTGTCATGATTTTTAAAGGCTGCCATTGTCACTAAATTGTTTTAGTGGCAACGCATTAAACAAGCATTGGTGGCAACATTCTTTCTACAACAATTAGGGCTCCTTGTGAATGAGACTGGAGGGAATATCTCATTAAATTAGTGTCGCATTTGACAGTGAATAAGCTACGGATGCTAAAACTCTTTCCCTTGATGCTCCTGGCATATCAAGGCTTTGTTAGTTATTGATATAGTTAATAGTAAATGTGTTTTTAAAGTCTTTGCATGTTGATGACCTCATTTGTTTGCATGAACAGAAGATCAATGGTTCTTTTTTTCTTTCTTTTTTTTTTTACTGTTCTTCAAAATGTAATGTAGCCTATGTTTGAATACATTTGTCAAGTTTTTATGACCATTGCCATTTAACCATTTAGCCACCATTTAAATGTTTATATTTCAAATATTATTATGTAATTATAAAGTTAGTATTGTTCTTTATAAAAACTTTCTTGTGTATAATTTAAGTGTTTGTAAATAAATCAATTAATTTCAACCTTTAGTATTCTAGTACAATTGACTCCCTGTAGTTTACAGCATTAGTTGAATTTTTTCCTTTTAGTACTGCACCTTATAGATACCCCAAATAATCGATATTGAATCGCAAGCTTGTAAATCGAATTGCAAGCTTGTGAATCTAAATTGAATCAGATTGTGAAATGTGTTATTCATTTTATAAATGTACTAGTAAATGTTGAAATTAACATTAACTAAGACTAATAAATGCTGTAGAATTGTTCATTGTTAGTTCTTGTTAACTAATGTTGTGTATTAATGTTAACAAATGAAACCTTACTGTGAAGTGACTTTTTCCAGTTTCTAGAAGTCTCGCTTTTAAAATTTATATCCAGGTTTTTCAAGACCATCGAAACCCGAATCGGAAGCTTGTTTTGTCTTATTTAAAATAATTTGAAGTCATCTTGCAGTTTTTTGAAAGCATGATGAGGCCCCCTAATTAATTGTCGCCTTTCCCTATTTTCTCTTTTAACAGAACGATGCTGAGAGTCTGGCCTCAGGATGTTGGAATTGGGCACGTGTTCGGTCAGCGCTCAGACCCTCTCTGACCGTAATGCCCTGGCAGTCCCGTCTTTCGGTCAGGGCATGTGTGGCGGGAGCACACCCCCGCGATGTTTTCTCCTCCAGCCCAAGGACCCGGAGAGCTGGCTCAAGCACCGGGGAAACCTAGAAGACGGCTCCCTCTCCTGTTCTCTCCTGGAGCCCCAGAGACTGGCTGACAGTTTCCTGTACCATGCATCTAGTTTCGATACACTTTACGTCCCCCACGCCCACCCGGTGGGTCTGGCACCATCCTCCCTGGATCTGGGGGGGTCATGCGAGGGGGCGGCCGCGTTAGGCTTGGACCCCGACATGCCCGTCAGCCCGAATATCATTAACAGGCGCAGGGGGGGACTTATTGAACAACGGGACATCATTAAAGCACATCAGGCGCACAAGATCCAGAGCACCCCACAGGCCCGGCGCAAGGAATGGGAGTAAGTGGCACGTGCATACACACAGCATGCAATTGAATTAGCTCTTCGCACACTTCGTAGAAGTTTCTTTATTTTTAGGCTCTTATTGGTCACACTACTTAGAGAAATACTTTACCCAGAGATGAAAATTCCATGTTTTACTCACACTCATGTAATTCAAACCGGTAAAAATAATACATTTTTAATAATACTCTGGTTCCGCTGTTTTTGCCATTTCAATGAAGATGCTTCATTTAAGCTTCGAAAAGCACCATAAAATTATAATAAAAGTGGTCCAAATGAGTGGTGCTCTATGTTCCAAGTCTTCTGAAGTCATACGATAGTTTTTTATGATGAACAGACCAAAATGTAGGATGTTATTCACTTCAAATTGTGTTCATTAGAGAAATAGAAATGTCTGATTCACCAACAAGTTGTCCTTTTGTGTTCCATGGAAGAAAGAAACTCATATGGGTTTGAAACCACATGAGGGTAAATAAAAAATGATTTTAAGATTATTAATTTTTGGGAGAATTCCTTTAAGATAGCTATAACCATAAATAGACAACATCTGCCAGTCTCATACTGGTGTTGTGGCATTGTGGAGTAACAGTTTACTTCTGTGCCATCATTGATATCTAGTGTTTGAATTCAGGTGATGACATGCTAAGAATCGGCCTCTTATGATACAAAGCCTTGTTTCCACTTATAATAGAGTGATGCATCATACAGGCTGATATATATCGACATGTATTTAACCCCTCTTTTTTTTAAACCTTACTTTTAAATGGTAGTGTATCACAGTTATCTAAAAAATATTAAGCAGCTGTTATTCACATTGATAATAATAAGAAATGTTTCTTGAGCACTGAATCAGCATATTAGACTGATTTCTGAAGGATCATGTGACACTGAAGACTGAAACTATATCTGCTGAAAATTCAGATTTAACATCACATGAATAAATTACATTTTAAAATATATTAAAATAGAAAACACTTATTTTAAATAGTTATAATTGTTTTTACTGTATTTTTAATCAAAGAAATGCAGCCTGTGTGAGTATAAGAAACTTCTTTTAAAACATTTAAAAACTCTTACCAACCCCAAACTTTTGAATTGTAGTGTATGTCACAGTAATATATCAGTCATAAATAAACCTGTTCTCCAGAAATCAGCATCAGTTATTGAAACATATATCAGTCGACCACTTTCACAGTGTAGGTCAGATTATCATGATTAGATTCTATACAGTATATTTCGGGTTACAAGCCAATATGGAGGGAAACATGGGATTCCACATTCATTGTGTTCCATTGGTGATTTTTAATATTAAACAGTTGGCTTTGTGTGCTTTTGAGGGCTAGTCTTTATCCTCTGCTTTTTTCATTAGGACGGTGTGGGTTTTACAGTTGTTAAACCAGGAGAAAAGGGGGCTGAAAGGAACACTCTGAGCTTACTTGTTATCGCTGACTTATATAGTACATGTCATAACACTGGGAAATTATAGGTGTGTTGCATCAAGAAAGATTTTCAGTAGAGTCATTTGAGTGAAAAGACTATATGAGCAGAATAGAAAAGACTTTTTTTCTTTAAAGAAGTAACAGTTGCAATGGCTACTTTTCATCTCATAATAATCCATACGAGATTTTCGTTATAAAAAAAAAGTGATTTTATAGTCTAAAGTTCTAGTTTATAGTTACTCTATAGTCTCTTATTTGATAGACTTTACGTATTAAAGTCTCTCTATTTAACCCTTTACATATTAAAGTCTCTCTATTTAACCCTTTAAGTGGCAAACTCAGGAACAAAAACTGCATTAAAAAAATATTTATTTGCATTTCTTTGCATTATGAGCTTTTATCAAATAGTTCAGATGTTCATTAATGGGTGAAGTACATTTTTTAATTATAATCAATCACTTTATTTGGGGTAAATCAGACCTGCTACCAGTATAATGCAAAATAAAAAACTTCTGTATAGTATACCAAAATATTTTAACATGATACACACAATTCCTGTAAAAATACATAAAATAAGTGCATGATTTTAAGGGAAAGTTCACCCAAAAATGAAAATTCTGTCATCATTTACTCACCCTCAAGTTGTTCCAAACCTTTTCTGCTGGGCACAAAAGAAGATATTTAGAAGAATATGGGTAACAATTAAATGCAAGTCAATGTGGCCCATCAACTGTTCTAAAATATATTACTCTTTTTTTATATTTTATTTTTCATTTCCGTTCAGCCCACAGAAAATGCTTAAATTTGAAAGATTAACAATTACGCTAGATCGGGGTGAGCAACTTATATGACATGGAAGTGCCATTTTAAAGTTTTCTTGGTAATCACTGTCTCATAAATGAATTTTATTATACTATATAGAAGTAAGAAGTAATATTACAAAGCATTAAGAGGGCAAAAAACAACAGAAGCAGACCAAAGTACATCACCACTGCAGCACGTCCATGTGTTTGAGTGACTAAAGAGAGAGAAAGAGAGAGCTGTGTCTCACAGTGGACATTGCATTTCTGAAATGATTACCTCTCATTTAGCTTTAAACACATTATGAGGGGCTATAATGACCCTAACACCCCTGAGACACGCTTACACACTCTCACAGGCTCCAGATACACTAGATCCCGCTGAGCTGGTTTGTTCCCTGGACCTTTCTTTACTTAAATGCACCCTAGTGCTGCTGATGTACTCTGGGACTAAATATTTAAACAGAGTTGGGAATGTGTCTAAAAGGCATTTTATTAGATAGGATGGTGGAGATAAGAGGAAACATCAGAGTGTAATTTAGAAAGGCATTCCAGCGTTTGATTTGTGTAAATGAATGAAGTGCTAATGCACGGTACTGTTCCCGCAGAATAGAGTATGTGTGGGTTTACCTAGATGTACTTTGTGTGTGATATGTCCTTATTTAGGCTAGGTAAACATGCACCTAGCCTAATTTGATCTATGAATCAAATCTCTTTGACAAAATAATCTGTTGACCTAATAAGACAGCATAGCACTGTACACACACTGTGCACAGAGAGCTGCTATTGGGGCATTTTGTCACAACGAACTGCATTTCTTTGCAGGGGAATAATCGCTTATTTTATTATTATATTATTCTTTCAGGGCCCCATGGCTTTTTGTAGTCAAGACTGTCTATACATAATAATTTAGATAATATTTTTTGACTATTCACTTAGTTAAGGTTTATGTTTTTCTTCTATACAATACATATAGAAGAAATTTTACATTTAGGGAAATATTTTTGTCCTACCAATGCAGTGACTTTACCTTAAGCTGTTCATGAGTACAGGGTTTCTCATCCGTCTAGCCCTGCTGGATAATTAAGAAGACTTTTCAGCTGTGAGTTTGCAGAGAAGAAAATGAATGGTCCACACGGGAGGTAGTAGGCTATAAATTCTGGCCTGGACTCGACTGAAAATGCAGTTTGTAAGAGAGACTGCTGCAGATAATCTTTTTCTGCCAGTGTATATAATAGAGTGGCTTTTATATGCAGTATAGCCTAGCCTCAGATGTTATGCCCACAGGCCGATGAATATAGCACATAAAATGAGAAATACTTTGGGAGTTTCAAATTAATCATCTGATTGGTTGAATTCTCTAGGATTTCTGTGAGATGTGTGTCTCGCGTTCTGGACCGTCACATGGAAACAAAGCTGTTGTGATGCCAAACCCCCTTATGGAAGAAAGCCATTGTGTTTATAACTGTGACAATGAGCGTCAAAAGAATGTGAAGTTCACACCATCATTGTTGCGACATTGTTGCAGTAAACTTGCACAACATTCCTGAATGAATTTCACGCTGATCTGTTATTGTGGGGACATTGACTTTACATTTTGGCCAATGAAAGCTGCTAGCTACGCGAGTCTTAAACGGTTAGTTTACAAAAAAATAAAATAAATAAAATTCTGTTAATTACTCACCCTCATGTGGTTCCAAACCCATAAGACCTTTGTTCATCTTCAGAACACAAATTAAGATATTTTTGATGAAATCCTAGAGCTTTCTGTCCCTCCATAGACAGCTACGCAACTGAAACTTTGACGCTACGCGTTGAAAGGCTCATAAAGAGATTGTAAAACTAATTCATATAAATTGAGCGGTTTAGTCCAAATTTTCTGAAAAGACTCGGATCGCTTTATATGATGAACAGATTGAATTTAGGCTTTTACTCACATATTTGATCAGCGAACATAAACAGAAGCTCAACCGAACCTGCTTTTCGCACGAGAACAAACCTCTTGTGGAATTTCAAATGTGCTGCTTAAATGCTTGAAATAGCAAGAATGAGTCTGAAATATGATCAGAATATGTCGAAATGATTCTTTTAACCTTTTGCATGATATAGATGAGCAACATTATGTTTTGTGATCTGTTTCCATCCATCTATGAAGCCTGTCACGGTAGCATTTCAACGTGACTACTGTAAGGTTACATATGAGTCATAGCTCTCGGAAAACATATGCTTTTGTCCTCCTTGAGCCCATATGTAAAAGAGCCTATGCTTTTTCTGTCAACAAACAGAAACATTTCTTTATAGAGGAAAAGGTTCCTTCTCCTTTTTCTCCAGACAATGGAAAGACACATGCTATTTTTGTTCTTTTCAGCCCTTAACACTAAAGCCCTATTCGCACGGAATTAGTATTACCCCTGGACCTCTGTAATTAGGAAATTACCCCCTGACGTCTGTGTTTTTGGTGGCTCATTCACACGGGCAAATAAATGTTCGTAATTCCCTCGAGTTTACGGACTTTACAGCGTGCGCCCACCCATTCACACTTCACTAGCTGAACGTGCTGAAACGAAGATTGCGCTGTAGTATTGCAATTCAAAAAAAGAACTTATTTAAAACCAATTTATTAGAGAAATATATTATAGAATATCATAGTATTGTATAAATATATAATATATCTTCTTTTTCTTTTATTCTTTGTCCATATTTACAACAAGCCTGCCTGAAGAAGGTATTATGAATACTGAAACGTCGCGATAGGCTTGTTTTTCTATTCATTTTATTTGGTTTATTTCATTTTATATCATTTTTACTCTTTCACACTTTGATTTCTTGAGATAGCCTACTTACAGGATGGACGTCTTTAGAGGCCGTGTGAGACAAAGTAATGCTCCACGATACAGACTACTAAGTTACACTACCACAAAAAGCGTCCAAACTTTCCAAAAGAGCTTCCATGTTGCGCCAAAATACTTAATTTGACATTTCCATGACAACGGTCCGAGTTGAGCTTCCGGATCACGTCTTTACTGTAGTTTGTTTTCTCTTTTGCAGCACTTCATAGTTTTTATTGGAGAAAAACTATAATCGGATTGGAGTAGATCATATCGAGAGATTTTATTGTTAATATAGTTTTAATACAGACGTAAAATGGACTGTTAAACGGCCCATAATGGTTATTACGTTCTTTAGAAAACGATAGGCTCACAGAAAAACAGCCCAAATCACAGACATGGGGATTCGCACAGGACTGGTATTATCAGAGGACCCATGTGTTGGCCAAAATACGGTAGGTAATTTTCGGGGGAATTTTTACCGACATTTTTACAGACTTGGCAGATTCGCACGGGATAAAAATCACAGACGACCTCTGCGATTATTACAAATTACCGGAGGTCCCTAGGTAATACTAATCCCGTGCGAATAGGGCTTAAGATGTTGAAGAGAGCATTTTATTTCTTATATTTGGTCCAAATTGTTCAGACAGACATTTAAGTGAACTAACACTGCATGACTGTTGTGTGTGTGTGTGTGTGTGTGTGTGTGTGTAAGTGAATGTACTATGTGACTGCGTGGGAGTCTCTGTTCAGTTAAGTAGCAGACAGGAAAAATACTAAGCCTGGGGAAAAAAAGTTGCTGTCACAACACAAGCGTATGACATCATGTGTCATTTCACACACATGCGGAGACAATTGGGCTTCGCAATATGTCTTGCGCTGGGCTATTATTGCCACTGTCTCTACAGATGCCTAATGGTTTGTTTCTGCTCGCTTGGGTTGCGTGATTAAGCACTGTCAGGATAATTCAGCTCATGATGGTAGACAATAGCACCGGTGCAGTCAAGAGTGACACAATGTTTTCATCTCCCATCAGACTTTACTGTATTCAAGAGGCACAGGTCATAGGCATCGCCATGGAAACCTCATCGCTGATTGCGCCAAAATCAAAACTCTCGAAAAGTGGATGGAGCAGATCTTCGAGCCACCATCCCCATTGCCTCCTTTCAAGATCTAATTAAACCTCTTACTCAAACTGATCTTTAGCCCTCATTCTGTGAAACATGGGAGGCTTTTAACACACTTTACCCAGGCCTTTTCACGCAAGCGTGCAACGTGTAAGCTTGTTGCCTGGAATTCTTGAAGAAGCATAATGATTCCACCATTTAATGTCACTGTATGGTCCTCAAATAGAAAGGCATAGGTATTATTATATTTAGTAGTAGTAATAATAATATTGTCTGTAGATAATAGACAAGTCTGAATTCACAGAAATTGATTTGACCCTTAGTTTTGGAGGATTCTATTCTATTCTATTCTATTCTATTCTATTCTATTCTACAAACCACTTGTCTTATGTATGGTCTTGGGATGCAGGAGCCTATCCCAACATTTCAGGCTGTAGTCAGGGAAACACCCTGGATGAATGGCACCCTGGCTAGCCCATCACTTTTTATTTTGTTTTATTTTGTCAAAAAAACATGAAGATGATGCATTGACTTATTTTTTTGGTGGTTAATGTGAGGAATGTTTCACATATGCCACCTCATGCATGGAGTTCTGGAGAAAGAAAAAAAAAAAATTAGGTGTCCTAGAAAATGTTTTTGTTTTGTTTTTGTCTAGATGGGTTGTGTTATAGCATTAACGGTCAGAGTATAATTCTTAAAATCAATTTAAGGCATGCATTTGTTGCAGTTCATCAATCAGTCAATCAATAATTTATTTCTAAAGCACATTAAAAAACCTCACAAGTTGACCAAAGTGCTTTACAGACTCAACATTTCAACAGCATTACACAAACATCAAACGACACAACAAGACACTCAACACCACATGTACCTAAGAACAGTTAAAAGCAGCAGAAAATAAATAAGTCTTCAACATAGATTTAAAACCCTCAATAGAGTCGCAGGATTTGATATATACAGGGAGACTATTCCAAAAAGGCTCGATCTCCCTTTGTTTTCAACCGAGATTTTGGAACCTTTAAAAGCAAGCTTTGCGAGGATCTTAGTGGTCTGGTGGCACAACGATGCTGTAATAGATCAGAGATGTATACAGGGGCTAGCCCGTGTAAAGACTATTAGGAGGACCTTGTATTGCACCCTGTACTCCACAGGGAGCCAGTGCAAAGAGGCCAGCACTGGAGAGATACTAGAACGTTTCCTGGTGCCAGTTAGCAGTCTGGCCGCTGCATTCTGCACTAGCTCAGTTCATTTTAAAAGGTTATGAGCATTTTTTTTTTTTTACTAGCCAAAGCCAATTTTTACTCACATTTTGTCAGGTACTGCTCTGAGACAGATCCAAATGCAGTTTATTTAATGGGGACAATCCAAACACGTAATCCAAAGTACAGGCAAGGTCAAACACAGGCAGGCAGTCCAATCAAACAAACAGGCAGGCAGGGAACACAGGCAAAAGGGTAATCCAGAGACAGGCAAGAAATCCAAAACCAACAGACATAGGACCAGGAAAACGCTCAGAGATGCAGTGTAAACAACTAACAAGACTTCGCAGGGAATGACAGAAAGAACCAAGCTTATATAGGGTGAGTAAACAAGATGATGAGACACAGGTGAATGTGATCATGGCTGATTAGTCTTGGTAAAGGATTATGGGGAATGGAGTCTGTGGATGTGTGGTGATTGTCCGGGTTGGAGTGCCCTCTGATAGTAATTCCGGGCACTCTCACTGGTGATCGTTACAGATTTGGTGTTCAACAGGGGTTAATTTTGGACCCTCTGCTCAAGACGTCACTGGAAGGAAGACACATTGTAAGATAATGAGAGCTGCTCTTAAACAGGGTGGGCAGAAGCTGCTGTGAGAGGAGAACAGTGTACAACAGAGACCAAATGACAGACAGGCCTATTTTTAGAATACATTCATGAAACAGAAAGAGATACTCGCACATACATTCATGAAACATAGCTGCACAGATACACACACAAGTAAATATACACAAATTTCAAATTTCCCTATTGTGATTATTATCTGGTCCCCTGTAGGTTTTATTTTTAATATTGTTGTGAGGACATTTGCTGACCCAGATGCACTCACAATCATTTATGAAAAACACACAAACGAGCTTAGAGACATTCATGATAAACACTCAAAGATGCATTGCACTCACAAACGCTGATAAAAACACACACACATTGACTCTGTATTGCCCTTAGCCTGTGTGATCTTCCAATAGGAGTCAGGGTCGTTCATCCAGGTGGAAGACAGGTGTTCTCTACCGTGGCCCTGTGGCTGTGATGTGTTGAATGGAATGGCCCTTGGCGCTCTGCTGTCTCCATCTTTCAGCATCATTCTGTGCTCTGACCAAAAGCAGAAATGCGGCAGAGCTTGTGTAGACATCTAGATGTTGGGTGGAATTTGTGTCTCAGATGTCCACAATACACTGTGACAACGGTGCATGATAAGAATGTAGTAAATGTAGTCGATGTATCAGGAATATTGGGAATGATTGACATGTTCATTGTCATAAAACCAGTTTCACTTTCTTTTCTGTTTATACATTGTTTTGAAGCAGGAGTTCTCCAATTGATTGGTGCGATTTTGATATATCTTTTAATATACACTACCATTCAAAAGTTTAAGGTCCGCAAGTTTTTTGTTGTTGAAAGGAATTAATACTTTTATTCAACAAGGATGCATTAAATTGATCAGACTTTTATAATAAAAAGACTTTTATATTGTTACAAAAGTTATTTCAAATAAATGTATTTTTTTACTTTCTATTCTTCAAAGATACCTGAAAAAACATATCACGGTTACCACAAAAATATATATAAAAAAATATATATGATAATAAAGAAATGTTTCTTGGGCAGCAAATCAGTATATTAGAATGATTTCTGCATGTGACGCTGAAGGCTGGAGTAATTATGCTGAAAATTCAGCTTTATCATCACAGGAATAAATTACAATTTAAAATATAAAAAATAGTTATTAGAATATTTTACAATATTACTGTTTTTACTATATATTTGAAACTGTAATATACAGGTGAACATAAGCGACTTTTTTCAAAAAAATAAAAATAAATCTTACCAGCCTCAAACTTTTGAACAGTGTATATTTTTATTTAATTTTACCTAAAGAAAAAATACAGGGGGGAAACTATTTAAACAGGTATGGAGGTTTATATTGCGATGCTAATGGTGTTTTTGTCTCCAAGGGACATTTAAGACGCATTTAAAAGCATTTTTACCTTAATTTGTTCTGTTCAGCCTATACATGTTTTGCTCTCAACAACCAGCAGAGTTTAAATGTCAGACTTGTTTGTCAAAGCTGAATAATTTATGTTGACATGTTGAAAAGGCCTATTCATCAGCCTGATCTGATGTGTTTGTCAGTCACAAAAGGAGGAGAGGCAGAAATGAAGAATGATGTGTCTAGATGCATGAGCACAGTCTCTTATTTGTCAATGTGTTTTTTTTTTTTTAAATGCACCAAGCCACAGTAAAAAATTATTTCTAGATCTAGTCAATAATGCTGAAAAAAGCTGAACTGCTATTTTACCTGCTATTTTAAAAGTTTGTGGGAAATTCTAACAACAACTTTAAAGTAATACATGTAATGTGTCTTGATGCAGCATTTCTGTTATAGTCAGAAGTTGAACCAGCAAGCATAATAGGTTATGTAAGGGTTAATGCCCGACGAGGTGTCCATTGTCAGGTATTAATGGACGACGGTGAGGCGTGAACCATCCGACGCGCAGCGGTAAACATTACTTAGGTCTCTGAGCCAACTCTCAAATATGGGCACCAACTCAGATTTCCACTTCTGTAAAATTGCTTTTTTTGCTAAAATCATGCATAATGAAACAGCCTGTGATAAATATTTATTTCCTATACTTGAAGTATCCCCAAAAATGTCCACTTTATATGCTTCTAAGAGAATTTCAAATATATGCTGCCAGAAAGGTCAGATTTTATGACATGACCAGAAAGCATGAGACAACGTACCTTCTGCGATTTTACATTTGTTACATGTAGAGGATACATTTGGGTAAATCCTATCTAATTTGGTCCTCGAATAATGAAGTCTGTGGATAACTTTAAATGGGATCACAGCATGTCTAGCATTAATAGAACATTCATGAATTTTATTAATTTTTATTAAACCCATGAATCACTAGACAATTCTATAGCAAGTTCCTTCCCCCATTCTTGCTTAATATGAACAGTGTTCGTGTTCACCTTGTCTAGTAATAGAGGATAAAAAAAAGAAACAGCACCTTGTTCCACTGGACTACGATTACTTAGTGTTTCGAGAATTTGATGTATTAATATGTTTTCAAAGCCTATGAAATGTTTCCTTATAAAATCCCTAATTTGTAAATACCGGAAAAAATCTGTAGATAAAATATTTTAATTTAAGTTGAGTAAATGAACCAAATTTATTATCAATATACAAGTCCCTTATGGAAATTAAACCCCTTTGCTTCCATTGGGAGAAAACCTTGTCATGTAAGCCTGGAGTGAAGGCATGGTTTTTACAAATTGGGCTGTCCAAATATATATGTGGAAGATCCAAAAATGATTGAATCCGCTTCTATATTTTAAGGGAATTATTTATTATTAAATTCTCATTATAAGACCTTGATTCAATTTTTACTGGACTATTCAACAAAGCTTCTAAAGATGTCTTCCTACACAAGGTTCTTTCTAACCAGACCTATTCCATTATGTCCCCATTATTCTCTGGAGTTTGTCTCCACCAGGAAAGGAACTGTAAATTAGCGGCCCTATAGTAACATCTGAAGTGGGGAATACTAAATCCTCCTTTTGCTTTTGGCTTCTTTTTTGGATGTTCTGACAGCTTTATAATTCCATATAAATGAAATAATAATAGACTCTAATTTTGCAAATAGCTTGACAGGTATCATAACTGGAGAAAATTAAAGAAAAAACTAAAGAAAATAAATATGAAAATCGAGGGAGAGTCACCATTTTGATTGCGTTGATCTTTCCTGCCATAGAAATAGGTAAAGTCTTCCAAAAGTTTAATATTATCTCTTAGCTGATTCATTTTTATATGCCAATTTGCCTTGAGTAATGCATCTGCCCTCCTTGTGATTGTGATTCCCAAATGTTTAAATGAATTGTGAGCAATTTTAAATGGGATAGAATTTTTTAAAAATTTTGTCGATATCTGAAGTTAAAGGCATTAACTCACTTTTGTCCCAATTTATTGTGAAACCTGATAATATGTTAAACGATACTAAAAGGTTCAAAAGAGGTGGAATGGACAATTCTGGCTTTGATATATACAAAAGCACATCATCTGCATATAAAGATATATATTGGGGTCTATCATTAATTAAAATAGGGGCGATTTCAACATTCCGCCTAACACTTTCTGCCAAGGGTTCCATCGCTAGTGCAAATAGATACAGGGAAAAGGGACAGCCTTGATGTGATCGTTTAAAATCTCCCCCCATAATCACATTAGACAAAGTATCGTCAGCCATTTTGTCTAAAACCCGAGATAAATCAACTTAATGTAACGTGTATGTTCTGTTTTGGTTTCGTTTTCATTCTGTTCCCTGTTCTGTTTTGCCTGAGTTCTGTTCCCTAGTTAGTTTCCTTGGTTATTAATTAATCCCACACCTGTCCCTAGTTCTGTTATTCCTAGTTCTATCATTTATGTTTGTGGCTGTGTTATACGTGGTTGTGATTATCTTTCTCTGAAGTTTCCCTGTGTCAGTTGGATATAATTATTAAAGACTGTTTGTTTTTTTAATCTCGATCATCATGTGCTTCACTACAGCCACCCACACGTGACACGTAATCATTAAGCAACAATATTTGTTTTGAAAATTTTAATTGATTTTCAGGGGCATTGTTAACAAGGCCATATTCTTTTCAAACCATGTAAAAAACAATCCACAAACACAGTGTCCATTAATGTCAAGTACTTCAATTGAATCAGTTAACTGAAATAAAACAATACACGCTCTACTAGAAATGCACTTTAAATAATTGTTTGGTCTCTCTGTCCTAACATACACCAAACCCCATGACTAGATTGGCCTAATATCATGAAATAGGAATACCATTAAATGCATTTTTGTCCAAAGCACTGGTTTATTTCTGACCCTAGTTCAGTCCCATTTGCCCTTTTCCCAGAAGGCATTGGGGGATTCATAATTATGGCTGCCGTGTTTGCAATGTTGTTATTGATTTTGTCACACTTGGCAAATTGTTGACACTTCAGGATGCATTTGCGTTTTATATAGCAAATGTTTAATCCTGTGTTGTGTTTTAGTATTGTGTGTTTTGTCTCATGAGTGTTCATGTCTCAGTAGTTTTAACAAAAGCAGCATTTTGAGTTCCATGTACATTTCTTATAGAAAACATTAACTAACTCACATATTAAAACATTTTAAATCATCGAAATAAAGTTACTTTTCATAGAACTTTATAGTACTATAAAATAAAAAACAAATGTTTACTTAGTTACTTAAAATATAAGTAATTGGTGGTTAATTGTAGACTAAATGATTTGCCTTTTTTTTACATGAACACCTCTTTTTTTAAATAGATTTAGGTTGATGCAGAGGGACCAGAACATGTCATGTTGATGCATTACTTTTGAATATATTGATCTAGATCCGTCTGTGGTCTGTAGAGAGGAAATAAATGGAAAAATGACTGTCAGAAAATGTAATTGGTTGCTAAAGTAAATGATGTTGGAAAAATGATAATCAATGTGTGCGGGGCCTGGGTTATATGTAGAGTATTTTGTTGAATGTTCCTGAGGAAGAACATTGTAGCCGGAGCTACTTCTCTGTGTTTATGTCTATGACGAGTCATGCAGGTACTGGGCTACTCCACAGAGGTTGTCGTCCCGCCCGGTCTATAATAGTCCTAATATAAACACTTATTATAGGCATACCTTAGTGATTCAGGATAAGACAAAAACACGGTTTGGAAAATCGATTCATGATGTACTCACTCACTATATCAATTTTGAACAAAAAAAGTTACATAGTGTACCTTTAAATAAACAATTTCATAAGAGTTGTATGATTATACACGTTTATACAAAGATGCTTGTCATCTTTGAAATATGAAAATCAGTATATGTGAGAAATATTTGATAACACTTTTTTGACAATTAGTTTCTGTAAATATTTCTTCCATTGTTACTCTTCTTACAGCATTAATTCTAGGAATATGTACCCTAATATGTGTAATATGATCACTGTAAAATAAAGTGTTATCAAATTATTTATTGCAGTAAATAATTTCTTGCAATAAACTGGTTAATGTTTTTTTCACTGCAGGTAGATATCAGTGTTACTCACAGTATATATATATATATACTGTACTGTACACGGGTGAACTGCCGCCGACGTATGGAACACAGTAGAAACTAGCCCGACAGACGCTCACCGACGGCCCGACATTGACTGTCGGCTTGGTGTGTCACGGCCATTAAAAGAATTGTTTACCCAAAAATTTAAATTATCATCAAGCGTAGCGTCAGTTCTGGCAGGTCACGTTAGTCAAGCTTGCATCAGCTGACTCTCAGTTGATCCATGTCTACCTATAGGAATAGGACGCCCATCACTGTATACATATATAAGCTCCTTCAGTATTATCAGCAGCTATCACGTTTCTCAGGAGCTAATTACCCTCCTCCATCCCCAGCTCCTCCTCTCGCCCAGTCAGGATTTGGCATTCTGATTCCCCTTGAATCAGAATAAATTCTCGAATTATGTTGTACTTTAAAATCTTGAATTAAATATATTTGCATACATTCATATTGGTTCTATTCTGTTTACTCTGTTTATTGCTGCTCTCCCTGCTCTTATCCATGCTAGGCTACATGGATGCGCAGGGAGTTCTCGCCCAGAACGGAACCATACCGCCAATCCAAACTGTATGCTAATTGTCAATCGTATTTGACGATAGTGGTCCTGACAGAACCATGATTTACTCACCCTCAAGAAATAGGTGTACATGACTTTCTTCTTTTAGCCAAACACAGTTATAGGAGTTATATTAAATAATATCCTGGCTCTTCCAAGCTTTATAATGGGAGTGAATAGGACCTGAGTTTTTGAAGCTCCACAAAGCACATCCATCCATCATAAAAGTAATCCATACGACTCCAGTGGGTTAATAAATGCCTTCTGAAGTGAAGCGTTGGGTTTTTGTTAGATAAAATATCTAACCTTTATAAACCACAATGACTGGCTTCCGACAACAGCCGTACACGCGTTCACGAGAGAGTCGAGTTCCGGCGGAAGGGTGACCTCTGACCTGACATTCCTTTAAAGACTATTTCTTTAAAAACTGTTTATCACAAGAAGGGTTTTTCTAAAAACACAAAAAGGCACCAGACGTCTTATCAGCAATTTCCTCCTTGTTACTAAACGTTAAACACCCAGAAACATGTTCCATTGGAACTACACAGTTCCTTTTTTAGCATATAGATTTCTTAAACACAGTTTGCTGTTTTTGCTGATTTTGGTACAGTGAATGAGTTCAACCCATTTGCTTCGCCCGCTTTCTATGTTATGGTGCAAGTAACACAGCTTATGTTATGGGAATAGATTCTGTGTTAAGAGTAGACTACACAAATCATTTTGTTTTTAATGTCAATCTCTCTCCCCTTCTGTTTCTTTGAGATCATTGCCTCTATCAGCTTCCTGTATAATGTTGTCTTTAATAGACCCAGTCTCAGAGAAGCAGAACATGAAATATTCCTCTCACAGACCAGTCTGACTCCGTTATACTCCAACACACAGTCTTGTGTGTTTTTAATTATTTATAACCCAGATTTATTGATATTATGGAAGCCGCTGCTGGCAAAGCCATGAAATTACATGTCAACCATTGGTTAGTGGAAGCGCTTCATTGTAAATGTGCAAGATTACCAGTCTGAGTAAATAAAATAAAATAAAAATAGGATGAGCTGATTTGTTTATTTTGTACATTTTAATAAGAATATAAAATGTACTGTCACTGAGTATTTCATCAGTGAGCGGCAATTATGCAGCGTTTTCACTCTCTTGATTAATTAATGATCTAGATTCTAGAATCTAAAGATATTGGAATCTTTGATTTGAATCAAAGGATTCTCATAATAAAGGGAGGTCATTTTCTTGTCTGAATCATTCATATTAAACCAGATGAAACGGCTTACTTCAGCCATTAGGACATCATTTGCATTAACAAAAGCAGAATCCAAAAGTAGACTCCCACATACTTCCTATAGTCTGTTGGGTTGTCTAATTAATTTTCTGTCCCCATTAGCGAATTTCATAAACGAAATTAAAAGTTCCATTCACTCTTATTTTCCCATTTTCTCCATTGATGTAGCCCACAAATGAATTCAAAAGGAGCTATTACAGCAGTCTGTACAAAAAGATTGCTGCTCATAAAAACGACTTTGTGTCCATGACTGAACTGGGTGGTTAGCTAGTGTTATGTAGGCAGTGTATCCCTCTAATAAGGAATTTGTTATTGATCTAGAACAGTGGTTCTCAATTGGTGAGTTTCTAAAACAATGACAAATGCAGGTAATAACATGTTTTACCCGCATTATTGCAGCTATTACTGCTTTATTTTTTAAAGAAAATATTTTGATGGAAAAAATATGTTTGCATGTATGCAAAATGCATAATAAATATATTTGAAAGAATATAAAATAAATATGAAATAATTTAAATATATAATAAACCGTATAGCCTACATTTAAAATTGGAAATGTGAAATTATAAATTTAAATTCATTAAAAAAAGTATGTGTGAAAAATGCATAATATTTTTTATTTTTTTTATTTAAACCATATACATTTAAAATTGGAAATGTGAAATTATAAATATACAATTATAAATTTAAATTCATTAAAAAAAGTATGTGTGAAAAATGCACAATAATTTTTATTTATTTAAACCTTATACATTTAAAATTGGAAATGTGAAATTATAAATTAATTAACAAGTTCATTAAAATTCATTTTAAAAAGTGTTGGGGCCAGTGAAAATATATGTTTATAATATATATTAATAAAAATCTGAACTATTGGCACAACAAGACCAGCAGGAAAAAAAACTTTACTATTGTGTAAATTACATTTATTAAACTTATAAACGTATTAAATTAAACGTATTAATTATTCTTGTAAGGGGGGAGAAAACACTTCCCATCTTTTTTTGTGACATCAAACTGATGTATTTTTGCCCAATTTATTCTCTCACTTGGTAATATGTCAAACACTCTTACACTATTTTGTTCCACGTGTTTAAATGATCTGGCAAATCATACATCTGCTATTGTTTACGCAGTTACAAAATTGCCCATTTATCCTATTTACCCTAACATAATGTTAATGATTTTGCATATTGTTGCACCTACTCAGTTCATAATAACATTTAATTGAGTTTTAATGCTTCATTTTAAGGTCATTTTTGTTGGGTCTGTGTTGAGTCGCCATGTCCAATGTGAAATCGGCGTCCTGGAGCCAAATCCGGTGAGAATCTGGTCTTGAAGGGCCGTTTGGTGCTTTGCAGCTTGTGACGCAGTACAAAGACATGCACGGGGCAATTGTAGAGGGAGGTGAGGATAGTGGGGGTGGGAGCTTTTAGGAGCATCGCTCCGTGCTCAAAACATAAAAGTGTTGAGAATACAGCAGCAGGCCAGATGAATGTCAGATCTTTCCTTTGCTGTGGAATCACTTACATGCACGTTCACATCGCATTTAAATATCAAAGGTGGCAACGTGTTTGGAAGCCCTTTGCATACCGGTGAAACGCTGTTTTGGGAGAGATCTGATGAAAGAATGTCATTAACCCCATTTTGGTCTTATATGTGATTATGGAAAAATAGCTGCGGTGCTGTTCCTTGAGTCGTCATCGCAAATTAGGTCTTAATTAATGTGTCTGACCTACCTGTTGTGCAGCTGGGATAGTTTGGGAAGTGTGTTAGGCTGACACAACAAGCAGGTGAAAGATTATATGTGTGTGTGGTTGCTCGTTCTCTTTGGATACTCCATCATCTTGACTCTTCATACCTCTATTGGGAGGCCACAGTCATAGCTTATGTGTGGTGAGTAATGTTTGTTTGGAGAGCATGCTGATAGATAGAGACAGCTAATAGGTGCATTTCACAGAAGCAACTCACACCTGCTTCCAGCAATATACAATCTCATCAGCCTCCCCTTGTGGTGAATAACGATACTGCATTAACAATCATATTTTTGGAAAATCTCAGTCGTGTTTTTCAGTTTTTAGGTTATAGAGAAGGAGGTCTATACTGTATGTAATATCAGGAGAATAATATCCATCTGCATTCCCATTCGTATCAAAGGCAGTTGGAAGTATTTTGTTTGCATCAGATGTTTGTATCTAGGGCTTTGCAATATATCATTAAAATATTAACAGTATATTTGCAATGGTTTTGCTGGTGAATATCATGGTTATTTTAATGGGCTTTTTAAATAATACTGTCTGGTTTCAGATAATTTCAGTGAACCAGTTCAAAATAAACAGTTAGTTTCCAAAGGTGTGGCATTTTCATATGCTATATATCAAAATGTTTAAATAAAGATATATTTGTGGGTACAAATAGCTGGATTTTTATATTGGTGCATAGAAATGAAAAATATCATTCTTCCTTTCATTTAGTTCTTTTCAGTTCTTACATTTAAACTTGTTTAATTTGGCTGGCACCAAAGACCATTTTATTTTTATTAATGGTTTTATTTATTTATCTTTATTTATTTGAAATGATGGGTTCTCTTAGTGGTGGTGCGGTAGTGCTAGTTATCTTTCTGCCCCTGAAAATAAAACATGGCTTGGTTCTTTAGTGGGTAATTTTAGATGTGGGAGGGTGCAAGCATTGCGATAACATGGTAAAAACAAACATTTTAACTAATATGTTTTTTCTAGAAAGTATATCCAATTGAATCGTTTATTAATTGTAATTCCTCTTATGTAATTTATAGTTTGGAATGTGATTGTGGAAAATTTTAGGTCAAACAAAAAGGAAATTGAGAGTGGCTGAAATAAATATGCTCTTCGTACTATAAGCTTGATGTATCCTATGGCAAGGCATTATAATGAGGTGGGTCATGGTAGTGACAACTCCCTTAAAGTGATTGGAATAGAATCAATCCCCTGTACCAGAGGTGGGAATAGATTGAAACATCTTGGATCTATACACATGTTTTGGATCTATACACTTAATGGTGCAAAGTTACCTGGAGTTAATGAGGAAATTGATTTTTTTTATCATTCTTGTAGTAATTGTCTTTATATATATATATATATATATATATATATATATATATAAAATTGTTGTTATTAAAACCCTCTCTTTGATTTACTAATCACATGGCGTGATAATTCACTTACAGGTACTAACCGTTATTGAACACTGCTCAAACTATGAACACGTAACACACACACACACACACACACACACACAAATGCACAAATACTAGCACACAAAGCACTTCCTTCCTCAACCTCATCCACATCCCCATCTGTCCATACCCTGATTCTGTGCCCCTGATGCCCCTGTCTGTGCCAGCGGGGTGAGAGCCAGGCAAGCCATCTATCCTCCCTTGCCATGTGGCTCCAAACCTCCGCAAACCCTGCCAGGACCATCTCCTGATTTAAGCTTTTGAATGGCCACTGTACAAGAAGTGTAATTTACAGTGCTGCTCTGATCTCCTGTCTAGATGCCAAAATGAATTACAACATTCAGTCTTTTTTTTTTTTATATTCAGAGCAGCAAAATGTACTTTATGGAGATGGATTATTTAATCTCAGAAATAAGAGCACTATGGCTTTGATCAGGAAGTCTGGTGCACTTGTTAGTGCTTGTTAGAAATAATTTTTCACCATAAGGTTTCATACATTGCGAAATTCAAATGTTAACAAGAAACTATCTATTCAGAGATCTGAACTTGTTGTTCATTCAAGAATTGAGGCCAAAGCGATTGAGAAAAACTATAAAAGAATTGTTCACTCAAAATTAAAATTCAGTCATTTTTCAACCATTTGATCTTTTTGTATTGCTGTAATGTTACTTAATTTTCAAATTGTATTAGATTAAAAAAGCATTAAACGGAAATTAGAAATGTTGCCTTGAGAACTAACTGAAATAAAGTTTTAGTTGAAGTACTGCAATAACTAAAACTAAAACTGAAATACACATAAATTAAACCTAAATAGAGTTGTTAAAAATATACTTACATTACAAATACAAATAAACCTAAATAAAAACTAATAGAAATGACGAATTCACATAAAAACTTACTAAAATTATAAAATATAGAAAAATGTTAATTCAATAATATTAATAAATACTATAATTGTATATAAATAATGCTAAAATAACACTGTCACTCACTTCTGTGGTCAGTTTCCTTTTACACTGTTGCTTGAAGCTGCTACCGCTAGATGGAGACAGATCTCTGTCCACACAACACTAATGGCCATTCAAGCTTCACATGCACAACCAAGAGTAACAGGTGTCTGGCAGTTTTTTGAGCTGTTACCAAATATGCTTTCACCTTGACAACAGAGAAAATGCATAAGCTACCTCTTAGATGTTTTTATGTCAAACTTTTGACATTTAGAGATTTAGAGATTGTTGTAAAATAAGCAAGGATGCAAGTTATCCAGAGTGGGCTTCGAAGATTCGAAGAATGACTGACATGTGACATGATATTAAACATTAATATTTTTCTCCTAAATAATTCAACATACTTAGTATGACCGGGATGTGTCACATCGCACTCCTAAGTAAACATTTACATTAGGGTTTAAGCTTGGATTTGCCACTCTTATCTGATGTATGGAAGGAATTTGGTTGGAAACAGCACTTCAAATGATTATATGTTTAGGGATGATGTACCATGATCACGTACAGCAATTACTATCCTGTTTCATGTTGTTGTTCGTAGTCTTTCCTGTTGGCCTGTGTAATTATGAATTTCTGAATTGCCGCATTAGTAGGTGGAAACAAAACTGTGGCTTCAACCTCTGATATCTCACAAAAACAGATACACGATATGTTTGCGGATCTGCTGTCTTCCAACTGACAATCAGTAGTAGTACACTAAAATAAAGCCAAGATTATTTTCTGAATATACGATTTATATAAGCTTGAGTTATGGTTTCATCCCAGTCGTTTGAGATGAGGAGAAGACGAGGCTGTTGCTAGGTAACAGAGGACAGAAAACACAAGCCAAATCGCTTGAATTAGGGCTTGGTTGAGATACTGCACCGATCCCATAGATGTGCTTTATTTAGTCTATGTGAGTTGTGATCAAGTGCTCCTGTCTGGGCTTTGTGTCGCCGGTGCTTTTGTGGTGACATTTCTAAGGTGATTATTTCAAACGCTATACCAAGGCTCTTTTGTGCATGAAACAGGGTGTAAGAAAGAGCATCGCCATCGCTAGATTGTCCAGGACAGGGTGTGTGTTTTGTTTTCAATGTTATAGACACCTTATCAATTTTAGTTTATGACCTGTGAAAGAAGAAAAAGGACTTTTAAATTGTTGAAAAAGATAAAAGATTGGTTTAATACTGATTTAATGGCACTCAGGGTGTCTTTTATATCTTGCAGTCTCTCATTTCAAATCCCATTTGAGTTGAACTATTAAAACCGAGACACATTTCGTCCTTGAAGACAAATAAAACAAATTAACTATCTAGCTGTTTATGGTCTATTTGTACCATCAAAGAAATGAAAACTCTTGATCTACCCTTGTTAAAGGGAAAGCTCTCCCAAAAATGAAAATTCAGTCATCATATATTCACACTCATGTCTTTCCAAACCTTATGACTTTTTTACCCACACTGGAACACAAACGAAGATATTTTAAAGAATGTTTTTGTTCACACAATGAAAGTTAATGTGGTTGAAAACCGCATTGGACCCTATAATGCTTTCACTGTATGCACAACAACAACAACAAAAAAGTAAAAACAGGCATTTTTCAAAATTGCCTAAATTATGAAATTATATCTTTTTTAGTGGGTCATTTAAAGGGTCAGTTCACCCAAAAATGAATTAACTCACCCTCAAGCCATCCTAGGCGTATATGACTTTCTTCTTTCAGCCAAGCGCAATCGGTGTTATATTAAAAAATATCCTGGCTCTTCCAAGCTTTAAAACGGGAGTGAATAGTACCTGAGTTTTTAAAGGTCCAAAAAGCTCATCCATCCATCATAATAGTAATCCATACGACTCCAGGGGGTTAATAAATGCCTTCTGAAGTCAAGCGAAGCATTTTTTAAAGAAAAATATCCATATTTAAACCTTTATAAACTATAATCACTGGCTTCAGGTAACGGCTGTATGTGAGTCTAGTTCTGGCAGAAGAGTGACCTCTGACCCGACATATGACCTTGGATGTAGGCGTAGCGTAAGCTTAGGTAAGAGTAGACTCCTCTCGTGGTTCTGGGCTTCATCAATACTTCATACGTCGGGTCAGAGGTCACTCTTCCGCCGGAACTAGACTCACGTACGGCCGTTACCTGAAGCCAGTAATTATAGTTTATAGTTAAGTTATAAATATGGATCATTTTCTTACACAAATGCATCGCTTCACTTCAGAAGGCATTTATTACCCCCCTGGAGCCGTGTGGATAACTTTTATGATGGATGGATGCGCTTTATTGGGCTTCAAAATCTCAGGTACTACACTCCCATTATAAATCTTGGAAGAGCCAGGATATTTTTTAATATAACTTTGATTGCGTTCGGCTGAAAGAAGAAAGTCACATAGCTACACCTAGGATGGCTTGAGTGTGAGTGAATTATGGGATAATTTTCATTTTTGAGTGAACTAATCCTTTAAGAACTTGAGTTTGGTTTGGAAATAAATTGGTTCTTTGTATCATATATTGCAATCAGATAGAAATATGTTGTGTGTTTGTGTTTTTTTGGTTAGGCAGTGAAGGGTGATTTACAGTCGAGGTATATTGTCACCTGAGGTAGAATTCAGATGGAAGCTGCTTGTGAGCGAGCGTGTGATGTTTGGATTGTCTATAGCACATACAGCATGTCTCTTAGGGTGACAGTGAACGTCTGTTTAAGATCGCAGCTATGAAAGGTGTCTTTTTGTTAAGCAAACCTTTTGCTGCCAATAACGGGAGCAACAAATTAGAAATACAACGGTGTACAGTCACCATGGAGACCACTATTAGGATGACAAGGACACTTCATTATGTGGAAGCGGAGGTGTCTCGCAGGTTCATGCCTCTTGGGTAGCTTTTAACTAGTTAGGAATAAAATACAAAACTTAAACAGAGAGGTCAGGGTCAGCTGATTTACCTTGGATTGAGGTACGACTAGAACTGTCAAATTAATTGTGTTTTCTGTAAACGAACATAGACCTGCTACAAAAGTAGGAGGGAGGGAGACATGACAAACACAGAGAGACAATTACCAGTCTAGACATTACGTATATCAAGTATATAGCGACAATTAAATGTATTTCTTACAATATACACTAGGAATCAGTTGTTTTGTTTGTATCACCCTAATACATTTATCTTTGGAAAATAGCAACAAACAGGCAGCAATTATTTTTTGCGTATCTGACTCAGTTTATTTAGTTGTTTCTAATGTCTGAAGCTGTGTCTGAACTCATTTTATTCTTTCTCCATATATAAGGCTTCACTGTGTAGTAAATACTGAATGAGTAAACAAGTGTTATGTTACGATAGACACGAGGAGAGGCAAAGTTCCAAGTTTCTGTGCTTTCCTCTCAATTGTTGTCAAAGAAAGTCTCTTGGCATCACTGAAGCTTAAGTCATTACTACTGCAAATGATGTATATAAAGCAGATGTTGACCACACCACCTGAACAAATGCTTCCAATTAATGCAAATATCTAATCATCCAATCACATGGCAGCAACTCAATGCATTTAGGCATGTAGACGTGGTTAAGACGATCTGCTGAAGTTCAAACTGAGCATCAGAATGTGGAAAGAAATGTGATTTAAGTGACTTTGGATGTGGCATGGTTTGTTGATGCCAGATGGTCTGGTCTGAGTATTTCAGAAATTGCTGATCTACTGGGATATTCACGATCTCTAGGTTTTACAGAAAATGGTCAGAAAAAAGAAACAATCCAGTGAGCGGCAGTTCTGTGGGCGAAAATGCCTTGTTGATGCCAGAGGTCAGAGGAGAATGGCCAGACTGGTCCGAGCTGATAGAAAGGCAACAGTAACTCAAATAACCACTCGGAACCACCGAGGTCTGCAGAAGAGCATGAACGCACAACACGTCGAACCTTGAAGAACCTGAGCTACAGCAGCAGAAGACACACCAGTGACACTCCTGTCAGAAAAGAACAGGAAACTGAGGCTAAAATATGCACAGGCTCACCAAAATTGGATAGTAGAAGATTGGAAAAACATTGCCTCGATTTCTGGTGTGACATTCAGATGGTAGGGTCAGAATTTGGCGTAAACAACATGACAGCATGGATCCATCCTGCCTTGTATGAATGGTTCAGGTTGCTGCTGCTGGTGTAATGGTGTGGAGGATATTTTCTTGGCTCACTTTGGCCCCTTTAGTACCAATTGAGCATTGTTGCTGATGGCCATGTCTATCCCTTTATGACCACTGATTTCTTGAACATGATAATGAGTTCACCAGATTTATATCCACTAGAGCACTTTTGGGATGTGGTGGAACAGGAGATTCACACAGCCGCAAATCTGATGATCTGTGGTGCCATCATCTCAATATGGAGCAAAATGTCTGAGAAATGTTTCCAGCACATTATTGAATAGTTAAAGGACTAAAAGCTGATATAAAAATAAATTAAAGCTATATAGAACTATATAAAAACAAAACACTAGTAAAAATTATAAAACTTAAACTAAAATGAAAATATAAAAATAAAAGCTAATTCAAAATATTAATAAAACTATAATAGTACATAAATAATACTAAAATAACACTTATTGGGTGCAATGTGAATAAAACCTTCAAGACGCTGTTCCAAAACCAATTGATGTACCTCACTGCTTACTTCCTTCACGGGCAGCAACATTCTTGATTTCAGTTGAGGACGACATTAGCATGTTGCTTACCGAATGGCGTGATTATTTAATAAAGCATAAAAAAACAGAATACGTCGATATTTTTTAAATACTATTAATCTATTTAAAAAATATTACAATTACATAGTGTCTGCCATCTTTCTTTGAGTTCTCTGCAATTGGACTCTATGTAAATGACACTTTTGATGCTGCCTTATATATTTTGTCCAAAATTAGGTATCTAATTAAGTAGCCTACCTTTTGGAAAAAGCCTTTGCTTTGGGAACACAGCTATAGTGACAATGACCAGGTTTTGGAACAGAGCAGCAGTTCCTCTGTCAGCACAGTCCGGCCACTCCCATGCTTTCCATGAGGCTTATTCAACAGATTGTTATGAAAACGTGTTGACATTTGATGAATGGATATCCTACAATACTTCCTCCCTGCTTCTTTCATTCTGCTATTATCTTTCTCTCTCTCTCTGACACACTTTCTTTCATTCTGTTACCCTTGCACACACACATACACTCTTTTTCCATCAACACCATGGAGCACAACTGTATTTTCACATTCTATGCAGTAATTGGCCATATGGATGGACACTGGCAGCTTGAGTGTTTGAGTGTTTCTCTGTGTGTGTGTTTGCTCTTATGTATAGTAGACCTCGACATAGGGCGCCTGCTTAAGTGTATACTGCTTCACCTACTCATCTCAGCTGGGAGAAGTGTATACACTACCTAAATGTGTCTGTAATTGAAATTGTAAAAAATCCACCTCTGCTCATCATCTGAGCTCCCCAAATCATAGTTTCTATTCACTTTTGAGAGGAAGAGAGAGAAGAAACATCTATTTTCATTCATCTTTCTGTGCTGTGTGATAATAACCTCAATCTGGAATGATCTAGGGTCATTGGACTATTGCAATTTCCATCATCATTTTTAATAGCCGCATCCATTTCCACCCCTTCTGCGTGAGATCTCTCATTTTGCAGTTGACTATTATTAGCAGGTCCTTTCTGGCCCTTAAACTGTTCTGCTCATTAATTTTAAGGAGATTAAGTGACATCACTAAATGCCTCACTTTCTCGCCTCCATTTGCTGTATTTTTTTTATTAGAATTTATTTATTTACTCATTTAAAAAATTTACCAATTGAGAAAGGATGTGGTAATATATATTATAGCTGGTTTTATATTCCCTCTTCAAAGAATGTAAAATTTAGTTTTCTCTATGTCCCAGTATGGGGCGAAATAAAGAAAATGTTCAAATATCTTCTGGGTGGTTTACAGAAACTAGTATGACAAAATTTGCAGAGAACAAAAACGTGTCATATAAATTATTTGCAAATAATGATGTAAGGAGTATAAGGTTTATTAGTTCCGGATTCGTAAAAGACAAATGCACACTGCATTAAACCTGCAGAAACATTTCTGATCTCTGACAGCAGTGTTGTTCCACTGATCATGTCTTGTCTTTTTTTCTTTGTGACAATTTGTGTCATCACTAGGCCAACGAGTACTATCTCGCTTACAACACAAGCCTGTCAGTAGATCGTGCACACGCGCCAGAAGAGCGAGTTTAAACACCAATTATCTATTATCTAATTAACTCAAAGTCAGCTGAACAAGCTGCTCCCAGAATAGAGATGCTTACACTTGGTACGGTGTCTGATATGAGTGAAAAGAATGTTACAGTGCGTGCAATTGATAATCCTCAAACATTCTGTATTTTATTCTTTATTTGAAATGTATATAGGCTAAACTTAAAACATATAGGTGGAAGCGGGATTTTTTTTCGTATTTTATTGAGGAGTAGAGGTTAAAAATGGCTTAGTGACGTCAGTGGGAAAGGAACGTGTTTCAGAGACGGAAACACTTTTTATTTTTTATGATTTTTATTTTATTTTTGCAATAACGTGAACCGAATAATAGTTCACGTAGGCCTAACCTATATTTAGAAAGAAAATAATGTAATTTGGATTTCAGGCTAACTTGTGTAGCCTACTTTCTGCGAAGGAACTACTATGCTACATGAAAAAGTCCTCACGAGAAGGCATTTTTATGATATGTGAATGCTTAAAACTTTTGATGACTGGCGTTCATGCATTAAAAAAACTGTTTTTCCTTCCAGTTTTTAATCGCTCTTTGATATAAACTGTCAAAACTTACATTAATTTTGACGGTATCGTATAACCTAGTATTTAAAGAAACATAAAATAACCTATTCGGAAGGCATTTGCATGTCTATAGAGGTTGTCTCGCTTACAGTTAAACGTATGCTCAGAGTAGCGGTTGGAGAGTCAGCACGCGCTCAGACACATTCGCGCTGTTGTGAGGGGTGGCCAAGCGCGCGTGCCAACCTGAAACAAACCACATTCGCGCCTCACCGCACACACAGAAGATGGAGCTTGTTGAACGCTGTCGTCGACGCGATTAAAAAGATTCAGAAAAGACCCAAAAAACAAAATTTACAATTAGTAAGTGGGATGGAAGAGTGACGAAGGAGGGCAAAACAGACCCGGAGACATTCAAAAACGATGGCTTTTTAGTTTTACCATGGTATAGCCTACTAAACATGGGTGCTGATTACTACTGTTCCTCAGAAAAGAGTTTGCTCTCCTCCTGTTAAAAAGAACATCTTCATGGGATGTACGACTGGATATTCGGATTATAAACGTTTTTATTCCACATTTTACTTTCAGGTAATGTTACTTTTGGTGTTTTGGCGTGTGTAGAGATATCTGTTGGAGTAAGCTACGTGTTGCGCGTGCTTGGAGGATGCAACGGTCATTTATTTAGTCGTCGTTTGGATGATTATTTGCAGTTCACCATGTGGAGGTAATCGCACTTTTGCACCTGTTGACAGAGGGACTAAGATTTCTCTTTTTTTGCTCCACACAGAATGGCTCGCTTCGGAGACGACGTTCCCGGTCTGCTGGGAGCCGGGGATGGGGGATCGGAGCGCAGTCGGAACCGGGATGCTCCTGCGGTATCCACAGGTGGAATTTCACCAGCCTTCAAACAGACCAAAGCGCAGCGAGCCCGAACTATGGCCCTGTACAACCCCATCCCAGTTCGACAGAATTGCTTCACCGTCAACAGATCGCTCTTTATCTTTGGAGAGGACAACATCGTTAGGAAGTATGCTAAGAAGATCACAGAATGGCCATATCCTTTTGTCTAAACGGTAAAACACGCCCTGCCCCCTAAAACACCAACTAGGTGTTGACAGCACACGCAAATGTGTTGTCAACACGTTTTACAAAAGCACATGCAACTCCTGTTTATTTCTGCTGATCTGAATCTCAAAATGTATTATTTATTATTATTTATTATTAAGCTTGTATGTTACAGTCCCCTCAAAATCTCTCCCTTAATTTTAGTTTACTTGTCTGCATATTATTTCTGTAAACAAACTTTGTTACAGGGTAAAAGGACTTCAAGCCTCACAAAATTGTCAAAATGACTATTAATTCAAACATTTCTAACATATGTTTATCATACAACTGGTGTATTCAGGTCTTTTGGGAATGATTTGCATGATGTATTTATAACAAATTTATTAAAACGCCACAGATATACAAGTTATTCAAAAATACATTAAAAATGCAAGTCATACAGACAATGACTGTATGAATACAATTTGATGTTTTTGTGGGGCTTAAAATATAAATGGTGTAACTATCTGAAGATTGTACAGTATAAATAAAATGAAAAACAGAAATTGAGCATTTAAAAAATTGCATTTCTAAGAACTTGACATCCTTATTTCTCACTGACCCATAGTGATTTGCATGTTCAAGATCTCGTTGGCCTGGTAATGACACAAAGTGAACATTTATGTATTCTGTTTTTAAAATGCATTGTAAATTACAAAATACACTTCCTGATATTTTATACTACGTAATTCATTGAACTGACTTGCTTTCAGGACCATGGACAGGGCACTAAATTTTTTAGAGTCAGAAATATATCAGGAGCAGGGCTTTATAACTCGGGGTTATAAATGGTGAGGGTTAACAAGGATGTTGATTAAGGGTTAGGTATAGTGTGAAAGGACATATATGAAAGTAGCACATGTGTGTTTTAGCATTTCAAATTACAATCTTTGAGTAAGTGTATTTTATTGATGATGAGGTTTATGTTTTGTTGTGAGCTCTCTGTAATTTATGCTCTGCCAAGCTGGTTCCTGATGATGAAGAAACATATATACAATTGTTGATGAGTTGGTCAGGAGAGGGAGGAAAGGTAAACCCTGCAACCACATAAACCCCACTGGAGGTTTTTTTGGACGCATGTCATTGATTACAGACTTCAAAGTGCCATGGTGTGATTAAAAAAAACCTTCTCTATGATGCAAATTAGATGAGTCAGTGACAGGACATGATAAGGCCGTCGACCATCGTTGTCACAGGTGTGCACTACTGAAACAATTGTTGGGTTTTCATTTGCCCTTTTTTAATGTCACAGCAGACTACCCAGACATGACTGTGTCTTAGCATTTACGTAAATTAGGCAGAGCTCAGTTAATAAATGTAAAGAATCTGCAAAAGCTTTGCTGTAATCTAGTTATCACAGCGTTTGGTAGTTTAAAGTATTACAGTGTTTATGCTTTAAAGTCATTTTAAGGGAAAGTAAGATTGTCGTTTGAAAGCCATTGCCAGGTGGAGCACAGTACATTTATTCAGTTTGAATAAAATCAGATTAATTCTACATAGAAATCCATCCATCGTCACATACTTTACAAATATGTGAAATACAGAGGTAATTCACCGCTGCCAATATTGGCTTTTAATAAAACTTGGTTGTCTATGCAGTAGAAACAATTATTTTAAATGTGGGGACAAAAAGGCAGAAGTTCTGTAACAGGAGCTCTGGAGCTGTCAAAAGTCCGCCTGATGACGCAAAATGACGTGCATCATTCAGTGAATTTTTGCTGATAAATATACACGGAAATTTGGATGCAGACATTGTAGCAATACAAAGCTGATTAAAAATAGTCTTACTCTTTAAACAGCCAAAAATATTGTTGTGAGTATGATTGTTTATTTATGTTTTAAAACATATTTCAGTGATTTTTGATGTTACATTTGAAATCAGTTAAGTGGCTATTATAAGCTGCTCAGACATCTAAAAACAAACGTCTAAATGCGAAAAGAGTATGCATGCTAAAAAGAGAAACTTCTCGCACTATGCAGGCGAGGAATGTAAAATGTGTGAACCTATCTGAGCCTTACACAGAGGTGTCATTTCCAAAGAAGAGAGGCTTTCGATAACGTGTCTGTGTGTTTCCCTGCTCTTGTTTGACTCAAATCCTTTACTTGGGCTGAATGTCATTCATGTTGTTTTGAATGTCATGAAGGAGAGATAAAATTAGATCGGGTGCTTGCTGTAATCAAGTGACGACAAGATTTGGTTGTTGCCTTTGTAAGACAGTAACATGCTTAATGTTTCAAGCGGTTCTGAAGCCTAATGATGAAAGAAGGAGAGCGATTGAGGGCGGTGATATCATGGCTGTGCTTATGTGCGTTGATTGATATGCCTTTGTGCATTTCTGCTTTCATTTGCAACAACGTGACTCAGTATGCGTGTGTGTGCCTGCATGTTAAATTAAATTATAGCATCTATCTGGTCTTGGCTCTCTTGTGTATCTAATGGCCCACTTGCGACATAATGCAAGTGTCAGTGTCTGTGACCACTTTAGGCAGATTTTAAGCATATGGTCACACATCTCTCACTCATAAGCTGAGAGCTTCAGGGAGCTGAAGAGATGGAAGCCCTGCTAATGGTGTTGTAATGACTTGGCCTTGCCCCAAAATAAATGCAACTAAAGTCTGTTCCTTAGAGAAAGGAGAAAACGACGTCCCTCTGGGAGTGATTCTTAAGTGTATTACAAGGCAAGATCAACAGTGTAATTAAATGTATGTCGTAGACTCATTATGGATCAGATTTGATGTCATTATTAGCCAATGGTAATGAGTTTCATGTCTTTAGAGCTGTTCACACCCACCTGAGGAATTGCTTGTAGGAGCTCTGTTCCAAAACCTAGCAAGCTGCCTACACAGGGAACATTTTAAGGCATCATAAGTGTGCTACTGAGATAAAGACTGTTCTAAAAGGTAGGCGTCTTAATTATGCAGCCTCCTAAGATACCTCAGTTGACCAAGGTTTTTAAGGTTACCATCGCTTTTATCCTTCACATAGAAGGCAATCCCATAATGAATTGTGAGAAAAAATCTCCAAGATTCCAAGGTGACAGAAATATAAATAAATTGTGTATGCAGAATGCTGAAAATCTTAAAGACCATGCAGAGGATCAGGGAGAAGTTGGATTTTTTTAAATTTTATTAATATTATTTAACATTAGCCAGTTGGCGAAGAGTTTTGAACATTGTTCTTCAGTTACTTAAAAGCAAAGAAAGGTATGCCATTTATTTACTTATTTTTGCAGTTGGATCCCGTAGCGCCATATTCTCTACTGCATGCTTATGCTTCTCTCTAATGGACAGTCTGTTCAATATTTGTAGGCATGACTGGGCATGATGTTTCAGGCCTATAATAAAAGTTTACCTTTTAGTAGCATGTGATGTGCATGTATTTGCGTGTAGCAGAGACAGTGCGCATCAGAGAGCGCGCATCAAAGAGCACGCGTCAGAGAGAGCGTAAAAAGTGATATCGATGTTGGTCTCGGGTCGGGTCGGGTTCGGGCTGAAAAATTGCAGCCGTTGTCGGGCTGGGGCCGGGTAGGGTTTGAACACCACGGGCCAGGGCCGAGTTAGGGCTGGAGTTTTTGGCCCGTGCAGGGCTCTGCACAATTAGCTTAGCAACATTATCAAAATTAATTGTAATAAAATTATTTTACTTTTGTGTGTGCTTAGGCTTATTAGACTTCACACATCAATTGTAAGTCGAGTGTCTGTCTTAAGGCGGGCGTACACGGTGCGATTTTTGCTGTTTTTACGAGCTCGCAGATGATTTTTTTCACTCGGGAGAAATCGAGTGGAATCGGTGATGCTCGCATGGTTGCGGCTCGCAGTGTGTGAGAGGAATTACGAGCCGAGCCGAGCAAGCTATGAGCACCTCCCCGACCTCCCGATAATTTTTAAACATGTTTAAAAAATTCGGGGAGTCGGCCCGATTTTCACCAGCTGTCCCCTATTGCCAAATCATACACAACCACATCGATGGGGCTATACCTCAGTGGCAGCAACCATACAGCGTGCGCATACACTGTCTCTCACACACACCTCTCTCTCTCTCTCTCTCTCTCTCTCTAGTTTTTATGTTGAAAGGAATGGCTACTGTTCTCTGCTTTTCAACAAATCATTTGCACACACATTTCTGTCATTTTTCTATCTGAAGCTTTAGTCTCTGTGTTTAGCGCGAAAGCTCATGTGATTGCTGCCGGCTCGGGATAAAATTCGTGCAGGACAGTCGTGCCGTGTACCAGCTGCTTTGATGCGATTATCAGTTAAACTGACTCGCAACGTGTGCAATATCTCACGACCTCCCGAGTGTCCGAACTCGCACCGTGTACGCCCGCCCTTAAGGGCCGTTCACAGAATGCATTTTTCCTTTTCACTGCACCACTTTTCCATTGGTTTCTCTATGTAAACACATGCTAGACGGACATTTTTGACTGTTGCGCTCGCGACTTGTGTCTTTTGCAGCATCTAGCGAATGACACAGCATTCTAAAAAATGCTGTGCTAAAGTTCAACTAAAGAAATTCAACTTTTGAATAAAAAACGTGTCTCTAGACATTTTTTTTCCATTCCACTGACAGCGTTTATGAATGAACCGTCCGTCCCTAAGAGCACTATTTGTGTGGCATGCAGAGAAGCTGCCTATGCAGTCATTCCAAATCAGTCATTTATGAAGTGATGCGCAAATCGCAAAACACTTGAGTTACCCCTCCCACTTCTGCTTGTTTTACTGAGATATCTTATCCCGTGCGAATTGGCCATTAATATTACAGACGTCCTGTGGTAAAATTACATTACTGCATCTTCCCTTGTGAAGTTAATCCCTTCCGAATAGGGCTTTAGAGGGCAGCTATGTAGGCAGCTCACTAGGTTTTGGAACAGAGCTCAGGTCTGGTCTCATTGTCAAACCTACTTATGCATTTCAGATACATCCTAAATGATAATGGTTCTTGTTACATCAGATTGCACTGTATGACAGCTGTGGCAGAGCAGGAAAAGTATTAACCCCTGCCATGTCTCATAATTATAATGCAACCAAACAATGTGTGAACAGCTGTTGAATAAGTCTTTTCTAGGTGCATTTCGCTGTCAAACAAAGACATTGTGACCTCCCCAAGGGCAAACCATCTCTCATGTTTCTGTTAAGCTCTTATTAAGTGTTTTTCTAGATGCTGATGAGATCAGTCAGTATGTCATCAGGATAATACTGTTAATTGTTATGGTTTCCTCAAAGTTACATCAAAGCTCTTTTTTAGTTTGCCCCAGTGAAAAAAACATTAGCTTTGACAAAGCAAAAGTTGAATCCCCATGAGTCGAACAGACCAAAATACCATCTTGCTCCAATTTAGATGCATGTGTCTCCCACACATTGTTCATTCGTATCTGAGGAAAAGTCAGCATTTGTATGTGGTAATATCGGATGCTGCCCAATTTTGCTCAATTGATTCTTTAAAATAACAAACTTTCCTTTTTTAGATTTACTAATTTGATACATAATGGGATTTGATCAGAGCAGGACGTTCTAATTGTGGACTCTTGAAATATATCTTAAATCAGTGGCTTTTGAAAAGGATTATTGAAGCTTAAGCTTGTTAACATGGATTGGTGTTATATCATTCATGCATTTATAATGGATTTTAATTCATTAATTATTTTATTTCCTGTTGTGGATACATCATTTGCTGTGCAATAACATTAGCTATTACTCTGTGTTCTAACCAGCTGTCACACGGCAAGTGAATAGTCTGTCCAGCAAAAATACTGCAGAAAGTGACGTTCACATTCACAACTAATTGGAAGATAATTGATGTTTCATGTACATTTATGAGGAGAAGATTTTTGGACCAGTGAGATAAAAGGCTGCACAGCAGGAATAAAAACCAAGCAATCAACAAAATGTCCTTTTGCAAAATCAAGTATGATGGGGAAAACATTTTGTTTAAAATTGTAATTAAAAAAATATATATTTTTTTAATTTTGAATTATATCTATTGTAAATGAAATTGTAACGGATAGTGAATTTGTGAAAAAAGACACACCTCTCCTCATATGTACACACAAACATGCACAGACACAGAGGCCTGTGGAATAACCAAAGGTCACACCGGTTTGCAAAACAGCATGTTCATGAGCCCTGTGTGGTGCAGCATCGACAACCTGTGTGTGAGAGCGGTAATTTAGGAAAGCTTTGTTTGAAGTGCCGCTCGACGTGTGCTTTGAGCTCAGGCTGATGAAGCGCTGGGAGGAGGGACAGAGATGTGTCTGGAGAGAAATGCATTCATTTGGTGGATTGGAAAACTTACAGATGGAATTAGGGAAGAACATGTTTGTTAGGGTGTGTGTAGGCAGTGAATGTTGAGGATGTGTTGTTTCCTCTGTTAGTGACGCACATTAGAAGGAGATCATCAGGTGATGTCATTATTTGTCGTCATGGTTCCTGAAGTGGGCCGGTTTGGCTGTGGGGTCAGGTGGACAGGTTGGTTGTGGTGGATCGATGGCGTCTATGGGAAGGACAGGGCTTAATGAAGCGAGTGGGCCGCTGTGCCGCTCGGCCGGTGGGGAAGCCACAGCTGTTCATTCCTCTGATCCCCACTGTGTGGCTGAGGGAGGAAATACCCCACCGTGCCCATGCTTACTCAATAATTGATCCTGTCAATCGACCCTATGCCTCCCTCCAGTGAACAGAAGAGGGAGAAACAGAAGATGTGGTAGAGGGTGTTAAGGACCTCTTCATTTGTCTTAATCAGGTTTGGAAAACCACCTGAGGAATGAGACTTTTAAAGTCAATATCAAATGAACCCTCTTTGCTTTCCTAATTCATGTTCCTGATCTTATCATGCCTGGTCTTATTAGTCTAAAGTAGGGATGTGCCGGTATCAAATTTTCATGCTGCGATTAATTGATTGAGCTTTTATCACGGTATACGGTATTATCACGATATTTTAATTGCTCAAGAGAAACGAATGGATTGGGAGGGGATGTAAAAAAAAAAAAAACTTGCATCACAATAGGTGTAATTGTGATTGTCAAAACATTTGGTAACTAAACAGAATTTTACACAATTTTCACGATTTCAATTCAATTCTTGGGATTTGATTTCAATCTTGATTCAGTATTGACTCTTTGGATAAATATTAGGTAGGCTACAGTAGATAGCCTACATGTTAATTTTTCTCAAGAAAAAATATATCTCACATAATGTTGTAAACATACAGAGAGCCCTGTCAGCTGGTATTATTAAAGGTTAAAAATTAACAAATTAAATTAAATAATATAATTTGGTTTTCATTATAATAACAATTATGACACAAGTAAAAATATAATACAAATGTAATATAGTGCATATATTTAGCAAAATACTCCTCTCTATAGCTATTTTTTCTAGTCAACTAACATGTTGGTCATTAAATGGCTTTCCTGAGGTAAATGTAACGTTCTGTGACATCATTGTTCACCTGCAGTTTTATTGACCTCTTTTCGTGGTTGAAAAACACTGATTGATCGATATTATGTATGAGGTCATCCCCTTTCGGTAAGTTGTACTGTATCTTTAAATAAAAAGTAACAGATGATCGGTTTACTTGAACTGAGGCACTACAGCGATCGGTCACGTCACATTTACAAGCGCCAAAACTGAATTTCGAGCTGAGAATTTTTTTCATATCAAAAGTAACCTGCTCTGTCTAGTCTGTCGGTCTCCGTGTCCTCTTTGTTCCGTGATTTTTCTCTGCGTGAGAAAATGGATGTGTGGCGCGAGAGCGTGTGAAAAGTGTACGTTAAATTTGCAGAGTCTCATGCTGAAGTTGGCAGCCCTGCTTTTAGAAGGGGGATAAATCCTTTATTTTACTGTCTATGGATAAATCGTCGGCAGCGTTCCTCCTTTCGCCATGCTTCTTCTCCGTGTGAGGATTGTTTACATTAGTGCGCACTGCGCCGCATGCACAAAGGGCTTCTACATGTGGGGATTGTTTACATCAGAGTGCGCACGTGTTTCGCGCAGCATATACGCAGTGTTTGTTTAAGCGGTTGATGGAAAATAAGCTAATGCGCGTTCTATAAATATAAATTCTGATCTACTATTTTTCACGGTATTTTGAAGTGCCCGCGATAACAATATCGTGCATATTCATTACCGCGATTTATCGCATTACCGAATACCGGCACGTCTAGTCTAAAGCAGGGGTCGGCAACAGGCGGCCCGCGGGCCAATACTGGCCCGCCAGCAATTATATCTGGCCCGCGCCCACAGCCAGATTATTTTGCTGGCGGCTGGTTCTGAAATAGATCTGTCATGACAGCAACAGTTACTCACAATCACTTCGTCTTTATAGTGATTTTGCCTTTAAAATAGAAGTACGAGAACGTTTTTGCAGCAATGTTTTATTTTGAGATTAATTGAGAGCTTTTAATTTAAAAAGTTCTAAAAGACATTCAAAAGAGTCTTTGGATCGCTAGACACACCTATAAAATAGCCGTCATGAAATGTCTAATCTTATATTCTTTGCAAACAGCGACAACTTTGCAGATAAGACACACCGGCTTTGCATTTACAAAACTAGGTAGGATGAACGGTTGTCTCCATTCTTCTTTGTATGCCCTATTTTCGCTGTCAACTTTCCAGACTCTTTGATAGAGCCATTTTCTCTCAACATCTAGCTTAAATGTTAACATCACTCGACGAAATAGCCTACCTCCAGCACACAAACAATTAAAAAAAAAAATTAATTTAAAAATAAATTGTAAAAGTTTAGGCTACATCAAATAATTATTACAATAAGTTAGGCTCCATTGTGTAACAAGCAAATTAAAATGATACACATTTATTATTCACAATATGGAAAGAGGAAATAAAACATAGTTCGTTAAGAGCATGACTCAAACATGCCATTAATGGGCTTATTCAAGCCCTCTTTTATTTTTTGAGTTATTTTTATCCATTCTGCATCTCCCACATATGTGTGTTTTAGCAAGGCAGGATGTGTTGCAAGATGCCGCAATATATCGGGAGACGTGGGTCAGACATGATTTTGATCACTTCATTAAGTTTCGTTTTGTAGAAAGCCTTTCTTTAGTGAATTTCGTTTTGTATATATTGTATCTTAATTTTAATCAATGTTTCATCAACAACTTGCCAGGATTTAATAAATAAGAAGCAAATATAGCAGACAATATAATCTAGGGATGCACCGATACCGAGGTCATGTACTCATACTCGTAAAAATGCTTTGATACCAACAACCGATACCATGTAGCGTTTGTACATATTAACGTTGCGGTTGAAACATAGGAGGAAACAGGATCCACGTGCAGCACACTTTATTTAAACAAACTCAAAACTTGACAAAGACAAACTCAGACTAGGGAACAGGACTTGGGAACAGAACAACCAACATACAACATCAAGAACTCACAAAGACTGAAACTAAACACAGGGCTTAAATACACAGGCAAACAAGCTAAACAAGATAACAAGGGGGTGTGGCTAAATAGAAACACCTGGGGAGACTAATAAACAAGAAAAACTACAAAGTACTACAAAACATGGCACAGGACAGGAAATGACAAAAGTCCACACAAGACAAGGGGAACACAAGACAGGAATCATAACAGTACACTTGTGTCCAGACAAAGAAACACTGACAACAGAGAGTATAATGGGGATAAAAAAAGAAGGCTGTCTATGAAGTAAATGTATCTTATTAGTGGAATATTAAATGAAATATAGGAACAACTATAGCTGTGGTGTGCGAGCTGATAAGAGAAAAATGTGTAGTGGATTGAGCGCGCAGCGGCACAGATGCGTGAGCTGGTCGAGCGCATCCCTTTTTCCCAGACGTCAGTGGAAAGTTTGTAGTTCAGTCGGATGTCAATGGCAAAGAAAGTCAAACGAGGCATGTAGCTTATTATCGTTAACTGACGAGAGAGAGAGAGAGAGAGAGAGAGAGAGAGAGAGAGAGAGACCTGTTGAATGCTCTTGATTGCTGATCGTGTTATTTGGATTAAAACTAAATTGTATATGTAAGTAAAACATGAACTGTTACCTGATGTATGTATAACGAGTGGTTCCCTACATTATTACTTACAGGAAGTTTGCAGGCCAAGAACTGTCTCATACAAGAAGTTCCAACACAAACATCCAAAGCGCGCGCCCTGAAAACCAACGTATCAGACAGCGCGAGAATACTGAATTGAATTGTCTTTTACGTCTTGCGCTTGAACGGACGAATTCACACATAATAATGTAAAAATGTCTGTCTTGGCAAGTATCCTAGTAACAGTCGGTTATAGTCGGTTATAACATAACAGTCGGTTATGTTACTAGGATACTTGGCAAGTATCCTAGTAACAGTCGGTTATATCTCAAGTAAACGTAGACAGTAGCTTCAAATGGGGTACGTGCGTTCGGTCTTAAAGGGGCAGCAGTCTAATAAACCTGCTGCTGTGTTTTAATGTTCAAACATTAGAAAATTAGAATAAATAATTGATATTTCACTTGTGTCTAAACATTGACATGGTCTTGTACCACTGACCCAGTCCTCAGCACTGAGCCCTTCTGGAGCAGCTCTAAATAAATATGTGCTGTACTGTTAAATGAAAGATAAAATATGATAGAGTAATATGAACAGTGAAAGTAACAGAAGTTCATACAAAGCATTTTAGCAGGCTTTATTAAGCTTGAAAATAACTTAGCGAACTAAGTTAACTTAGCCAAATAATATGATTTATATTCTTTTGGTTTCTCTACCAATACATTTAAAAAAAACGAATGCAGTGAAAATACAGGTATCGGTTACGGTATCGGTATGGGTGGTATCGGTGCATCCTTAATATAATCAGGACATGGAGGCGCCAGCATGATTACATTGCTCGTGAACTGGAGGTCGTCTCATAAATGAATTGAAACTAAGCGTACAAGCTGCCTCACAGACACGAGAAATATATATCGAAAGCTTGAAATGTCTACTTTTAAACAAAACAATTCAAAACGAAAAGAAACAGACTACTCTCTGCTTATGTAATCCTTATGTGCATCTCTCTGAAGGCGCGTTCACTACTGCGGTCACTATTTCAGACGACACTGACACAGAAAACACTGGTTTATTAATAAACAATTAAAATGTCTCCTTGCTATATTTGAAACATTCATAATCATTACTTTTGCCGGTTCTTTGCTTTTAGGTGCGCTATTGGCTTTGACTAGGCTATGTTCTGGCCTAGCCTGGTCTTACCAGACTACGTTGTACATTTCATTTGTACAGAGAGTCTGGACACTCTCCATTGACAAGCGTTAACTCCCTTGAAGGCAGGTACTCTGTTGAAGTTTAAAACTATTGGATCTGCCCAGAGCCACTCTGGATCTGCCATAACCAATCACTAACGTTTGGTTGAGACGTAACCTTACAACTCAAACTAGCGCACAACCTCAACATCACCGGTCTCAGCCACTCCCTCTGTTCACTGATTGGACCGGTAAAAATGTGAGAAAACCCACGAATATACCTAAAACCCAGACGGAGTACTAAAAGAAAGTGAAAATTGAGCGGAAGTACGTTGGAGGGCGGAGCCAGGCTAGTTCTGGCCCACCATCTAATGGGAATTTTTGTTTTGGCCCGATGCCAAACTCACTTGCCGACCCCTGGTTTAAAGAAAGAAGTGTTTGAGTGTTAGAATGATGTCTGTGATGTTATGAATGGTATAATTTTATGTATCTCACACTCTCTTTCCATGCACCTTTTCCTGTCTCTGTATTTCTCCTAATCACCTTCTCTCTCTCATGCTCCAAGCTTCTATTGGATTGAAATGCAATTCATTCTTTTTGCTCATTGAAAAACACTTTCATAGGCCACATCTTGCTACCCTGGAAATCCAGAGTTCTCGCAAGAGCACAATTTGAATTTGCTCAGCGAGTCACTCCGGCATTGAGTAATGATGCTCATTAACTATGTCCTTGTAGCTGAACTGCACCAATCACATCGGTGTATCTGATATAGGCGGGCCAGAGGCGAGCTAAACAGATGACGACAGCGCTAATGGCAGCGCAATCACGACAGTGATTGGTCGTAGTGTTATCCAATTGCGTGCAGTGAGATTTTCAAATGCATGCTGGGCGATTTTCATTACTCAGTGCCAGACCCTTAATCTTTCAGATTTGGGTCTGGATTTCCAGGCTAACAACATGCACAGCTATTTTGAAATCTCTTCCAGTAGAAATAAAATGTAGAAATAGAGTCAGAGAGTATGGAAGAGAGAGAGAGAAAGTTTGCTCATAAAGTCACTAAAGTTAGATGTTTGTGAACAGCGATACCTGCGTGATCCTGTTGATGGACTATTCAGTACTATTCAACTTATTAAGAGCTGATCTAAAGAAAAATTGAGTATCATGTGTCATGGTGGATACAGTGAAAGGATGTTTGTGTAGTCAGTATTGATTGTACGAATGCATTCAGCAGCATGTAGAGAACACTGATGGCTCAGAGACCATATTAACTCTGAGTACTGACTTATGGCAGACAGGAGAGAGCCTGTTGCCACGGAGACCGCTCTCTCTCTCTCTCTCTCTCTGTCTCTCTACTGCTCTTTTAGATTGTAATGGCTGCAGTCTTTCTTTCTCTCTTTCTGTGACTCTCTGGCATTGTACCTTTTTTAAAATATTAAATCATGTAACCATGCATGCAGAGTGTGCGGACAAAATATATTTACATAAAACAAAAATACAGCCTATTTAGTATGCGTTTACTTTTTAAATTTTCCTCTGTGTATTTGTTTTATCACTAGTTTATTCTTAATAACCTTAACATACTGTCCATTTTATAGAACACCAATACCAGAACATATGTTGTTTTTACTGTTCAAAGCCAACATACTGACACTAGCATCATGCTACTGGAACTCAGCAAAGTCTGAGTTTAATTTAATTAACACAAACTGAGGGATAGAAAGGCACATAAGAGAGAGAGACTTCCCCAGAGGTCTGTCCTCCAGCTGCCTGTTATATTTGTACTAAACTCTCTTTCTTCTTTGTCTTAAGAAGATTTGGGCTCTTTTATTTACTGTTTTTTAATCCCCACACACACTGGCAGAAATTGGCAGAGGCCACGTTTCAAAATCCAACATTTTTCTGTACACATGCAAATCAGTGGCTGGCTGTGAACTCACAACCACCAGGGGTCCTGAGAACATCTTGTAAACTTAGTTAAATAGCTGCTCTCTTTCATTTCACTGTATGACAACAGTCTTCATGCACTCTTTGGGCATGTAAGTTTGTGGGTTTGAGAAAGCATCCTTTAGTGCCAGCCTGCAATGTACTGCTGCAGTATACTGGCACATTTTACATCAGCAGCCTTGTATGCTGAACACACACACACACACACACACACACACACACACACATACACACTCCAGAGTTCCCACAATCATGAAAACTTTTAAATTTTGTAGTCAAGTCTTTGACATTTCGATAGGAAGTACAGATTTTTCTAAAACCCACAAGCCATAGTGGTTCAGATTTATGAGTGAATCATTCTTTTGAGTCATTTATTTTCAAATGAGCAAGTAAATCAGGTTGACAAAGGGTAGCAAATTGGTCTGATTTTGTTTTTTTTATTAAATCTGAACTTACTTTGAAAGTAATGGGAATGCATTGGTTCTCATTGTGACTCCATTCAAACTTTGTTTGTTTTTTGAAGTACACTGAGAAAAACAATAAGTAGAATTTACTCAATTTTTATAAGGCAAGTTTTTGCACAAATTTTTTTCAAGTAAATTTCACATTGATGGAAATTAAGTAAATCTACTTAACTAAGCCGAGTAAAATTCACAAAGTGAATAAGTACATATAACTTGGCCTGTTAAATTATATTGAGTAATTTTTACTTACAAATCTGATATAATTAATATAATTAAGTAAAACCACTTGATATTTTAAATACATTTTACTTGTTTTATGCAGTGCTGGTAATTATTTTAAATTAAATTAAATGTTACTCTTATAATGTGACAAAATAATACTGTGACAATGTGCAGTTAAGAGTAATTTATTAAGAAATAAGCATATACAGAAACCTATAATGACAATAATAACAATTCAGTGTGTTCGGTCTCTCTCTTTGTCCCTCTCAACCGGTTTACAGCAACGGAGGCACAAAGGGCTGAATGCATTTGAGAAATATCCTGAAATTAAGAAAAGAGAGAGAGAAAAAAACAATAATCAGTAAACAGCTAATACTTTTAAATTAAAAGTTAATTAATTTGCATTCACATTATTCATTTCATTTAAACCAAATCATTAAAAACATCCTGCATGACCTTACTCTCATAGTCAATTTACACACATTAATGCTAACATGTGACACACAGCAGATATCAAGGCTACGAATTAGGAATTTGGGAGTACGAATTATTGTCATTTACAACGTGGTTACGATTTAGTAAAAGCAGGGACCATTTAATAGATAGTATGCACGATTTAGCAAATGAATGAGGAAATGAATTATATTGTGCACGATGAGGGAACGAGAACCTTCTCACTTAGGCCTATTGTTAATTCGTGGCCAATATTTGTCATCTATAAAGAAAATTGCACACAAAATAAATATTAAACAAAAAGATCATGATTTAAGTGACATATTCATGGTTTTTAGGCGTAATTACTGATAAATCGTGTAAAACGTAAAGTTTAAAACTGAGAAAAAAATATGGCTAACGTCTACAAAGTTAACTCGTCATTAACCCTCTTGAGTCGGCAAAAGCGCCCGCGCGTAGCAGCAAATTAGACTTATACTCCGTCATTTTTGGTCATAAAGATTACAGACTTAAGAAATATGAAAAAATAAACTGTTAAATGTCTACTTTTTCCACTTTCAATCGAAATAAAACATTGTGCTTTTGTAAAATAAAGAAAATAAACAGGGTGCTTTCTGCCTCTGCCTCTGCCTCTCCCTTAACTTTTTTCTGGAGCACGTCTCTAAACTTAAGAACACTAAACTTTTCAAATGTATAGCATGAAGTGATGACAAGACAATCGTTGAATTAATCAAAAAATCATTATAAATCCGTAATATAATGCAGTTTTTTACTGTTGCTTACCTGTCGAGAGCCGTTGGAGTGGAGATTCGAAATCCCTCAATCATCGCGTGTTTTCTTCTTTCTGCGCATGCGCAGATTCCTTTCTTCAAGGACTAAATTTTACTTGATTTTTTTTAATTTGCTTCAAGTACTTAATTAATGCATGTAAATATGCCAGAGAGTCAGAAGTCAATTTCACTTGTCTGTTGGATGTCTAATATTTACAAGTAAAAAATTAGTATATAATTAGGATTTACTTAATATACTAAAGTTTTCATTTTTACAAAATTATTCTTAGCAAAAGATACATGATTTTTCCTGTTTTATTTACTTTGACATAAAATCATTTTTTACAGTGTATTAAAAAGTTTTTTTTTGTTGTTGTTGTTATATTTTTACATTTGCAAAAAGAAATTTAAGATCATATTTTGAAAATCACCCATTTCAAAATGTAAGGTGTCATATTTTCAAGTTGAATTCTGGTCTTCTTCATAATGCATTATGATTGTTTATTTTTCTTGCATCAATTTACACTAAAAACATTTTTATATTCTTTTTCCTTCTTGCAAGTATTTTCAAGAAATATCAATGTAGTTTCTATTCATATTCTTGTTGTAGCTCGTACCACTTATATTGTTAGTCAAGGTACACCATTTTTTTAATGCAATAATTTTCTACCATCACTCTGACCCTTTAATTTCATTGGCTGTTTTGCTAATGAACCAGTAAGACTTGAGCAAATTAAATACTAGTGTTTTAATAGTATTATTCATTGTTATGGTTTGTATGATTAATGGCATGTGAACATTTTTTAAATACTTGTACAGATGGTACTCAACCTGATTGTTTTTTACCACCACGGGTACCACCGCGGTTACTGCGGGAAATGCATTTCTACTCTTGACTACTAGGTGGCGCTATAACCATAGTGCTGTTTAACTTTGCACAGTGAGCACAGCAACAGTGGGATGTTGTGTTAGTAAGTACTAGGGCTGAACGATTAATCGCACTTTACGTGTAATCGCACTTAAATCGAGATGTCTTATCGCGATTTTAAAATCGCAAAGGCTGCGATTATTTTTTATGCGCAGCTTGTCATTGATGTATGGCTCTGTAAACGCTGCTCCATCTGAAGTGTGAGTTTGAGTCACTTATAACGTGCATTTGAAAAAACAACACGCGTCAAACATCTTTCCAAAACATGAGAAGCATTTATGAACCTCTTGTCCAACAACAGACAACATTTAACCCTTTCACACGTAAGTTTAAAATATTCTGGCTGACCCCCCAGCGTGAGTTTTTCAAGGCGACCGTTATTTAGAATGTGTCACTTTATGGTGTCCATGGTGACGCGTCATTGCTTGTCACGTGACACACCGCAGCAACAACAGAGCTGAATGAATGATGATCTGCTTTTATGTCATTTTTCCTTTTTTATTCAAAATATTCACAAATTTGTTAGATATGGCATGAAATATCTGATATTCCGATTGTCAAATATATGCAAGTGGAAGTGTTTTGTTGTTTAAACACCTTTATAACGATCGCGTTAGTTGAGCTGTATGCGCGATGGGCGCCGCCATCTTAGTTTGTGCCACAGACGCAGTTCAGAGAATCGGATCAGTTGGATTGTTTACAACACGTGAATTCATCCACTTCTCCCGAAATACATAAAAGTAAGTGGCTGGTGAACTGGGAGAAGAATAGAGTAAACTTTAAAGTTACTTACACAATGTGTATCTGATATGAATAAAAATTATAATGGAAAGGATTATTATTGCCTCTTCCTTTGACATCAGTGTGTATTTTACAAACTCTAAATGTATTGTTTTTTTAGTACTTATATGTCTGAAACCTAAAATAAACATTATGTGGTTGAAAACACTGAAAAGTTGTGATATATGACAGCTCTGAGTGCGTCTGTCTCTGGCTCAGCGCCAGCCAACGCGCGAAAGCACATTTGAATTTAGCAGTTGATCACGTGATGCGCTGACCGTTCTAATCACACCGGTGTGATCGTACGCTCCAGGGACCAGCCTAGACTGATCACACCGGTGTGATCGTACGTGTGAAAGGGTTAATAACATGCATTTACTCCAAACTCACTTCATAACGACAGTTGAGCTCATCCTTCTGTGAGATGATGTTCTTCTTACACAGAATAAGGCAGTCGTGTATTTGTAAGTCATGTTTAATCTAGGGCTGTAATCTCCCAGTCGATTAGTCGATTATTTGGTCGATACGTTCTGGCTCGACCAAAATTCTGATTGGTCGATTTTTTGCCGCGTTCATTTCATCAGTTTTGCCGCATTCATTTCATCAGTTTTGCCGTGTTCATTTAATCATGTGGAAAGCACTAATTGCTAATGGGGTTGTTTTCAGAGCACCCCTGTTTCACAGGTAACAGGCTGTCTTCAGAACACCCCCCTTGTTTTCACTTCTTTTGGATTAGCCCGACCCACCGGAGAAGAGACAGATTGAAGAAAGTAGGCTACTAGAAGGTTTGCTGAATATTATTTATTTAATTGTGAGAGCGTTTAATTCATAGTCAGTCCTGTTCTACCATGTCAACAAAGACATCGGCAGTGTGGCAGCATTTTTAAAAAAAGTTAATAGTCTATTCGTGTCTCAGCCGCGAAGCTGAGCTGCACAGAGCGGCTGAAATGATAACGTTAGTGTCTGTCAGTTATTATAATACATATGACAAAAACAATTGTCTAAATTATGTTGCATATTCCTCAAAAGTTCTTGTGATGATATGACTAGTTGACAACATAGTACTATTTTCGTAAATCATAGGATATTGCGCAGGTGCACGTGATGCAACGCTGTCAGAGCCGACAGACTCGTGTGTCAGACTCATTTCAGTGCAAAATAATTAAGTCAAAAACGGATCTAATATACTGCAAATAGCATACTAGTTTTTTATGTTTATTTATAATTCATTTAGGCAGACAACAAGGCTACCAAGTACTGCGCACAGCTAATTAATTTAACGCTTTTTTTCCTAACGTCATTTTTAGTCGATTTTTAGTCGAAAATTTCAGGACTTCAGTCGACCAAGATTTTCTTTGGTTGATTACAGCCCTAGTTTAATCAAAGCGTTTCAGTCTTCTGTTTATTCAGCTACCGCAATAGGGATTTCCTGGAATGATGCGCATTATTGTACTTCTGCGGCGGGGCATATTTATCGTGTTTGCATGAGAGCGCCCTCTGGCGTTCAAATGGGGCAGTATTTACTACCAATCAGCCGCACTCCACTGACAAGCTGCACATAAAATAATCGCAGCCTTTGCCAAATCGCGTGTGGTTTTATTGCGATTAATCGTTCAGCCCTAGTAAGTACACTAATGACCAAACATCAATAGTTGCAAGATGTCTTAAGTATGTACTATTCCTTAACCTTCCTCCTCAACTCCGTTTGAATACATGATCCTGGCCACCATTATCGCCAACTGCATCGTCCTGGCCTTGGAGCAGCACCTGCCTGGAGAGGACAAGACGCCCATGTCAAAGAGACTTGTGAGGACACACCTACCCACTTACATTTACTGCTCTCCTCATCTTCCATTTTTAGCTGATTTTCTGTTTTCATTTGAAAGAATTGAATATAGATGAATCATTTTGGCCTAGTTATCTACTTATAGATGTATTTCTAGTAATTTGTGTAATGAGAAAGATGTTATACTCTAAGAGACCATAGTTATACTCTAAATGTAGCTCTCTTGTGCTTTCATATTCTTTCCTTCCTCATATTCTTTATTCTTGACAACTTTATTCAGACTGTAGTTTCCCCCATTGAATTGCTCACAAGCTAATTATTCCCATTCAAAGAGTATTTCCCTACTGTTTTACTTAGTGACATATTTTAGAGAAGTCCTTGTTTAAATAGAGGCAAGTAGTGACACTCGCCTCACTAAACAAAACCTAAATTAAAACCAGGTTCTTAATAATTGCTGTTCTTGTAGATTAGTTGAATAGAACATTCTGGCTATGTGTCAAAATCTAATGTGCACCCAACCTAGATGGCATTATTTTAGGCTGAGTTTGAGTTCTAGGTTTTTTATGTAGGTAGTTTCTGTTGTCTCACACCTAATCCATTTTCTTTTCTCAGGAAAAAACAGAGCCCTACTTCATAGGAATGTTTTGCTTAGAAGCTGGAATAAAAGTCATTGCTTTGGGATTTGCATTCCACAAGGGCTCGTACCTGCGGAACGGCTGGAACGTGATGGACTTCATTGTCGTTCTGAGTGGGTGAGTGACAGGTGCTACTATCTTCTGAATGATGCTGAGCTTGCTGATTTAAACCTTTCCATGTCAGGGTCAAGTGTCTTCATTTGTTTCAAAATTCATTGCATGGTTTTCATTCCACATTTACTTGTAGATCAAGTTTTCTTCTCATAAAATTAGTTTGAACCTTTTGATGGTTTTCCTGGATTTTGCACTGTAGATGTGTGGTGTATCCTTGTGGGCAACTTTCTGCATTGGCGAGATGTTGCACTTCACAAGGTTGTGGATTTGCTGAAATTCAATGGACTTTCACCTCATTTTACTTCAACAAACTCTGCTTGATTGAATCATCTGAGAGTGTTAACTTTCAGACCAGGCTGAGTGGAGAAATGAACAGCACCTTGAAAACACTCCATCGCCAAGAACAGATATTGCGTTAGTGCTGTTAAAACAGCAGTGTCAAGAAGTGCTCTCCTCAAGGGAAAGGCTGCTGAAGTTTTCATTTGCAGAGTAAACCACAATTTAGAAGCTTGGATGAAGGGCAGAGGCCATTTTGCTTTGTACCGTAATATTTATCATCAGTTTTTCAGAGAAGGGAGCTATCTAAAAGAGAAAGGAGGGAGAGAGAGGGAAAGAAAAAGACAGACACACACATACACAGTGCAACGTAACGATACATATGAAATATTAATCACTGTCATAGTGTTAAAGTACAAAGGGAGATGGGCTTCTTAGAGATTTTCACATGATTCCAGTTCGCATTCATTATTGATGAGCCCTGGATCTTTGTCTGGTTTAAGAGAGGAAGAAAACGCGAGAAAGACTTTAACCTCTCAACCCCTTATTTCTCATTAACTCGTTAGTTGTTTACTGACACCTGACATGCACACACAGTATTAACACCACAGACAAACACCCTTAAATATATCTGTGATGTGTAAGTCATGACAAATTTGTCATTTTAGAGACAGCACAGGAGCAGTGTTGAGGTCTCGTAATCACAAGGTTCAAAAGGGCAGATGACGTGTAATTAATTTGATGACTGAGAGATCGGTTGGCTGTGTGTTAATGTTTCATCACATTCAGACTGCAAGCTGCAATGCAATTTTTTTCCATGTTGATTAAGTTGCGCAGCTGCTGAATAGTGGTCCAGAAAACACTTATTTACAGATAGAATCATGTTAAAAGTGTTTTAACTATAAATTCTAATGTTTATATAATAATATAATGATTTATTTCTTAATGTCAATGTTGTGTTGTACAACTGGATGTGTCTATATGTGCGTGTGATCAGACTCTCTGGCATCTTGGTTAGATTTCCATGCTGGCACCACCCACATAATTATCTGGTAATCTTTAAATTATGATGTCAGTGTTGAAATTGTGTGAATGTTGAATGTCATGTTACTACACTTAAACTGTGTGCAAGGTGTTGCCCGTTAGCTGGATGATTACTAGAGTTCAAAACATAATTTTTCTAATGGAATAAGGGTGTAAAGTCAGTAGTATTTTGCTAATGTGTGTAGAGGGGATGTAGGCAGTCGGTTTTTCAAGTTTTCTCTGTTCCTTTCACTTGCACTTATCCTGTGTTCCTCCGTCTAGATGAGATGGTGAGGCAGTATTTCATCAAAGCCTTGCACCCTCATTAGGAGTTGAGTGAAGATTATAAGATCTGGTGGTATCAGATGAGTCATCATCGCTCATTAGATTTTAATGAAGTCTGTTGCACAGAGAACAAGGAGAAATAATGGAAAATGAATGATAGAGAGGGAACAGGAAGAGGATGGAAAGCTCATCAAACATGTGACATCATTGTTACTACATAAAAAATTGTATTCAAACTTGACTTGAACATACATTTTATTACTGGTAACGGCAGTTATTATATTTAATTTATTAATTTCAAGACATTATTTAGGCTAATTGTTAGTTGTTTTTGTGGAATACTTGCAAGAGTGGCATGCCAAGTAATTGACTACAAGTAGTGCACAATGCTTTTGTCTTACTAAATGGGACTTTATGGCTACTTTCACACTGTTAGTTTTTGAGATTGACAACCGCATTTACTTACAGGTGTAAGTCTCGAAATATCCCGTTTACACAGCAAGCAACTTACAGTAGCCAGCAGCCATATCACCCTGTAGCCCAAGACTGGTTGCCCACTGAAGCTAAGCAGGGCTGAGCCTGGTTAGTACCTGGATGGGAGACCTCCTGAGAAAACCAGGTTGCTGCTGGAAGAGGTGTTAGTGAGGCCAGCAAGGGGTGCTCACCCTGTGGTCTGTGTGGGTCCTAACACCCCAGTGTAGTGATGGGGACACTATACTGTCAAAGAGCACCATCCTTCGGATGAGACGTTAAACCGAGGTCCTGACTCTCTGTGGTCATTAAAAATCCCAGGATGTCCTTCGAAAAAGAGTAGGGGTGTAACCCCGGCATCCTGGCCAAATTTGCGCCTTGGCCCCTGTCCATCATGGCCTCCTAATCATCCCCATATACTGATTGGCTTCATCACTCTTGTCTCCTCTCCACCAGTAAGCTGGTGTGTGGTGGGCGTTCTGGCGCAATATGGCTGCTGTCGCATCATCCAGGTGGATGTTGCACATTAGTGGTGGTTGAGGAGATTCCCTCCTACCATATGTAAAGCGCTTTGAGTACCCAGAAAAGCGCTATATAAATGTAACAATGAGCATGCAATGGAAGTCAAACCCATATTCACTGACCAGTAACCTTAGTGACAGTGACCAAAGTGGCTTATCCGAGAATCCGGTTGTGAGCCCTGAAAATGTACAGATGTGAATTTGTTTATAGAATGCGGTTGTCACTCCTGTAAATAACTGAACTGTGTGTGATCGTAAGTAGGGCTGAACGATATGGACAAAATTTCATATCTCGATTTTCATGCCAGATATCTCGATATCGATACAATACGATATATATATATATATATATATATATATATATATATATATATATATATATATATATATAAATACAGAATCTGAATTAAAATGTGTTTGATTTAAGCCTACATTTCAAAATTTTGTGTCAGAAAATGTATTGTTTTTAAGCCTTTTGCACGTACGATCACACAGGTGTAATCAGTCTAGGCTGGTCCCTGGAGCGTATGATCAAGTGCATCACATGATCAACTGCTAAATTCAAATGTTGAATTTAGCCAGAGACAGGCGCGCTCAGAGCTGTCATATATCACAACTTTTCAGTGTTTTCAACCACATAGGCTACTGTTTATTTTAGGTTTCAAACATATAAATTCACATAAGTACTAAAAAAACAATACATTTAGAGTTTGTAAAATACACACTGATGTCTATGGAAGAGGTAATAATAATCCTTTCCATTATAATTCGACACGTTTTATTCATATCAGATACACATTGTGTAAGTAACTTCAATGTTTACTCTATTCTATTCCCAGTTCACCAGCCACTTACTTTTAAGTATTTCGGGAGAAGTGGATGAATTCACGTGTTGTAAACATAGAGGTTGTAAATCCAACAGATCCGATTCTCTGAACTGCGTCTGCGGCACAAACTAACACGGCGGCGCCCATCGCGCATACAGCTCAACTAACGCGATCGTTATAAAGGTGTTTAAACAACAATATACTTCCACTTGCATGTATTTGACAATCGGAATATCAGATATTTCATGCCATAGCTAACACATTTGTGAATATTTTGAATAAAAAAGAAAAAATGACATAAAAGCAGATCATCATTCATTCAGCGCTGTTGCTGCTGCGGTGTGTCACGTGACAAGCAATGACGCGTCACCATGGAAACGCCGCCCCCCCCTCACAATATAGTTCCCACGTCCCTGGTAGTGTGTGCGCGCTGGCTTTAGCGGTGCATTCAAGGGCACTCGTAAAACTGATGTTTGTTGTGACTGCCAGAGTTGTATGCAGGGCGAGCGCGGAGAGGGGAAATCTATATCGTCTATATCGTTGCTTTTTTCGATAGTAATATCTTGAAAGTTCATATCTAGATATAGATACGATAACGATATATCGTTCAGCCCTAATCGTAAGCATATTAAGGACTTAAATACAGGACTGACAGCCGTATTCTGTTGCTGTGTGAACGTGGCCATTTTATCCATCAGGGGCTGTATTACAGAAACATCTTAACTTAGAATCTTATCCTATCAGTTTAGAATGACAGGATCTTGCCCTGACAGTCTTGTCTGTCTTGTTTCTGTTCAATGTTTCTTTCTTTGTCTTGTGTCTGAGCGCATGGCTCTCCCTCTGTTTGTGTTGGCCATGTGCTCCTCTTGTCCAGCCTCGTAATTTCCAGTTACCACCAGTGTTGGGAACGTTACTTTAAAAAAGTAATTAGTTATAGTTACTCACTACTTGTTCCAAAAAGTAACTGAGTTAGTAACTGAATTACTCTATAATAAAAGTAACTCGTTACCAGGGAAAGTAACTATTTGCGTTACTGTAAAAAAAAAAAGTTGCTATATGTCAAAGAATTTGGATTTTTTTGAGCAGTTTTCACAAGTCAGTTGAAATGAGTAGAACAGACAGGTGTTTGTACATAACTTTCGATATTTATTGCACGTCGACAGATATAACATTATATATGTTTTATATAATTAGTTTATTAATTAAATTAATAAAAAGACAAAAAGACCTTGAGATATGTTTGGTAATTGTACCTGAATGAATTGAAAATTAATTTGCTAAATTTCAGATTAATATATTTGTTTTCCTTAAAATTTTAATTAGCAGTAACTTGAAACACTTTGCAGTTTGGATGTCCTGTATAAACAAAATTACGGATTATATTTTTATGTTTCCACTGTTCGAACGCGTCCGCGCCTCACACACACACACACACACACACGCACACAAATGTAAACACTTTGCGACTTTTCGATCGCGCCCGCGCCTCTTTCACACACACAAATGTAAACACTTTGCGACTTTTCGATCGCGCCCGTGCCTCTCTCTCACACACACACACACAAATATAAACACTTTGCAACTTTTCGATCGCGCTCGCCAACTTTTCAGTCAAGATTGCTCCTGACTCGCCATCTCTGCTGCTTCATCGAATCTCTGTTTAGCTGGTGTGTGTGTGTGTGTGTGTGTGTGAGTGGCGCGTGTGCTGGCATGTGAGTAAAAACACTGGCTCTGATTGGCTACCATGAAACACATGACACTGCCTTAGCCAATCATAATCGCTTACCTCATTATTAACCCACCTCCTCACTAGCTGTGAGAGCCAGGGGTGCGTTCGGATTAAACCGTTTATTCAATCAATGCATAGTAACGCACTGCATTTAACGTCCAGTAATGTTAACGGCGTTGTAACGACGAGAAAAGTAATTAGTTAGATTACCCCGTTACTGAAAAAATAACGTCGTTACCTAACGCCGTTCTTTTAAACGGCGTTATTCCAAACACTGGTTACCACGCCCCCTTGTCTAATCTTCTTTTGCTTGAGTGTGTTCATCTGTTCCTCATGTGCTCTGCTCTCTTTATTTGGGCCATATGATTTCAACGATGCAGAAAACACGGACGGAATCGCAGAATCCAGTCATAATAAACGGAATTTACTGTATAATGCGGAATTTCATGGAATTTGCAAAAATTCTAATGGAATTGTAAAAGTTCAGTACACTTAAATCAAATCACGATATAGACTAGTGTCTGTGAATATTGAACCACAAAAAGACTCTTTAAATATGAATCCTGGATGTTCTGCGTGTCTCTGTGTGAATGAATGCCTCAGACACACGGTTTCATTTACCACACACACACACACACACACACACACACACACATTGAAGCACCTGTGACGCTTGCAGTGTTTTCAGCTTCTGCCGCTTCACTGAATGAGGACATAAACACATGAACTTCATCTCCAGAGCTGCTCTGAGAGTCACTTCATCAGCATTTTGCCGTTTCATTTGAGAAATATTATCGTCATATCATAAACACACAGAAACTCAAAGGTCTTCACGGAAACCTGTCAAAATAAAAGTTCGGTTTAACTTGAAATTGTGACAGAAATATAGTACTGTTGTACAGTAGAATTTAGCTACATCTCAATGTAATAAAACAAAAATAATAAACTTTTACTAAAGCTTTATTTTTTTAAATAAAAGTTTAATTTCATACGATTAAGAGACAAATTAATTAATTAATTAATTCATTCATTCATTCATTCATTCATTCTTTTTATTTATAAAGCACTTTTAAACACAACCCCATGTTGACCAAAGTGCTGTACATAAAGTTGAAATAATGTAAACAAAGTAAACAAGATTTATTTATTTGATAAAAAAACTTTTTAATGTTTTATGCCTTCATTTGATTGCCAGAAAAATAAAAATCCACAACAAAGAATTTCTGGAAAAAAAAACCTTTTCTTAGAAATGAATTTTTATTTCATTATAATTTTATTAAAATTAATAAATTGTTGTTTATGAATTCATAAAAACTTTATTTGATTTTTCTCTTGTCTTAGTTGTCAGTTTTTTGTACTTTTTTATCTTGTTGTCTTGGCCTGTTGAGTCTTGTCTCCATCATTGTTCGCATATTATAATAATTTAGATAATTTTTAACCCAAAAAAGCTACGAACTGCAGCTTTAAGAAATAAAAACATTTTAAATCATAAGTCATGAATTAAGTTTTTGTAATACAGCTTCATGAACAGATTGGTTTATGAAAAGTTAGCATTAGGTGAAAAGGAAAGCATTTCAGTTTGATTGAAGATTACAAAGGCAAACTCTATTTTCTTTGAAATAACATGCACTGCTAAGTCATGCATCGTGAGACCAGGAACATGCCTCAAAGTAAATAGGTTTGCATATTGGCTGGTTCATACTAAAGCTTTGTTGACACGAAATGCATGTGTCATTTCCAGTGTCACTGCATTCACAGTTATCAGTTCACGTGGGTGTGTTTTTGTGCTAGTTATCATTCCTCTGCTCTTGACTGTGTCTTAGTAGCGTTGTGCACAGGAAGTACAGATTAGCGCAGTATGGTGGCATCGTGCAGAAGTCTGATTGTATAGTCACTGTGAGTAGGTGGATAAATGGGTTGCCAGTCCTTCCTTAAAGCCTATTATCGGCTGGCTTAGGACTCCAGTCATTTAAATGCAAATGGTGTCTTTGCAATCTTGGGCCTCCAAGTAAACATCCAGCACCCTGAATCTTGGGGAATGAGAGGACCTCATCCCTAATGACATTAATAAGCACTGGTGTCTACTAGTCACCCGCCCCCTCTTTAAGCTGTGGGCATGTGGCATGGTGTACTCCCCTCGCACTCTGTCTGTGCCTCTGCGGCTCTGCCAAACACATAGAGCTCTCTCAGAGACCCTGATAAGCATCCTTCAGATCCACCAACATCACTCTGCACTGCCAATTTAAAAAAAACATGCATGCGCGACAGTAAACATGATTTTCTTTGGATGGTGAAAATGGTAGAATTCCTCTGGTACATTACTTGAGACCTTAGAAGTGACAGCAAAGATCAGTATAGAACAGCGGTTTTCAATAGGTGAGGCGCGCCTCCCCTGGGGGGCGCCAAAGAGCCACAGGGGAGGCGCGACACGCAAAGAAAAAATAACTGTATTTAGCTCTATTGAGATCGGTAATTGTGTGTGCGACGCGAGTATTAGCTTTAAAATGCGTCGTTTCCTTGTCCCAAGTCAACAGAAGTCAGCATTAAGGGAGGATACGGAGCCCGGGAAGTCACCTGTGTGAGTAAAAAAACGATCCGTGGCTGTTTTGCAATCCGTCCGCTCAGTTTATAAACAGTACTCACGAATTCTCAAACTGTTCCCTCGGTTTAATAAACCGTACCCACGAGTTTCTAATCCGCGCTCTCAGACTTGTTAACCAGTTTTTGCAATCTGTACCCACAAATTCATAAACCGTGCCCACGCTTTCGCAATCCGTTCCCACGTAGTATTGCGTGACGAGTTCATAATGCGGTGAATTCCCGCCCCCATTTACTTCACAATCACATTATAGCTCAGACGCGCGTCACGATCTGTGCACTGCCGCGTCTCGCGCTCGGCATGCCGCCAGATTCAGTATCAGTGCACCTTATGAACCATGGCATTAACTTGAACTGCATTTCTGTCAGTGCGTGACTACAGCTTGTTAATAAACTACAGCTCGGTTTTTTTATTGATCCATTTCATACAATCCGTCTTCATTTGGCAAGTCCACTTGCGCAAAAACGTTTTTCATGTTCAACTGTTTTTGTGTGTGTGGATGCTGCTGATAAAATAGCTTCGCCGAGACTACAAAGAGACATGCATTTGTGTGTGTGTGTTTGTTTGTTTGTTTATTTCTTTTGTAAAAGTTTCCCGGATATAACTTACCTATTTAATGCACAATTTTCCTTACAAATTATATTTACCAGCATTACAATGTGAGTAAATGTAGCCGTGTAAAATGTAAGGGTTGATGCCACCCTTATAGAACAATGTGCATTTACGTTTAAATTGTAACATATTTCATAGCATGGAATTACAGTGTAATTAGTGTTAGCTCACTATCTTAGCCTTTTTCAGTGCATTAGGTGAGGTAATCTGATAATATTAGTGATTCTCATTTATCAAAACACTAAAACTGGTACCGTTTTGGAGAGAAATTGGGTATTTTTTAATCTCTCTTTTTAACCCATCTCATGGTGTGTGATGCTAAACTATCATATGAGTTTCTAAAGGTTTTTGAATTCTTTGCACAGTTATGAATATTTTATATATATATATTATGTGCAACAATAGTATGCTCAGGCTCAGTGGCCTTTCGCCTAATTTTAAATGCTTTTTTTTTTCAAATACTGTAATATGATTTAAATGGTGATGAGTGTACTGATTTGATGCATTTTAAAAAGATGGATGATATATATTCTTTAATCTTTCTGACAAAGAACAAAATATAATGTGAATTACAGTATGTGCAATTTTTTTTAATTTATAAATTGAAGTGCACAGTGTTTATTATAAGGGGGTAGAATCCGCAGCTCAGTACTCAGTACTCACTACTCATGAGTACTTTTAAATAAGCTACTTTTTTACTCTTACTCAAGTAGTTTTTGGGACAGGTACTTTTTACTCCACTCACACTGCATTTTTTGGAATGTAATGGTACTTTTACTTGAGTAAGTTTTTTCAGTACTCTTTCCACCACTGCTGATTTTGTTCGAGATGATGTGCATCTCCTTCAAATGTGCGCTTAACCCTCTGAGGTCTGAGCTGTTTTCTGGGCCCTGGAGGTGTTCTGACATGCTCTGACATTTCTGGTTATTTCTGTTACTTGTGACATTTTCATGGCTAAAGTCTAATTACACTGTATTCAGCACAAACTCTGCTACAATAATATATCAGCAGCATGTATGTAAAAGTTTGTAGTTTTGAGATAATGACATTTATGCGTGGTTTTTGAAAATACAAAAAAAAATTCTCACTGAAATAAGGCCATGAAACCCATACTGATTATTTCTTCACAAGACTTTTGAAAATTGTATGACGTAGCCTAGAATATTTGCTGCAAAACTATGTGAAAATCACCCTGACTGCTCATTCAGATAAGACAATATATTGATTTAAAAATTTTACGACGTGTTTTGTGTGAAAAAGCCTTATGCGAGAGCTCATTAATATGTAAGCTTTTCTCACCTGAGAAAGACAAAGAACCTCCCCTAACGGCCCTATTAGGAGCTATCAGGCCCCTATCATTCTGAGCAACCTTGCACAATACTGTAAATGAGGAGATTTAAAAAAGAATGGCTTTTAAATTGTTTGGATTTATTTACAACACAACATAATCCAAAGATACACAACAAATGCCAAAAAAGCACTTCAAAGACAGAGACCTTTGTGCCATTCCTAAAAACATTGTACATACCTTTCATTTCCAAGATTTTCACTTTACCATGTTCACGTACTGAGACTCATGTGAATGTTGAAGTCCTCAGTGGCATCTGGGACCTGAAAAAAAAAAAAAGTGAACATACTGATATCAAGAGAAAGGCCTGCACGATTTTGGAAATAAATATTAGATTTTTCTGGTTAAAATTGCTTTTTAAAATTCCTTTTTAAAATTCACAGAATACACACACACGTTTCCAACGATATATAATATAATGAACACCAGGTTTGTTGTGCCTTGTAGGCATAAGGTATATGCGCAGTGCGGATAAAATAATAATAACAATAAATAACCTATAGCAGCCTATAAATCTTCCAAAAGAAGCTAGAGAAAAATATATTGATTATCATGTTACTTCAAATGTTTCCATCCGTTATGATGATATGAAATGAGATAATAATAAAAACATGAAGCTGTTTGGTGCGTTTTGCTTTCATCCAAAATATGATACATTCAAACGCGATCGCTTGCAAAATATGATACATTTAAACGCGATCGCTTGCAAAATATGATACATTCAAACGCGATCACTCTCAAATATAAAACATTATGGTTACCATAAACATATCTATGTTTGAGCAGATATCCACAAACACAGTAAACACATATGATACATTCAAACGCGATCGCTTGCAAAATATGATACATTCAAACGCGATCGCTTGCAAAATATGATACATTCAAACGCGATCACTCTCAAATATAAAACATTATGGTTACCATAAACATATCTATGTTTGAGCAGATATCCACAAACACAGTAAACACGGGTCTAAATATTATAATATTCCCCATATATCTAGCAACAGTTCAGCTGCAAAGTGACATTTATGCAACAATAACAAACTAGGCTATGTAAGAATTTCTTACCTTATCTTTCTTGTCTTCAAATCGCGTTCTTCTTCTTCTGAGGTAGCCTAAATCCAATGTAAGCTCAGGCACGTCTTTCAAACTCGACGAAAAGTGAAGTGAAGTGTTTTGTTGTTGAGGTAACGAGCGCGTTCGCGTTCCATGTGGAGATTTGCATGTGAATATCTTTTGCGCGAGTAGGCGTGGCCAAATTAACTGTAATGAGCAAGCGTTTGAGAAGCTGGACATCTTGTTGGTTTTATACAAATTACTTAAACAGAGAATATTTGTTTTCGTTTTGAATCCGATCATTTAAAAGTACACACTTAAATGTTTATAAAGGTATATGGCTCATAAATGTGTGACAAGTATTCGCTGAGTTTTGTTTCAGTTTATAGACGTGCTCAAGAAAAAAAAGTTCACCGCGACGGAGAGGCAGAAAGCACACCCTGTTTATTTTCTTTATTTTACAAAAGCACAATGTTTTGATTTGATTGTAAGTGGACACATACAAAAGGAGAAATATCACAGATTCTTTTTTTATATTTCTTTTTTCTGTATGACCATAAATGATGGAGTAATTTAAGTTTATAGTGCTACAATGTGGGGAAAATCCGGCAAAACGCGTCGGCGCGTTTGTCGACCTCAGAGGGTTAAAGCCCAGACACACCGTGCCGATTTCAGCCATCAGGTGTCGTCGGCGGTAGCTTTGGCACCGATTGCACATGTTAAGCATGTTTTGTTGACTTGTAGTTAGGCCTACTGATGTTCAGTGATTTTTAAAAGTAGCCTCAATTAGGCCTGCATGAAGAATCTTTGCAGTTGCAAAGAATCGTTTATGAATGCACTTTTAAGAAAGTTGTGTAAATAAAATAATATTTACATTTTATCAGTTGTTATTGAAAAATCATCATTGCCTGGAACACACAAAAGATGGCATTTACTGCCGAGGCGTGTGTGGGTTAGGACAGGCGGACAGGATTTTGTGGAGGAGGGGGGGGGGGGGTCCTTACCTACTCTAAGGGGAGGCTCACATTCACCCAATTTGAAAACCCCTGGTATAGAATATGGGCTCTCTCTTTTTTTAAACATTAAAACATATTTAACCCTTACAGACCCAAGTATTGATATTGGTTGTATTGTTTTCCCACCTCTTAAACATATTTTTTTGAATTGTGACTTGTATGCTTATTTTGTTCCTAAGAGATTTTTTAGAAGTGTTGCAAAATGTATCTCTATAAACGTCTTTCCAGTAAGCTAGAAGACTGAAACTTGCAGTAAGTACTGTATGTTTGTGTTAGACCAGTTAATTTCTACTCATTTGGAGTGGTTTCCAGTAATTCACAGTAACATACAATAACATGCAAATTACAATAACATTACAATTCCTTGTTCACCATGACCTGACTATGGAAACATTAAGAAAAATTATATGGATTTGGACTAAGATTGTGAAAAATACAGGGTTAAAAACTTTGACTGTACTAGGCAGTTACCAATGTTGTGTACATTTGGCTTGTTGATTGAAGATTGAAATTGTAAATAATTTCCTGCCAAACTAGATGCTGTGATACATTTTTAAATGGAAGCTCCTGTTATATATCATTTTAACTCAAAGGGTCAAAGTTTGGCTGGTTAGCATAGCCCGATTAGCCCCTGCTGGCTGGATACTGTAACTACAGCATCTGGTTCTAAAAAGCATCTTTCTCTATTGACTGCTATTCAAAATTCACTTTGTATTTTGAATTGCAGAATCTGCTAAATGTTATAAATAAATGTAGATTGTTCTGTTGTTTAAAGATATTTTTTATTTAGTTATGCATTACAGAAGCTTCATAATATTTGCATGTTTCCCAGAATACAAAATAATAAACAATTTAAAGATACATTTAAAAAATTAAGAATCAAGCATTTGTAAACTTTTGAACGGTTTAATTTGTGGAAATTCAATGAAACTTATTATTCAGGTCAGTACTAAATAAGAAACAAAATGCAATTCTTAAAATCCCTCTTTTGGCTAGCATGCCGTGCTTTTCTGGATTCCATCAACATTTCCACCATCATTGTTCCGTTGACCCCATGTTCAATATGCACATCCATCTGTTATAATTAAATTAGAATGGCAGAATCAGTGTCGGAAAAAAACACTAAGCTCCAATTAATGCTAGGTTATCATGCATGGTGACAGGTAGCAAATATAAACACCTCATCCTAATGAGATTGTGTGCCTGGCCTGCTTCACATAAACCCAGCGGTAGCCTAATTATCATAAACAGCTGTTGATTAATTGATTGGTCAGTTTTAATCTGTGCTCCCCATCTCCCCACGGTTGTTTGCTCTAAAGAAACCATGCCGTGAGCCTGCAATAATTTCTACTCTTGGCAAACAGGCAGAAGCATATAGGCTCCTGACAGGAGTTATAAGTTTGTCTGCCGGGAGCACGTCGCACCGCGGAGGTGTCCGCGCTCTGACAGGACAGACAGCTGTCATCTGTGCATGGCCCCATTGTTCTAGCAGGGCTTTACACCCACGCTATTTTTAAGAAGCGCTAGGCTCCAAGGGACAACGCTGTAATGGAGAGAGCTGGGTGACGAGAGAGCAGGAAAAAAGAGCCTGCCTTAGTTTTACCTCAGCTCACCTGTCACAGGCTTGCTAGAGGAAACCCAGCTGATATATACATAATGAGGAGCATACAGAAGACAACATCAGCTGGACTATAGATAACACTAGTTTGCACATGGGGAGAAATATGGGCTGCATCCCTTTTGCCATATTTCTATTACACACTAAAAGTATGTACTTCACTGTTGATAGGAAGGTACATACTTTTAAAAATGTAGTGAAAGTTAAAATGTTAATATATATATAAAAAATCTGTATATTTAATGCATGTTAAATTAAGCAAGCTTATCAGTTATTGATAAGAATGTTTGAGGAATATCTATTGAACTTATGTAGCCCCGCCCCTTTTCAGCGCTGCGCTCTTTGTGTTCTGTCTTCCGGTTTGTATTTTCACAGCATTAAGTTGAGATCTTTCTGATTTATGAATGAAAGGCTCGTTTTAAAATCTTCCCGCTCTACTGACATTTGTTACGACATCTGCTTCAAACATTACAATGCTCATGAAAGTAAATCCACTTCACTAGCTAATTACTCTTGCCATAGAAATATACAGAGCCACCACAAAAACACACGTTTAAACACAAAATTGTAAAGTTGGCTGTGCGCTTGTTTCTCTGACGCATAAGGTCTATACAGGGCTGCCTTGCAATCTGGGGGCCTGTATCATGCTATTTTTAAAGTATTAGGATTTAGGACACACTAATCCATTTCTTGCATTTACCATGTATGACCATGTATGAGAACAAGCATATGCTGGTGTACATGCACATGAGCCTATGTGCTTCATGTGCACACATTGTGTGTGTTAATTATAGCGCCTGTCTGCTAGCTGTTCCTTTACTGAGCCACGTGTCTAGCACAATACAGCTTCTTCTGGATAATGCATTCACATACTCTATCATTACCTCAGCTGCTGATGTAAGAACAGCAGTCTTGAGTCTTGACTATGTGATGCAGATGCTCAGTGAGCAGGAACAGTGTCATGTCACCCTGAACTTGTGCTTGTAAAGAGCTGTCAAGAAGCTGTTGTTTCTATAAAACCATTTCTATTTTCTATGTTATCGAACACTTTTGTAGCATTTCAATTTTTTAGAATCCACTTATAATATCAGTGAAGGTTTTTTTGCAGCAAAAAAAAAGTGTGTGTGTGAACATTTAATTGATTCATTTTGTATTTTTTATTTTATAACCATATTCCGCCAGAACACTGTATTTCACATTGTCTTCTACAGGCCGGGTCAATTAAAAAAAAAATTGGGCACTGGGCAGTCATATGTTAATGTGCCCATGGTTCTAATACAAATATGACCATTTATGACCCATTTTTTGCACTTAGTTTCTGTAAATGCTATGGGTGGACTTAAAGCGTTGAGTGAACATTAGAGAATGACTTAGCCTAATAGAGTGCTGAGTGAACATTAGAGTATGTCTGCACTGTGCAACACATTTTATTAAGTTAAAAAGGGCAAGAAAAGTCTGATTTGCCGTGAAATTAAAATATGTGGAAATATACTGCACTTGTGTATTTTGAAACAATCTTAAAACAATCTAAATTGACTGATTGCAATCAGAGAGTGACCAATCTAATATCTATCATACAGCAGCCTTTTCTAATGAGGCTCTTTGCCTGATATAGTGCATTACTGTAAATGTGCATTACAACGTCTAGCTTCATAAAATCCTCTCCACTGCCTGTTTTGTCTCAGTAATTTGTCCGCAACTGGTGTATATATGGTTGATCTTTAAGGACTGCAGGCACACAGCTGTCATTCAGATGCTGGACCAATCAGCTGTCAGCTTGATTGATGCATGTGGACAAGGTGGAGGAGAGCTCACCTCCTGCGGCTTTCTTTTGATGTATTTTAATGTTCCATATGGCACTCCAGGATTCTATATGCTGATATAGGCTACTCTACTTCATGTACAATTAAACTCCTTAAACTCAAATATTTTTTTCACAATCACACACAGTAATTTTCAGTTGTGAAACTTAAATGGTCGTACTCTACAGCCCTGAATTACACTGTGACACAAAACAATCTGCACTGTAATGTGATGCTCAATTTTTTTTTTAAAGATATGCTAATTTGAGCAGGCCACTGTAATCTGTATATAATATGAATAATATTTATATAGAGTCGATAAATGCCTGCTTTAGGTAGCAATGAGCTGTGAAAACAGGGTTAAGGTCAGAGATTTGTTGTTGGGAACCTTCATACAGTGTTTATTAAGTGGGCTACTATTAAATAGGGTTTAAGCTTGTGTAAAAAGATAAAATGAAATGGAATGGATTGAGATCTGTAGTATTTTTCCAACAAAAAAAATTACATACAAAGTTAGTACTGCACCTGTTTTATTGAATAAATATCAGAAAAACAAATCACTTGTAAAGCCTTTTTATGAATCAATAGGAAAGTGAAGATGTTGGACACCTTTTTATTTCATTAAAAAAAAAGAATGAATGGTGTTGATTTGATTTTCACTTGCTCGTATTTTTAAAGCAAAAGCTAACTTGACAGTTTGACATCTCTTGATGATCAGTTTGCTGAATGATGATCATATGGTCAAGTGTTTGGAGAGCACACTGGTGGAGTGTGTGCTTCAGAGAGATGCAGTTGAAGTTGGTCGGTGATATTCAGGGGTGGACTGGCTATCTGGCAGACAGGGCATTTTCACGCTGGGCTGATGTGCTTTTTGGGCCGATACATCTCTTTATTTTTTTGTCTGAATGGCCCTTAAAACTCGAACACTGGCGGCCCATTATTTTTGTTTTGTTTTGTTTTGCTTCATTGACGGCGCTGGGATCTTTGTGCATTGATCAAAAACAGACCAGCCCATGAAACACATAGATCAGCGACCCATTGGTTCTTTTCTTAATTGACACTGGACTGGCTCAATCACATCTTTAAACACCTCCCCCTTTGGGCTCTGAGCGAGCGTTCAGTGTCAGTGTGCATCTGTCAAAATAGTCAGTGAGAGATGAAGAAACGCAAGGGAGGCGCAGAGAAATCTGTCTCTGATACATTGTCTTATTGAAATTGAGAACATTATTTTGTTAACCACCATTAATCAACATTAACATTGAGTCAGCTTGCAGTATTCTTGTTTTGTTCATTATTTATTATTGGCTGTAGGTTGAATAGTATAGAGACATCCACACAACTTTATTTGTTTATTTATTTAACAACTTTTTGTCCATTTCATATATGATATTGTTATGCCAATGCAGCTTATAGCTTGTTTTAGGATTCATCTCTGTGGAGTATACAGTTTAATAGTATTAATAAATGTACATTTTTGGAAGTACTCTCACTCATACCTGCTTACTTATTACATTTAGTGGTTTTAAGGAGTAGGAGTTTGTATACATATTCAAGGGCGTGCAAAGATGGGTGGTATTTATGATCATATGTAGTGGGCCAGTCTGGGCCAAAATGCCAGGGCCGATTATTATTATTATTATTTTTTTACCCTGTCCAGCCCTGGTGATATTTTAAATAGGCTTGTTTCAGCAGTGTTGGCTGGTTTAACCCTCTGGGGTCTAAGGGGTTTTTGGGGTCCTTGAGATGTTCTGACATGCCCTGACATTTGTGCTTTTTTCAGTTGCTTATAAACATATTAATGGCAAAGGTGTAATTACACTATATTTAGCACAAACAGGGCTACCATAATATGTGAGCAACGTGCATGTACATGTTTGTATTTTTGAGAGAATAATGTTTATGCATGGTTATTGAAAAAACTAAAAACAAAAGTTTCTGAAATAAGGCCACAAAAAACATACTAAATATGTGTCAATAAGACTAATGGATGTCGTTGCCTAGAGTTTTTTCTTCAAAATGATGTGAAAATCATCCTGCCTAATCATTCACATAACACAATACATTGATTTAAATCTTGTAAAAAACTTTTTGTTTGGAAAGGCAATATGCACAAAGGGCGTCAACGATTCAACATCATGCATATTTAGTGATTCACACCTGAGGAGACAATGGGGCCCACATACTTAATGAGCCATTCATTCAGGTGTGTCACCTATAGCCTCAAGAAAGAATGCAAGAGCATTGGTTCACAGTTGGAAGCATCTCAATTTTATTTTATTTTTCCACAAATTGTGCTTGCAAATTGTATAATATCCAAGGAAAACATGTCTAGTAATTGTGCAGTTAATTCTCATACTGTATTTTCAGTTTTGGAATATGTATCCTCTCCCCAAATTTGTCAATAATAAAACACAATAAAAATTATTTAAAGAAAAGGCTTATATTTACCTTTTAACATTTGTTTACATCTACCTTGTAAATATATATTTTTTTATTAAAAAGGTTACAATTACAACAACAATTCAAGTGTAATCTTTCTTTGTAAAAACTGAAGTATACATTTTATCATACATATTTCAAAGCGCGCGATAGCCGACCTCAGGGGGTTAACAGCTGTAATACTACAACTCCAGGATGAAATAGATTTTGATATATTTTCATTAGATTTTTATATATATATATATATATAGCCGAGTTTGTCATCATAGTGGTTCACATTTGCTAATTTGGCTTGGTTGCTTTCATACCAGTTGTTTATAGTTGGCATTTCATAGAAAGGGAACATAAATGTTGCCAAGGTGTCTTGATTAGTTAGACAGCATATGACAGTGATAGTGATCATATAATATGAAGTGAAGAAATAACTTTAAATACACAGTAGTGCCCTACTGTAGTTCTGCACTATAGTTTAGTGAGCTGTCAGCTCCACACTCTCTTTTTCTTTCTTCCTTTCTCTTTTTCTTATGCTCACTGTCCTACACTTTAGCAATAAAACAGAAAAGAGCAGGCCATAACAGTAAGTCTCTAAAAACTAAGAAATACACCATTGTGTGAATTTGCCCTTTGGGAGTGTTAGAAGTGCTGTTTTCAGTAAGCATTTGTTGAGACCAGTGGGTGGTCTCTTCTGACTTAACCAGAACCTCCGGTTTTATTCTTGCTGCAACGACTCCCATCTGTCCAACATAGATAGTAAAAAGATTACATGATCTGTGGTCTATGGCCACAAGATGAAAAACAGACTGGGATCAATGTTTTGTAGCGCAGGTCTGATTCATTTTAAGGGAATCGGTTCATTTGGACAGTTACTGTAACTGACATTGAATCAGTTAAAAAAACAAAGTAATCACTCAAACCAGGGCTGGATAGGCATAGGGAGGGGTGGGCTAAGCCCACCGAAACATCTGCCTTGCCCACCCAATTAAAATTTAGGCACAGATAATATTATTTTTTTACGATTTGTGCATTTATTATAAACAATCTGATGCAAGCTGTGTGTTGAGAAGTTTGATGAAGGGCTGTAGAATGCCCCAACCCCAGGGATGTCGTTAGGCCTATTTTAGGGGGGCTGAAGCTACCCCAAAATGTTCCTAAGCCCCCCTAAATGATAATAAGAACAACAATAACAATTCGATCTATCAATAACCGTATCCTCATTCATATTTAGACGCAACAAATGATATATATCCAGCTACAAAAAAATAGCCGAAAAGTCGGAAGTTGGAGAGCTGGCAACTCTCACGCATTCACCGTGAGACTCGCGCAATTGACACTTTTCACACGCTCTCACGCCACACATCCATTTTCTCACGCACAGAAAAATCGCGAAGCAAAGAGGACACGGAGACCAACAGACTAGACAGAGCAGGTCACTTTATGATATAAAAGAATCTCAACTCTCAGATTCTGTCAATTTTATTACGAAATTCAAACAATAAATACCGTTTTGGCGCTTGTAAATGTTACGTGACGTGAACCGATCACCTCTAATAGTAAAAAAACACAAACACTGTTGAAAGATACAGTAGTAGGCTACAACTTACCGAAATGTATATTCCTCATAGGCCTACATAATATCGATCAATCAGTGTTTTTTATCAGCGTGAAGAGGTCAAGCTGGAGAACAATATGTTACATTTACCTCAGGAAAGCCATTTAATGAACATAATATAGGAAATAGCACGTAGCCTAGCTGGCAAGAAAAAAAGTATTTTGCTAAATATGTGTTCTATATTACATAGGCCTATTTATTATATTTTTACTTATATCATTAAATAAAGTTGTTATTATAATAAAAAACATTATATTTAATTTGAGTTATTTTTAACCTTAAATAATACTACCATCTGATAGGGCTGTCTATGTTTACAACATTAGGTGAGTTGTTTTTTTCTTGAGAAAAATTAACACCTATCTCGAGTACCTAATATTTATCCAAATGAGTCAATATTAAATCAAATCACAATAATTTAATTGAATTGAAATAATAAAAAAGTGTAGCTTACCAGAAATTGTACCATGCACCATAACATTAACATATCATTTTACACTTGAACCTTAAACCTGAAATGGGCACTTTTTGTGACAGCAACATTTTTGATCAAAGATGTGGCTTAACTTCAGAATTTGAACTAAAATCAGTATTCTTATGATTGCTCTGAACATTTCTGACTAAGTTCAACAAACATTAAATTACTTATTCATAAACTTAAAAAAAATAATTAATAAAAATTGAGACTAGGGTAACAGGGTTGAAGATGGTAACGGGGTTGAAGAGACAAATACAGCGACATATATACATGGTTGTTTTTTTACTCAAATTCACTGTAAGATTTTCTATAAACGCAAGTTACAAATACCCTAGGGGCTAAGCCCCCCCTGTCCTCCAAACCTAGTGACGTCCCTGCCCAACCCATCAAAAAATAACACCAGAAATGTTTTTTTCTTTTATTAGCTGAAAGTCTGTTTAATGGAAAAGCAAAGGCTGACGATCACACAAGTCAAACTGGCAGAAATATATGCATGCTATTAAGGTGCGAATAACGGGAAGTTTAAAAAATATCATAAATATCTTCATATTTAATTGTAAACATGAATATGCATTTTTATAGCCCTGACTGATTTTGAAGTGTCATTTGGCTGCCACTGAAATGGGCCATACCATGAGCAGTTGAAATGCGCTAGAAAACCTAGCTAATTTAAGAACGTGCATTTATTGCATGAACGGAGGAAGAACATAATGTAAGTGTATAAAATGTATATGCATAGTTCAGTTAAAACCTTGCTCTCTTTGGCTTGCTGTTAAACTGAATGTACGTGGGAAATTGTGCTTAAATAACACTGAAATAAGAATGCGCTGCCTATCTTTCGATCACTTGCGGGCCATTCACACAGAACGCATTTTGCGGTTAAAAACCAAGAGGCATTGAGTGCCGCATTTTTAGAACCCCACGTCATGCACGAGATGCGAGCGCAACTGTAAAACACGTTCGTCTAGCGCGTTTACATTGAAAAACAATTGAAAAGTAGTTTTTTATTAAGCCATGTATTGTATGTTTTTTTTTGTAAAACTAATGAGCTCTGTGTATTGCTCATAAGATGACAATCTTTGATGGTTCCCATGTTTGATAACTAACAGACTGACATTGTGTCTTTTTCCAATTCCTTTTTCTTTCAAGGAAGTTTAAAACTGGTTAAGTTACATATAGAGAGCTAAATGAAGGAATTAACTAATAAAATTGATGCAAGAACTTTTCAGTTTTCAGGCTAATCTCAGCTCTCTATTTTAAATCATTCGGCTAAACAAGTTTCTTAATGACGAGGACCTGTTCTGGGGCCTGTAATTTCTCCTTCACTGGCTTGGCACACAGACAGGATGGGTAATAACTGGATGGGACACTCTGTGTCAGTCAAAAAAAAAATCTCTCTGTCTGGTAAAGTGAGCATTGTAATGTGGTCAACAAACCTGGAGCTACTACTTCATAGTCGTGTAATTCTAAAAATGTAATCAACACACTTGGACCAACCTATCACAATCAGGAATTTGACATTTCTGTTGTAAACATGCATTTATGGAACCATTCATACTACAGTCCGCAAGATTCTTATAATAGTAACAATTATTTGTTCACACCAAGGTTTTAAATTATATTCACTGTAATCAACAGGAAAGACCATCAGGGGCAGTGCTGATTCGGCCTGGGGTTGCTATGGTGAGAATAGGGGTGCGTCATATAGCCAGATGGAGGGAGAATTTCCTCTGCTGCTGTGTGAATCTCCAGTGATGGTGGAGGAAGCATTTGAACCTCAGATGATGAGCTAACTGATACACATTAAAGTCAGGGTGGGGTAGTTGGCTAACATTTCTTAACATTCATATTTTATTTATATTGTATTCAGAAATATTTTAAAATACTGTTCCATTTGTTAACATTAGTTCATGCATTAACTAACAATAAACAACACATTTGCTATAGTATTTATTAATCCTTACACTCAGTTTCAAAGCAGGGATTTTTCACACCCTCACTTTTTGCCAACACTAGTGTGAGGGTGGATCAGATCAGGTCCTGTTGTAATCCTCTCACAGGAGGTACATATTTAGACCCTGCTCACTAGCAGCTGAACTCTAGTGATGCAACAACTAAATAAAAAAACAAATAAAAAAACACTTTACAATAAGGTTTCATAATTGTTGAACTAACATGATCTAACAATGTAACAGTACAGTATGTGTACTGTAACACATTACATCAGTTAATGTATTAACTAACATGAACTAACCATGAGCAATACATTTGTGAATGTATTTGTTAATCTATGTTAATGTTAGTTTATAAAAATACAGCTGTTCATTGTTTGTTAATGTTATTTGACAGTGCATTAATTAATGTTAACAAATACAACTTTTGATTTTAATAATGTATTAGTAAATGTTAAAATTAACATTAACAAAGATTAATAAATGCTGTAAGTGCAGTTCATTATTAGTTCGTGTTAACTAATAGTCTAGCTATCACCAGACCAAGCTGAATCTTTTAAGATTGAACATTAGTCTGGGGAGTCTGCTCTGTATTTTCTACTGGACAAGAGGCGTGATCAACGGGCATAGTTCAAATGACTCTGTACGCAATTGGATAGTCCTTCAGCCAATCAGACCAATGATCCGGGTGACGTTAGCCTGGCAAGCCAGACCTACATCAAGATGTTAGGTCTGGCAACTCACCATAGACACGGCTCAATCCGAGGGGCAGGATAAACGGCTGTCTTTCAAATTCCCTCTGCACGCACTAGGACAGTGCTACAACCAACCAGAGCGTTTTCCCAACAGCGGAGCTAGTTGATAGATTCAACTTTTGCCATATCTGGCCGGCAAAACTACAAACACATCTTCCTTTTTTTAAGAATGACTTAAGTGCCGTTCTTTGCTCTTTTCTCAAAGAAAAACCTAACTCCAAGTCCTCCAGAGTCGCGGACAAAGCCGATTTGAAAGATGTTCGCCAGCAGCCCCCGTCATTCTTTGTTTTCAAGTAGCAGCCAGGGAACCGTCGCAACTCTGTCGTCATATGTTAAGCCCGCCCCGCCTACTCTATACACGACGTGATTGGCCTGACCCAATTTAGGTTTTTGCAGCTCGAAAGTCAATGGAGAGTTACTAGACTGCCCTGGCTGCAAAATACATTTTGCTGCCGCTAGGGTGCGTCTAGATTTCTAGGCTAGGGTGACGTACTTTGCAGCGAAAACTCCAGGCAGTAAACGTGTCAACAAACGTGTTGGTTTGTAGCATTGATCAGCGGTTTGCAGAAGCAGCAATGGCATCGAGCAATTTTTGCAGGTTGTGCAAAAAAAAACATGAAAGTGAGTGGTATTTACACCCACTGGAGTGATTCGTTTGCTAAACTAAAGAAGCCATTGAGCATCGTCGAGAGGTTAAAAGGAATTGGATTGGATTAAACCCGCCAATAACGTGCCAGGTGGATAAGCCAGTTTGTGATTGGTCCCCGCAGATTTGTAACGGAAGCAGGATAGAAGAATGTACAGGTTTCCAGCCTGAGCTGCAGGGCGAAATCAAATCGCTGGCAGATCGGAAAATTCATAGGAAAATTCAACGGAAGTAACCACCATTCAACTTGAAGAGGCAGACGTTTTTACACCATATATTGTAGAATTAAAACACTTTATACCCAACTTTCTAAAAATGTACTTGAATCAATGAACAACACAAATAAAGCCCCAGTCATACAGATCATTAACTAAAAAAAGTTGTTTTAGAAACCTTTTTGTAAAGTGTTACCAAAAATACTGTTCATTTTAGTTATGTTAGTTGAGTTCCATTAAATAATTTTAACAGATACAACGTTTGATTTTAACAATGTATTAGTTAATTCTGCACTCTAAAAAACACTGGGTTAAAAACAACCCAATTTGGGTTGTTTTCATCCCAAGGGCTAGGTAAATATAGGACAGAACTTGTTGGGTTAATTTTACCCAGCAAATTGGGTTGTTTATTTTGATGCATTTTTAATGTTGATGCATTTTTACTATAGTAAAGTTACTTTTTTTTCTTTACTTTTTTACTTCATACAAATTAATGTTTACAGATTAACTTAAATCCTCTAAACTTAAAAAAAAAACTTCACACGACCACTGGTTTGCATGATCATTTCTTTATTATTTATCATTTTACAGTAAAGCATATTTTATATAGTTTTGAATACATATTGCATACATTTAAGCTCGTTTAACAAATATTAGAAGTAAAAATTAAACATTTAGAAGTAATTCAAGTGTAATTGACCAGTCTCTGTTGTCCCGTTTCCACCGTAACGCCGCTGGATCTCGTGCCGGCACTTGCATTATGTTTAGCGGGGGAAATTCTAACTTCAGACCGCCACCCTGCGTTTCACTCGTAGCCGAAATATGCTGTGACTGACTCCAGAACCTGTCTATAAACAATCATTGTACAGTTCTGAGAACATATTTTAACTTTCTAAGCATTTATATTCTGTATCTTTTTTTAATAAAATCCTAAAATTTTATGCAAGGCATCAGGCGTTTCCATCACGCAAAAAGATCGACACGACTAGGCCTGTCGCGATAATTAAATAACCGTCTGATCGCGATTATTTGATCTAACCGCGATTGTTTCAGACAACCGCGATTATTGCGCTCTTTTATAGGCCTACGGCACAAGGACCAAAATAAATAGACAAGCACTAATTACGTTTTCCAGCAATATATTCAAAGTCATCTGAAGCCATTCCATAGCTTAATGTGAGGGACAGTAGTATATTTACATTGTTAAATTAAAGTTCACAAACTCGTCTGCAGCTGCCAATCATTCCGTTCAGCATTCAAACTCTGCAGCTGTCAATCATTCCGTTCAGCATTCAAACAGCGCGCGTCGTCCGGTTACGACAGGATACACGGTAAAACTTTCTCCAATGTGACTGACGTTATAATGCTTGATCTGTAGATAAAGGGCTGTGGATTTGCATAAAATGACTTTATTTTGCTGGAGTTTTTTGCTATTTCTAAACGACTCGCTTGCTACAGATGGTGCCCAACCAGAATGAGACTTTTACCGCCGCCGTTCCCGCGGCGGCAAAATTGGGATGTGTATTTGCTGCCTTTTACCGCTGAGTGGCGCTGTAATCACAGACTTTGAAAAGTGTCAGTTTATTCTCTTTATGACGTAATCTGCCGCGGCAGTAATCTGAGCTGAGGTCACAGATAAATTCAAGATAAATATTGTGGTTAAACGAATTCAAATTCATTAAATTTAAACAAAGTAGACACACGTTAACATTGTGTGCCCAGTTTTTCTATAATTTAGAAAGGCTATGTCAATAGGTTACTTGTCATTTACTTCGTGTTATTTTAATGTGTTTGTAGATTTATTAACTGAAACATAACAGTGAAATAAATTAAAATAATTTACCGTAAAATTAAAACATTTTCAGGACTTGCAGTTACTAACCGATGTTAGTCGGTTTAAGCATTCTTTGTTATATTCAGAATTAAATAGGCTTACATGTTGTTATGATTATCAATTGAATTCTTTAATAAATAATCAACCACAATGCCTATTAGGCTACTGCCGCAGCAAAAATAAACCAGTCGAATTTCAAGTCGTTCGCGAAATGACTAGGCTATACCGGGTGGCGCAAGTGACAGGGCAAAACAGCAGCAACTGCAGCATTTTAAAAGGTAAGTTTCCTATATGTTTATTTTAAAAAAAATAATAAAAAAAAACATGACGCAAGATCTTGTAAAAAAAAAAAAAAAACGTTTTTCATTATTTGAACAAAAATGAGACTGATTGAATATGTAAAAATATAAACAAACAAAGCAGAGAATAAAACAAACTTTTAGGGAAAAAATATAGGCCTATTATGCTACAACAGAATTGGTTAACATTAACGAAAGCAAAATATGTAAAAATACATTTCAAACAAACTAAAACAAAACAAATTCGTGGCCGAGTGGTAGGCTATAACTTACGTTTCAATAATTCAGATGACACGGGTTCAAATCCCGAACAAACATGGGCTACTTTTTTATTATTAATGCAGAGAGATTTGGTAGTTCTAAAATATTGCTACACCATATTGTTTTTTTCTCCTATAGCCTATATTAAATATTTTATATTTATAAAATAAAATTACCATTCATTTCCATTTTACATTAGGGACAATTTTTATCCAACAGAATGGCTGAATTAACATCTGCATAATAATAATAATAATAATAATAAATAAATAAATAAATAAACAGCACAAGGTCTTGTAAAAACACTTTTTTTTATAATTTTTTCGACACATAATTTCGAGACAGTAAATTGCCAATGTTAAAAAACACGAAAAAGACGATAGCTCTGTGGTCAATGCATTAACAATAGCCTCTCGGAGCTTCAAACGATCTGAGATCGAATCTCAGTGTAGCCGACAGTGTTTATGTTTTTCCATTCTTGATGCTTAAATATGCATCTGTTTATTAAAGTCAATCATCTTGTTTAATTATCAATTTACAACATAAATTTGCCGCTGCAAAGACGACACATCTGATGAAGGAAGACTGTCAGCCGATTGCACCAGAAAATTAAGATGATGAAGCTCTCTTTAATCTGCTAAATTATTTTTTTTGTGTGTGTGTGAATCATTCACGAGATTGAGATGACTGACAGTGATACCCGGCCATAGCAACGGAAGACATTTTTCAAAACAGATCGAACAAATCAGAAAAATACTTTCAATACAGTATTGCTTTCAATTAAAAAATAAACAATGAAAATGTAAAAGAAAAAGAAAATTAATTAAGTTTGAAAACCCATCGCACATTTCAAGGTATGAATAAAGTGTCGGAACAGTTTATTTATTTAAACAGGGTTGCATCAATAGAGTTTATTCCCTTTGTGATGCAAAATAAGAAACACAATCTCATTCTTGCAACATTTTAAATTTCTATTGTCAAAGAAATTGCAGCTAAATTAAAAAATTAAAACGGTACAAAACGAAAAAAGTTCAAAGCAACATAAATTAAGAACAGGCGTTTTTCTTTGCCTCTCTCGCGCTGGATATTTTTTAGTAAGTTTGGTCTCCCTCACTGCGCGCGGCGGGTCTTTCTCGAAATTAAGCATTTCAGCGTAAAAAAAACACCATACAGCTGATAATACTGTATATGTCGCTGTGTGTCATCCACACAAATCACGAAAGAAAAAACTGTAACAAATAGCTTTTGTTCCTTCAAAGATACAACATGCCTTGCTGAATTCACCTTACAATAAAACGAGGTGGGTCGCGAATTAAAGAGCTCTGTATCTGCTAAATTGAAATTGTGTGTGGAAAACCTTTAAATACAATCAATAAAACTACAATATATAATTTAATAAGATATAGGGCCTACTGTACATAGACTATGGACTTTTGGAGATTTTGACATTAATCCTTAAAAGAACTTTGCCTTTGCCTGCTCATCAGGCTGGCTCCGACACTCTCCATATGAAAGACGGAACATTAACACCTCTGTCCTGCACCCCCACGATAAAGCAACTATTGCCTTCACCAAACCCCCCACAGGCTAGCTGAGTTTGCAAAACAAAACAAAGAGTTTGCCACTCGTCGTGGTGTGCCAAAACACTTCATTATAAACTTAAATATTTCATTCAAAACAATCTCAAAACGCTTTGTGACATTTTGAAAAGCCGCAGATGCATTACTGCCACTGGAACCATGACCGCAACAGAATACTGGTTCTGATTTTATTGTTTGTCGTTTAAACGTCATACATATATTTTAAAAAAACTGCTTTTGAAATTACGATTGGAATTTTTATAGGCTACAGAAGTAAAGTCATTGTATAATATTTGTTCCTTAGTGTAAAATGGAAATGCATGGTGATTTTATTTTGTAAATAGGCTATAAGCAAAAAACTATGTTTTAGAACTAGACAAATCTCTCTGCATCAACAATAGACTATAAAATGCATTAATAGGCTAATATAAAAATATCAGTAGTCCAAGTTAGTTCGGGATTCGAACCCGTGTCATCTAAATTATCGTAACGTAAGTTCAACCACTCGGCCACGATTCACTCGTTGCGACATGGCCTAACGTTCTAGTGTGTGTTCGCTCACAAGAGCGAGAAGCGCTCCTCATTCAAATGAACGCGCCGCCGCGTTTGTCGAACACTATCAACATGCCAGAATAAAGCCTGGCTTTAGAACAATGCATAGCGTGAGACATAAGGTGTCTCAACTGTACACAGTCTACCCTATACAGTGTGAATTCGTTACAAGGTTTCATTTAATTAAATTAATGTGCAGCAATTTGTACAAATAGAGTCTATAAGCCTACTATACTGTTGTAGCCATTAAATAATCTCATTAAGTATCATATTTGTTAAAATATTATAATGTTATTTTTTTCCATCTATGTTGAATATGAAAAGTGAACAGCACGAGTCAGATAGGATGCATTATATCGAGAGATGGATATGGAGTGGGTCAGACATGATTTTGACCACTTCATTAAGTTTTGTTTAGTAGAAAACCTTTCTTTAAAGTGAATTTCGTTTTCTATAAATTGTATCTTAATTTTAATCAATTTTTCATCAACCAATTGCCTGTATTTAATAAGTAAGAGAAGCAAATATAACAGACACTAATCATGGAGGCGCCCGCGCGGTCACTTGCATTGCATGTCAGCTGGAGCGCATCTCATCCTCCTAACTTAACGAAACTCAGCGTATGCCTCACACAGACATGAGAAATACATCAAATACACAAAGCTTGAAATGTCTTCAAACGAAATAATTCAAAACGAAAAGAAAAAGGCTACTCTATGATTATGTCTTTATGTGCATTTCTCTCTAGGTGCGTTCACTACAAATATGGCGATCGTCAACTTCATCTTTGCAGTCGACACTGTCAGAAAACACTAGTTTATTGATAAAAATCAATGCACGCATCACCGGATTTACAAATACACATCTTGCTTGTTGCACGCACACATATTATGTCGAAAAAACGAAATATTATGTTGAAATAACATTATTATTAATAATACATCTTTTAGAATATTTGATTAAATGCTGATGGTTGCGCTTGTTCAATTTAATAAAATTAAAACTTTAATTGTGATAATTAAAATAATTGAAAATTAAATATTTAGCGGCCAAGTTTTGCTAATTTATTATATAGGCTATTATATGCCTATTGCCTATATTAAGTAGGTCATATTAAGACAAGGCATATATTAAGTTATTTTAGCTGTTATGAGAAAAATAAATCTAACGAAATCTAAAATCTAAATCTAATAAATCTAAAAAAAAAAATCTAACGCCAATTCAACATGCCAGAATAAAACCTGATTTTTGAACAATGTGTAACGCCACTCGGCCTGGTGTGCCAAAACACTACATTTTAAACTTCAATGTTTAATTCAAAACAATCTCAAAACGCGTTGTGACATTTTTTTTAAAGCAGTAGCCTAGCCTATATACATTAAGGGCATTGAAACCAGGATCTTAACTAAAACGCGTTCCGCGTATATATTAATAATATATTAATTATATATATATTTTTTTTTTTAAGGACTGCTTTTGAAATCACTATAAATTACTATCCGATTGTATCGCTCACGAGAGCTCTTCATTTATCTAATTCCTCAATAGAATAGTAAAAATATTATTGCTCGTCATTGCTCCTAATATCGTCTCTATTTTTAACTTTTGATTCTATTTTTTCAGTTCTAAAATTGATTCTATCTTTGGTTCTATTCTGTTGTAGCCTTATAGGCCTATTTATATATATGAAAAATATGCCTATTAGGCTTAGGGTTTTATATTCAACCCACTTACATTTTAAAATACGGCAATTGCTGCCAATTTGCACAATGTCCCTTTGCGCCACCTGGCGGTCATTTCGGGAACGACTTTGAAATGCGGCTGGTTTATTTTCGCCGCGGTGATTTCGCCGCGGCGGCTGGCGCGGCGGTAATAGGCATTCTGGTTGGGCACCATCTGTACCGTGTGCCTACACAGCACAAGGACTATGAATTGGCATCAGACGCACAATAACTGGAGTTTAAAACTGTGAAGAAACAAATGATCAATAAACTGTTGGACTGATATACACTAGGATTTGTTCCCTCGACATTTCTTCGCTTTGTGCCGTGAACTTTTAAATGCGCACTTGTGCAGCGCTGCGCACTGTGACTCCATGTTGCATTAAGCACATCATTCTGCACCCGCGATGCGCATACGCGCTTTGTTCCGCTCTGTTTTGAAGCGTATCATATTATCATGGTTTGTGCACATTTGTTTTTATTAACATGTTTAGATTTTATTAAATTACTGTGCAGATGTTTTCAAAAATTACTTTTTGCTGCTGATTTATACACTCACTAAGTTTAATAAACAAATTGTCATAGCTATTGAATATATTTATTTAATATTTAAAGGTGTTAACTGTAATCTTACACTGCAAAATGATAACTTACAAAGGATTAAATTCATCACAATTATTTAATGAATGAAGCACAAAGCCCTAAAACAGACAATTAATCGGCATAATCGCCAAAGCCCTAACACAGACAATTAATCGTCAAAGCCCTAAAACTGACAATTAATCGGCATAACCGCAATTATTTTTTAGACAATTAATCGTCAGCCAAATTTCATAATCGTGACAGGCCTAGACACGACACTTGTTTAGGTGACTCACATGTATGTTGCTTTGCATAAAATTTAAACTAGGCTATATACAGAAACGAATTTATAGATACAAAAAATGGACACAAACCTGTATTTTACCGAAGACATGCACCAATTTGACGGAGCTGCACTGCTCTCTCCTGAAGAGGTCGCAAAAAGCCTGCGATCAGTAACTAAACCCCTGGGATGTTACATCTGACCCATGATCAGGGTTATACAAAAACTACCCAAACATAAAAAAAAAAGAAAAAAAAGAAAAGCGTGACATTAACGTAAACTAATATTAATAAATTATTTAGAAGTCATTGTTAGATTTCATTGTTAGATCATGTTAGTTCAACAATTATGAAACCTTATTGTAAAGTGTTTTTTTATTTGTTTTTTGATTTAGCTGTTGCATCACTAGAGTTCAGCTGCTAGTGAGCAGGGTCTAAACATGTACCTCCTGTGAGAGGATTACAACAGGACCTGATCTGATCCACCCTCACACTAGTGTTGGCAAAAAGTGAGGGTGTGAAAAATCCCTGCTTTAAAATTGAGTGTAAGGACTCAATGCTAAAAAAAAAAACCCAATGTATTGTGTTACAAAAACTGTTCTATTCACTCTTTGTTCGATGGATCCTAGACATCCCAGTTGCTTTGCACCTTTATATTAAACTATTCATGGTCATGAATTAATATTTACTCCTGGCTCCTGAATGATAGTGAAGGGAAATTTTTCCATCTGAGCATCTTACTTTGCCAAACAGGGCTGATTGCTTTATAAGGCAAAATAAATCAAGCAGCTTAGGTCAAGGGTTAAAACACTCTGATTGGGAATCATTAGCACTCATTTGTAATTTATTATGGTTTCAGATGTCTGCTCTCTGCCTCTTTCTGTCTTTTACTTTCTCTGTCACTCTCTCTCTCTCTCTCTCTCTCTCTCTCTCACTCTCTCACTCTCTCTCTCTTTGTCTGTTTCTCCCTGCGTGTTTGACAATTAGTTAAGTGTTTGCTCTTTACCCATGATGAATAATTGATCTACTGGTGTCTTAATGATTCATATGCCATCTGTCACAATGTAACGGTTGCATGTGTGAGTCAGGGGCCCATCAAAGAGCCGTGTATCTGCAGCGGGCAGAGAAGGATCATTAACCAGTACTGTCTGGCTAACTGACAGAAGACTGAAAATACCACAATATCAACAATGTGAGGGATGTGGACTGCTTAAATGCATGTGATGATATCTTAGAAATCTGGAGAGGATTTGCACATATTGACATTTGGTTTGCAGATCAAATTAGGTGTTATTTGGTCTTATATTTTAAATTTAGGTTGGGATTTGCATAGGCTATGTTAGCTAACAGAGATTATACAACTCACAGGCTTTTTCATACCTTTTTTTTTTTTCATAAGAAATTTTATAGAATAGTTAGTGTTTGCTAAGGCACGCATCATTATTTCTGGATTTGGACAAGCAAATACTGTATTTTCTATGGACAGTAAATTATTAAAATTATGCAAATGTTGAGAAAGTTGTTGTATTACTTTTCTAAGTGATCAAACTTCACCTAGTGGGTGATGGGCTGTATTACATGAACATCTTGAAGGGGACCTATTATGCGAAATTCACTTTTGCATGCTGTTTGGACATAAATGTGTGTTGGCAGTGTGTGTACACAACCACCCAATAGTGCTAAAAATCCACTCACTCCTTTTTTATTAATCCCCATAAATCATCAGCAGTGTCTCCCAACGACCTGTTTTCAGAATGCGGCTTTAGTGACATCACTAAAGCCACAGGCCCCGCCCACGAGTGTTGACAGACACTGCCGTTTTAACATAGACCCGCCCTGATCGAGTTCACAGCGAGTTGTACACATCTGCTGCACTGACGAGAATGTCTCCCAAGCGTTGTAGGTGTTGTGTGGCTGGATGTATTAATCCACATTGCTCTCTCTCTCTATTTACTCCCGAAATCTGAGGCAGCCACTGATGACGAGGTGGAATTATTTTGTTTTCAAAGAAAATGCTCCCTCAACTCTACCGAAATTCATTTATGTACTTACGCACTTCTTATACTGTGTTTACTCAGCTCTTACGGTGATTTTCTGGAGTAAAACTGACGCTTCATCTTTTGTGTGATGTACAATAAACTTTATTAACCCTCTGGGGTCTGAGGTAATTTTGGGGTCCTTGAGATGTTCTGACATGCCCTGACATTTGTACTTTTTTCAGTTGCTTATAAACATATTAATGGCAAAGGTGTAATTACACTCTATTTAGCACAAACAGGGCTACCATAATATGTGAGCAACATGTATGTACATGTTTTCATTTTTGAGAGAATAATGTTTATGCATGGTTATTGAAAAAACTAAAAATGAAAGTTTCTGAAATAAGGCCACAAAACACATACTAAATATGTGTCAATAAGACTTTTGACTAATGGATGTCGTCGCCTAGAGTTTTTGAATGAATGATGTGAAAATCATCCTGCCTAATCATTCACATAAAACGATACATTGATTTAAATTTTGTCAAACACTTTTAGTTTGGAAAGGCAATATGCGGATGGGGCGTAAACGATCCAAACACCATCATGCATATTTAGTGGTTCACACCTGAGAAGTTCACACCCATAATGAGCCTTTCATTCAGGTGTCACTGAGCCACAGGAAAGAATGCAAGGACTATATATATATACATACATACATACATACATATATATGTAATTGGTTCACAGTTGGAAACACAGTTGTTGTTTTTTTCACAAATTGTGCTTGCAAATTGTATAATATCCAATGTAAACATTTCTAGTAATTGTGCAGTTAATTCTCATGCTGTATTGCACAATGTAAAACACAATAAAAAATTATTTAAAGAGAAGGCTTATATTGACCTTTTAAGTTTTTGTTTACATCTATCCTTGTATATATTTTAGCTATTTTATTAAAAAGGTTATACAGTTACAACAATTAAAATTGTAACAATATTTCCAGTGTAATCTTTCTTTGTAAAAATACATTTTATCATACGTATTTCAAAGTTAAGGATTCATTAGTTTGAATATCGCCTAAAAACAAACAAAAATACGACTTTATTCCACTATTCGTTTCCTTCTCTCTGGGCCTCGTAGTGTTTTTGCGCAGCGCGTCTGTGTTACACGTCATCACGCATCACACACATGACCAGCGTCGGCCAATAGTGAGCCTACGTGGTGACGTGCAACACAGACGCGCTGCGCAAAAACACTACGTGAACCAACTAGAGGCCCAGAGAGAAGGAAATGAATAGTGGAATAAAGTCGTTATTTTTGTTTGTTTTTGCGCACAAAAAGTATTCTCGTCGCTTGATATACTTAAGATTGAGCCTCTGTAGTCACTTGGACTATATTAACGATCTCTTTAATAACTTTTCTGGGCCAGCAAGTTTCGGCCACCTAGCAGCCTATGGAGAAGTGATTACCTCTCAGATTTCATCAAAAATATCTTAATTTGTGTTCCGAAGATGAACGAAGGTCTTACGCGGTTGGAACAACATGAGGGTGAGTAATTACTGACAGAATTTTCATTTTTGGGTGAACTAACCCTTTAACATCTTAGTTGATTATTTTTGACAAAACATATATATATATATATATATATATTTATATATATATTTAACACATGAGCAGAAATTGGCAACATTATAAGCTTATTTGATGTGGCAGTATTTTACAGTAAAAACTTTATAATCTATCCGATTTTTGTTGTCGATTTTAACTCATCTTAGTATAGCAATAGAGTTTGGTAAAAGCTGTTCATTCATTCACACACAGAAACGCGATTCATTTTGAAACAGTATTTGTGCCAGCTGTTGTAGCTACACAACAGCGCGCATCTGTGCATTCATTCATTCACGCACAGAAACGCGATTCATATTTAAACAGTCTTTTTGCGTGTACAGACACTTGCGATTAGAACAAAGCATAGAACTGACCTATTCCTCAGCGGGATCTCCTCGAAATGAAACTTCCAGAACTTCTGAGGTAAATTTTCCAGGATTATTATCAAGATAGTATTATTCCTCACAGCGTCGTAAAGTACATGACTCTGAAAGTGAACTCGCGGTGTGTGTTATCCAGCTGATGTGGGCGTTTCACATGATTGCAGGATCGCCTCACATTTGCGTTTGAATAGCGCGCGCTCTCCGTGGGCGGAGTCAAATTAAAACATAATGAGCTGAGATGAGAATGACTGACATCTCTCTCTTTTCATTCACATTACATAAACTGAGAATATTTGTTTTTTATAAAAAATTACTTCATTTAAAAGAAGAGAATTCAAGCTTCATGCCTGTGTGACTGTTTGACTGAGTATTCGCTAGGGTTGTGTATCACCAACAATGTCACGATACGATACGCATCACGATACTAAAGCCACGATACGATACGTATCACGATATGGATCAATTTGGAATTTCAGAGTTTAGTAGCAATATGTTTATTGTATAACCAGTGTTATAACAGTTGTGATCACTGAAAAAACTATTTAGTTTTTGTCATAAAAAAACGAAGAGTTAAATGAAATAAAAAACTTGTTACAAAAAAGCTTAAAATGGCTCTTCCTTCAGTAGCGCAAATAAATACAATAGAATAAAGATAGCCTACCAATAAAGATAAAACTTTTTGAATAGGTCTAGCACTAGTATTCAGAAATAGGCTACTAGAAACTGAATAAAGTAATCAAATGCAAAATAACACTGGGTAGTATTTTAGTCCTGACTAAATTAAATACATAGGCTATTAATCCAAATTCTTCAAATTAAAACTATCTTTTGTTGTTTTGACAACAATATTAATGACAGACACATATGGCTTCTGTCCCTTTAAGAGCTAACGTTAGTGCACGGATCCTGATTTCATTATACTGTCCCATCATGCGTTTTATGCTGAAGATATAACCGACTGTTAGAGGATACTCAACAAGACCGAAATGTTTGACATAATTTTGCGTGTTTTTGTTTGTTAAACTGATATAATCCGCGGAAAAAAATTTTTTGTTACTCGCAAACTGTTTGTGAGCGCGTCGAGTATAAACGCCTCGTCCGTTTGGGGAGGTGCGCGTGCAGGCAGCGGAGACTCGCGCTGTGGAGCCAGGCGAAAGTACAAACAAGGCTTCACGCTTTTTGTGAAATTGCGTCTCGCAGAAAGTTTTAAAATGACTGATCTGATTGTATAGTCTGTGTGGATTAATTTACTCATACAATCTACATGCTAAAGTGCAGGAATGATTAAAATTATGCGCAATACCCGCGGCGAAATTCAAGCCCTGAATTGGCTACATAAGCACAACAGTATCGATACGGCAGCTGCTGTATCGATACGCGCATCGTCAGGAGTTCATGACGATGTATCGTTGTATCGATATTCTGAGCACAGCCCTAGTATTCGCTGAGTTATGGTTCATTTTCGGACGCGTTTCAGAATGGACTTAACTGACAGAGAGAAGGCAGAACTTGCTTCGTGTTTATTTTTCTTTATTTGGCAAAAAGCACAACACTTTGTTTTTATTGTGAGTATACACAAAAAAAATACACACTTAACAGGATCGATTGATGTATGAAACTCCTATGGAAAATCAAAGTCAACAGAGTATTTTTGAGTCTCTTTTACACAGATAAAAAAAAAGCGAACTGGTATCGCCGGCGATACCGCCGACCCCAGGGGGTTAAACTCACCAGTATATTTTTGGCCATCATTCGGATGGGGTCCTACAGCAGGCTTACTGTACATTAATAGTGGATACAAGCAATGACAAATAGGTTATAACCGTAATTAAACTACACTATACCTGTTCCATCTCCATACAGCATATATTATCTGACTCTGTATGCATTATTGTCCGACTCCGGGTCGAAATGAACACCGTTACTGCGAGTTTCTGTTTTGATATTATCATCTTTCCGTGAGATGATTGTCAGTTGCTCTGACACACACTGAGCGCAAGCTCGTGAGGCTCCGCCCCCTGTGCCGTGCAGCAGCAGCTTATTTGCATTTAAAGGGGACACACTAAAACAGCGCGTTTTTCTGAGCACCAAAAAGTGACAATTTAAACATGCTGTAAAAAATTCTGTTGGGTATTTTGAGCTAAAACTTCACATACACACTCTGGGGACATCAAAGACTTATTTTACATCTTGTGAAAAGGGGCATAATAGGTCCCCTTTAAAGGGTTAGTTCACCCAAAAATGAAAATTCTGTCAGTAATTACTCACCCTCATGTTGTTCCAACCCCGTAAGACTTTCATTCATCTTCTAAACACAAATTCTCAGTTCCCGCGCATGCGTCGTGGTGCTCTCGTGAACTCACGTCAGAGGCCCACACGGAAGAAAATCAATAGTTGAATAAAGTCGTTATTTTTGTTTGTTTTTGCGCACAAAAAGTATTCTCGTCGCTTGATAAACTTAACCCTCTGAGGTCTGAGCTGTTTTCTGGGCCCTGGAGGTGTTCTGACATGCTCTGACATTTCTGGTTATTTCTGTTACTTGTGACATTTTCATGGCTAAAGTCTATTTACACTGTATTCAGCACAAACTCTGCTACAATAATATATCAGCAGCATGTATGTAAAAGTTTGTAGTTTTGAGATAATGACATTTATGCGTACTTTGTGAAAATACAAAAAAAAAATCTCACTGAAATAAGGCCATGAAACCCATACTGATTATTTCTTCACAAGACTTTTGAAAATTGTATCACGTAGCCTAGAATATTTGCTCTAAAACTATGTGAAAATCACCCCAACTGCTCATTCAGATAAGACAGTATATTGATTTAAAAATTTTACGACCTGAGAAAGACAAAGACCCTCCCCTAACGGCCCTATTAGGAGCTATCAGGCCCTGTCATTCTGAGCAACCTTGCACAATACTGTAAATGAGGAGATTTAAAAAAGAATGGCTTTTAAATTGTTTGGATTTATTTACAACACAACATAGTCCAAAGATACACAACAAATGCCAAAAAAGCACTTATTGAAAACAACGATCCAAAGACAGAGACCTTTGTGCCATTCCTAAAAACATTGTACATACCTTTCATTTCCAAGGTGTTTGATTTTCACTTTACCATGTTCATGTACAGAGACTCATGTGAATGTTGAAGTCCTCAGTGGCATCTGGGCCCTGAACATACTGATATCAAGAGAAAGGCCTGCACGATTTTGGGAATAAATTTTAGATTTTTCTGGTTAAAATTGCTTTTTAAAATTCACAGAATACACACAGACACACACACACACACAAATGTTTCCAACAATATATAATATAATGAACACCAGGTTTGTTGTGCCTTGTAGGCATAAGCTATGCGCAGTGCTGGATAAAATAATAATAACAATAACCTATAGCAGTATAAATCTTCCAAAAGATTTCAGTAACAACTAAGCTAGAGAAAAATATATTGATTATCATGTTACTTCAAATGTTTCCATTCGTTATGATGATATGAAATGAGATAATAGTAAAAACATGAAGCCGTTTGCTTTTCAAACGCGATATTCAAAATATGATACATTAAAACGCGATCACGCTGCAAAATATGATACATTCAAACGCGATCGCGCTGCAAAATATGATACATTCAAACGCGATCGCGATCCAAAATATGATACATTCAAACGCGATCACGATCCAAAATATGATACATTCAAACGTGATCGCGCTCAAATATAAAACATTATGGTTACCATATACATATCTACGTTTGAGCAGATATCCACAAACACAGTAACAGTAAACACGGGTCTAAATATTATAATATTCACCATATAACTAGCAACAGTTCAACTGCAATGTGAAATTTATGCAACAACATCAAACTAATATGTAAGAATTTCTTACCTTACATCTTTCTTGTCTTCAAATCGCATTCTTCTTCTTCTGATGTAAATCCAATGTAAGCTCAGGCGCGTCTAAAAGCAGAGACTTGTGAAGTGTTTTGGTGTTTTGTTTTTGAGGTAGGCCTAATGAGCGCGATCGCGTTCCATGTGGAGATTTGCATGTGAATCTCTTTTGCGCGAGTGGGCGTGGTAAATTAAAAAATAATTAGAAAGCGTTTGAGAAGCTGGACATCTTGTTGGTTTTATACAAATTACTTAAACAGAGAATATTTGTTTTCAGTTTGAATCCGATCATTTAAAAGTACACACTTAAATGTTTATAAAGGTATATGGCTCATAAATGTGTGACAAGTATTCGCTGAGTTTTGTTTCAGTTTATAGACGTGCTCAAGAAAAAAAAGTTCACCGCGACGGAGAGGCAGAACGCACACCCTGTTTATTTTCTTTATTTTACAAAAGCACAATGTTTTGATTTGATTGTAAGTGGACACATACAAAAGTAGAAATATCACAGATTCTTTTTTTATATTTCTTTTTTCTGTATGAACATAAATGACGGAGTAATTTAAGTTTATAGTGCTACAATGTGGAGAAAATCCAGCAAAACGCGCCCGCGCGTTTGCCGACCTCAGAGGGTTAAGGTTGAACCACTGTAGTCACTTGGACAATTTTAACGATGTCTTTATTAACTTTCTGGGCCGGCAGATGCAATTACCAAGCAGCCTATGAAGAAGTGAGCCAGCTCTCAGATTTAATCAAAAATATCTTAATTGATGAATTAAGATGAGAATAAGAATAAGATGAATGAAAGTCTTACGGGATTGGAACAAAAAGAGGGTGAGTAATTATTGACAGAATTTTCATTTTTGGGTGAACTAACCCTTTAAGACTAAAGTCAAGTTCTGACAAATTCTAAGTTTCTAACTGAAATTGCTATAGTGTGTCTGTAATATGACCTCAGAATATCATAAATACTTGAAATGCTATGTCATAGGTTCAGTTCCCATGCAGGGAACACACAAACTGATCATATTTTTTCTTAAGGTCAGTTTTTATTTTACAGCAAGTCGGTTTGGATTTGCAAATTGTGTCAATTTAAGGACAAGAAATGTCAAGATGTATACAGAAATACAAGATATAGGCCTTATCTCTAATAAGTCTTATGCATTAGTATCTTATGCAGCTTTTCTTCTTAAGTAAATGTAGGCTATATTGTATTTTTAGATTTTTTTTTAAACATTTACAGTGTCATTTCTTTCTATTTGCAGAGCTTAATCCTGCTTGTTAATCATTAGTATGAACTCTTGCTATACAGCAGGCTCACATGGATCACAGGAAGCCCATTCTGCACTGTTTTTATGGAGATCTTGTGGTCTTTTGTTAGTTGTAACATGTCATACTGTTCATTCAGTGCCAGGGAATTGTCTTCACACCAGCTTTGTGTTCCTGACCTACCCACACACAATATTGTTTTCAGAGAAAACAGTCAAGATCTCTCTCCTTCCTCTCAACCTCCTCTCAGAGTGAGGAATGATGCTTTCCTTGCATGAAATTTGTGTTCTCTCTTTCTATACATATGAATGTATCTTTGCATTAGGCTTAAAGAGCGTTTGTCTCTAGGCAGTGATAGTTTGTAAATACTAACATTAATAAACACAAGCTGTTATGAATTATGTAAGCATAATTGAACATGTGCTAATGTTACATAATTTGTAGAGATGGATCCATCAATGCTTGCATGATCGTTTTAAAAAACTTAGTGAAAACTATCATTCTGCCACTTATATAAATGCAACAAATAATGTTGTCAGATATCTTAGAGAATCAAGGTCATCATAACAATTTCCATCTAATTTATTATCCTTTAATTTTTGTTTACATTTTTTCTGATTGCAGCATTTGTGCCCTTGCCATTTAGAGACGCCCTGCATCTGTTGGAGCAATTTTCTCTCTTTCTTGCTTTAGCAGTCTTTCAGTGAAGTCTTTCATCTCATTCCTGTGCTGCTATTTTAATTCTTTCACAGGTCCTAAATAGAATCGCTGACATCCTGCCACCTTGACACCCCGTATGTGACTAATATGCAGGACAGTCTGGGATTAATATTCCACTGTTAAAAAGCCCTGCTGAAAATGGAGTGAAAATCTTGGGTGGGAAATATTCTGTGGTTTGTTCTATGCAGTTATTAATTTCACTATGGATGGGCTACAGAAGTTGTGTAAGACTATGTTGAAGTTGTATTTTGTCTCCTAAGCATTGTTTAATTCAGGTCTTCATTAATGCTCATGAGCACGGCTGCAGGAAGCTGGTGGAAATGAGGGTGCTGCAGAATAGCATGATGTGCACTTAGATAAAAACTGCATTTGTGTCAGATATGTGCTGTTTTGAATTTATGACTATAAAACAGCTTATTTGTAATTGTGCAAGATTTAACATTTTGTATTTCTGGATACTTCTCAGTGTTTCCCATAGGATTTTTTTCAGAGGGGGTGGTAGACCCCCCCGAAACTACTAGCGGAGCGGGCGTTACGGACACATGGTGTAAAAAATTTAGTAATCAAAAAGCATGTCTAATTAATTGAAATTATGAAACTTATACAATTAATAAACTTATATACAACATTAAAAAAAAATTCTATGAAATGTTTTTTTTTTTTTCACACAAATTCGGTGTTGTGTTTTCTCTGGTAATCAATAATAATAATAATACATTTTATTTATAGGTGCCTTACGTGACACTCAAGGACACCTTACACCTTAGGACACCTTACACCTTAGGACACACTCAGGGACACCTTACACCTTACACTACATACCTGCACTGAGAAGTATCCAGAAATACAAAATGCTGACACTTTGCCAGCAGCCATATCACCCTGTAGCCCAAGACTGGTTGCCCACTGAAGCTAAGCAGGGCTGAGCCTAGTTAGTACCTGGATGGGAGACCTCCTGAGAAAACCAGGTTGCTGCTGGAAGAGGTGTTAGTGAGGCCAGCAAGGGGCGCTCACCCTGTGGTCTGTGTGGGTCCTAACGCCCCAGTGTAGTGATGGGGACACTATACTGTCAAAGAGCACCATCCTTCGGATGAGACGTTAAACCGAGGTCCTGACTCTCTGTGGTCATTAAAAATCCCAGGATGTCCTTCGAAAAAGAGTAGGGGTGTAACCCCAGCATCCTGGCCAAATTTGCCCCTTGGCCCCTGTCCATCATGGCCTCCTAATCATCCCCATATACTGATTGGCTTCATCACTGTCTCCTCTCCACCAGTAAGCTGGTGTGTGGTGGGCGTTCTGGCGCAAATATGGCTGCTGTCGCATCATCCAGGCGGATGCTAATAAGGAGATTTCCCCCCTTCCATGTAAAGCGCTTTGAGTACCTAGAAAAGCGCTATATAAATGTAACAAATTATTATTATTAATTATTACATGCAGATAAAACACATAAAACATTTTTTGGTGACACTCAAGAACACCTTACAGTACATGCAGATAAAACGCATAATTTATTTTTTTTAAATTACAACCGATCGGAGATGCATATACAATATCACAGGTATGCCTGCCTAAAGAGATGCATTTTCAGATGAGATTTAAAGATAGGGAAAGAGTTACTATTGCGAATGTCCTGTGGAAGCAAGTTCCACAGATAAGGAGCAGCGTAACTAAAAGCTCGAGATCCCATGGAAGCCAAGCGCTTGCGAGGAAGAACTAAGGAGAATGTGGATGATGATCTAAGAGTTGGAGAGGGAGTTTAGGTTGAAAGTAGGTCAGATAAATAGGAAGGAGCCAGGTTATGCAGTGCTTTGTAAGCAAGAGTCAAAATTTTAAATTCAATTCGCTGTTTAAAAGGAAGCCAATGCTGTTGTTGTAGAACTGGATATATGTTTTCCATCTTAGGAGTTCTAGTAATGATACATGCTGCAGAGTTCTGCACTAACTGTAACTTGTGTAAAAGTTTGAAGGGAAGACCAAAAAAAGAGCATTGCAATAGTCAATGTGTGAGGTGACAAGAGCATGAACCATAATGGCAGTGCTCCTCATTGATAGGGCTTGATCAAATGAAGACATAAAACATTAATTTAATTTCTTTTAATCATATGAAATTCAACTTTTTGTCAAACAACGTGCTGCACAATGAGCTTTACAGTTAAAATGAAAACATGGAAGAAAAATTGTGATTATTCCTTAAAACAGAAAAAAACAAAGTTTTATTGATTATTTATTTGTATTAGTGTTAGTATTAGTATTATTATTACATTGAGACGTATCTAAATTCTACTGTACAACAGTGATATATTTCTGTCAAGTTAAACAGAACTTTTATTTTGACGGGTTGCCGTGAAGACCTTTGAGTTTGTGTTTATGACATGACGATAGTTTTTCTCAAATCAAGTGACTTTCAGAGTGGATCTAGAGTCTGGAGATGAAGTTCATGCATTTGATTTGATTTCAAGTGTACTGAACTGCTTTTTATTTCATTCATCAAAAATTCTGCGAAATTCCGTGTTATACAGTAAATAGCGTTTTGTTTTTTTATCTATATTTTTGTCATTCTTTCATGGCCAGGGCCTGCCCCAGGGGGTTGTTTTGAGGGGGCTTTCACATGCAGCGGTCATATTATTCATGAGAATAAGATTTTCTTATTTTCTTTTTCTTCTATTTTTAATAATGAAATTTGGGGTGGGGGTGCTTAATTGTCATGAAAATTTTGGACCTGAATTGTATTTTTTGACCTGATACTGTCGCAATCTCCAGTCACCAGCCCAGTCACCACAGCACTACATTTCAAAGCATCCTGGCTCCCGCCTGCAAACACTCAATCATCACCCTATCAGCAGCACCACATTTAAGCATGCCATCCACACTCTCACATTGTCTGGTCTTGTCACTCTTTACCTGGTGTATGGACTTACCTTTCTGCCCTCTTGCCTTGTGGATACTTACCCTTTGCGATCATCATCCTCTTCCTTGCATTGACAATCTCTATTCACCCGTACCTATTAAGGACAAAGAGACTTTTTAGTTCAAGTTAAGTGGTGACTCAGTGACTTTCTTTGATACTGTTGGCTAACCGGATTCATTCCTTGTATTTGCACATTTCAATAAAGAACTGGTATCTTTGAGTCTGCTGTCCCCTCTTCTAGTTGTAACAGATACTTGGCACTTTCTATTTGAACTATTTCTATGCCTCATTTGATGAGAGCAAGTATTTTATTCAATATTTTACATTATTTATTTTTGTCTTGTTACACTGGCAGGGTCATGTATTGAATTCAAATATTAGAAACCAGTGGGGTTACATTTTAAAAACAAGCGGTTTTAACCATTGAAATGCAATAAGCAGCAAAAGAGAACTCGTTTCGCTATAGAGATAGTCTGAGAGATGGTTTCCATTGGGTATCTGTCAGAAACCAAATGCCGATAAAAGCTTCTCTCACTCACACACTAATGCTCTTCTCATTTCCCTGCATGCTGCATCACAGATGAGTTGCCGTTTCCTGTTAGGTGGCAAAGCAAATAAAAGACAACATTAGCATTTTATAATGAGCCATGCGCTTGATGGGTTCCCCCTTAGAGAAGAGGGATTCTATTCATTCTAATCGGACCAACAATAATCATATCACATTATTACAATGTACTTTTCTGGCCTGCATCTTTGGAGGGTGCTAGCAGGGATGGGTATGATGACCCGCACAGCAATGATCAATCAGGAATATGTATGTATGTATGTATATTTGTGTGTAAATATGTATTACACTTTTTATAATTTTATTTTGGTTCTTGCAATCCAATAAAATTGGATTTGTATGATAAATTACATTACTAGTAAATTACTAGTGATTATTCCACATTTGTAAGTCGTTTTGGATAAAAGCACCTGCTAAATGATTAAATGTGTAATCTCCATAAAGCAGCTAGGATCAGCAAGGAAATTCATGCTGGTCTTTTCAGCAGGGTTTCTAAAGCATGCTGGAGTTCAGATGTTGTAAAGGGTGTACAGAGATCTCTTTTTTTAAGATCAGTGACACTTCAGGTAACCCTTAGCTTTTTTATTTTTCTATGTTGTATCCTGCCCCTTCCACACTCATTCGGTGCTATCACTTATTGTGGCCCCCTGCAAAGTGCAAACACACACACATTTACTTGGCTGTGTAAATGAGGACATACTGTACCATAGACCAGGGGTATTCAATCAAAGATCCAAGAGGTCTGGTCTCTAGATTTCCTTCCCAGCGGAGGTCCGGACAATACTTTTTTAAAAATAGTTAGCATAATATATATATATATATATATATATATATATATATATATATATATATATATATATATATATATATATATATATAATTATTTTTTGTATTTTTTATTTTTTTTTGGAATAGTTATATTTCCATCTGTGCACTGTGGGCAGCAGTAATACTTTGTAAAAGTAAAAAAAAAAAAAAAAATCCTAAATAGTCATCAAAGGTAAAAAATGTTGGGTCCCGGGATTAAAAAATGTTTAATATTTCATCATTTGAGCCCAATTGGATATGAATATTAAATGGTAAGATGAGATATTTTATTAGGCTATTATTTTTACATTTAGATACCTATGTATGGCAGAGGCTATGAGACTGCTAAAATATACTGTATGGGGGTTCAGGGTTTTCCTCTTGAAGTCTGGATATTTTTTTTGTTTTGCTTAAAATAAGTATTTACTAAAAATAAACAAAAAACATCCATAATCATAAAAATTATCTCATATGTAGAAAACAAAGTTAACTAACAATTTCAAAGTATTAATGGTCTTTCCTTGCCATCTACAAATATTTTTTTTTCCCAATTACTGTATAACTGTTCATTATGAAATGCTCTTAACATGCTGATTACTAGGCCTAATGCTAAATATACTGTAGATTAAAAAAAAATTGTTTTGTCACAAACTTGGTTTGAACGGTCAGAGTCATATACTGTATGGCAGATTAAAATGACTATAATTGCAGCATTCTCATTTTCTGAATTGTTTTAGCGAAAGTATGAATTATTATTTATTGGCTGCTCACCATGTTTCTGCTACTGTTGTTAAAATATCTATGTCATCTGTTGCTCTTGTATTGCTTTACATCTTTAGCAGGGAAGAGAAGCAACGTGCACGGAGCGGAAAGGGCTTGAATGAAGCTCGTTTGGCTCTAGATTAGGGCTGGGGCGGTTACCGCATTACCGCAATACCGCGGTCACATGATGCCTACCGCGGGTCTGAGCTCGTCACCGTCATCACTGCAAAAAAAAGAAAAAAAAGCATTGGCCTGCACATGTGTGCACGTTGTGTTTAATTACATTGATTCTAATGACATGGATTGTGTCTAATGACATTGTGTTTTACATAAGTTTTGTTTAGAAAACCTTGAATCCATCAAAAGATGGAGCACATCCGACCTTTCGCGAGTTGGGGAGCGCAATGTTCCATGACACATAATAACATTCCATTCGTATTGACTATTAGGCCTATATGCGAGAGTACCTACAGACATCCCAAGTCTCCCAGAAGTTCCGGGAGTATATATATATATATTAATAGCGGCTATTAATAGCGGCTCCATGATGCCCGCAAATTAGTTAAAATCTCCCGGAATCTAGAGCGAGCGAGCAAGAGTGCGCATGCGAGACAGAGACTGTGTTCCAAACCGTGTAGCGCGCGCACGGCAGAGAGGGAGAGGGAGAGGGAGAGGGAGCGAGAGAGAGCATCCTGATTGGCCCGTTTCGGTAAGTCAACCAATCAGTTGTCAGTGTGGGTGGGCTTTTATCTCTTCTTCTCTGACTGGTTTAAAGCGGTTTACCGGGGTTTAACCCTCTGAGGTCTAGGGTGTTTTTGGGGTCCTTGAGATGTTCTGACATGCCCTGACATTTGTGCTTTTTTCAGTTGCTTATAAACATATCAATGGCAAAAAAAAAATACACTCTATTTAGCACAAACAGGACTACCATAATATGTGAGCCACATGTATGTACATGTTTTCATTTTTGAGAGAATAATGTTTATGCATGGTTATTGAAAAAACTAAAAATGAAAGTTTCTGATATAAGGCCACAAAACACATACTAAATATGTGTCAATAAGACTTTTGACTAATGGATGTCCTCGCCTAGAGTTTTTTCTTCAAAATTATGTGAAAATCATCCTGCCTAATCATTCACATAAAACGATACATTGATTTTAGTTTTGTGAAACACTTTTAGTTTGGAAAGCCAATATGCGGATGGGGCGTAAACGATCATGCATATTTAGTGGTTCACACCTGATGAGACAATGCCCCTGCATACTTAATGAGCCATTCATTCAGGTGTGTCACCTATAGCTAACTTAAATATACGAGCTTGATAAAAATGATCATTCTAGAAGAAAATTTCAGATGGCATTTAGAGGCTTTTGCATCTGAACTCTTCATATATATACACACACACACACACACACACACACACACACATATATATATATATATATATATATACATACATACATACATACATACATACATACACACATATATATATGCATACACACACACACTCACACATACACACATATATATATATATATATATACACTACCAAATTGGTTCACAGTTGGAAGCATCGCAATTTTATTTTTATTTTTTCACAAATTGTGCTTGCAAATTGTATAATATCCAAGGTAAACATGTCTAGTAATTGTGCAGTTAATTCTCATACTGTATTTTCAGTTTTGGAATATTTATCCTCTCCCCAAATTTGTCACTAATAAAACACAATAAAAATTATTTAAAGAAAAAAATTATATTTACCTTTTAATAGTTTGTTTACATCTACCTTTTAAATATATTTTTTTATTAAAAAGGTTACAATTACAACTTCAATTCAAGTGTAATCTTACAGTATATTTGTATCAGTGTATATATATGTCTTTCATATTTCGCCTGACTGTAACGTTGTTTTTATGAAATATTAGGGCATATAAATGTTAATTTGCAGTTTAATACGTTGCTTATACAAATAGCCTACATTTTATTTCAACATATTTCAGTCGATTTTTACTCATCTCAGTATAGCAATACAGTTTGCTAAAACATCATCATTCATTCACACACGCGATTTAAATTTAAACTGTCTTTTTGCCAGCTGTGGTAAACAGCGCGCATCTCGCCGTTCATTCATTCATAAAGAAACCCGATTCACGTGAACTTACTAGTATTCCTCAGCTCGCTCGCACTCGCTCAAGATACATTATCCATTATTATTATTCCTCACAGCGCTGCGAAACAGTGTAAACATGTAATGATCTGATAAACTTGTGTGTTTTTGTGTGTATCGAGCTGATACGGGGGGCGTTCACAGGATTGCGCGGATTACCTCAGCCATTTGCGTTTGAATAGCGCACGCTCTCCGTGGGCGTGTCACATTACATTTGAATTAGCTCTAATGAGGTCGACTGGAATCGCTCTCTTTTAATACAGATTTCACAAGATGAGAATATTTGTTTTTTATATAAATTACTTCATTTAAAAGAAGAGAATTCAAGCTTCATGCCTGTGTGTCTGTATGCCTGTTTGACTGAGTATTCGCTTAGTTATTGTTCATTTTCGGACGCGTTTCAGAATGGACTACACTGACAGAGAGAAGGCAGAACTCGCTTCGTGTTTATTTTTCTTTATTTGGCAAAAAACACAACACTTTGTTTTTATTGTGAGTATACACAAAAATAATACACATTTAACAGAATCGATTGATGTATGAAACTCCTATGGAAAATCAAAGTCAACAGAGTATTTATGAGTTTCTTTTACACTGATAAAAAAAAAGCGAGCTGGTATCGCCGGCGATACCGTCGACCTCAGAGGGTTAAAGCGGTTTACCGCTATACCGCGGGAATTTCTTGCTTTTCAACCATGGTAAGAAAAAATCCATACCGTCCCAGCCCTACTCTAGATAAAAATATTAGAGTGCCAAATGATCATTCCCAAAAACAGCCCTGAGTGTTGTGCGCAGCTCCGTTGTTTTGACGTGCTGCTCACTTTAAACCATAGAAACGGTAAAATGGGGCTACAGTTATTTTGTATTGCAGTACATTTTTAACCAAGCCGGGGTGCAGAACTGGACCGTGGTCCTCTATTGTCCTTATTTGACATGATAACTTTGGTTAACAATAAGTAAATCCACCTCACCAGCTAGACGGTTTGTTAACAGAAGTTCAAACACGAAATTCTAAAGATGGCTGCGCTCTTGTCAAGGTCTATACATGAAATAAACGAGTGGAATGAAAGACAAGAGATGACTCATTGTTCATGCCTGATGAATATCACCTGCATTTAGAAGAAAGCTGTGAATCAGAAGTGACCCTTATTAGAAAGTGTGCTGGCTGTCATTCATCGAGAGGGATTACCTCATTAAGGACCACATGCATTGAGCACCGCTGCTCTAATTACTCCCCTGTATCTACAGTATCACTATGAATCATCACTATAGCGGCGATTACCATGTCACTATTGATGGAGATTGTGTAGTTTACCCAACATCATCATTAACATATTTGTGAAATATTTATATATCCTGCAAAACTGTTGTTTAGTTTCCTCGCCTAACCTATGTTTGTTTTTATTTTGTTAACAGGATTCTGGCCACAGCAGGAGCCCACATGAATATTTCATTAGACCTGCGAACGCTGAGGGCTGTGAGGGTATTGCGGCCCCTTAAACTGGTTTCTGGCATTCCTAGTATGTTTACGAATTTATATGAAGTTCTTAATCACTCTGTTTTATTTTGTTTGAGAGAAGTATTACACTGCGTCCTAATCAGGTGCAAAGCAATAAAACAAGAAGACATAAATCCAACCGCAAAAAGTTATATGCATCAAGGCATTTTGTTTGTTGCAAGATGTCTTTTTATCTGGGTAGCTGCACTGTGAAATCTCTTTAGTCCAAAACCCCACTCCAAGCATCTGTAACCTGTCACATCACAGCGGGTTAGGAGGACACTGTGTAGTCATTTTCACATTAAAGAAATAAATAGTAAATTTTCTAACCGGCTCATTGGAAAAGCGTTCCTCTACCTACATTTCTGCAAAACTCCAATACATACAATTCACTGCAGTTTCCAGCTGAAATGAACACTAGAGGCAGTAAAAGTCTAAATTACTATAATATTGAATGTTAAAATTAACAGATTTTTATACAAACGCTTAAATTAGACTCAAGGAAGTTTTTATAATAGATATAAAAGTTATAATACTAACTTTATAATTACATCATGTTTCTACTCCAATTCATTCAATACACATTTAAATGGTGTTTCTTCAAACATACAATAAATATTGAAGAACAGTAAAAATTATAATGAATATGTAATATGGTGCATATATTTATCAAAATGCTCCTCTAGAGTTATTTTTTCTTGCTGATTAACAAGTTTATGGTCACGGAATGTAACATTACATATTGTTCACAAGCTGTTTTATTGGCATCTTTTGGTACATTATCAGTGGTAGCAGTTCAGACTAATAGCCTATCACGTAATTTACGTCTCTACAATGATTGGTTGATATACCAAGGGAAGGTAGCCTCCTCTGCAATGTATTTTTTCTCAACACTCTAACCGCTGAAAGTGAAATACTCTATGGTGATTGGCAACATTTTTTACCAATGGAGGCAAAAGTCTTCGACTATGGATTTTGCTATGCCTCCCTTGCTTCCTCTCACAAGCAGCCACTGATTATAACCTCAAAACACTTTTACCATAGTACATTTGTAAAGTAATACATTTTTGACATTACATTACATAGCCAGATCCATATATGTGGCTTTTCTGATATACTGAGCTTGCTCGGTAGCTCACCTGCTACAGCTGTGCACTTCTGATGGGGAGCATCATGGGACACTAATCATGATAAAAGAGCTCAAAGACTTGTAGAAGCAGCAAAAATGGCATAGTTGCTTCACCAAATGTGTTGTTATCTCATGTTTGCCTTTGTTAACACTATTGGTTAGGTTTACTGTAGGTGTCGCGAAACATGCAAGAAGCACAATATCATTTTGTAAAAATGTTGCCATGGGCATGAGCCTAGGTTGAAATTTTCATAATTATTTGTGATTAATACTAATGTTTATGTGTGATTGATATATATTTTTATGTTTTTTAGGTCTGCAAATAGTTCTGAAATCCATAATGAAGGCAATGGTGCCACTGCTACAGATCGGTCTGCTGCTGTTTTTTGCCATTCTCATGTTTGCCATTATTGGACTAGAGTTCTACAGTGGAAAACTCCACAAGCAATGTGTACCAGGCATTAACACACTGACAAACACAAGTAAGAACATGCGTTGACCAGATATACATCTTTTAATTTATATTTATGTCAGATGTTGGGATCCAGTGTAAATCTTTAGAATACTAAAAAAGAAAGAACATTGGAAACAGACTTTCACAAAAATTTCAGTGGGAAAAAAAATTATAAAAAAAATGAATTTCTCTGAAACTTGTTAATCTAACCATCTAGCATCTTTTAGGGTCACAAATAACTCATTCTTCTAAAAGGAAATTACCATAATACACATGCATATTATTAAATAACAAAATATAAGATTAGTATTGACAAGAATAACATTATTATCATTTGCATGAAAAAATCAGGGGTCCATACAGACCTGGGCCCGGTTTCCCGATAACGCTCACTCTTAGCCTGCTAAGAAGACTCGAAAGATATATCTTACCAAATTCGTTTATTTTCCTAAGTGTGTTCCCCGAACTATACCTTAGAAAGCTGCTTAAGATATACCTTCTTACGTGCGACGTTACCTGGCGCTGTCCGTGGCGATGGTGCTGAATTGTTTGAAATCGATGGCTCGAGAATCAATTATTCTCTCGTGCAGGGGCTGTTTATGTGAAAAAGCGGTCATCTTTATAAAAGAAGCACTTCAGAAATAGTTGAAATTGCAATTTATTATGATTATTGGATATTATAAAAAACAATCCAAACTATAATAGCCTATAATAGCCTAGCCTAAATATTTTAAAATTGTAACATATAGCCTATTGCTGCCACAATAACCTTTTCAAAAATTTACGTGCCGCCTTTTCTTTCCCATTTTTGTTCGCTGAGGTGGAGCTGCGATGAAATATTGTTCTTGTGTAAATACTTTCCATCATTTCAGTAATAAAAGTTTACATCTTGCGTACGGTGCTCGGCAGTGATCAAAAAGGATTTAAACCGTGAATTTTGAATCTCTTGTAAACTCGGAGATGTGGATTCAGACGGCAATTAAATTACCACACGACCTGTTTGTCAAAAAACAGAAGGTACTAATTTGGCCAGGGATTTTTACACGGATTGGGTGAGAAAAACACTGATATTATGGATTCGGACGGCACTAAAATCACCGACTTACCCCTGTAAATGTTTAAAATACCGGACGAGCCCATGAGAAACAATATTAGAGTCCGAATAGGACTTAACTGACAGTAGCCTATGCTTTCACTGGCCTTTAAAAGAGCGTTTTAATTCAATTAATAATATTGTATAATAATATAATTAAAAATCTAACAACAATCAGTGTAATGACAATTTTATTCTTTGCATGAAAACACTTGAATTAGCCTAATTTAATACTGTCTGGGTGTATTAAAACTTCAGAATTATATTCATTTAGACCTGCAACAGTGATAAGGTAAAGCTAAGAGTGGTCCAGACCAACCTTACGAAAGTGTGACTTACAAAAGATATACTTAGCGTACGAACGTTTCGGGAACCGTCCCATAAGGTTAAGAGAGAGGTTAAGGAATAGGTTAAGAACTACTTAGAGATAAGAACGCTTTGGGAAACCGGGCCCTGGAAATTAGAGTCTTGGCTCCTCCTCCCATACATGAAATAAATGCGTCCTCTTTCTGTGGGCCTCCTGTATTTGCTGCATGATAACCAACAGGAAAGCAAACAGACAAATTACACAGATACATTAATCAAAATTAAACAAACATTTGACATAGATACATTAAACAAAATTAAAAAGTCAATCACTATACATTTAATATTCAGTACAAATAAATGTATCTCTCTTATTTCCTCTAGACTTATCTGAATCTGAGCAATGTGGGTTCAAGAAATGTTCTGAAAATTATACCTGCAATACCAACTGGCCCGGACCCAATGATGGCATCACTCAGTTTGATAACATCTTATTTTCCATACTCACTGTCTTCCAGTGCATCACCATGGAAGGGTGGACAACCATACTCTATAATGTGAGTTTCTGCCTCAGCTGATCTGTAGCAGTTCTGTTTCTGTATTATAATCCTATTTAATAAAAGTATAATCTTAATGTAATTCAATGTTTAAGCATTACTTCACTGTTAAAGATCTTGTTTAATTTAAACACATTTTGTTTTTAGATTAAACAGGGTCATTAGCAAATGTGTTTGAAATCTTTGTATTTCACATTTTATGTGGTTTAATTACACGTTTTACATACGCAACAATTCGCATTGTTTGAGGTTTTTGGCAAGTAATGGGTTGGATGAGTTCAAGCCTTGTCTTTCTGAAGAAATATAAAGAAATGTTTTTGTTGGTACAAAACCATAAAATTATGGCTTTGTGATTAGCGTTTGTACTGGGAGACGTTGATCCTTGGTGCTCATGCAGGCAGATAACATTTGCTTTGTGTCCTAATCCCATTCCTTCTCTTCTCCCCCAAAATAATAAATAAATGGCAAAAGAAAACTCCACCCTTGCAGCTGTGACCTGTCATACTTGTACACGGGTCTTACACACAGTATGCAATACTGTGTAGCTTTTCCCTGATTTCTGATCTTCTTACAAGCCTATTCAGGCACAATAACATCTCTCTTTTCATAAGTCATGTTTGGAAGAGTTTGTCAAAGTGGTTTTATCTCCAAATTGCTCCAAGCACTGGAAAATGAGAGCTGTTAGACATAGTCCTAACACTGGAGCTTTTGGTAGAATGAGCTTAGGTGGTTGACTTTGATCAAACTACTGTCATTTATATGCTGAGCCGGCTCTGATTTACACTTTCATAGTGCTGGTTTCTGAGCATGGACTTCTGGAGGAGGACTTCCTCAGACTTTAAAACAATCATGCATTTAGTTTGAGATTAAATCATGTTTATTAAAGGGGTCATGACATGAGAAATCGAATTTGCCTTGATCTATTGACATATTAGAGGTACCATTAAAAAAATCCTGCAAGTTTCATAGCTTAAAACGCCCTCCTCATTATAAACAACGCATTTATTTAATCAATCACCAAAAATGTCTCATTTGGATACTGTGGGATTTGTGATGTCACACAGGCAAATACATTTGCATATGCCTGCCTCCAGAGCAAGGCATCAATGAATAGTTTTGCATCATTGCACCATAGGCCCTGCATAACGGCTGGCATTTGCCTACAGTGGATGTGAGTGTTGCGTCACGGCCAAATAGACCTGTGATTCACTTTTGAGTTGTGACCCACTGCTTGGTAAACACTGGTTTAATCCCCTCCTGGAGCTAAAATATACTCAAATTTAAACAGAACAGTTTTACAAAATTATTATTATTTTTTTTAAATTCGGAACACACATTTTAGAGGTTCTGCTAAGATAGTTTACTTGTATTTTGATCAAGATTTGTTGTTTGTCTTTGGCATAAAATTACATTTTCTTGCTGCTAATATTACTGCTTATATACAGTAAGCACCCTCAAATTCAGTAGATATGGGGGGTTCAGTAGAAAATGTTTCACCTTGTAAAAATTATTCGTTGTGAGTCTAATTACAATAAAATTAATTTTAAAAATCATGATCCTGTACTTTTGAATGTCTGGAAAGTTAATTTGAAAATTCGTTGGTCAAATTGTCTGGGAATCCTGCTTTTTAAAGTACTGTTTCTTTTTTCATAATCCATTCTACATTAAAAACAAAGCACAGATATTACTTAATAATACTCATTTATTTATTTGATTAGGTTATTGCATAGGACAGTAAAGACGTGACAGGAAGCATTGTGGTGAGATAGGAGGATGGGATCGGAAAGTAACACAAGTCGGGATCTGAAGTGCAACCACACTATGTGTCAGAGCGCTGTCCACAATGCTATCAGCTCTGACATACAAAAATACATTTTACTAATAGATCAAGCAGGTTTATCCAAGTCCACGTTGTTTTTAATCAGTCATGTGGTGTCATACATGTTGATGCGAGTCATGCTGCCACAGTTAAGACTTTTTTCACACTCATAACTGAGCTGTTGCAACTGCATCGGGATGTGGGGAACACCCTCTCAGCTCAGCTGGGCAATGATGCCACCTTCCCACGCAGTGATCACACCCTTTGCATGGCAGAGCAGAGCCCCGTTGAAACCTCATCATTACAATGGCAGGGTTTATGGTTTTCAGACCTTTTCAATCTAGGAAATCTAGGTATAATACTGCAAATTCAAAGTATTACTTTCTTTGTTTTGAAGCTTAAGAACTGCACACTTCCTGTTTTGTGTTTGCACAGACCAACGATGCCTTAGGCCCTACATGGAATTGGCTCTACTTCATTCCTCTAATAATAATTGGCTCCTTCTTTGTGTTGAATCTGGTATTAGGAGTCCTGTCAGGGTGAGTACTGTTTTCCTCAATGATCTCTAAGACAAACTGGCACTACATCTAACCTGATGTCTGAGCCGACCCAGGGTAATGAGTTTTATCGGAGGTTAATGTGAAATGTATTAACTTCATCTCTAGAGACAAGAGGTAAGATTAAGTTACTACACACACAGCAACCTTATCTCTTTCTCTTTCTACACATCTCTCTTTTCTCTCTTTGTACATTGACTCTGTGTTCACATACACTACTGGTCAAAAGTTTGCAATCGTTGAGTTTTTTTATTTTTTTTTAAGGCTGCTTTAAAAGGCTGCATGTATTTGATTAAAAATACAGTAAAGCAGTAACCCTGTGAAATATTATTATAATTTAAAATGTCTGTTTTCTAGTGTAATATATTTTTAAATGTAATTTATTCCTGTGATTGCAAAGCAGAATTTTCAACAGCCATTACTGTAGTTTTCATTGTGACATGATCCTTCAGAAACATTTTCCACAATAATATTTAGCAGAAAAGAAAAGTTTCTTGAGCACCAAATCAGCATGTTAGAATGATTTCTGAAGGATCATGTGACATTGAAGACTGGAGTAATTGGCTGCTGAAAATTGCCATCAAAGGAATATATTACATTTTATAATATATTCAAATAGGCAACAGTGATTTAAATTGTAATAACATTTCACAATATTACTGTTTTTATTAACCAGCACTGCTGGTTTCGGAAGTAATTTGTCCATTAATTAATTTTTTAAGAAGTCTTTGTTACAGAATAAGCACTGAACCAAGCTAATCAGCTATGATGTGAATCACAACTCTACAAACTTTGATTTGAAGCAAAAATGTTTTTGAAAATCAGAATAAAAGACAAAGATACAAGACTGTGTACTTAATGGCTTTAGTGATAGAAAGAACTGCAATCCCTTTGGGAACAGCATAATCTAATGAAAAACAACGGCGAAATAAAAAAAACGACTCATTTATAAATGCAAATTTTATATATATATATATTTTTTTAGTTTATTGCAAAATAATACATATACTGTATATACAAACATTTAAGTATTTTGAGGCGTAGAGACATGGACTCAATTACATCATTCGCAGTGCTTCATGGGAGTATGGAGAGTGTGCAAAAACTGTTCACTTTGTTTCCATTTTTCTAATTCTGACAAAGTCAAAAGAGATGTTTCTCCATAGTTTACAGTGTTTAACAGTGAAAATGAAATATGCTTATGTAGAAGCCACAAGTCAGTGTGATAAAAAAAAGAAAAAGAAAATTATTATGCAAAATGGGACACAGCCTCCCTATCTCTGCCTTTCATTCCTTCACTCTGTAGGTGAAACACTTTGATAAATTAAGTGTGTCCCATCCCTCTGGTTCTTCTCTGTGTGGGTAATTGTATGTTGTTTACTCCTGTAGGGAGTTTGCTAAAGAGCGTGAGCGAGTGGAGAACCGAAGGGCTTTCATGAAGCTGAGGAGACAGCAGCAGATCGAGAGGGAGCTGAACGGGTATCGGGCCTGGATTGACCGTGCAGGTACTCTTACACACTGAGCTGGTGAATGAACTGGCAAAACTAATAAAGTAAATAAAATCTGTCAAAACACTGCCACAGCATCGCCCCATTTTACATCGGATGCTGAGTACTGTTAAAAAGAGACACACTTGTGAAAGAAAATGCATGCAAGTCTATTTTGCAATTTTTCCTTACCAAATTATATTATCATGCCACACATTTGTGTAAAACCAGCATTATTTGAGAATGATCCAAAGAGCATCTTGTGCACTTGAAACAGGGAAATCTGTGGGAAACCTTTAAAAACAAGTTCACATGGTCTTTCACAAATATACATATTTAATTATTAACCTAGAAATAGCTTTTCTTATATATCTTATATATTTCTTATTCATTCATTTCTTTGTTTAACTTTTAATATCCACGATTAAATTAGATTTTTAATGACAGTTTTTCAGTTTATTGTGTGTTTACAACTTGTTTCAAATTTAAATTCATTTTTTATTTTGCAGAGGAGGTTATGCTTGCAGAAGAGAACAAGAATTCAGGACCTTCTGCTTTAGATGGTGAGATGTTTGACCTCTGTTGTTTTTCTCTCTCATTTTCCCACGTAGATTGTGGGATGCAGTTTTAAATTATGTGTCAGGGTCATGTGATTATTTTGAACACCCTTAGTGCAGTGTACACTAGTACACCCTAGTAAATATGCATTCTCTCTGTTCCAGATTTTATCATTTATCAGAGTCCTGCACGTTGGTGGGTGAAATGCTAATATTTGATGTAATCAAATAAGGTGGAATAAGATTTATGTTGTCATTTCTGGTGCGGGTTGGGAATGAATAGGCATTAAGAATTAAGAATTTACTAAAATATTCCTGATATTATATGACAGTAACGGCTCATATTTGGCTACATGTTCTTTTAATTTATGGAGACCTATAAACGTCTGTATAGCCTATGGTGTGAGTTATGCACATTCAAAGTAACCTGTATGGGCAGATTGTTCACATGATGTAGGCAAAAGTTTGTATTGTTTACACAACAGATGCACATTCTCATATTTTTTACTGTTAATTATTACCATGTTGGGGTGCATATTTTTCTATGCCTCAACTCAAAATGCCTAATATTGGTTGGATTGCTTGTGTTGTCTACCTGATGTAGTAAATTTAATACGGGTGCGGTTCGGGTCACGATCTGTATGTCAAGCGGACTGGGTCGGGTACGGAATTAAATTAGTGCTGCTGTCGGATAATAGGTCGGGCAGGTGCGAATTTACCAAACAGGACCTGTGCAGAGCCTGTTCTGGTGTATAAAGCCTGTTATGGTCACATAAAACAGCACAGGGATTATATATTCAACAGTGTCATTGTTACATATGTTACATGTAATTACTGTAGTAATAACTATACATTTTGCATAATTACATGCAATTAACCCTAAACCAAACCCTCATCCTAATCCTAACCCTGTAGTAAGTACATGTAGTTAATTGTTATTAGAGATGCACCGATTACAATTTTCTGGGCCGATTCCGATTTCCGATTTTTCATTAAGTGTGACCTGCCGATACCGATTTTAGCCGATTCCGATTTCATTTTTTCTAACCACTTTACAGCACACACAAATATTTATTTTATATCTTTTCTGTAATAGAACATTTTACAATTTGCATAGTTCACACACATCTAAAGTGCAGTGTTATGGAAGAACCATTTCCTTTTCACATTCAATATCCAATATTTTTTGATATATGTATTTAACAAACTAAACGTCTGTATGAAAACAGGGAATAGCAATAAAATAATATATAAATAAAAAATAAAATAATATAGCCTTGCAGTATAAAGATATTACTCAAAGCACACACACACAGGCCTATTGCAATCACTTGTACAAACTGAATAATAAAACAAGTTTAAATGGGTACATTTTCTATAAATATTAGTCTTCGTTTTCTTTTCTGACATAGCCTACTCCAGTTCTTGTTAAAACACGCAAAGTCTGTGCATTTTGGGCACTTTTTTGGTGAAACCCTATTTAGGCTATTTTGTCCATCAAAAGTGTGCTTTCCCTTTAATTGAGCGTGAGCAGTGCAGCAAATGGACTCGGCGCCGAAACACGCGCTTCACTGCTCGCAACGCTCCTGCTTGACGCTCACGCGCTGCTCCTGCTCCCGTTGTGAATGCACTCATTGATTAACATGCACGCCGGAAAAAAATACGCGCTTGCGGTCTGAACGGACGTAATTCACGAGGTTTTCTACATGTGTGTACCGTGTGCACGTGTGATGCTGATGTTGCGCGATGTTAATCATGCGCCGCCCGAGTGCATTTGACCGGCATAAAATCGGCATTTGTCAGACTGACCGGCCGGTCACCGGTCACGGCCGATCACGTGAAAATCGGCCAATTCCGGTCACCAGCCGATCAATCGGTGCATCTCTAATTGTTATTACTCAGTACTTAAATGTATAATTACACTGTAATACTGACACCTTAAAATAAAGTGTAACCCAAGAAACTGTATAAGTTGTATAAGTTGACGGATTTTCCCCAGAATCAAACAAAGGTGTTTTTTTTATTATTAAATGGTGATTGACAGCTTCCCAGAGGCTGTTTGAATGGAAAACAGGCAGTTACCATGGTGAATTCCTATTTCAATGCCCCTGCTGTTCTACTGTAAGTGTAATAGTCCCATCATACCATTAAGGACAATTGTCTAAAAAATAACTTGCACCTATATGGAAAAACCTTTTTAGAGGGTCAGGAGAGGCTGAGACCTATTCTGGCCCTTGTATATGGGGTTTGACAGCAATAGGTATCCAGATAGCATTCTGAAGAGAGTTTAAAAAATAAAATGTAATTGCAGGGATGCGTATTTATTTCATTGTTGCCTTGACAACAGCAAAATATAACAAGTGGCTTTATTTGCAGTTTAATTATTATGCAAAATTCACTTTTATAAGGTGTTTGAAGACAGATGTGTGTCCACTGTGCCTATAAGTGTAAAAGTCCACCTACTCCTTTTTTAATAATCCACATAAATTATAAACAGTCTCTCCAAACGAGTGGTTCCAGAAGCCCCGCCCCTGACTGGTGACGATCTGCCCTATTAGCATAGATCCCGCCCTGAGTGAGCCTCAGCAGTCCGCCATTTCTGTTTCCTCACTGTAGCAGCTGGAGATATACAATATCTGCACCAAAATAAAAAGTTGAATCAGTTAAAGGGCACCTATTATGCAAAATTCATTTTTACATGGTGTTTGAACATAAATGTGTGTTGGCAGTGTGTGAGCAAAACCACCCTAGAATGATAAAAATCCACCCAGTGTTTTTTTTACAATCTCCATAAATCATAAGCACTGTCTCAGAATGAGCTGTTCTCAGATTCGGTGCAATGTGACGTAGAATTGCACAGGCCCCTCCCACGACTGTTGAGTGACACTTCAGTTTGAGCCTAGACCCGCCCTGAGTGAGCTGGACACAGAGTCCGCCATTGTTTCGACGCTTGAGCAGCTGTAGACAAGAATGTCTCCTAAGCGATTGAGGTGTTTTGTTGTTGGATGTAAGAATGAACATAGCAGTCTTCATTTACTCCCTTTGTTACTCGAGGATGGATCTGTACTGTTCGTGATCCAGCTTACGGTCTTCAGAGCGACAGGACTAACGTTACTGATCACGGCAGAAATGAAAGTGAGAGCGCGCACTTTATGACAGCTCATCGAGTCGTTTTACGGATATAAGGTTTACCAGTTTATTTAGCACCCACTGAAAAGGTGTGTTTATATTTGTTTACTGTTAGTTGTTTTGTGTACTTCGCTGTGTATGTTGTTGATAATGAAAGGGAGAGAGAGAGAGTTTATGGATAAAACTTTAATGCTCACTTCTTATACTGTGTTTATTCAGCTCTTACAGTGATTCTCTAGAGTAAAACTAACGCTCATCTTTTGTGTGATGTACAATAAACTTCACTGAACTCATCATCAGTATTTTGGTCATCATTCGGACGGGGTATGCTACAGCAGGCTAGCAGATGACAAATGACAAATAAGTTATAACCATAATTAAACTAAACTCTACCTGTTCTATCTCCATACAGCATATATTCTCTGGCTCTGTGGGCATTATTGTCCGACTCCGAGTCGAAATGAACACCGCAACTAGGGTTGCCAACTCTCTGAAATGAAAATAAGGAACGGGGGGACACGCCCCGTGACACGCCCCCGGACACGCCCCCCAAGGAATAATTTTTTTTAAAATAACTCCTGAAATGATGACTTCTGGTGAATATTGTGGAAACTAATTGATATATTTAGATAAATATATTTAATACATTGTAGCATATTATAATACAACTTATAGGCCTATAGAATAGCAAAGTAGGCCTAATCAATATACAAGACTGAACCACATAAGATAGATGTGAAATATAAAGCCTATCATGATCATTTTGCCAACAATGAACCATGGATTTGTTTAGTTTATAATACATTTTATTTTTAACTTAAACAAATACAACATCTAACATTCAAAACTTCTGTAGCCTTGTGCAAACTTATTCAATAGAATTAGACTTCTAGAATGTTCTTTCCAGTGCAAAAAAATATATTTTTAATTTAATTAGATTATACTTCCATTATAGTTAACTTTCTTTCCAGTGCAAAACAATAATATAAAAACATAAATAAAAAAGCTAATAAAGAAAATCTAAAATATTGCACTCAAATACTGCATTCAAGCAATACAACACCTGTATGCACATGGAAAATCTCACAGAAATAAATAAACCTCCAGACTAAGCACATTGTGCAGCTATTTTTTCCATGTGTACTTTTTTGATTTCTTTACAATGTTAGGCTAAACCTGTACTATCTCTTTTAATATAATCACTTTCTTATGAACTAATTTGAGTTTTAAAATTACATAGCCTACCATATCAGCTGGAGACGTCTGACGGACAAGGAACCGTGACATCGCTCGGCCGTGTATTCATTGTCCCTCACGCATTCCAGCCATGGGTAGTCATTTTCCCATTCAATTCTATATTTTTGTGTTCTTTTCTTTTTCGCCGGCTGCTCGGAGGAAGTCATTTTTACATTTCCCGCTGTTGTCACTTGTCGTCATCGTGACTGACGACTCACAATGACTGAAACGACCAATTAAAAGGGCATTCTCTGATGATGTTCCAAGATGTTAAAAACGCTACGCTGATCATAGACAATCCGGGGGAGAAATTAGTATCTACCGCACCGTCGGGGTTTTTTTTCACTGCACTGAATTGATTCTCAAAAATACGGAACAAAGTGCGTTCCGTATCAGTTCAATACGGAACAAGACTTTTATGTGTCAAATACGGAACGATTCCGTATTATACGGAACGGTTGGCAACCCTAACCGCAACTGAGAGTTTCTGTTCTGATATTATCAGATGAGATTGTCCTGACTGAAGTGCGAGCTTGTGAGGCTCCGCCCCCTGTGCCATCCAGCAGCAGTTAATTTGCATTTAAAGGGCACACACTAAAACGGCGCGTTTTTCTGAGCCCTAAAAAATTACAATTTTAACATGCTGTAAAAAATTATCTGTTGGGTATTTTGAGCTAAAACTTCACATACATACTCTGGGGACATCAGAGACTTATTTTACATCTTGTGAAAAGAGTCATAATAGGTGCCCTTTAACTCCACAACAACTACATAAATGTATCCACTAACCTTGCAGAAACATCCAGTTGCATTGTAAAAGTTGTAACTTATTTGTTACTTATTGTTGTAACTATCAGTGTCCGACTCCTGTTCGAACATGTAAGACATTTTGGCCGTGTGACATTTTCCAGTTTTGTTGTTGATGGAGTATCTGTAGCACGAGCTGCAAAGGATCCACCCTCTTCTGGAAAGGGGGCCAGGACCAGCAGCTCATTTGCATTTAAAGGGACACACAAAAACGGCATGTTTTTGCTCACACCCAAATAGGGGCAAAATTGACAAGCTATAATATGTTATCCTTTGGGTATTTTGAGCTGAAACTTCACAGACACATTCTGGGGACACCAGAGACTTACATTACATCTTGTGAAAAGGGAAATAATAGGTCCCCTGTAAGTTATTTCATGTTGATGTCGAAAAAATATTTTATCATTATAAATGTTTGGAATACTCTAACTCAGATTTGTGAAATGCTCACCTGTTTGGCAAGTTTTAGATAATATTTTAGTAGTTTGCTTTGGCTTCAATACAATAATAATATAAAAGTCCATTACATTTTCCAGACAACATGGTTTCTTTATAATAATCAGACTTTTTCTCACACAGTATAGTTCTTTATATTAAAAGTCTTTAGACTTTTGCAGAAACGTTGTGAAAGAAACATTTGACTTTTGCAGATGACAGAAATGCAAATCATACGACTGTCAATATGCTTTTATTTATTAGAGGTTTGATTTATTAATTTGTTAATTTATTTAGTTTAGAGTAAAATGACTATTTAATATTAAAAGATAATAAAATATAAATTATTTGATACTTCTATTCTCAGTGCTAAAAAGAGCCACCACCATAAAGAGAAGAGGGGTGGATGATGTTCGGAGAGCTCCAGAGGAACAGTATGCTGACATCTCGTCTGTAGGTGAGTGGCTTCCTCCCCCAACTCAACCTCATATCCTGTCTAAATGATGCCCTGACCATCAAAATACGGTGCATATTTACCTGTGTGTCAGTATGTGTATTCAGATTAAATTCACATAGAACTGAAATCATATCCTAATTAATTCAAGAAGTATACAAAAGTGGTTTTAATTTGTTTTGTTCATCAGGGATGCCATTGAACAGAGTCAGCATACGCAGTGCTAAACGAGGACCAACATCCTATTTCCAACGGAAAGAACGCATGCTACGGATCTCCATTCGGCGTATGGTGAAGACTCACACCTTCTACTGGATTGTTCTGGGTCTGGTGGCCCTCAACACTCTCTGTGTAGCCATCGTACATCACAAACAGCCTCAGTGGTTGTCTAGTCTTCTCTGTAAGACCACAACCAAAATGAAACTTTTCATGCTATGCGTATGCTGTCATACATGATCAAAAGTCATAACCTTAAAGTGGTTCCTTTCTATTGCAGACTATGCAGAATTCCTGTTTCTGGGTCTGTTTCTTACTGAGATGTTTCTGAAGATGTATGGACTCGGGCCCAGACTCTATTTCCACTCATCCTTCAACTGCTTTGATTGTGGGGTAAGTGTATTTTCTGTCTTCCTTCCCATAATCTTCTTTGAAACGAAGATGGCACAACAGGGCAAGTGTGGGAAGGTGGTGACTCCTAAAATTAGTGTTCAAAACATTTTTTTTATTATCAAGAAACATAAAAGACATGCAAAGAAATAAGAGCAGATGAAACTGTAGATCTTATTTGATCTTTTAACACTCTGGGCACTATGAACCCATCTCTAATTTCTATGTAAATTGGAGGACCCAGCACTGAATATCAATATGTTGCTTAAAAACGAATTAAAATTCAGTTTTAGTTCTGGACTGTGCCACTTAATATATAATGATTCTCTGTTGGCTAATCTTTTTTTTTAATCAGAACATTTGTAGCTGGCCCTTTCCATGAATACATATCCCATTACAGTTTACTGTTTTAAAACTATGAAACTTGTGTGATCAAATATCATCTAACATTCAGTCAGTTAATTTAACATGAAAAGTAGCTGGTTTTAAGTCAATCATTTAATTGGTCAATTATTTAATTATTTAAATGTCTGTATGGTGACTTTGGCCCACATCAGAGGTCTTGACTTTATTGAATGTAACCAACAATTAAATAAATAAATATCTGATGAATTGATATTGAATTAATTTGCTAAACAAAATATGTGTGTATGTATATAACAAATTGAGAGAGTAGAATATAAATGAGTGTTTAAGGTGTGGTCACATTTATCATTGTTGGGCAGGTGAATTTCAATAGTAATCCGTGCGATCAGGAATTTTACATGAGGGCGAAAGATTTCCCCTTGTAGCTTTGCAACGGGTTCAGGTTGATCACACAGAATCATCGCATGAACTCATGATCAGGAGGCATCTTGTTTTGAAAGTGACTTCTGTGTGAGTTGTGCTCCATACATCGCTACATTATTGACAACAGACAATGGACCTTTTTTCCTGTGAAATTTTGAAGAAATTTTGCTAATGTGACTGCACCTTTAGATAGTATTTTTAGATGTCATGGACATGTTCGAAGAGGTGTAATTCCTGATTTCCTTCCAGGTGATAGTAGGCAGCATTTTTGAGGTGCTCTGGGGCTTCTTCAGACCTGGCACATCCTTTGGGATCAGCGTTCTGCGTGCCTTGCGGTTGTTGAGAATTTTCAAGGTCACCAAGTAAGTGCAAGCTTGCCTGGACAGCCCTTTGGGTTTGTTTGCCTCTTCCAGAGGCAATAATCTGTTTATTGGCTTTGCTCAGTTCTGGATGTCCCCATGTTGAACTTGAGATGCTGCATTTATGTGTTGTTAAGGTACTGGGCATCCCTGAGGAACCTGGTTGTGTCTCTGATGAACTCCATGAAGTCCATTATCAGTTTGCTCTTCCTGCTTTTCCTCTTCATTGTGGTCTTTGCACTTCTGGGCATGCAGGTCTTTGGTGGAAGGTAATATCCCACCAGTCTGAGCACAGACAACCCCTGTTGACATAGTTTTAAATTTGGATTTTTGTATAAAAATATCTGAATGCTACACCTGTAGTTTTGAGTAGAGCTGTGCAGCGGAGCCAAAATCCATATCTGTTTTTGTATCTGTAACAATCTCAAAATTATTTGTATCTGTAATAGATTAAAACCGGAAGCGGGCGGGGCTTTAACCATAAGTCCGTAAAATTACTTGAGAAGCCTGTTTTAATTGTAATTCTGTTCTCTTCATAGTTATCATTTAACAAACATACCTTGTATAACTAATAAAATAATTATTTTCTTAATTATAATTATAACCTTTCTTTAAATATCTTCTAATAGTCAGAGCCTATAGTCTCGTAGGCAGTGCTCCGACATGTATCGCGGTTGTGCTTTGGGCGACCCGCCTTGGGAAACTTTCCCTATCCTGATTAATAAATAGACGTGTAGAGACGGCAACATGGCTAATCAGGGCCGGAGTGGGGCCGCTTTTCAGCCCGGGAGTTTCAGGCCCAAGACCGGCCCACTTTTTCCATGGTGGAATTCCAAATTAGCACTTTTTCCAAATTGGATAAATGAAGCAAAAGTTCAGCTCTTACTATTGTGTAGTTTGTATTAATACCATGGTTCAACAAATAATGTAAAGGTTAAATAGCCTAATAATTCACTTAGACTTTATAAGAAGCAATTGCAACTTTATTTCACGCAATTCTGACTTTATATCTTTCAATTCTGACTTTATAACATGCAATTGCGACTTTATTTCACGCAATTCTGACTTTATATCTTTCAATTCTGACTTTATTTCACGCAATTGCGACTTTATTTCACGCAATTCTGACTTTATATCTCGCAATTCTGACTTTATACTTTATTTCACACAATTCTGAGAAATAAAGTCAGAATTGCGAGATGTAAACTCGCAATTGTGAGATAAAAAGTCGCAATTATCTTTTAAAATGTTTTATTCTGTGGTGGAAACAAGCTTCCATACCTCCTGGCCTGCCGTGACAAATGTGAAAAAAAATAAATAATAAATCCTCGACCCGCCCAAAAGTGAAGCGGCCCACCGGGAATTCTCCCGATTCTCCCGATTACCCACCCCGGGCCTGTGGCTAATTGATTTGCGATCACGCTGTGTTCATTTCATTCATAGAGTTTACACACATTCACTTCACACTCATTATGGCGTAGTGATTTAGTGGTTTATGTATAACATCGCGCTATCCACTGGCTCACCTGTTATCTAGCAAACACGAGCAGTGACTGTGTCTGCCGAATATTTTTCCTATTATTCGGTAAAATTCTTTATTAGAATTTTGAAGCCATTATCTGTGCCTTTCCGAATAAGGTATTTGCTACAGGCACATCCCTAGTTATGAGCTGCCCTTTTATGTCATATGCAATAACAATATAAAATCCTGAGCCTGCTTTGTGTTCAGTCCACCATATTAAACATGACAACAAATTTCATGCTAAAAAGTAGTGTTTAAAGTGGAACCATAACCCTGTGTGACAGGTGTAGCAAGACAATAGATAAAAGATCAGGTTCTCCAGTTGGCGAAAAGCAAATAATCTATAATTCAGTAACTTGGTCAGACACATATTGAATAAAATGGCTCGCACACAGATGTCACATTTTCTTTCTTTCTTTTTTTTTCTCTCCACAGGTTCATTTTTGAAGACTATACACCAACTAATTTTGACACTTTTCCAGCAGCCATCATGACAGTGTTTCAAGTAAGATTCCATCCAGTTGTAATCTGAGTATAATGCATGACTCCGGAAGTGGCTTAGAAGGAAGACTAATTAATTAGACCAAGATTTAATTGCACAGATAAACAGGAAATTTGGATCAGAGCAAGAACAAAAACATACTTAGTCGCAAAACAGAATCTGTCATCCCTTTATTAATGATGAAAATGCATAAATTTACAGCAGTCCAGCATAGAAAAAAAAACACCCTGAAATTTAGATAGTAGTAGGCTTAAACAAAATGTGTTGATTTTGTTTCTGTGGCAATTTTGTAGGAAAATAAGTGTTATTCTGACGAATGGACCTAAAAGCGGTAAAATATGTTTTTGGAACTACACTTATTGGTAGCTGAAAGGTTTATCAAATTAACCAAAATATTTGGTAACACTTTATTTTGATGGTCCCTTTTGAGCATACTGTTGACTATAAGTAACTTATCAACTACATGTCAACTAACTCTCATTAGAGTGTTAGTAGACTGTCTGCTTAATATCTGCTAACTCATCATTGTGATGGTCCCCCAACAGACATTCTACTGACTATAAGTAACTTTACAAATACATGTCAACTTATTCTAACCCTAACCCTACCAGTCGACTAATACTCTACTAATACTCTAATGAGAGTTAGTAGACATGTAGGTGCAACGTTACTTATAGTCAACAGAATGTGTTAAAGGGACCATCAAAATAAAGTGAAACCAAATATTTCATAAACAAACATGCACGGGGAAGAATTTGTTGAATTTTACTCTTCCTATTGTGTGAAAATATGAGGAGATCTCTGTTGAGTTACTCGGGCACAGATTCCATGTGGGCCTGGAATAAGTTCACAGTGTTTCTAGATTCTCACTGGCGAGGACTGGAATGAAGTCATGTACAATGGCATCCGGTCTCAAGGTGGAGTGAAGTCGGGGATGTGGTCATCTGTCTACTTCATTGTTCTGACTTTGTTTGGAAATTGTATCCTTCATTTATTCTTTCTCTATTCTCTATACAGGTATATCCTATCTGGTATATGGCATATACAGTATTGAATGTACTCATTTTCCAGTGCACAAATGTAAAATCTTTGAAAATATGAAGATGTGGCTGTGATTCATTTGAACAGTTTCAGAGCTGTTTCACTTGCGCTTTCTGGGGGGGTTATCCTTGAAAAAAATCATTTGATGTTCTTCAGGGTTTCACTGAAGTCTATACATGAAATCAAAATTTGGTTGTTAACTTTCTTAATACACATTCCTGTTCTTACTGTGCATGAGGCATAACTACAACTTCATAGTCTTTCATCAAAACGTAACTTCCTCTGCTTTTTACTTATTTTCTTGAACTTTCCAACCAAGATTAGTGCATGTTGACTTTAAAGTCTGTGCTGGTATTGTAATTTGCTGGTTTGAATGTGTTATTCTTAGTTTTGGTGGTTATTTCTGCATAACTCATTGTTTTGAGTCAAAATCCTTGATAAAATGGTCAGATACACTACTCAACGTCTTCTTGGCTATCGCTGTTGACAATTTGGCCAATGCCCAGGAGCTCACAAAGGTATATCCAGCACGGTTCTTTTAGCTTAATATGTTAAAGGATTTGTTAGGCTGTTGAATAATGAATAACGCCTTGCTATTCCAAAGGATGAAGAGGAGGAGGAAGCGGCGTTTAATCAGAAACATGCCCTGCAGAAAGCCAAGGAGGTTGGGCCCATGTCCTCTTTCATGTGCTCAGAGTAAGTGAACCAAGTATACCCTTGCCTGCTGCATTTGCCCTCTCACAGAGATGCTAATATACCAACTAACTAACATACTAACACTAGTCTTGTGTCTGGGATGTTTTTTAGTGTGGTTTCAGCGATTAAATTGGCACGTCTGCCAAAGTATACCTGTAGGACTTTCCAGCTGCAGTACCTGGCCAAGTTTACTTAGATGAACATGCTAGTTTGACTCTACAGGGACATTACTTTACTTTTGCTAGAATATGTAAACAGTTGAAGTCTTTGCTTCTACAAATATCTCTTTCGCTCTGTACCCTTCAAATCAAATGTTACACAGTCGTTGAACTAAAATGTGGCAAAACCCAAGCTAGACTGAACAGAATTGATTCAATGGTGGGATGCAAATTTCTGCTTAAAGCAACACCATGTAAGTTTTGCTCTCGGGGTCCCCCTACAGTTGGGAAACAGTATTGTCTTCTACTACTGTCGTAAAATCTGTCATGGTTACACCAGGGGATACACGTGCATTTGTTGACAAGCCGATACCCCCGAACTCTGCAGAAGGAGTTCTCACGTCTTGGGCAGACTGCCTGCGTTGCGTGTGAAATGTCTTCATCCCAGGTACAGTGGCATATATTTCAGCATGTCATATGAATATAATTTCATGGGTTTTATTTTTTTCAAACGCCAAAAGATTGCGTAGCTCACGTTTACAATCCAGCGTCATTATAGTAGCCTGTTGGCTACTGTTTTACAGAATGGATATGCTAATTCAATTCAATGTTTGTGTGGTAGGTAATAGCCATATATCGTCAATATTATATCAAGCTACCATAGATGAATTTGCAAAGTTGAAAAATCTATTTGCATTATAGCCTGAGGCAAGACACTTTCACCAGAAAAATAAATAAACAAACATGACTATCAGCCTGCAGTCATTAGGCTAGTTAGCCTAAAAGATGATTTTGTCCGTCAATCATGTATTATTTACTTGCAAGAATGCCGTTTAGACATAGGCTTACTTCTGACTTTTTTTTTTTGTCCTAAAAAAAGGGGCTTCGTCATAAAACACTATAACATAGCCAGGCACACAACAAATTCGAAAAACTAGAGATAGTATGCAAGCAATATACTTACTAGTCCAACAGCATGACGGCCAAGTCAGCATCGGTCGGGCACCCCTCCTCCTCCTTTAGCTCACGCCAGCGAGCGAACGCTGGACCAATATTGATCCTCGTCCGGCCTTTGATTTTGTCACTCTCCCTTTTTCTCTTCCTAGTCTTCTCTGACAAAACCTTTGCCTTCTTCGGTTTCGTTGCTGCTTCGGCCATGACAACAACATACACACGCTATACCAGCCGGCAAACAAACTCTAGTTGGGCTCTCACTTCCGAATTTGAGGAAATGGGGGGTGTGGTGTGGTTGGGGAAGTGAGGTATGCCGTAAAGCAGTCGAATTTTGTAGTTCTTTTTGTGCTCGGGTTACTACCCGAACCCTGAAGTTTCGTAGTGCCAGTAAAAGCCATACAGACCCCATCAGGCTATGGCAGACGTGTCATTCAACCTATTGTAAGTCGATGTACCAACACAAGGGTCTTGGAAATATATTATGAAGGTTGAAAAACTCCATGGTGTTGCTTTAATGAGAGTAATTTAGAAATAAGTATTAAAACTTTGAGGGCTTCGCTTTCCTGGCAAGTATGTAAGAGGCAGTTACTTGAGACCAACAAGACTGTGTTACCCATTGTTGAGGGTTGTACACAATGTTCTTTCGGTTGATTGTGTAGGGATTTTTTGAGCTCTTTATTCTCGAAGCACAATAATTTGCTTCAAAATCAACAGCAAGTTGTCATAGCAACCGGCAAGCTTCCCAGTCTTTGCAGGGATGAGTCTATTCTGTTGTCATAGAGACTATTTTGTTCCCATCAAAAGGAGAATTACAGAGTTGTGAATGCCTTTACATTGGTCAGCCAAGATATGTATTTGTATGTTATCTCCTTTGCAAGAACAGAAGAGGCATCCAGATGCCTTAATCTCAAGACATATAAAGAGAATCAGATGTCTAAAATTGGAGATTAAAGTTTATATTACCGGAGCTCACACACAGATGCATCTTTCTGTGATTTTGGGAACTAAACACTGCATGGATGTGATGTCAGACTCCTGGAGTTGAGCATGTACAAGCCGGGATGACTGGCCATATGTGTCCTCAACGTTACAATCCAATCACCTTTACATCTCTTGATTGATCATAGATACTTTAGAAGCTCACTTTTACGCATTTTCTTTTCATTGATAGCATAATACATTTAACATGACTTGAGTGAGTTTGATTTGCTGATGCTGATTTGAGTGAGTATATCACTGAATTTCCTGTAAGCATGGATTCACCTCTACAAACATGTTGTTTTATGCTGGAGGTGATATATAGGGTTCTTTCTGAGCCCAGTAGCAATACGTGCCATAACTAGAAAGGGCGAAAAGATAAGCCAAGTTTTCAGTCAAGAAATGTAAAAGCAGGATCCAAAATTAACTTTTTGCTACACCTGCCTATGGCGAGTAATATGAGAAAAATTTATGGAGTTACGTATTTCTTAACAGTCATGAATATGTATACATATTATCCTTTTGACAGTTTAATTATTTAGCTGTTTTTCTTGCCTATTAGTGGCATCTTGTGTCACTCACAGCATCATGAACAAGATGAGTCAGTTCTTTCATTTTGTGGCTCTGTGTGTCGCCACATGGAGTTCTGGAGAAAAATAATTAATCCCAGCCTCCTAGATACAATTTTTATGGCAAGTTTCCCTTTGAGATTAAAGTTTTTAGAAGACACATGAGTTGTGTGAGATATGTTTAGTTAGTATTGTTAGTTTGTATATTTTTGATTTAAAGACATTCACTCACATCTCTTACATCATTCTTACAGTTTGAATTGAATTGCATCATAATACATCATTTCTTATAGTTACTGGCCATTGGCAAATTTTACACAAATCCAGTTTGCATTTGGTTTGCAACTTATTTGCATTTGGTGCATGGCACGTGTTATATTTGGACCCTGTGTAAACATTGTTTTAATATATATACATTTATATATATTCTATTATTTTGGGCATGCTCACAATTTGCAATAACTAATAACAAATGTTTGTGATGAGTGTTATTGTATAGAAAAGAGGCTTATTTTGTCATTATTGAGCAATAAGATTTTAAGACAATTACTGAAAACAAAAACAAACAAAAAAACACTCTGTATGAAGCAATGGAGGCCATGCCTTTGTCACAACAAATTGGTATGATGTGAATACCACAGGGTCTCTTCTCTACAGCATTTTGGGAGATAATGTGAGAGCTGGTTGTCAGTGAACTCAGACTGGAAATTGTGGCCTGTGGCATTTGGATTTTTTGCATGTTTACTTTAAAACTAAACAGAGGCTGTTGTAGCATGTCCGAAAGTGCTTGACGAGAACTGAGAAATGAATGCATGTCTTCAGTGAGCATGACAATTATGGACGTCATACCTGGGAAATGCATATGTATGACTAGTTGACTACTAAATTAATCAGGGTGCTCTCTCTTTCTGATATTGTGTGCTTATGCATATGAATCCCATTTATATATGTCTTATATCTGTGCCATGTTTCTTACTGTCTCAGCATTTCAAAATGTTCCAGAATACTGTATTTGTTGCTTCTAATATATCTACCATCATGTTTTCATGTTACGCTTTGCTGCCTTGTTACACAGCCCAAAACTTGTAATTGTTTTAAAACTTTGTGTAACTTTAATTTTTTATCAACAATAGTATAAATGCAACGTTAAATGTAAAAAAAAAAAAAACATTTAAATGTTAAATGTTTTTTTTAAATGGCATTGGCATAAACAGAGCATTGAAATACTAATGAAACAATATATTTGTCAGAATTTTTGTCACTGACCTTTTTGGGCTGTGATTCTTGGCTTGTTTTGTCCTTGTTCTCGAAAGCACTAATGTCTTGTTTTCAACCAATCGCTCATTGATTACACGGACCTCACAAGAGTACAAGTGCCAGTAAGTAATAGTCTGTTATTTCAATTTTAACATTCAGCACCGCCTAATTTATCAATCTGGGTGAAGCTTTCTGTTCTGCCATCTTTATTAAATGTCTGATTTCACATTTTCAAGTCTGATCTTTGGTTGGAATTTGATTAGTCAATTTCCTGCAATGATATTTCACTCTTTTTTCTCTCTCCATTCTGAATCAACTCTATTTCCAGTTTCGCTGTTTTGTTTTTCACTTTTATATCGCAACTCTATCCAGTTGTTTTCCATCTCTGCTGTCCTTACCAGCTGGACCATGAATTCCAGTCACACAAAAACACAAAGTCACAAAAACGGAATTAAAGGACCCTTTCTACCATGAGTTGCAAAGTACTTGTTAAAAGCAATCTATGAAATGTTTTGCACTCAGAAACTTCAGTTCTCATATTCAGCTACCCTGCTGACTAGACCACCTGGTCACCATCATGTTTTTGTTTTTTAATGCCGGTCCCCTACACATTTATTAACTAGTCAGTATAATGTTCATGGTGAACCAGTTTTCAATTAAATTTTTGAAGTAAGTGGTTCTCAATTGGTCGGTTGCGGGTTTGTTTGGGTAAACTCTAAATATGAACATACACATTATATTTTTAGAAAAGCAATATAAATAGGCATATTAATTTTGAAAAAAAAATAGGTTTAGTAATTTTGAACAAATTTTTTTTGACGCAAATTCATCTGTCACTTGGTAGAAGGTGTGTTTAGTGCAATTAATTATTGGCTGCCAAGAGCAGGAGACCATTGATATTCAAGATACATTTTGAAACCAAACATTCAAACTGTATGAAGTTTTGCTATTCAGCCGTAATATCTGTTGATTTTGCTCATGTAATATTAATACTTTTCATTGTTTGATTTTAAGGATGTTTCTGGTTACTTCAAATAAACATTTCTTAGAAGCCAAGAAATTTATATATAAAAAAAACAACAACAATAAACCAATTAATGATTTTTTTTTTTGTATTCTAAACATTTATTTTGGTCTTGACGTCCAATGTAATATAGAGTCTTAAAGTGAAACCAGCTGAGAACCACTGACTAAGCTAGTCTTTTCTGAAGGGTAGAAAGGGTTTAGTGCTTTGTATTTGAGAAAGACGCATTACAAATAAAATGTATTATTATTATTATTATTTTGTACTGCTAATGATTGATAAGGTAATGAAAACAATTGTTGTGGCATGGTTGTTGAAATATTTATTTTGCCACCCAGTATCATTGAGTGTCCTCTCTCTTTTTTCCTCAGGAGGAGGAGAAGGCCCTACCTGTACAGGAAGCGTGCAATTCACCGGAGCCGTGCGGCCTATTCCTTCGAGGATTCGGAGAGTCTGGCTGATGCTCGTCCACTCAATGCCTCTAACTCTTTCATGTCCAGGAGAGAGAGAAGGAGGAGGTTGACCATGTCAGTTTGGGAGCAGAGGACCAGCCAACTGCGCCGCCACAGGCAGATGTCCAGCCGTGAGATCCTGTTCAGCAGCCCGAGTGAAGAGCACGATGGACCACCTGGCTGCCTTCACCACCAGACCACAGGGATATCTCCATCTGACAGCAAGCACAAAGCCATCGAGACCACTACAACCACCGGCATGCCGGAGGCTACCTTAGAGCCACCCATGCCTATGGACATGCCTGTCGATGAGCAATCTCAGTCCATTTCTATCCCCGAACCCCCTTTAGCGATTCCAATACCGGAGCCACCAATGCCTGACGACATATCCCTTCCTGAACCCCCAGTGACGCTGAATCTACCCCTAACAGAGCCGTCTGAAACAAAGACCTCACCCGAGCGTTCTCTAGACAACAACCATTGCCCCAGACTGAATGGGAACAGGCGGCAACGGGCAGTCCGTAAGTACAGGCCTCCTGCGATGGGGGACACGCTGACCCCTGATATGGGGCCCAGATCACGACGCCCACGCCACCGCGAATCTCACACAGATGCAAGGGGCAAAGAGACACAACAGGGAGACGATGGTGTTGACAGTAGAGAACAAAGGCCTGGGAATGAGGGAGATGAAAAGGAATCAAAGAATGATGGAGGGATCAGTCCAGATGGCAGAGTGCTTGAACAGAGGTGATTTGTTTAATTATTTGTTGTTTTGTTTTTATATGCCCTTTTGATTTATATAATTGTATAAATTATATATACACTACAATTTAAAAGCTTAGGGTCAGCACAATTTTTTTTTAAGGAATTAATTGTTGTACAGTGTTGTAGAACAGACGTGAAATTCATGGTCACCACAAACCTTATTTTATTCAAATCAAAAGCTCCTTTTTGAGGAAACTACAGGCATGAAAACTCTTCACCTTTCAGCGAAATTCGCCGTTTTAAAACCAAAATGGGTCACCTACGTAATTTGTCAGCATTTACCCGCTATATCTCTATAGTTACCATAAACTTCGCAGCTTTAAAAAAAACAATCATCATTCCTAATGCCTAAACCTGACAGCCAATCAGAGTCAGAGTAGGGCAGAATTCTTTTCAAAGTCTTTTACACACCGCGAGTCTGACAACTGGACGCACTGCCGAACAAAGAACCGCACGTCGGAAAGCAAGCCTGAGGTAAGTTAGCTTACAATGTTAACTGTACTGTCAGATACAGACAGCGATGTTGCCAATGTCATTATTTTTAATTTTGACATAGAAGAGGGCGGGATAATATCGCGAGCGGGCGCCGTGACCGCTGAGCGAGCAGGAACGAGTAGTGAGTTGTCGTCGAAAAAGATGGATAACGCAAAAAAGCTGTCGGGTGCTAAAAATAGAAAAAGAAAGAGGGGAAAGGAGATGGCATGTCAATTGATGCGACAGCAGCTAAATAAGTGGATGGTGAAAGGCTGCAGGTACTTTTTTTGTTTGTTTTTTGTTTTAACGGTCCATAAAACTCGTACATCGGCGGCCCATTCGTTTTGTTTTGCTTAATTGGCGGCGCTGGGTTAGTGCGTAATTGTGTAATGCATTGGTCAAAAAAAAAAAAAAAATGCATGACACCCCATGAAACACGTAGATCAGCGGCCCATTGGTTCTTTTCTTGATTGACACTGGGCTAGCCCAATCACATCTTTAATGTGAAGTATAGAAATATACTCTTTCAAGTATAGAAATAGTACAAAACTAATTATGAAAGTTTCCTTTATTTTTCAGTGCATTTGTTTTACAATATGTCTATTACTATCATGGGATTAATATTATAACTATTATTATGTAGTAGTAATGTAGACAGACACTGTAACTAAAAGAGTTTTGAATTTTTCTTTGTTTAATTTGCACCAGATTGATGAATTTAACATTAAAAAGCACTAAATTTTCTTACGGGGGAGCATGCCCCCGAACCCTCCTAGAGAGACAGAGGTCCACTCACCACAGTGATCCAAAAATCATGTGACAAACACTGGTATCCTATGCCAATGCAGCTTACAGCTTTTTTGGGGAGATATATATATAAATTGATTGGATTTTTTGCTGCCGCATCCTTCTCACCTTTTTTACCCCTGACCTGTTTTCATGCCTGAAATTAGCAAATTGGCCTTCAAGGTCTACCTACAAATTGACATAATGACTGGACAGCTCTATTCACATCACAACATAGTGACATCTTAAATTAATTTAACATATACCTAACTATTTTTATGGCCAAGTACACAGTATTCCTTGTTGAGAGTCTGGAGAGAGAAATTGTGCTATTAACTTCTCCCCTTCCACAGGCAGAACAAACCAAACAACTCTGAATCAGAGCCAAAACCAGCCAATTCCCCCTGCAAAAACCCACCTCAGGACTCAGAACCTGCAACTCTACAGCTCACTGAGAGCACACTCCAGCAGTCCCCACAGCACACTATGGGTGTCGGCGAGACAGATAATAACAACCACAGATCCTTGAATCAGGATAAGTCATCGCTTAACACCAGCATCATGATAGAAGTCACCGACACTCAGCCATCCATGGAGCTGACCTCCATTACGGGTTTGTGCATCCCTGCACCTCTGATAACCCTATTGATAAGACCAGCTTAGACTAATTGCTGCTGGTTAGTACTGGATTGGTGCTGGTCTAGCTAGAGGAGCAGAGCCAAGCTGTTTGTTCACCAGCAAATACATGGCCATTAGCTTGGTCTTTCTGGTGAAGCTGGTTGGCAAAGGAAATTTTGCAGATTAAGCTACTTAAAATTCCTTGAAACACCACCATCCAATAACATGACCTGTAAGATTTTTCAGTAGGGAAAAGTACACAAATATAAACTGAGATGATTTTATGTTACCTAGATATTTTTAATATCATTTTCAAATAATATCATTGAATTGAATTTTTTTCTAATATATACCTTGATTTATTAGGTAATAGTAAAGACATGGAGGCCTCAAAGCCAGAGAAAGAAGAAGAGGAAACCCCAGATGCGCCCAAAGCCCCTCCACCTGTCAGCATGTTCATCTTCAAACCCAACAGCCCGTAAGGCTGGATGTTTGTGGAGCCACAGCTGTATTCTATATTTTATGAATATGTTTTTGCTTCATCTCTCACTCTCTCTATTCCTCATCTCTTCCACAGGGTCCGCAGGGCCTGCCACTACATTGTCAATCTTCGTTATTTCGAGATGTCAATCCTTCTTGTGATCACTGCCAGCAGTATTGCTTTGGCTGCCGAAGACCCCGTCAACACTAATTCGGACTGGAACAAAGTAAGAATGCATCTCCACCACCCTGTCTCCATTTTCCTATAATTGTGTATACAATAATCATATGTAAAACGTTTTGCTATATTTTTTATAAGGAAGCTTACAAACAATTCTGAGTATCTTTATCTGAGTAAGTTTCGTTGATATTTACATTACTAAAGGGTGGATATTGGATAATTATAAGAATATAAAATAAAACAAACTCTGATGGTACCACTACCTTATTTTTCTTTTATATATACTTTTTTTTATAATACTTTAATGTTCATCTCAGTTTCACTTTGAAAGCTGTAATACTGTAGGTTAGTTGACATTGATGTTTTTTGGACAATTTACATGTTCTGCATTGTGACAAGCTATACTCTTGTAAACAGCAAGTTTCTATTATGCATGCAAGTTTCATGACCCACTTTCAATTGAGAGACTATGTGGAATATTTATACTTTAAAAAAATGTTGTCACCTTGTTGACCTGGCACAAATGTTGACCTGGCACAACACCTAAAATATTCGCTTTCCATAATACATTCATAGAAAAATAATCTGATGAAAATACTGATGATGATTTTAAAAAGATGATGATTAAAAAAGGCTTGTAAACATGTTTTAACAACCCAGTATCATTACAAATACAACATATATTTCTTATTTTGAACAAAGAAAAACAGGAATTTATTTTACATTTCTGGCAATAAAAATAGATCAGTAGACCTGTTTGAGTTTCTTTGGTCCTGATGATATTGTTCCCTGTGGGTCATGAAGTGTTTGGCATTATTCACTAATAGAAATTAGATTTTTGTTGCAGGTTTTAAATTTCCCTTGTGAAAGTGCACCAGCTGTATGAAGCCATAGCTAATTACATGCTAAGACCCTTTCAGTAATAGTTGATGAGATCTTGTGTGTATGTAAACAAATGACGTAAACGATGCTCTAGATGTAGAGAACAGCTGAAGACGAAGCCTCTTTCCCTCTCAGAAACGCACACACTAGGATTTAAATCTATACAGAAAGAGTGCTTTCACTGCTGTGATGTAGTCAGTAGATCCATCATGAGAATTACATTCTGGCTTGATAAAATTTAGCAGTCTTTGACAAACAATGCTAATGCCCTAAAGTCCCATGCATGCTGTAGCCTCATTTTTTATGTTTGCTAAAGCTGACATTGTTATCAATTTTTTATTTGTTTCTATGTTCTATAGGTGCTGCGATATTTTGATTATGTATTCACTGGCGTCTTCACGTTTGAAATGATAATCAAGGTGACTTCCTGGATCATTCTTGGGTTCCTCTATGTTCACTAAAGACTTTATAAAAAATTTCAAATTAAGCTATATATATGTATTATATAAATATGCTGTGTATGTTGTTGTTATATTTTTCTCAGATGATTGAGCAGGGTTTGATCTTACATGATGGCTCCTATTTCCGTGACTTGTGGAACATTCTGGATTTCATAGTTGTGGTGGGAGCTCTGGTGGCCTTTGCCCTCACGTGAGTCAGATTAATCCAAATATGAGAAATAACAAGTGTTGTTTCACATGTTTGGTGTTCTGTTGGTCAATCTGAAACGTTAATTAAGATGTTTAGCAGCATTGTTCAAATTTTTTGTTATTCATTTTCAAATGCCATTAATGCCATGTGATAACACCATGATTTATGTGAGGAAAAGCATTCAGATGTTCCAAATTCTTGACACATGTTGATGTTAGTGGATGCTCTTTTTTCTCTGTTGTGAGTGTAAAGCATTTCTGTGTTCATTGAGTAGCTCTCTGGTTCAGAATGCCTGTCTGTTTCTCGTTTGTTTCTCTGTTGTTCTTCTTGTGGATTGTGGCTCACGGCATCTGACAGGAATGTGATGGGGTAAAAACACTCTGATTTTGTGCCATATAATAATGTGTTTGTGTTTGTATTTGTACATGAAAAATTGGGCTTTGTTGTTTTGTAATATATGTTTTTATGCTATACAGGAGTAACACAGGAAGAGACATTAAAACCATCAAATCACTGCGTGTGCTTAGAGTGTTGAGGCCTCTCAAGACTATTAAAAGACTTCCCAAACTCAAGGTATGTGAACATGAAATGTTTTTGGTCAAAAGTTATTGTTATTATAAGTTAGTTCATTTTTTAAAGAAATCAACCATTTTATTCAGCAAGGATGCATTGAATTGTTCTGTTGAACTTTCTATTCATCAGAGAATCCTGAAAAAATGGATTTGCAAAATGGTTTGCATAAATTATTAATCAGCACAACTGTTTGAACATTAGTTTTAATATGTTAGGTTACGTAGGTAACCCTGGTTCCCTGAGAAGAGGAACAAGACTCTATGGGAACAGTCCTTGTGAGATGGTGTCTGAAGCACGTGTGCTACACACCAATCTCGATTGGCTACCGCAGTCAGGTGACATCACAGACGCGCCAGCAGAGTATATAAAAGCACCTAGAAAGAACGTCATCAACTTCAATTGTCTGACATAAAGGCATGCCGGAAGGATGGCAACGTGATGCAGTGTCTTGTTCCCCTTCTCAGGGAACCGGGATTACCTGCGTAACCTAAAGTTCTCTTTCGAAGTGGAACTCAACACTGCTTCATGGAGTTGACGCTATTGGAACTAAATACCCATGCCATACTACTCAAATGCCTGCTCACTGTGCTGTAAAATCACTAGCTGTAGCCAAAGATTGTAGCCATACAGCGCATCTAGTGACCAAGAACTAACAGCCCGAGGCAATGTCTGCAGCTCAATACAACCCATATTACTTGGTCTATATGACCCAGGGCTAGATCTGACTAGGTAGATCGCAGCCTCAGGCGGGGCAGACTAGAAGACTGCTACCTGGACCCTCGTGCCCATTTAGCACGGTTTTGATGGCAAGTTTGGAGTCTTTCACAAGGAAGCCGCACTGGGCACGAGATAGCTCACAAGCGCATCTCTGACCCAGGGCATCCCCGCACATCCCCTTTACATTGCTACGAGCTGGGAATGGTTTGTCCCATGATCTCGCAAAATCTTCATGGAGATTGGGGAGGAAAGGAATCACTCATCCAACCTGCTTGGGGCGATTTCCTCACTTTTCACAGACCACTCTAATCAAATTGTAATGGCAAGATGACTGGGTTAGAGTATCTCTGAAACGGCAAGGCTTGTGGGTTACTGCCGGTCAGCATTGATGAGAATTTACCAACAGTGGCCATTACAGAAATATTGTAGCGCTATGGTCAACCCAAAATATTTTTTATATTAGCAAAGAATGGTCACAAAGTCATGTTTACATGTTCAGATTTTTGTCAGTCCATATTTCTTTCGATAAAATATGGATAAAATCCGTGAGTTCAGTTATAAAACTGAAATAAAATAAAAAAATATCACATGAAAATTTGAAATGTTGCATTGGCAAGTAACTGAAATAAAATAAGTTGAAGTTGAAGTACTAAAATTACTAAAACTAAAATTAAAAGAAAGTTAAATAGAAAAAACTTGTTATTGTCTGTCTCTTACTGATTTTCAGGCCGTTTTTGACTGTGTGGTCACGTCGCTAAAGAATGTCTTCAACATCCTCATCGTCTACAAGCTCTTTATGTTCATATTTGCTGTCATTGCCGTGCAGCTTTTCAAAGGAAAATTTTACTACTGTACCGACAGTTCCAAGGACACAGAAAACGAGTGCAAGTAGGTACCCATTACAGCTGGACTGTAAATTCTAAATATAATGCTAAAATGTATTTAAGCAGCTCAGACATTATTCAAAGCTAAAAAGACTTATAATATCAATGTTATATCAATGGTGCTATGAATAGAAGGATGACATTTTTACGAGCACAAAATCTCTGCAAATGATGTGTAAAATATTTTTTCTTAATGTTCTATAGGGGTTACTACATTGACTATGACAAAGACAAGAAAAAGGAGAAACGAGAGTGGAAAAGACATGATTTCCATTATGATAATGTCATCTGGGCCCTGTTGACTCTCTTTACGGTATCCACTGGGGAAGGGTGGCCGCAGTAAGAGCCAACTTTAGTTCATATTTTCACACTGTATCATTTGACAAACTTATTAACAGCTTAATAAGATTAACATTCTTCTTAACACCTTTCTGAAAGCTGTGTGCTGATATTTGCATATTCGGTAACTCCAACTTTTACATTCAGAAGAAACTTGCACTACAGGCCCAAAGTGTATTTGGACTTGGGGTGCTTTTAGTGATTTCAGCCGTTTTGCTAACCTCCACCAGAGTGAATTGGACCACGCCCATGCTCTAAAACCCATTCACAGACTTGTTAGCTTCACACTTTAACACACTGCAAACAAACCTGAATGCTCAAGCAAAGGAAAATTTGGCTGTAGGCAGTAGTAGCAGTTTTTGCTGGTGCTTCTTGCAGCACCTTTAAGCCCCTCAAGTTCACACAGGTACTCTAAGCAGATAATGTTGTCACGGTACCAAAATTTCAGTATTCGGTACCAATACCAGTGAAAATCCACGGTTCTCTGTACCAATTTCGGTACCAAAGGGCTAGAAATCAAATTCTTTGCTGATACTTCCTCGTCATCATGGAAAGTGCAGTTCGCACCGTTTCAAAAATAGTCGATCTCCGAATGCGAATGAACTTGCTCTGAATTTTAGTATTATTTTTATATGAGGATCCTTTTTCAAATACAAGGTCAATATTGATTTTCACAAAACAACAAATTATCCGTGAATTTATATGGAACTAATCGTTAAAAGCTTTCCATCTTTACTCTCCTCATGTAACGTTGCATTCGGAGATCGACAAGTTTCTCCTTTCCACAAGCTCTTGCTCTCCCGTTGCGTCTGTCGTTGCTATGCAACCATGAACATAGACGCGCCTGGAAAAAACAAGCACGCCGCGTCGCTTCTATTATGAGCGCCTACATTTGGAATAACGAATCTGCACGTGCAAAAAACGCGCTATGTGAACGGCCACTTATGGCAATGTGACATTAGCCTAATCCAAAATATTTCCATATGTGTCTCTTTCCTCCTTTCTTATCGGCACAACACCTGTCGCCATGTCTCAGCGCTTTAATAAAGAGGACGCGCAACTGCATGTGCTCAGTGCATGCATGCGCATCAAGGAACCGGGTTTGAACGGGTCCTCGGTACCACCGGTACTTAAGAAAACTTGGTACCGTGACGTTTACATTTTTTTAGTACCGACTTGGTACCGAAGTACCGGGTCTTTTGACAACACTACTAGCAGAGTAACCTCAGTTTAATTTGGAACAGAAAGCATAGATAAATGTATATAGATTTGTCTGTAAACACACTTATTTGGCATTGTAGAGTTCTGCAACACTCTGTGGATGTGACTGAGGAGGACCGGGGTCCCAGTCAGGGGAACAGGATGGAGATGTCCATCTTCTATGTCATTTATTTTGTGGTGTTCCCATTCTTCTTCGTCAACATATTCGTGGCCCTCATCATCATTACCTTCCAAGAGCAGGGCGATAAAATGATGGAGGAGTGCAGTCTGGAGAAAAACGAGGTGACTGATTATTTTGCATTCAAGCTGAGATTCAAGTTTAGTAGTGTCCATTGAAGCAATGACACATACTCGAGGCAACAATTGATTGTATTGTAAAAAAACATACAAAAGAAAAGTCCTCTGCACTTAAGGGAATCACTGTTGCAAGTGCAAGCAATGTTTTTTACCTCCTGACAATTGCTAGTTAATTGCAAATGTGTTTGAGAAACATTCTTACTGGATATTTCTCCCTTAGAGGGCTTGTATCGACTTTGCCATCAGTGCCAAACCTTTGACTCGCTACATGCCCCAGAACAAACAGACCTTACAGTATCGGCTGTGGCACTTTGTGGTTTCGCCCTTATTTGAGTACACCGTGCTGACGATGATTGCCCTTAACACCATCGTTCTCATGATGAAGGTAAGGAGAGATGTCATGGCACTGTGATCTCTTTATTTTATCAAAACAGAATAATTTAAAATCAGATCAAAATCTTTATATTTATTTATTTGTTGCAAAAAAGTTCCATGAGTTCTGCTCACGCTAAAAGGATTTATTTTTCAGTAACTGAATAATTATTCCCTTACAAATAATGCTATAGAGATGGAAGGAGACATTACTCTTGTAAGTAGGTTTGGTTAGAATTTAAATGTACATTTGTGAGACCTGTGAGTATTGCAGGGGTAATACCTCTCTCTCTCTTCGTCTGTGTATTTGTCAAAATAAATTAGGTTGATTTAGCTGTTTTTCAGCCCCTGCTGGTGACCCCTGGTCTGTGATACTGCTCGAAAACCAGACAGTCATGAGTCACAGCTTATTAAATATTGATCTGAAGCACCAGCTACTATTTAACTTTTCCTCATTAGCTTTAGCCTGACATCTTCCGTGAGTAATTTCACCTGGAGTTAGAGGTGGTCCTCCACTAGTCATCATGTCTGCAATGGTCTGCATACATGCTTACTGAGACACACAGAGAGTGTAACAGAGCACAGATATTTTTAGATATTGTACTGAAATTTGAAAAGCTTCCTTTCTCTCTGTCTGTCTTTCATTCAGTTTTCAGTTACAATTTTCAAAGTGCTTTATTGACATATTAGCATTCATCAGGTTTTAAATGGATCCTGAAATGCGGGTATTCCATACCAGAATGGCTCCAGATCTGAATGTGTGTAAAATAATGCTTACTGTAACATTGATGTGAATGATTTTGTATCGATGCATAAAAACAAAAGAATCGATTTTTTAAATTTTTTATTAAATAAGCCTATCATACATATTAATTTTGTTTTATTGTAGGCTAAATAAAACATAGTCGGTTATGTCTTAAGTGAACGTTTGGGGAACAGTTTGGGGAAAACATCTGCAACATAATTTAGATCCATGTATTAGGTCTTCATATAATAGGCTATACCTGCTGCTGTTCCCTTTCGAGGGAACTCGCGCTGCGTCGATAACGCTCTGGGAACGCCCCTGCATGATTGCATCTGAAGCACTTGTGTCAACTAGTCCAATGGCGAGAGTGAGCATCACGGACAGGTGACGTCACGACCAGGAAAGGATAAAAGCACATCTGGTCTGACCGGCGTTAGCTTCTGTGCCTCAGCAAGCGCTCTGTGTTCATACTGTCTGTCTTATTTATTGTTGTCTGTCACTGTATCAGTCACAAGCATAGATATTATGGCGAACAAACAAACTTTAGATCGTGTTGTGATCGTGTTGTGAACTTTAGATATGTTTTGTTTGTTTGGAATGGAGCATGCTCTGTCAGCGCTCGAGGGCGGAGGTAGAGGAGGGAGGTAGAGGTGCTGAGCATCGATGCGGGGGAATAAGAACTCTCCACCCTCATCCATGAAGAGCATGCACGGTCATGTAGCTCTATATAAAAATGAAAATAAGGGGGCGGGCTGTGTTCATTCATAAAATTTCCTGACGTGTAGATGTGTGCACTATGGGGAGTTTTCCCCCGCTACTGTTTACTTTTTCAAAAAAAAGAAAAGAAAAAAAGACTATGCAATAAGAATCGAGTGGCTGAGGCAATGTATAGATTAAAGAGATACATAGTGTATTGCAAGCTATGAATTTATGATTCTTTTATTGTATGTTGAAACTATTTTAATATATATATATATATATATATATATATATTCAGCCTTTCACCCAGACTATGTTGACTTGTCTGGTTGATCTTTTACTATGTTTAATTTTGAGGGATTAAATAAGCTGGCTGCATTTATCTCCACTAATAAAATTCGAGATCCCGGATCAAACCCTTTCAGCTCGGTTTTTCAGTTCTCAAAATATATGTTTAATAAAGGGGGCTGAAAGAGCATGGGTATGGGCCGATGCCAAAGGCAGAACAGGTGCTTGCGATCTATCAGTCCTGTCATGGGATAAGGCTCCCCTTAAGCCTCGACATTACCCTCCAGGCCAGTTAGAACTACTATGGCACTGGTGGGTAAGGCGTAACTGGGGGGCTGCTGGGCAGAGCCCCAGCCATTAACAAACTCCTTGTACAGGATAGAGTGTCGTTTCCTGTGCTCCCCCTCAGAGAGATTGGGGACCGGGATGGCATTCTCAACCGAAGTTTACAGGTGCTCTTGTCTTAGTTGTGCTCTCAGTATTCACACAGACAGGCTCTGGTTCATATGGCGTTCGGGCATTCTCGTTCCCAAAGCGTCATCGACGCAGCGCAAGTTCCCTTGAAAGGGAACGTCCCAGGTTACGACTGTAACCCTAATTCTCTGAGAAGGGAACGAGACGCTGCGTCACTTTGCCATACTCCCTGCATTCCTGTGATCGACTTGCTTTGGCTAAATCGAAGCTAAAGCTAACGCAGACCGGGTGTGCTTTTATCCTTTCCTGGTCATGATGCTCACTCTCGCCATTGGACTAATTGACACAAGTGCTTCAGACGCAATGACGCAGGGGTGTTCCCAAAGCGTCATCGACGCAGTGTCTCGATCCCTTCTCAGGGAACTAGGGTTACAGTTGTAACCTGAGACGTTTGTCATTAATGTTAATCAAACAATAAAGGAAAAGAGGGAATCACTCACTGCTCTTGACTGAACAACTTTTGTAGCTTTAATAATCACTTGTAATGAATACACCAAAGACTATGCAGTAATTTTTTACATTTGTTTATTCAATTTCTTTTTTTCTTACCTGCATGCTTAATTGTATTTGTTTCTTTCTTATATTTGTTCTACTGTCTATTGTCTCTATTGTCATTTGCCTCTTTGTTCTTATTTATATAATAACAAAGATAAAATTACAAAAATAACTATATTTTGATTATTGATATAGTAATTATCATTAATAAAAGAATTGGAGGAAAAAATGTATTGTGGTGTATCGAGAATCGTTTTATAATCGAATCGTTACCCTCTGAATCGTAATCGAATAATGAGGCAAGTGAAGATTCACACCTCTACTAGGTACTATTATGTAAAAATTTATTAAAGGGATATAGTTCACCCAAAAATGTTAATTTTGTCATCATTTACTCACCCTCAAGTTGTTCCAAACCTTTATGTATCCAGACCTGTATATGTTTTTATATAGACATACTGTATATACTGTCAAGCAACATAAGAGCAATATAAAAATAAAATTAGTTAGTAAAAAAAGTAAATGGTGTAAACATAATGAATTATTCAAGAAGACCTTTTTTTGTCTCTTTTTTTGCTCTCTATCAGCATCATGATCCTCGTCCTGAAGGCTATGATGATGTGCTAAAATACCTCAACACTGTGTTCACTGTTATTTTCTCTGTGGAATGTGTTCTCAAGATCCTGGCGTTTGGTATCATGGTAAGCTAACACTGGGAATGTGATAAAGTGCATTATATATATATCCTGAAATGCATTTCCAACATACATTATTACCTTTATATCTTTCAGAATTATTTCAGAGACACATGGAATATATTTGACTTCATCACGGTTCTAGGAAGCATTGCTGAAATTGCGGTTGACAAATTGAACAGTGTAAAAGTGAGGAATGTGTGTGTTCCGATTAGAGCTGCTCGATTCTGGATAAATTAAGAGTCACAATTTCTTCAAAATAGAGATCATGATTCTCCCACGATTCTAAATAGACAACTAAACAAAATGACATGTAATTTACTAGAGGTTCTGACAAAATCTTTTTGGCTGCAGTCTATTTCAAAATATTGCATTAATTTGAATAATTTTTATTTTTTGCGGTTTGAATGAATGATTCAATGACTAATAAAACATTTTATCAGTCACTTATCTCCACTTACTGGTGTAACAATGTAATCAGTACAATCTTTATTTGAAGTGTCAAGTTACTTTCAAAAGAAGATTTACTCTGATCGCTACCGTAGACATCATTGTTTATATCCAAACTATAAACTTTTATCCCAGTAATTCTGTGATAATCTAAATTGTAAGACAGAAATAATCATACTGTGTGGTTGAAAAGACTTTGTTTTATGCCTATACATGACAACTTCTCTTTCTGGATCAGCAGCAGCACCAATGCAGATCTAAATCTTCGCTGTGATCGTACTTGTCATAGGTTTAATAGACAAAGCCGAAGTGTTGTCATTTATGAATAAGATCGCGTGGTTGTTTACACGTGTTTTTAACAAGTAATCGTGCAGCTCTAATTCTGCTTGATTTGTATGCAGTAGTTGTTTGCATGAGCAATAATGTCTGTATTCTAATAGCTTTTTAGCCTATATTGATATGCATGCTCAAGCTACTTTTGATTGCTATGTACTCAGTATTTTTTTCCACAAGTAATGACCTTCATATTCTATTTTGTCTCCAGTATTTATTTGCATAAGCATCACCTCTGTGTTCTGATTGGTTTTTCAGCCTTTTAGTATGGGCTTTCTTAAGCTATTCCGGGCAGCTCGGCTGATTAAACTTCTGCGTCAGGGCTACACCATCCGTATTCTGCTCTGGACCTTTGTCCAGTCCTTCAAGGTCAGACATGTCTTTAACTCCATTGGCATGATATTGAGATCCCTTATTCTTCTTTTTATTCTTCTTCTTCTAAACACTGTTTTTGCTTTTATTTGAACCAAAACGGCTTATTATAAAAACAAATTCTGTAAGTTTAACATGAGATTTGTCTTGCAGGCACTTCCATATGTCTGTTTGCTCATCGCCATGCTGTTTTTCATCTATGCCATCATTGGCATGCAGGTAAAGGTTGTCTTTGTCCATAGACAGCCTGTCTCCATCTTTATATTCTTCTCTCTGTGTCTTCCTTTGTTTCTTTGACACATTTTCTCTTACTTTACTTTGTTAAGCCTGTAAATGTGACAGACCCCTCTTATGTGTTTTTAATCTTACTAAAGGTATTCGGCAACATCAAGCTAAATGACAAAAGCCAAATCAACACACACAATAACTTTAAATCATTCTTTGGTGCACTCATGCTGTTGTTCAGGTAAGATTATGTTTATAATTTCTGCATCTGTTTTAATGTTCTTTCTTTTTGTTGTTAAAAACAGGTGCTACATTTTATTATATATTAATTATTTCACTATAAAACCAATACAATGAACCAGACTACCTTTTGGGGATGAATAAATGTGTCTTAATTTATGATATACGTATATGTGTGTATGTGTTTAGGAGTGCAACAGGTGAGTCATGGCAGGAAATCATGTTATCGTGTTTAGGAGAAAAGGAGTGTGAAATAGACAACTCAATTCCTCTCAACAACTCAACAAAGGGGATGAAAAAAGAATGTGGTACCGACTTTGCATACTTCTACTTTGTATCCTTCATCTTCTTCAGTTCTTTTTTGGTGAGAAGCTATACAGTTTAATGACACAAATACACATCATTACAAACCTTTACACTTAAAACCCACAAAATTAAAGCCTTTTCACACCAAATCCAATTTTTTTGGATCAAATAAATTTATTTGGACATACAATATATACTGCAAGATTTTAAAATGAAACAAATGATATGAAAAAGTAAAAAATAAATAAATAATAAAATGAAGGAAAACATTCATCTCCGCCAATGCTTAACACTCTTAAGACCACCGTTCATACCAAGAACGATAACTATATAGATAACCATAATGAAAACTGTAAAAGTGTCCACACAAAGAACACAGTGCACACTGCAGGTTTGTCATCTGCCCCTTTAAATGCTTGAGCTCTTTAAAGCGGAATGCGGAATGAATTCTGAAAATCTATGAAATCTATCTTTCTTTCAGATGCTAAATCTGTTTGTGGCTGTGATCATGGATAATTTTGAGTACCTGACACGTGACTCGTCCATTCTGGGTCCTCACCACTTGGATGAGTTTATACGGATCTGGGGAGAGTATGACCGCGCAGCATGGTGAGAGATGCAGCTCTCCACTCTCTTCAGTTGATCAAATGCAATACAAATGTTCAAAAAATTAGATGATAGACTGAATTTTTTCTTATTCTGCAAAAAATATTATATTTATTATATATAATTTAACAGTATATAAAATTATATTATATATAAACTAATACAGATGTTTGTTAACAGTTGGGTGTTATACAAGTATGCTGCATGAATGTAATTTGTAAAATGAACTGTATAATTTTGTTTTGAAATTGTCAGTAATGCTTTTGTGTCTCTCTTCACACAAATTTAAAAACACTGTAGGATGATTTAAAGGGGTCATATCATGGATAATCAAATTTCTTTGTTATTTTGATATAAGAGTTCAGTATAAGACAACAATTTGTTTGCAGAATTCAGATCTCATTTACTGGCACAAAGCTGCAGAAATTGGTCGTTCTGTGCATTTGCTTTACAGCAGCAAAGAATGGCATGTTTGATTCTAAGGGCCCTATCATACACCCAGTGCAATGCAGCGCCATGCGTGACACAAGTGTGAGCCTGACCCAGTTATCTTTTTCACGTCTTTCACCATGTTGTTTAAATAGCGCCCATTTGTGCCTCCATGAGAGTGCTGGTCTGAAAACGAGGTGTGTTGAGGCGCATTGTTGGCGCGTTGCTATTTTGAGGCAACTGAAATAGACTGCGCCATTGACCAACTGAAACCTAGTCTAAAGTTTTTTTTTTTTGTTATTTAAAGAGTGCTTTAGTAATGTGCGCCTATAGGTATACGCGAGCGCAACTGGCTTTTAAAGGGAATGGGAAATTACACTGATTGTTTTTTTTCACGTTACGCCCAAAACACACCCATTACTCATAAAGAGAATAGGGACAACCCTTTTAGACCATGCGCCTTGCGTGCCAACCATTTCTCCCCTCATTAAACTAGCAAAAGTGGATTCGGACACGCCCTAAGTGCACTTGCGCCATGCGCTTTAGACCATGTGCTTAGATCGTTAAAATAGGGCCCAATAGTTCAGAGAGATGGCTTAAAACGGTCATGAATTATGATGGCTTTTGGTGAAAAAAATCACTTATGTATGATATGACCCTTTTAAAGTATATTTCATGAAAAATTACCACTCCTACATTTAACTTGACATTGTCTATTTACCATTAACGGTCAGTATTTCCTTCTCCAGTGGAAAACTACACTATAAGGAGATGTACAAAGTAGTACGCTCAATATCACCTCCTCTGGGCTTTGGAAAGAATTGTCCCTACAGGGTGGCATGCAAGGTTTGGCTCACCCACGAAAAAACTACCCCTCTGCCACTCTCTCTCCTCCTCTTCTTTTATCATTCCCCACTTCTTCACTAGCTACCACCCCTTACTCCCCTCTCGTTCCTGTGATTTACTCCAGTGCTACTTTCCACCGGGTCAAAGACTGGCAGAGACAAGAGCTCAGTGCACAGAGAGACAGCTCATCCCTTTGGCCCGCATCCCGCTCCTGAAGTGTGAATAACTGCTGCAGTTAATGACACTGACAGCCATCCATCAGTGAACTCCATTAGATAATATCTAACACTGCCAACGGATGTCAGCGGGATTCAGTCTCTCTGTGCATGAATTGGATTTGGGGCTTTTAGTGAACATAATTCCATAAATGTGGGTTTAAGGTTAGAGGAGGGCAGACTCCTCGTGTTCACCATTGTCTCACCTGTTTGTAAATCAAGAGAAGATTATGCCCCTGACCTACCACAGTGTCAAAAAACACCTTTATATTTCTAAGGGATATATTTGCTACTTGTCAGTTTTTACTTTATGAGGGCATATTTTTTTTGGTCAGGGGCTGATTACCCCTGGTTGGGTTGCCCGGACGAGAGTCTATTAAAGACCCGAAATATCCTATGACCTCTGGTTCATCACTGAGGATGTGTCCAAGTAGCATCGGAAGATGTATATCTAAACTAAAACAACTACATTTTTATATTTTATTGTATGATTTATTTATTTATCTCATTCAAATAAAATATAAATCCCTGCTAATTTCTGACCCTAAGCAAATTTACCCCTGTGGGTTTATGTATTATAATAGCAGGGTTTCCTTTTCAATACACCCTGTCAAACCCTCGGATCCACCTGCTTGACTCTTCAGATCTTTGGCTGTTTTAATATTTTCTCTCCTATAGCCTCTTCTATGCCTGCATTGCATAGAAAAACCTCCACCTGGCCTCACCTCTGTGTTTAATCAGTTTCCCTTTTGACCGTTTTTCTTTTCTTAAGTATGAAACACATTTAAATGACCTTCCCTTTCCTGTCTCTTCCTTCTTCCTCTATCTTTTCTGTTGTTTCCTTTTTTCCTCCACGCCAAACTTCCTCTCCTCCCTCGTTCCTTGGGAATGCCCAATTCTTCTTCCTCCTCCTCCTCTTCATCACATTGCCCCTGGTGACTACCCCCTCCCAGTGGCCGTATTCATTACACTGATATGTACGAGATGCTGACCTGCATGTCGCCACCGCTTGGTCTGGGCAAGAAATGCCCCTCCAAATTGGCGTATAAGGTAGTCTGCAGTATTACAATTTAAATGAAGTCTGCTTGTTTTCAAGAGGCTCAAGCTAAAGGATGTAATTACAGTGGCCTCAATTATTTATTTGTATTTATAAATACTTTATTTACTCAAAATATTTGGACTCTTAAGCCAAAGTATATGAATATCTTTACGTAAAAATATATTTTTGTATTATTTAAAAGGATATTGATCCAAGTGACAATTATTTGTGAGACACAAGTTAGTTAAAAATAAGTTCTAGTATCATTTGTTTGCAGATAACTCTTGATTTCATGTTTTGTATCTAATGCAATGATATTTGTAGTGTTTTAGGGCCACTGAATGTCAAATAATTGTGATACATATAACTATATTATTATAATTCATAAACTATCAGTGATGTTATTGTTTGTCATTGTCTTTTAATCATCCTGCCGTAAAGTCCCTGTACATCCACCAATGATACTTTATTTGAATATGTCACCTTAATGTCTTCAAAACACTGGCATAACCCTGACGCTTATTCCCATGTTAAAGACATATTGCAAAGGGCATATTCATAAAGTGTGATCCTTCAGAATTTTCCAGTTTCTATGCATACATTTCTACTCTGTCTCTATCCAATATATGTGTTTCAACTATATGCATGAATGCGTGGTGTTGTGACATCTTTGTGTTATTTGTAAAAGTTAAACGAAAACTAAACCTAGATGACTTTTTTTTTTTTTAAATGCACACTCACTTTTTAGTTTTGCAATTCTTGAATTTAATTTGTATTTTGTCCTGGTGGTGACTTGCTCTCAGCGGTTGGTTCTGATGAACATGCCAGTGGATGAGGACATGTCCGTCCATTTCACCTCCACACTTATGGCCCTGATACGCACCGCACTGGACATTAAAATCGCTCGAGGTTGGCATCACTGATCATTTCCAGTTCCTTAAAAATCAAACTTACTCTGAAATCTTTTTGCTTCTTCTTTTTTTTTTTTTTTTGCACAATAATATTTGTTCAACTGTTTCTAATGGTTCAATGGTGTAACAGGAGGTGAGGACAGGGGTCAGATGGACGTAGAATTGCAGAAGGAAATCAGTGTCATCTGGCCACACCTCTCCCAGAAATCTCTTGATTTTCTTGTACCCATTAACAAAGGTGAGAGATCCTGTATGGCAGGTTTTTGTATTCTTAAAGCTTGAACACCATCTTATATTTTTTATCAGTGTAATTCACCTTGGTTGTGAAAGTTCAGCTTGTTTTACTAGTTTGGCTACTAGAAGTGCCCATTTACTCCCCTAAAAGTGTCATTTGCACCCTGCATTGAAATGTTGTTTTCTACAATAAACAAAACTTTTTTTCCAGCCAGTGACATGACCATTGGGAAGATCTATGCAGCTATGATGATCATGGACTACTACAAGCAGAACAAAGCTAAGAAGCTCCGTCAACAGCTTGAAGAACAGGTAGAGATGTATTTTACCTCCTGCAACAAGAACTCGAGAGCTAAAGAACAGCCGACTCACAACTTTAGGCCAATTGAATCAGCTTATATATGCAACATCTAACTGTATAGAATGGGGTTCTGAATAGACACAACAGAAAAAAACTCATATTTCCGCTATACTTCCTGAAACTGGAAAGATGTGTTGCTTTGTGGGGAACTAGGTCACTGTGTCACTGGAGAGATTGTGCTGACCATCTAATGTTGTCTTTGCAGAAACATGCACCGATGTTCCAACGCATGGATGCATCCTCACTGCCACAGGACATTCTCTGCAGTGCCAAGGCTCTGCCGTTCCTGTCCCACAGTGCAGGATCTGCCCTGTAATTGTACATGTTGTGTGTATGTGTGTGTGTGTGTGTGTGTGTGTGTGTACTTATATTGGCCCTGTATTTGTCTAAACTGTTGTTATTTTAATATAATTGATATACTATTATGGTTTTTGTTAATATTTTTTGTCATATTTTCTGTTTTAATTTTAGTTGTTTTACCAATCATGTTTTGTGTTTTTGTCTTTAAATATATATATATATATGTAGTTTTTTGTATGTTTTTGTTTTTAGATTTAATTATTAACTCTTTCCCTGGCATTTACAAGTTTTCTGGTCTTTTATTAGATAGTGCTACCCTTTTTTACGGCTTTCCGTTTTTTTCACTGTTATATGGTAGGGGGCACTATTACGCATCTTCTGAAAGAGAACTGAATCAAAACACAGGCGAAGATGCAGAAACAAGCGATAGCATATGTAATCACATATGTATATGTAAAATAACGCGATCACCAACAATAAACAGCATATAAATCAAAACTGAAATGTTAAATAAAAAAATATATATAATAATAATTTCAAGTAATGATTTTTTTGGGGGGGTTTTGATATTAAAGGGTTAGTTCACCCAAAAATGACAAATCTATCAGTAATTACTCACCCTCATGTTGTTCCAATCCCGTAAGACTTTCGTTCATCTTCAGAACACAAATTAAGATATTTTTGATTAAATTTGAGAGCTGGCTCACTCCTCCGACGAGAATACTTTTTGTGCGCAAAATAAAAATTACGACTTTATTTTTACTTTAAGTTTATAAACGCTTGATAAACTTATGGTTGAGCCACTGTAGTCACTTGGACTATTTTAAACATTGTCTTTACTAACTTTTCTGGGCAGGCAAGTTTCAATAACATTGAAGCCTATGGAGGAGTGAGACAGCTCTCAGATTTCATAAAAAATATCTTAATTTGTATTCTGAATAAGAACGAAAGTCTTACAGGGTTGGAACAACATGAGGGTGAGTAATTACTGACAGAATTTTGTAATTTTTGGGTGAACTAACCCTTTAGTTTTAGTTAACCATAATAACCCCGGTCTGCACCTCTTTCCATTAGTTCTTTTTATTCTTCTGTATATGGTGCAATATTTAAAAGCATTAGAGGTATAATTATTTTTTTATTTTGTGATAAAGATTGACATTTTTTTACATAACATACAATTAACCTAGCATGAAGGTCTTGATCTTTTTTATTTTATCCAACAACGTGACATAAACTGTTGAACTGATTGGCATTTTTAAGTATCTACTCATTTCTGATCCCCCAAAACAAACCTTGTTTGGTGACACATTTGTGGTGCATACCAACATGAGCATAATTGACAAGTATATCTGTTGTTTATTCAGCACTAGAGGTGGGTTTGTGGCACTGAGTCCCATCTCCCCTCAAGATCTCTTCATGCAGCCCTTGGGCCAAGACAGCATGGAGGAGAGGGAGGAATACCAACACCACTATCACCTCCAGAGCATGGTAGGAGAAACTAAATCCTAAATACACAATGAAATGCATTTCATCTCAGACATATTGGCACAGTAAGCCTTGACTTGTCTTGCATTTTATTCATTGTTTTACATATGTGCATGAAATACCTGATAGCTGCTTTGTTTTGTGAAACATTCAAATTCACTATCTATTTAAAATTCTCAAACAGTATGTGAATTCACGCTCATGCTAAATTTTTTATTCCATGACGGTTTATGAATAATTCAGGTTATAAAACAGTTACAAAAGATAATAGGGTCTGAATACCACTCAGCCAAAGACACTGATCCATTTGTGAAAGTTTTAGGAATATAAAGGTGGAACAAAATATTCTGAATCTATTTTGAGATGTGATTGGCAAAGCACAGACTTTAATTGAGACTGTGTCTGAGACTGTGGGTAGTGTGTATGCTTATGTAGGCAACTAAAAAAACAACAACAGTGCAAGCAAAATAATTGACTCTGGGTTGTTAAATTGCTAATTCAAATGTCCATTGTCAGTTATGTGCTAAAAGTTTATTTAGTGAACTTGGACTAAAAGTCACAAAACTCCAACTTTCATATCTTTTTCTAATGTTTTTTAAGATGTCTGGCAATGGTTTGTCAGATTTTCAAAAGCGAGTAGATTCGTTTAAGCTATTATAAAAATGTTCACAGCAAGAGATATAATCAGCACTGTCCAGATTTTATCAAAAGGCCACGCTATATGTAAATTACTTCATTAATTGAGTGGCTGCCACTCTAAAGCATATAGAAGTAATTTTCCCCAGCATAAGAAAAAAAAATCATGCTTTGGTAAATCTTAATTATGAGATACATATTGGACTGATGTCTAATCTATCATGAAGTCATCTGCATGGACATCACCTCTCTGGTTCACAACCTTGCATGATATTTCTTTTCACATTTTGCAGCTTTATTGCCATCCCTTTATTATTTACCTTCTGGCCTTGTAAAGGAAGAGATTTTAGAGAGTTGTTTTTTTTAAGGTTCAGAAGGGTGTATTGATGTGGTTTCTCAAGGTTAGACTGCTAGGTCAAGATAACATCCATCACTTATATAACCAGTGATCAGTTATACAGTCTTTCTGTGCTCTTATCTGTACTCTTATTTGCTTCCCCTCTTGGTAGCTTTTTCTTTGCCTCTCTTCCATGAACTGTGATATAATGCTAGATGTCTTAAGGGATTTTAAGATGGTTTATGTTTGAAACTCTTTTGTGCAAGAGCGCTTGTGAGTACGCCCAATATGTGTGGCTTTTGCTTTGAAACTCTCTACACCCCCTATGAGTTGCTTATGTGTAATGGCTCTATGTTGTGCTTATGGTGCTTCACTCTTGCCACTTTACTTTTCCTCTACTCTATCTTTTTGAATATAAACTTATCTTTTCTTTAAATGAACACTTTGCTTCTAAAAGAGTATAACATTAGCCAGGTTGTTACATTAAGATTATTACATTGTCCACTTCTGATGGTGAATAGAACGAATGGGCATTTGGTGCAATGCTAAGTATATATATATTTTTTAGTTAGGATTGAATGTCTCTTCCTCCTCCCCGTTTTTTCTCTCTCTAACTGCGTAGGTGCCAGAGCACAAAGAATTTAGCAGTGTGATGTGCCCCAGTAGCATGCAGGCCGATCCTCTGCAAGTGCCAGGGAGAGGCATCTCTATCCGAGCCTCTTCTATGCCTCGCCTGGAGGTAGAGCCACAGGTACTACCTGTGTTAGCCTAGTCTGCACTGTGGTTAACATCAGTGTTGGCGTTGGTCCCAAAGAGGGAATGGAAGAAATGGGTAGGAAGGTGTAGTTTGTGATTTGAAGGGACTGTAATGGCTCACCCTGTTGGAAAGTCTAAAAATTCTGATTAGAGTGGTAACATGTTTATGTAGTCATGTCTCTGAAAATATTAATATGAAATAATAGTGTTTAAAATATGAGTTATAGTAAAATAATTATAATTGTAATATTGTTATATTTAAATATATTTAAATAATTTATATAAATATTAAAGTAATATAAATGTTATGGGTATAATATTAATGTATAAAATAAAAAAATAAAAAGTGTTAATGTTATATATGCTTTAAATATGATAAAATATTTTAGACGGTTGATTAAATAGTGTGCTAAAGGTCAACCTGGATAGAACTGGTGGTTTAATTTAGTGGGAACCTATGGTGTAACCAGCTACTAGAAACCAATCAATTTAACCAGCTTGACCAACCTGTTTTTTCCTGCAGGGAATGTTAGGAGGTGGTGGTTGCCTTTGTTAGAACTCAGTTCAGAAACTCATTTCATTTACATTGTTTAGTGTTATGTCACTATCAGTATGTCACTATTTCAAAGAGAGAGAGTGTGTAAATATTAAACCATAACATGACTGTGTTGTTTTTTGTGTCTGTGTTTGGCCGTTTGTTGATGCGTGTGTGCTTTCGGGGTTTGTATGTGTGTTTGTGTGTTCTGTGTGTTTTTGTGTTTCGCACATGTACAGCAGGTATCTTCAGAGAGCAAACTGATGAAGCGTTCATTCTCCACGATTGGTGATCAGTGTGTGAATGGTGACTGGCAGGAAGAGTTCTCTCTGGAGAGGGTGAGCCCTGACCGACTGGAGAGACCCAGACAAAGAAGCTTCAGAGGTGAGTTTGCAGTAGGGCTGTCAGAAGTGTGGGTACTAAAGTACCATGTCAGTACTAAAATTGAAAAAACTTAATGACACAAGTCTTTCGATGATATCGGACTTGTGTACTCTGTGACGATTCCCAGGTCAAGGCCACATTTATATGTGTGTTTTGTGGCTGCACATGTCTCAACATATGCTTATGTTTGTGCATGTGCAGCTGTCAGATCAAACCTGCGGGAGCCAGTGGACAAGGAGAGAGGACGGTCTAAAGAGCGAAGACACCTGCTGTCTCCAGACGCGTCTCGATGTAACTCAGAGGAAAGGAGTCAGTCCCAGGAGAGACGCCACTCTCGGTCACCCAGTGAGGGCAGGAAGCACACAACCCTCAGACAGGTGAGGACACAAACACATGTGCACTTTTACCCAGAAGAATATTTAGTATTTTCTAAGGTAAGCAAACATATTACTAATGCAAAGTCTGTGGTCGGTAAGATATTTTTTTTCCACAAAAATCACCAAATCAGCACATTGGAATGATTTCTGAAAGATCATGCGACACTGAAGACTGGAATAATGGCTGCTGAAAATTCAGCCTTGCCATCACAGGAATAAATTATATTTTAAAATATATTACAATAGAAAGCAGTTATTTTAAATTGTAATAATATTTCACAATTTTTAATAAATATTTTTACTTTTGCAATATTTTTACTTTATTTTTGCAGTCTTGGTGATCATAAGGTACTTCTTTCAAAAACATTAAAAATCTTACAACCCCAAACTTTGAATGCCAGTGTACATTGAAGGACTTCTAATTATGCATTTATTTCTTCCCTTCATCACCTAATTTGTTTCTTTTTCTTTCTGTCTGTCTATTTACCTACAATCCTATAGGGAAATAGTTCAAGCAGCCCAATTCCCTCCACTTCTGATTCAGGGACGCCTCGAGGGCGTCGGCAGCTCCCAAAGACACCTTCTCGTCCTCGGCCCCACATCTCCTACTCTCCTTTAGTGTGCCGTGCCAATCCCGAGTTGGGAGAGGCTCGGTCAAGGGCCAAGCCCGCAGAGGAAGGGGAGGAGCCAACCGGGACTGGTCCTGGCACCGCCATGGCCCACTCCACCCCTCACCGATACATCTCGGAGCCATACCTGACACTGCAGGAGGACGTTAACAGTCCGGACTCAACCGGTGTGGAGGAGACTCTCACTTTCGAGGCTGCCATAGCAACCAGCCTGGGCCGCTCCAACACCATCAGTTCTGCCCCACAACTACGTCACACCTGGCAGGTGCCTAATGGACATTTCCGTAAACGACTAGGACAAGCCACGCCTGGGACGTCAGGCTGTGAGCTTCTCAGTGACACTGATGAGGATGACCGGTGTTAGGGATGTTTAGAAGATTCTGTGTCACCTTACGGGGTGGATTGATGCCTCTGGACTTTGTGCCTCAATCCAAGGAAAAATATGCCTGTGTGTGTTTATTTGTGTATCTGTGAATGTGGAGTCTGATCAGAGTTGTGTAATCCTCTCAGAAGAACCGTACAAAAGACCTGAAGATCACAGCCTGCTTGTGGTTAAATGGAAACATTCTGAAATGATCAGCAGTCCTAGCATGAGCACACTGAGGTTAAAGAACAGGTTTGTGCCCTAACACTTTCTCTGGACCCACCTCGCAGATCAAGCACAGGCTAATGCAGATGAATCCAAACTCGTCATTAGGATTCGGGCCATGCCCGAATGAACTCAGGTTTCCAAACCTGACTAAACATTTTGAGACGTCCCATCAGCAGAATACCTGTATAATGCCAATAAGGACAGCGTGTTCAAACACAGCGTTTACATAGTCCTTTCCCAGCATGGTATACAGTAACATACATGTGTATGCCACTTCTTTTTAATTTCTAGAGGCTGATGGGCAGAGAACAGATGCGTAACCAGGGCTTTGACATCCTGATTGTTCTGCTACCTGTGTCATTGGTTCATTTAGGAGGTACACACACACATACATTTCAGTACACACACTCAGAGCGCATGCAGTGATGTTCAGTCTGTCCATGACGAGAGGTAAATACCCCTTTAACTACATATCGTAATAATGACTGACATTCCGTGAAGGTAACAGGGACTTGAAGGACCTGATGAATTGTGCATGACGTTTAATGCAAGTGGATCCAGGTGACATCCTGGCCTTTAACAATAGAGTCTATGTGGAGGACTCGTGTACCATATGTAAATATCACAAATCCGGTATATGTACTGAGAAGTCTTTAAGCCATGTTTTCTGTAAAGGACCTAAATTGTCTTAAAGATGTTATCTTTTGTGACACGATGACCAATCCATGTCCTTTATACTTGTAATGCAAACTATTTGAAATGGACATGGTTCACACACTCCAAGTTATGTTTGATTAGACTTATCATTTCATTCTTAACCAGCTGATTTTTCTTGGCCCTTAAGAAATCTCTTAAAAGTCTCTCTTTGGGTGAATCTCACAAAGCCTGTCTGGGTCATTATTTCACCCCAAAACCAAGAGGAAAAAAATAAGCAATTATATTTTGCATATAATCCCTATTTTAATACCATTACGAATATTTGCATTGTAACATATCATGTTGTGTACAGTAAATACAATACAAAAGTAAAATGGGTTGCTTCAAAATGAAAAAAACACATTTAGTTGTGAAGTATTTATGTTGTAAAATCTTATGAGAATAATATTATCAATTATAAAACTCTACAAAATCTCTAAAGTTCTGGATGCATTGCAGTAATGATAAATTGGAGGAAAATTGTCATGAAAATAAATGTCAATGCAAATAATCCTAATTGTACAGAAATAGGGTTCCTTGCTTCCTATGCAAACTATCATTTAAAAAAAAAAAAAAAAATGTTGGGTATAATTTGACCTGAACATGTTTTAGTGTGATTCACCCCTCAAGCACTATTAACAGAATGGGAAAGCAATTACAAATGAGCGTTTGTTGCCTTTGGGTTCATATGTAATGTTTACTGTGAATTTCCATTTATAGTTTGGCTTAGAAACTGGACGAGTCCTTGTAGTTTAAACTGATGGCAAGCATCAACTCCCTCTTACGTGCTTGGCCTAGCAGAAATGCTGCTCTTATGAATGCATTTGTAGAAATTCGAAATGGACGTTTAGCCCGAATGTGGGTGAGTAGCGATTGAAATGTAGCTGTAGGAAACGGGCATAACGTGTAAAATTATTCTTTAGAGTATTGTAGCAGAAATATGGAACAATTGTATTGGTCACCCAACATGCCACTTCAGACCGGCCTCCTCTCTCAATTCCCCTCAAAAACTGCAAAGAAAAAAAGCAAAGATAATTACATAGCATTTTTATTTCAAAAAAACATCTTTGGTTAGTTTCTGCATATCCAGCATCTTAATAAAAAAACATTTTAAGATCAGTTGCCCCTCAAGAGAATTTCTGTATCATGTGTTGTGTTGTAATTTGTTTTCTTGACATGTTCCTGAATGTGAATAGAGAGTATTTGATACTTGTTCTACCTGACCTACTGGGGGTCGCTGCCTTGTGAATTATATGAAATAAAAAAAAATACCCGTTGCAGCAGAATCTCTTCTTCCTAAATCTCGATGTTCTGTGTGGTTTGTTTAACAGTTTGCATATGTTGCTATGCCATGTGTCAGTGGTTAGAGTTGATTCTCTGCTCTAGCATATTGCTCTAAGGGAGTTGAAAACTTTTTCTTCTTTATGGCTCCATTGGCAGTATCACGTTTATTTATAAACTCAATTTCAAACTGTGAGATTCTCTATAGCACTTCAGCAGCGTGTTGTGGATGATGATTTACTGCTGCTGTCTATATTTGGCCTGTCCCACTTTCGTGGAAGCCCAACCATCTGTTTTTCTGTAGAAACAAGTGAGAATGCCCACGACGTGCAAAATATATAGTCTTAGACTGTAAGGATAATTTTAGAAACATTTCTGAGGAAAAAGATACCGGTGATCCCACGATGGATGGATGGATGGATGGATGGATGGATGGATGGATAGAGAGATAGAATTACTGATAGATAGATAGATAGATAGATAGATAGATAGATAGATAGATAGATAGATAGATAGATAGATAGATAGATAGATAGATAGATCGCTCATATATTTTCCAACCTGACATTTACTTATGACCTCAGTTTCTATCTGATATGAATGATCCTGTCCCACTGCAATAGTACATTAAAACAGCCTTGACTCTAAACTGTTACTGACCCAACTGACCCCCCCTGCTTGTGGGTGGAGAAAGACTCGGAGATCAGATGGAAATATTGTACCAGGGTTTGAGAAGAGTCCATATAGAGATATCTCACTAGCAGGTGAAGCGTTCTGCCTTTGATGCTCATGGATGAGCGAAGCCAAGAACGCTATATAGAGCTGAACCTGTTCCAGGTGCTGCCAATCTGTCTGTTACATCAGGTCAGCATATGTGGGGGAGCTGAGGCGAGACAGACCATCTGCTGATAAAATCACTAAACCAATACATACACACATGTCTGTTTGTTTGTATATAGGAGCTGTCACATTTTAAGAAGGGACAACATCATGGTAAACATTTTTCTTTTTGCCAGAGTAGCAGTCAAAAATCCATAAATATCAGCATTGGAAGAAGGCTACTTTCATGCTTCACAGTCACTTTGTGTAATGAGTCTTTCTAAACAATATCCTTGGTGACAGATGACCTATGAATTAAATGATGTGTATTTTTACTTACCGATATTACGGTCTATTATTTTTTTGTTATTGAAGATGAAAATTCTGTTTGTTTGGATTTGACAAGAAAGTTAGACTTTTTTTTCCCAGTGACTTTCTTTTACTGAATGTACTTTTCAGTTCTGTGGTAAACCTAACATTAGTATGTGAGCTGAAGCTGGGTAGGGAAAGCATCTCTCTGTGTATATAACAGCAGTACTTTGATTCATCACAGATCTAAAAGTGATCTTCTGTACTGACGCAGACTGATGAAATGCCTCTGCTATATTTAGGGAGAGGCAGTGTGTTATTTGTAATAATCGGTTGCGCACAGCCCCAATACTTATGTTTTTCTTATGTGCATTGGAATTTTGTGGGTGCATGAGCCCATTTGAGTGTGTGTGTGTGTGTGTGTGTGTGTGTGTGTGTGTGTGTGTGTGTGTGTGTGTGTGTGTGTGTGTGTGTGTGTGTGTTGTGTAAGTGTGAACCAGGTTCTCTGATGAGGTAACAGTTTATCTATCCGGAGGAGTTTGAGAAGTGCAGGTGCAGCTTACTTTCATCGCCACCTGGATCTGTTGATACATATGAGACATAAAGACACACTACCAAAGTAAATATTTTTATGTCTATTATTGTTCATTATCATTATAATTCATTCCAAACTAGAATTTTTGTATCTCATAATTCATAGCACCAAATGTACCACTGTTATAGACATGCACACGTGAAAGACAGATAATGATGGAGCCAGTATTTTATTTGATTTATTTTATAAATGCTGTATCCCATAATAATAGCACCAATTTATCATCAACATAGTAACATTGTTATGGGCATACATGTGTAAACAACAGATAATAAAGGCTAGAGTATTTCATTTTTTATATTATTTTTTATTTTATATTGCTTTTTTATGTTTCTACTGTGATGTTTTTTTTTTACAACCACTTACATTTGCATTCTAGTGTTCATTAAAAGGATATTTCCACTGCAAATCCTCTCAGTGTGGGGTTAATTTGACACAACATTTGCAACAGTCATATTGACTAGAATGTGTGATATGAAATGCAGGCTACTGTTTAACCACCAGCTCTACAATTCTCTAGAGATGTAAAATTGTTCTTGAACCACATATTTGTGTTCATATTTTCAGCGGTGTCCCATTTAAACAGGACCTGACTGAATAATACTGAGTAGAGAATGTTTTCTAGACCAATCATACCGCTGAGAGGAGCCAAACAGCCATGCCTCACACCCTTTACCGTAAGTTAGACACTTCTATAAACACCTTGTCACATTCCTCACTGGGATCATATAGTGTGAATAGAACAGACACGCACACATATGCTTAGGAAAAAGAACTATAGTGATGAGACCATGCTTGGGGTGAATATGATTCATTGCGCACTGTGGAGATCAAATATTAGTTGCATGCTTTAGATCTAACAGAACTAAACAATAAATCACTTATAAAGCACTGGTAAATAAACAGTGTTTTAACGAAGGATCTGAAATATAATGCTCATCAATGTGGCATTTGATCTGTTATTGATCCTGTTAAAAGATCCTGTAGAAAAATGCTTCAGGACCCAGGGTTTATGTTGTGGTGGTGACCCTTCCTTACTTTTGGTTCATGTGGGAGGTGTTATGATCCCTCTTCATCAGGGGCATAGTTAGGGTCTGAACTCATTTCCTCAAGTTTCTGCAGTGGGATCTACATTGCTTATGCATATAGCTGTGCCATGGAGTGAGTGTTTATGGCACAGCCCATCTCTGGCATTTCTCCAGGTCCAGGTCTGTTTTAGTGCTGTCCAGGGGTCAAAAACTGACCATACCTCCTTCTGAAGCGCTCACAGACCGGCCTGCCTCCTCGAAGTCATGCAGGACTCCGAAACTCTGCTTAAACTTCTCTACTGCGTAGTAAGTGTTTCTTCCTATCCTCTTATCCAAAGCAAATGCTTGAAAGTAAATTTACATTTATTCATTTAGCAGATCTTCTTTTTATTGTTTGTAGAATAGTTGTTTTATTTCTGCATTGGCACACAAAATTAGGCTCTTGGTCTTAGTACTTTTGTCTCGGCAAGCACAGGTGAACGAGTCTCTCCATCTGTATTTTTATGTGGTTTGACTCGTGTGTTTGATCGACCCAGACCAGGCCTGAGGCCCTCGTGACGAGGACAGGAAGAGAGAATATAACATTCTTGCTTGTCTTTCTTTTTAGACTAAACTCAATTCAATACTAGTTATAGACAACAACAAAAAAAGTATATAAAAAAAAATTGTGGTCTAATCTGAGGGTGCTTTTGGAAAACATTTTATAATAATTTATTCATAGTGGCCAAATGTGATGTCCGACCTACAAGTTCGATTAAACCAAATTTTTCATTACTTTCAATATGAGGGAAGAACAAAACACTTGCTTGGTTAAAGGGATACTCCACTTTTTTTGGAAATAGGCTCATTTTACAACTCCCCCAGAGTAAACAGTTGAGTTTTACCGTTTTCGAATCCATTCAGCCGATCTCCGGGTCTGGCGGTACCACTTTTAGCATAGCTTAGCATAGATCATTGAATCGGACAGGACCATTAGCATCTCTCTCAAAAAAATTACAGAAGAGTTTCAATATTTTTCCTATTTAAAACTTGACTCTTCTGTAGTTACATCGTGTACTAAGACCGACGGGAAATGAAAAGTTGCGATTTTCTAGACTGATATGGCTAGGAACTATACTCTCATTCCTGCATAATAATCAAGAAACTTTGCTGCCGTACCATGAGTCCAGCAGGCGTAATGATATGACGCAGCGCCTGAAAATAGGTCTAATATGTTAGACAAACTTAGTCCCGGTCACGTTGGAAGTTACCGAGCTAGGGACTATTTTCAGGCGCTGCGTCATATCATTACGCCTCATTTTCCGTCGGTCTTAGTACACGATGTAACTACAGAAGTGTCAAGTTTTAAATAGGAAAAATATCGAAACTCTTTGGTCATTTTTTTGAGAGAGATGCTAATGGTCCTGTCCGATTCAATGATCTATGCTAAGCTATGCTAAAAGTGGTACCACCAGACCCGGAGATCGGCTGAATGGATTCGAAAACGGTGAAACTCAACTGTTTAACTCTGGGGGAGTTGTAAAATGAGCCTATTTCCAAAAAAGGTGGAGTATCCCTTTAAGGTATTTATCTGACACAATTATTTGGCAAAAAAGTCACACTATAGCTACAGGTTTGATTTTATTCATGGAAAAACAAAAAGCTCACAGGAAAAAGCATATATTGACTACGACAAAATCAGTTATTAATATTTTGTTGGTTCTCTCTTGTTTTTGCATTTGTTCATAATTTCTTTGTATGACAGCATGGCCAAAAATGATAATTTCATTGCATAATCACAAATAAAACAATTGACTCTAAACACGATTACGCAATATGCTTACAAACAGACTTTTTATTATATTTGAAGGGCGAAGATGTCTTATTTTTTTCTTGTTTTTTATCACTCTCAGGGCATGAAAAACAAGATTTGATTTTTTTAAAGAGATTTTCAGATGTCCACTTAAGTGGACAGTATGCGTTTTTGGTTGTAACTGAAGAGATACTGTATTAAACATACTGTAATACAGTAATAACACAGTGATACTGTGTTTATTTAACAAACCAATGAATAAAATTATATGACATCACTTGAAAACTATAAAATATATACAACAAAATATAATACAGCTTTAATTATTAAGAACACAATTGACTATCACAATTGAGAATAAAGCAAGTTGCATACAGTGCACTCTCTATAGTTTATTAGGTCATTGATACTTTCATTTGATACTGTTGCCCCTGACAACAACACAGCCCAAGTGCAATGTCGGCTGGAGCGCTAGCACAAAACAGCTAATTCTCTTTGCAATGCAAACTAGCAAAAGCCCCAACAACACCACAGGCTGTATGAAATGAAAGTGAAGTTCAGAGAACTCTGGAACCCATGTGAGAAAAGCAAACAGGTTGTTAAGCAGTCAAAGGATTGCCTTCAGCTCGATGGCCGCATGGGAGAAAGCATTCAAACACTGGGTTTATTGAGGCGAGACAATTCCCATACTGCATGTCAAATTCAAACTTATATAAATACTCCTCTTCTGAACCAAACTTTTGTTGCATGTCATGTAGGATGTTTCTGACTTGTGCCATTAAATAATGCAAACAGCATATCAGTATAGCAAAAGGTCTACAGGTTTGCAGTACATCACAAACTGACACAATGTTAAGGAGAATGGAAAAATTATAGAAAATCTCCACATCTGTGCTCTCATAACAAGGCTATGAGACATTGTCATGGCAACTGTGCATATGTCTCACATACCATAATTGTTGCTGATAAATCAATTGAAAGGCCAGCGGCAAATAACAAATGTAGTACTTTACAATCTTAATTATTTTTGGTCTATTTTCTGCGTAATTGGAGCTATTCTTACGTGAATGTTTGTCATTATTTATTGTTTATCGTACCTTATTTTTCCTAAGCAGGACCTCATCTTCACTTTGTGGTTGATACATTACTGTATATAATTTAGTATCTATATACACACACACGTATAGATAGATGGATAGATAGATAGTCATTATCTGTAGACTAGATATGGTTGTCATCCTTTACAGGGTATCATGCAGCAAATTACCTTAGTATTGGGTGACCCCACTCAAGATGACCTCAACTATCCTGAACACAAATTCCACTGTGTCCATGAGTCACAGGTAAAAACGAATCTTCATTTCCCTTTTACCTTTCTCTTCACTAACATTACATTTGTTCTTTTTAGATGGAACAATCTCAAAGTATTTATGAAACCATGTTTTTGTGTATCTTCAACACGTTCTCACTCCCAACTCATCACATATTAACAGTTGTGTAACCGGTTCTACTCGACCTGCTCGGAGCGGGATTCGAACTGTGGTCTGTGGAGTGGGAAGCGGACACTCTAACAAAGAGATCCCTCTAGCATCAGTCACTAGCGCCTCTTGAGATCAGAGGAATGAGGTTTACACGCACAGCTCTTACTGGCCTATGACAGTTACACTCATCCCCATAAACCTCACTCCCATCCGGGTCACGGCACCAAATCTAACCGGTTCTACTCAACCTGCTCCGAGCAGGATTTGAACCGGCGGGTGCTCTAACAAGGAGGCTAAAGACCAAACCCTCTAGCGTCAGCCACTAGAGCACCTCTTGAGATCAGGGGAGTGATGTTTATAGCACAGCTCTTACTGGCCTACATCAGTTACACTTGGTCAGGGTGGGTCTTGATCTGGAGCACAAGACAAGCGACTAAAAGCAGTGATGTACCCTGCATTGAAAATGTTAAAGGGGTATCCTGTGTGTTAAAAAGTGACGCCAAGGTGTCCCGGACAAGCGTCAATATATGACGAGTTGGGAGTGAGAATGTATTGGTATCTTATATAAGATATTACATATTTAATCATATTTACACAGAGCACACAACACCTCTGCACTAACTCCTGATTTCTCTCAACATGGGAACAGGAGAGGTGTCAGTCAATAAATGGGAAAACAAAATAACTTGCGTTACTTATTTATTAAAAATGTAACTCAGATGTTACTTTGCTAGTTACATGAAAAGGTAATCTGATTATGTAACTCGCATTACTTGTAATTCGTTACCCCCAACACTGAAGATATCAATGGTACATTGTTTGATCACTGCAATAGAATCACTCCAAATCTGTTTGAAATGTCTGATGTGGCTGTATGTGTTTTTCTGTTATGTAGATCTGGGGGCCATGAATCAGTCGACATCACTGTGCTAACTTTATGAGCTGATAAAATTCAGTTTACTTTGGACATAAAAGTGTCACTCAAGAGATGCAGCGCTTCTCTGTGTATGATCACTGCTGTCTGGAAATCTCTTAGTGTTTCATTTAAAATCCAGACAGATATAACAGATATATTAAACATGAGTTGATTTTAGGATTGGTGTACATCATCTATATTCTGAACCTGAACGTGTATATTAAAATATGTATGTTTCTGTTCAATGCTATTTCAAGGAAAAAGACGTGGGAAAAGGAGCAAATGTTGCCATCTCTGGTTCTGCCTCTGTTGCCATGGTGGAAATTGAGGATAAAAATAAAAAAGTGAGCCAACAAATGATGTCATTTCCTTTGTCACCTGATGATTTAAGTGTACCAAGGGCAATTTCAGATTATCAGACTCTAGCAAGTGGATCTTTGGAAAGATTACCTAACCTAGAGATGGTAACATTGAGGTGCCTAGCCGATTCTACAAATGAAACGCAATCTGAATGGACTGAATCGTCTGGTTTTTACCAAGAAAAGGCAATTGAAGGTGGGATAGACAAGAAGGAGGCTTTCATTTCCTCTCTCATAGTCCAGCCCATCAAAACAAACTCAATCTTTTCTTTTTCCAGAGACTACAGGAGTGCTTGACCCTGAACGCAAGTCTCAACCTCGGACCATGAGGGTGAGAAATATTAATTCAACAGCAGGTGGATACGTTCCACAATCTGAGGAGTCTTTTAAGATGAGCACTAAAATCAAATCAGAGGTCAAAGGTCAAACCAAGAAGGAGCCCTTGCTGGCACCACAGTTATCCGTTTCAACTCTGAAGAACAGTACAGCCGTTTCAACGAACACAGCCACAAATGTCCCTCTGACTGATATTTTAGATACAGCCAATGACAAGTCACGGACAAAATCCATTGAGGATTCAATAAAAGCGGCAAGTGGTTCACCTCAAAACCTGACCAATGTAACGGAAACCAGCACTGGCAGCACCTCTGTCAGTAAAGTAAAGTCACCGGAGAAGAATAAAGAAATCAGAGTGACTTTCAACCCTGGGGAAACTACTGCACAGAGAGAGAGAGAGCAAGAAAAGATAAAAGATACAGATGAGACTTCACAGATTAGACGTGAACAAAAAGCATCTGTGAACGGAGAACCAGAAACTGATGATACTATTGCTATTGCTGCCTGTCCAGGACGTCCTACCACTGCACCAAGTACAACAACAGAGACCCACTGTAAGTAAAAAAAAAAATAATAATAATAATAAAAAAAGGTAATTTTTTGGAAGCTGAAGTGTGCACATTTTCAATGCTAAACAAGCATTGTTTGCTAAACTAAACATTTCTCCTACCCTAAATTAATATGTGTGTAAGCCATTTATTCTGTATGTTGATTGCCTCAAAAAGTGTGAAGACTGTGAGCAAAGTAATTGAATATTTAAATTATTTAAACAGTTTTTAATTTTTAAATTAAATTAAATTAAATGAATTTAAATCACTGTGAAAACTTACTTTCACAAAATAAATGTAAAAAAAGAATACCATAATACATGATGAAAAAATTATAATAATATAACAGCATAGTTATTATTATTATTATTATTATACTATTGTTATGTTTACATGTTGTTGTTGTTATTATTTCTTTATTTTGTTGTGCCTCTAGAAAGTTCAGACTCCTGCACATAATTTTTTTCCTCATTACATCTGATACTTCATTTTAGAAATGATAAACAATGTCTGAGAAATGCAGAAAAACAATATAAAAATAATGTCTCACTAATTGGCTTTTTTTTCTTTTTTCTAAGCCAATCAGATGCACAGAAACATACACAGAGAAGGAAGTCTAGTACGCACACCGTGTTTCAGAGGGCCAAGGGTAAGAAACACGCTTATCTCTCTTATAATTAATTAACATTCCATTATCTTTACACTAATTTTGCTCATTAAAATGAAAGGCTTTACTTGTTTTGATAGTTCAGTGCGGTTTACATACTACTCTGAAATGCTAATGGTGTTTGCAAGTTTCAAGCAATAAACTGATAACTTCACATATCTGTTCCATTTTAAATGAGAGAGAAATGCAGCATTTCATAGAAGTTTCAAGAAAATCATTACAATCTTACAGATATGAATAGATTCTATCATATTTTAACTTTGAATGCAATATATGAATACAGTGAGATGGTCCTTTTCTCCTTGCTCTAATACTGTGATTCTCAACCACATGGTCATCTCAGGCCCATTGCTGGCCTTTGTAGGAAATTGAGTTTGCAGAGGCATTATTCAATTAAGTGTGGAATAGAGGAGAAGAAGGGTCATTTACCTCCACTGAATGGATCTTATGAACAAGAACTGACTCATTGTTTGACATTGAGAGAGAAATATTATCCTAAAAAGAGGAACAGGATTGCAGAATTTATTTAATAATGCCAGTGCTAGAGAGAGAAAAAGAAAAAGAGGAGACTGACACTAGGACTGACACTACATACCATTTCTGAACCATTTTAGTGTACTGTTAACCTGTTATTTCATGCATCTATGTTATGTAAATTCTAGAAGGCTTTAGCAATGTAATCCTTTACAGTTAATTACTGACAGAAGAGAGAGAGAGATTATAGTTGCAGTATAGAAGCGATTCAGAGGCCATTAGTTGAGCACTTGCGCCCTCCTGTGGTAGACATGTGTCTGTTGAGTACTGCGGTCTTTTAAGGTAGTAAATAACAAAATTAGCAACAACAACAACAACAAAAAACTAAGCTTGTCAGTGCTTAAATTGTTGCCATGATAATTTCTTATTTGAATAGGTTATTTAATTGCGTGCTTGGGCAGTTTGATAAGTGATTTCGAGGGTCCATTCCAAGTGATTGCTAAGGTGTTTTGGGCCATTAGTCGGATAGTGCTAGTGCTGAAGTGTTTTTAAAGATAGATAGATAGATAGATAGATAGATAGATAGATAGATAGATAGATAGATAGATAGATAGACAGACATTAAACAATAAACATATTATATTATATTATATTATATTATATTATATTATTACAATGATTATTATTAATCGTCATTTTTAGGGGTATCCAGGCCCACCTGGCTTACCAGGCCCTCCAGGTGAAAAAGGAGACAAAGTATGTATTAACCAATAATAATAATATTACATAAATTGTAATCACATTTTTAAAAAGAAATCTTTATTGTAAAGTCAAATAAATTTTTCAGTCGAACTAATGCTTTAATGGGTGTTTGCGTGTCACTCAGGGCTACGCAGGAGTGATGGGCCGTACGGGCCGGACAGGGTACAGAGGACCGATCGGACCCCCCGGCATGCCGGCTATCATAGTCTGGCACACGTCAGAAGAGGAGTGGCGAGTGTTCAAGGTGCAGAACAATGTTTTTACTCATTTTAGATCATTTAAGGTTTTTCTGCCATTTAAAACAAAGAAAACAAAGAAACATAGCTGATTCTGTGAATAGTTGAAATTCAAATGCTGCCTGCATTCTTACATTCTACGAAAACACTGTGTGGTTGGATAGAGGATCTTATTTAGACTTTTCATTTTGCTTGCAGAATAAGAAATTCTACAAAAAACTAGTGTCATTGTGGCCGGTAAGTTAGTCTGCGTTTGACCCCTACTGAGAGCTCTATTGAATTACATGACCACACTGCAGATTTAAATCCTTTTTACCCCCATTTTCTTTAGAGAGTGAAGGGATTACCCGGACCTTTGGGACCACTTGGAGAACCCGGACCACCCGTAAGTAAAAATATAATATTTGACTACTTATTATTTCCATGTAATGTTCATAGACTGTTAGTGAGAGACATTTTCTAACTTACTGATGACTCCCAAATATGATGATCCATATGCAGTGGGACCAAATTCCGACTTTTTTACTTATTTTCTAAATTACATTTTTTTTTTCTGACCCCAGTGTAAAAACCCTTTTCATATGCTGTATGTGATATTAGGACTTTTAAAAAAAAAGTTTATCTATCTATTTTTAGGGCCCCCCTGGAGTTCCAGGCAAACAGGGGAGAAAGGGAGAGCGAGGGAAACCTGTAGGTATCTCTGTCTCCTCTCTTCATCACACAATCGTCTATGGCAACAGATAAATGCTAGCTCACTGTTACATAGAGAAACATGGTGGGCAGCTTCATAAAAGTGTGATCAAACCATGTGGAGACACGATACGGCTCAGAAAGAATTTGATAACCTCAGTGGGTCAACAAGCATCAACAAGCATGAAGTCAACAAGAGTCACATTGTTCAGACTTCAGCTGATTCAAAAGCAAAGACTCATGTAGTCTTGTTGCCATTCAAATCATAAGAGCAGTTTCAGTTTAATCTTTGGCATCAAGGGAAATGTGACATTCCCAAGATGACATTCATCTGAACTTCTTTTGGCTGCCTCCTCATGCATGATCACGGATTTACAAGGATATTTTTTGTAAGTGAAAGGATTATTTAACAGGTTTTATAAATCTTAAATAATCCTCTAATAAGCTTCTATTTTTTAATCAAAGGTAAAGTGAATATAGCTCAGTTGAACGGTTAAATACACACACTTGTATGTGTCAGAATGCCTTTTTTTGCAAGTATCCTAGTAAACACAGTCATGCTTTAAGTGAATGTAAACAGTTGAGAAAGGATGGAACCTATGTGTAACAGTAAATTGGATTCGGGCAGCTCTTAAAGTGACACCAACCTAATTTTCCTGCTGCCATTAATGTTAATCAAACAACAAGAGAGAAAATCACTCACTGCTCTTGACTAAATCACTTTGTGTAAGTTTAATAAGGACAAATGTATATTTCATTTACACAGTGAAGACCACGCAGTGTTTTTTTTAAATACATTTTATTGAAGTTTTTCAGGTAGGTTTAGTTTTGTTGTGTCTTTGTTCTATTGTATTTTTTATTTATTTTTGGTCCTATTGCTTCTAATTAGTTTATTTGTTCTTATTTTATCACTGACTGTTTACATGTCTTCAGTAAGCTTGAGGTTTTTTGTTTTTAGGCTAATTAGTTTTTTGTGATATTGACATTGGTGACAAGAATTATGAAATATCTATCAATTTATCAAAAATGTTGATATAATAAAAACCTTGTTTAAAGCAAAAATGACTATATTGTCATACATATCGTTATTGTGAAAGTGAAATAAATTGACTCATATCGTGATATAAGATTTTGGCCATATCGCCTATACCCAGTTGCATCCTATATTTAACTTAACTTAACTTAACTTAACTTAACTTAACTTAACTTAACTTAACTTAACTTAACTTAACTTAACTTAACTTCAACTGGTTGATAGATGTGGTTAATCTGATCTGAGTTTATTTGTATTTGCCTGTTATGTGATTGCTTTATTTAACAGAGTTGGTCTTTATGGCACAAATGGTTCACTCTGAGATTTTATGAGATAATTTATTTGCAGGAAGATTCCACGTAAAAGAGCTATTGTAAAAAAAAAGAGCTAAAATGATAGAACTTGACAAATAGACTAACTAAAATTAAACACTCCAGTATCTATCAAATACTGAAGCATGTGCTATACTGTGTACGTCTTGCTTTTGTCTTGTACTAGGGAAGATCAGGACCCGTTGGAATGCCAGGACCACCTGGGAGGTCAGGACCAGAGGGCACAGCTGGGAAGAATGGGGAGACAGGCCAACCTGGAGCACCTGGGGAGGATGTAAGACTTATGAGAATCAAAATTCTTAATATGCATCTATGCAGTGGTTTATCAAGTGGTGTTTTATGTGTATATTTTTGTAAATATATTGTACAAGTCTGCATAGATTTGTGTGTGTGTGTGTGTTTTTCTGTAGGGCCCAAAAGGTTATGAGGGAGAGAAGGGCAGTAAAGGGGAGCTGGGTGAGTGGGTAAGAATGACCAGGGTTTTTTTGTGGATAATACCATAGCTAGGCAGTCATGGAATCTGTGTCTGCAAAACTCCAGTGAAAACACAGTTTTCCACAGAATTGGAACTTACATCATGCATTAAACTCTCTGCCCCTTTTATGTGCCAATTTTTTTTGACTAATTTGACTATGTGTTCAGCTACCGATAAGAGTACTCTCAATTGCTAAACACATTTTAATCTGTTCTGCAGAAGTCTGCAAATTCCATATGTGCCTAGGCTTAACATAATCTAAACATCCAAGACCAAAATAAGAGTCCAAAACTGTCCTCTCAGTGTGTTTTTGTCATTTCTCCTATATAAAAAAAACAAGTAATTGATTCCCATTCACCCATCCCTATATTTGACTTCTTTGCATTTAAAGAAAGTGTGTCTGATGTGTTCAGGGTGACCTTGGGGAACAGGGGCCTCAGGGAATCAAAGGAAAGAAAGGAGAGAAGGTAAGATGCCCCTCTTGCTATCCAGACTTTCACTAGATATGATCATAGCACTTACCAGCCAACTCTGTTTCTCTAGGGAAAAAAGGGAGAGAAGGGTCTAGCCGGGGTAATAGGATATATTGTGAGTATCAGTGTACATCTGATTGTGTGTCATTTATTTGTATGCAGTTATTCTGCCTGTGTTTATATGAACACAGTACCATTCAAAAGTTTGGGGTCTGTAAGATTTTTAAATGTTTTTGAAAAGTCTCTCACCAAGGCTGCATTTATTTGAGGCTGCATTTATTTCTGTTTTAATATATTTTATAATGTAATTTATTCCTGTGATGGCAAAGCTTCAGTGTCATATGATTTGTCATAAATCAATCAATTATGCTTGTCAAGAAACACATCTTGTTATTAATAATACAAGTATTAATTTCTTTAAAAAAAAAAAACATATTGCTGACCCCCAAAAATTGAATATATACTGTATATTACAAAGTCAAAACATGACATTCTTTAACAACTAATATATTTTCCATACACAGGGGCCACCTGGTCCCAGAGGACCACGGGGATTCATGGGGCCGACTGGTCCACCTGTATGTGCTAAAATATTCATTTATTTGGCTCTAACATACAAATAAGATGAGCAAACTGGCTGTTTATTTTTTGTAATGATCTCTGTCACAGGGACAGACAGGGGGGCTTGGGTTCACTGGATCACCAGGATCACCAGTATGTTACAAAACTTAATTATTCTTTATCATCTCTTAATTCTTATATGTTCATAACTCTACTTTTTACCTCTCTTTATAGGGACGTACTGGGCCGAGAGGGTTGAAGGGAGTTCCGGGCGTCAACGGACCCCCTGTAAGAAACACTGTGCTTTTTACAAGCTCAAATCTAATAGTTCTAATTAACGGGTTCACAATAATCATGGAAAACCCATGTAAACTTGTGAATATTGTGAATATGCATTTTTATACTTTTGCTCAGCTCAAAAAAATATAACATAATGCTCATTCTCTCTTATAAGGGCCAGCTTGGTGATATAGGGCCAAGGGGACCACCTGGCAAGCAGGTAAGTTAAAAAAAGATAATTAATTTCCTAAAAATGTACATTATAATATTTAAGATAATAATATTTCATTATGTTTTGACCAAACCACAAGTAGAGAGTCAAATATCTCATGAAGAAATGAGTCATTATATATTACAGGGAGAGGAAGGGCCTGATGGTATTGTTGGTAGTCCTGGTGTTCCTGGACCACAGGTGCTGTGAACTATACATTTATCTTTCTCCTTTATATCGTGTATCCATGTCCTCTCGCTTACCACACTTACATGCACATTATTGTGCTTTTAGGATCCATTTGGATCATTTGGATACATGCAGTTATAAATGAAGATTGTAATCATGCTAAAAATGTGGAATATGACGAAGTTCCTATATTAGAATTAATCAAAGTGTTTATGTGATCATGATCATTGAGTCTGTTCTTGTCTCTTCTCTCTCACTTCTCAAACTGCTACTACTTGTGTTCACCTGACTTGACTGACTACCCTAAATTATCTTTTCAGGGAAAACCAGGAGATGGACCATCAGGTCAAAAAGGAGACCCTGTATGTGCATCTCATGTTATTTGATAAAAGCTTTGAAATTACAGACACATAAAGTCTAATTTTGATTTTCCTACATTTATCTGAAGCCTATGTATGTCTTATTCAAACAGGGAAATGCAGGAATTGAAGGAAGCATTGGAGATCCAGGACCACCGGGTATAAAAGTAAGCCTGCGGTTCACTCTTCATGAAGAAATATAATATATCTCTATAGATATATCTCATATTCCTTTGTCACACCAATATGCTTCTGTGATAATGCAGCAATATACTGTATGTTTCCAAGCATTAAGCAATTTTTTTGTTTTAGGGTGCCAAAGGAAAACCAGGAAAACTTGGACCCTCAGGTGATCCAGTAAGATTACTTCAAACAACTCCTTAATATTTTAAATGTCTGATTGCTGTGAGACATTTTTACTATGATTGAGACTGAGGTTTCTTTTGTAGAGCAATAGTAGAGCTACACAATTATTTGAAGTTATTAAAGCTTCAATTTAAAAAATGTCATTTCAATTTAAATACTTTAATATACAACCAAAACTTTCAGTGTGTTGTGAAAGTGAGCATGCCACTCTATTTTATCTTTCAATGTAATTTAATATGAAGGACTAAAAATGACAGAACGAAAAATAAATAAATAAATAAATAAAAGTAGAAATAAATAAATAAATGCAGAAATAATATTGAAAATAAATACATTTTGGTAATATAAATGGCTATTTCTGTATTTTTACATGTATTTATTTATTTATTTATGCATTTCTATATGTATTTATTTATGTATTTATACATTTATTTATATATTTATGTATTTATATATTTATTTATTTATATATGTATTTATTTATACATTTATTTATTCCTACATTTATTTATTTCTGTATTTCCACATTTCTACATTTATTTATTTCTGTATTTCCACATTTCTACATTTATTTTTCCCTGCGCATGTATGCTAATTGACCAATGGCTAAGCCACGCCCCCAAACGCGATGAGCCAATCACAGTACGCATAGCTAACCCAATACACTCGGACATTCTCTGCTTCCTCGTCCATTGCAATGCATTGAGGTTATCAGTTTTCATTCGTTTTTATGTTTTTTCTTGTCATTTTGGCTTTTAAACAGCGTGTGTGTGTGTGATTTTGGTTGGGTGACAGTTGTAGGTTACAGTTTGACAAGAGTTTACAGTTTGACAAAAGCACAATGTTGTGTTTTACACAAATATAAGTAGGCTAAACACTTTGCAGTTTTAATTACGTCCTGTATGAACAAAATGGAGTATGTTTTTATGTTTCCACTGTTCGATCGCGCCCGCTCTCTGACACACACACACACACACACACAGAGACACACAAACACACACACACATTCCAGCAATGCAATCTTGACATTGCAGCCTGTTCATTATTCTGCGCTCACACCAAACGTGAATAGAGCGTCAAATTCGCGCGTATCCGCGTCTAGTTCGACGCTTGAACATTTTGAATCCAAAGCGAATAGAACGCGCGTATAAAGCGAGCGTTTGAAGCAAAATAGCACCAAACTATAACGTTTACACTGTGAACTGTAAATCTTTGTTCTGGAGTCGACCTTCTCAACAATAAAATTATTAATATAACCCTCCAATGCATATTTAAGGCCCTTTTGGTGACATCGAGATGATATATAATCTTTCTGTCTCCAAAAAATCATCAATTGCCTCCAATGCATATTTAAGGCCCTTTTGGTGACATCGAGATGATATATAATCTTTCTGTCTCCAAAAAATCATCAATTGCCTCCTGTGAAATGTCTCCTACTGTGACAGCTGCCAAAGCGCCTGTTACCGAATGTTGACTGTTTGTCCGAGTGAGTGGAGGGGGCGTGGCTTAGCCATTGGTCAATTAGCATACATGCGCAGGGAAAAATAAATGTAGAAATGTGGAAATACAGAAATAAATAAATGTGGAAATACAGAAATAAATAAATGTATAAATAAATACATATATAAATAAATAAATATATAAATGCATAAATATATAAATAAATGTATAAATACATAAATAAATACATATAGAAATGCATAAATAAATAAATAAATACATGTAAAAATACAGAAATAGCCATTTATATTACCAAAATGTATTTATTTTCACTATTATTTCTGCATTTATTTATTTATTTATTTATTTTTCGTTCTGTCATTTTTAGTCCTTCATAATTTAAAGCTGTTTTTGTTCTTTAATGCTTGAAATCCAAGAAGCAGTAGAGAAGTTAAATGATTATCGTATAACAGTTCAAATCGCAAAATAGTGTTTGTCACAATAATCGAAATATGTATTTTTTCATCAAATTGCGCAGCTAGACAGAATGATATAATGGTTTTGGGAAAGTTGTGTTTGTTGTCCTTGTCTGTCTGTCTGTCAACTTCAGGGTCTGAAATCCCAGCGTGGAATGAAAGGAGATTCTGGCCAAAAGGGAGATCAAGTGAGTTCACTAAAATATTTATAAAAACTCTGGCCAAGTAAACAACACTTATTGAATGCCAGAAACACTGTTCTCAGACTTAAAAAAAAAAAAAAAAAAAAAACTGAGGGAGTAAATGTTGAAAGAAATCTATATTTTCTTATCTGTGGTTTCTCTTTGTCAGGGTCTTCCGGGGCTGCCAGGTAAACAGGGATTCAGAGGCAGAGGAGGGCAGTCTGGTGTACAGGGAGAGATAGGACCACCTGGACCTGCTGGTTTACCAGGGCCCACGGTGAGCGGCAGCTACATTTAACTGGTTAAAAACTGACTCACTGAAAGTCAACCACTTATTATGCTTTTTCTTCAGGGCTATGATGGACCTATTGGAGATCCGGGGATACAGGGAAAAGATGGACTTAAGGTACAGTAGAATTCTAGTTCTCTGTTTGTCAAACGAATCTAACATAGTGTGCTATCTCAGAAAAACACAGTTATCGTATATAAATGGCATCTTCAGGGAGAGAGAGGTCCTCTGGGTATCCAAGGTGTTCATGGACCACGAGGTGACAAGGTGATTGATCATTACTCTTTTTTTAAAGATGTTATACTTTAGATATCACATTCATATACAATTGCAATAAAACAACATGATTTAACTTCAAAAGGGTCGAACTGGCCAAGGAGGATTTTCTGGTTTTCCAGGACCTTTGGTAAGTAGGCTATAATTTCTTTAATATAGTCATAATTAGGAGGGCAAGTATACCAAGACCTGGTTTCACAGACATGGCTTATATGAAGTTAGGATTAGGCCTTAATTCAGTTAGGACATTTATGTAGCTTTTATAAACATGCCTTAGAAAAAAAAAACATTACTGGTGTGAATCTTGAGACAAAACAATGGCACTGACATGTTTAAGATATGCCAGTGCAAGTTGCTTTCATTTAAAACAGCTCAAACATGCATTTTAGTCTGGGACTAGGCTTAAGGTCTGTGAAACCGGGCCAAGTGTTTAAACAATGTAAATTTGAGTAGATTAATTTAATCATGGCACCCCCAGTGGTAATTATAGGAAAAATAGGTAGGTCGTTTTTCATTACTTATTATAACTATTACCTAAAACAACTAATAGCCTTGACCTGTAGGTGGCGCTGTAAACGCATTTACATTGTATTCACAGACAATAATAAACTATTTGCATTTTAAAAAATATATACTGTATATACTTTACTAGGCTACTAGGGTCCATTATAGATATAATACAACTATTTCTAAACGCTTGTTTTATAGGGGGAGATGGGAAAATCAGGAGAACAAGGACCTGAAGGAGAGCCTGGTATTAAGGTTCACGTGTACATCAGATCATTACTTTTTAAATATATTAAAATGTATTTTAACAACTCCATGTCGTGCATTATTAAGTAAGGTCTGCTCATGATTTTCTAATTCCTTTGGTCAGAATTATTTCAGTCACAACAGAAAATCACATTCATGTACAGTACATGGCCAAAAACATTTTTTCTTTTTTTTTCTTTAATGGGACAGGGTAGACAAGGGGTCCCTGGGGGAACTGGATTTAAAGGTCAAAAGGTAAATTGAGCTCCCTAATGATTGCTCAAATACATTCATTCATACAGTCATTCTCCAACACTAAATGTCACAACAAACTTAGCATAGCATTGATTAACTATAGCATAGACTGATGTGGATTAGCATAATTGTGGATTAGTCATGATGTTTATCATCATTTAGGGACTGCAGGGTGTTTCGGGGAGTAGAGGACAAGATGGCACTCATGGTGCACCTGTAAGAGCCACACATACACATTTTGATAAAGCATGCCCTGTTAGTTTGCCTCATTACACACTAAGAGTAATTTTTGTTATAGGGATCGATTGGACCACCAGGATCAGATGGAGATAGAGGACCTACAGGACCACGGGTAAGACCCCTTCTCATTTCTTTATGCTTTGTTAGACATATTTATGCTGATATGGACAACATAACTGATTAAATCTGATGTCTGAACAGGGTTTACAGGGAAAACCTGGTGCACCAGGAATTCAAGGTCCTATTGGAAAAACTGTGAGTTTTATTTTCCTTTACTGATTGATAGGGTTTCCAAAATCTTGTGGCCTCATCTTGTGGTATATTTAGCAGTTAAAAATGTTATAGTTTGCCAATTCTGACATTACTGTCTAAGAATATGACCTGCAGCACGATGCTATTAAATAACTTTTTAAAGGGGGAACCAGGGAGCCGAGGTCTCGCTGGCAAACCTGGAAAGCCTGGAATCAGAGTAAGTAATGATTTCATAAAATTCCAACCACCTTTTTATTTTACATGACACCCAGTTCTCCAGCATAGACTTTGTCCAAATTTGGATATTTTTTCTGTGCTATTTTATTGCAATTGGCGATGAATTTTATGTGGCTAGTTCAGTCTTGATAGGTTTTTAAATTATACATTTTGTAATGGTTTGTTTTTCTCAGGGTGTCAAAGGCAGAGAGGGTTCAAGAGGGTTTCATGGCAGACCTGGGGAAAAGGTTAGTGGTTTTGTAAAATGTAGAAATCACATCATGTGACGCATCAATACATATGATGACAAAAACTAAATGCAACAAAAAGCTGAAAACATTATTAGCCACGTTTAACAGTAATCAGCAGCAGAAGTAGAACGTTTTCTTTCATTCTTGCATCTAAACCAAACCTCCTTTCATTTACAAGCCATATGTTCATCTGACTATTCTCTTCTTATAATTCAGAAAATACATTTTACAATCTTTTCATTTGATATTAGGGGAAAAATGGCCCTGAGGGGCCAAAAGGAAGGCCTGGTCAGCCAGTAAGTGCCTTATAATATATATCTTATTTAAGTGCCATTAAACTTTAGGCTCTGAAACTTTGATTGAAATCTATCAATTTCACTATCTAGGGTCCTCGAGGCATACCAGGAGAGAAGGGCTACATAGGACCGCCTGTAAGACATACATTTAACATACATGCACAACATTTTGCAGTCTTTTTGCCAGTGATGCAGTAGTAGTAAGTGTTTATTCAATGTTGAATTGATTTGTGATATGTGTGAAACATTTGTAAATACAATCTTAAAGGGACCACAAGGAAACATAGGCCAGTGGGGTGAGATAGGCCTGCAGGGGCCAGTAGGAAATCAAGGGCCCCGAGGACCTCCTGGGCCGAATGGAGTGGCTGGGTACCCAGTATGTGTTTTTGGTTTATTTGGTTTATTGTTGTGAGGACTGTGGGAAGGTTTCAGCTCTAATCCCTTATTGTATTCTTTCTATTTCAGGGTAAAGATGGACCACCTGGACCCCTCGGCCCTCCAGGAGAAAAAGGCAATAAGGTGGGATATTTTTTCTAGTTTTATCTTTATTATATATGTAAAATCTATTGTTTCTCCCCATTGTGACCTAGTATGAGATCTTTTGTTCATAAATGTTTTGGCCAAAGGGACTGAGAGGAGCCAGTGGACTGAAGGGAGTTGCCGGTATCGATGGTGAGGAGGTAGATTGGTTATAAATTTTGATTATGTAGTTACACTTAAAGGGATAGTTCATCCAAAAATGAAAATCCTGTCATCATTTGCTCACCCTCAAGTTGTTCCAAACCTGCATGAGTTTCTTTCTTCTGTTGAACACAAAAGAAGATATTTGTGACAAAATTGACAAAATTGCCATTCACTTCCATAGTATTTTTTCATAGTCACTGGCTACCATCAATTGACTGGTTACTGACATTCTTCAAAATATCTTATTTTGTTCAACAGAAAGAAGAAAGAAACTCATACAGGCAGTAGGAGAGCCATTTTACCGCAAAGTATAAAAAGTTACAATATGCAATGCAATAAATACAAAAGGGTGAAAAAAAACATTATTTATGAGTCAAATTTGTAACTGAGACAAGATGATTTACTTTAATGAAAAAAAAAGGGGATTTCCAGAAAATATTCATCCCAGAATGACCTTAAGTTATTTTTTTCTACATTAGCCCATCTTGTAGGCCTATCTAACCATCCAAGAGCACATGCAGCGTTAAGAGCTGGAAAGAACGCATATAACTGGCATCTCTGCAGAGACTGGATATTTACATGCACAACTTTTGTTTCAGTCGGACTGAATTCATTCCGATTGATGAATCTGAATGTATTGTAGTTTACATGAACGCTAAACATTGTGATGTGATACATGATCGGGTTGATGTGCGTGTTTATAAGTCAAAAGATTCAAATCGGAATATGAACATATGAACCGTTGTGCCGTGCTGTTTGTATTTATCACGCAGTAAAAATGCCCCAAACCAGTCGTCTGTATGATAATCTGAAACAAGGACTGGTGAGCTGTTGTCCTGCTTCACTTCACAGATGCTGAGTGAAAGGAGAATTATAGAATGAGAGGATACTCATTTATATGACACTTTATTCATCAGGAGAACAGCTCGTTCAGCGCGTCATACGTCGTCCTTTCAGTTTCGGTTTTCAATCGATCAAGTTTTTTCACGTTCTCTCGATAAACCACCCCTTTCAATCCGATCTAAAATATTTGTAATAGAGCTGACACTTTTAGTTTTTAACGGGTTATGTTAAAGCCCTACTTGTTATTAATGTTTTTATGAAATATCTCTATATCTGCATTATCATATTATATTTACCGCCATGCGAGCCACAAATTAAAGCTTGGCGAGCCGCATGAGGCTCGCGAGCCGCGCAATGAGTAACACTGCCTTAATGCAAAGATAATTAATATAATAATTTTATAGCAAGTATGCATTAAATTCATCAAAAGTAGCAGTAAAAATGTTTACATTGTTGTTCTTTTGAACCTGAAAAAATGTATCATGGTTTCCACAGATATATTAAGCAGCACAACTTTTCAACATTGATAATAAAAAGAAATATTTCTTGAGCACTGATTTCTGAAGGATCACGTGACACTGAAGACTGGAGTATTGATGCTGTAAATTCAGCTTTGCCATCACAGGAACAGATTACTCTTAAAAATATATTGAAATAGAAAGCAGTCATTTAAAATTGTAATCATATTTCACAACTGTTTTTAACTGTATTTTTGAAAAAATAAATGCTGCCTATAGTAGGTGAGACTTTCCAAAAAATATGTTAATCTTCTTAAAAAACTTTTTAATAGTAGTATAATTGTATTAAATAGATGAGTAATGCTTTGCTTTAGGGGCCAGTGGGTGAAACTGGACCAGTTGGACCAGCAGGAAGTAAAGGATTGCCTGTGAGTACGAATCCTCTAATGCTGTATTTTTGCTATCTCCATTTCATTCGTGTACATTGTGTTATGGTGTTTTATGTAAATGATACACAGGACAGAACTGTCGGTTGTAGGGTGAGAAGGGTAAAAAAGGGTTTCTTGGTGAACGTGGCCTAAAAGGAATCACAGGTGAGAGTGGAAATCGAGGACCACCTGGAGCGAAAGGACCAATAGGAAGAGATGTGAGATTATTTATCTGGTTTTTGATTATTTCTCAAGTACGTTATACTATAAATGAATAAAAGAGATGTTATGTTTGTTTTTTATAAGGGGTTGAGTGGTGCTCCAGGGCAGAAGGGAGATCCTGGATCCCCTGGTGAAAAAGTGAGTTTTTGATGAAGTTTGCACTGGTGTTTGGATGAAATAGTCAAATGCATTGTCGTATTCTGATTGTTATTATGTTTTCTCTGTGTTTTTGTGAATGCATAGGGTCAGTCAGGTGTAAGAGGTCAGTCTGGCTTGGTGGGGAAGTACGGTCCTGGGGGGAGCATGGGAGAAGCTGGTGATAAAGGCGACAAAGGTCTACGTGGACTTGTTGTGCGTACCACTTCCTCCTTTATAGACAGTGTAGCTTATGCAGAAATATATATTCATTTAATTTATTTCAATGTTTTTTTGGATATTAAAGGGTGAGACAGGAACAAATGGGCCTCCAGGTCCAAAGGGTGCTGTTGGGTTACTGGTAAGTTAGGTTTAATATATTTGATATATAGTATATTTTGGGATATATATTCAACATTTGTGTATTTCATTCAAATGTAGGGTTTGCCAGGAAAAGAAGGATTTGTTGGACAAAGTGGAAAGCATGGGCTGAAAGTATGTTTATATTTTTTTTTACTGATGTCTTCTGATGCCATATTTACCTACATTATCTAATTAATTCAGCTTGAAATACATTAGACAGTCACTGTCAATTGACCTAATGTGGTCTTATCAAGTTATTCACCCATGTTCTCTGGTTGTTTGTGTGGTAGGATGAAATAAAACAGATGCTCTGTGACTCTATCATATGAGTAAGTGGATCTGCTTTTGTTTTTGTCTCCTGTAGGGAGAACCTGGACTTAAAGGGGATTCAGGAGGCCCTGGGAAGATAGGATCAATTGTAGGTTTTTACTTTTGAAGGCGTAAACATTATTAAAAAAAGATGTCTGGCCTTGCCTTATTGACCTGAATTTGTATGATGTTCACAGGGTGTTCAAGGTCCAAGTGAGAAGAAAGGAGAGCCTGGAACAAGAGGCAAAATGGTGAGATAACAACAAGGTATTTTGTACTGGCATACAGTATGTTAAAGTGTACAGTGTTAAAATATTTGAATGATCTATGCCCCTGTTTAGGGTCCAGTGGGTCAGCCAGGAGCTGTGGGTCCTCGCGGTCTGAAGGGAAAACGAGGATCTTCAGGAACTCCAGGGGAAAAAGGAGTCAAGGGTCAAATAGGGCCAAAAGTCAGTGGGTCGATATTTTACCGATGTATTATTTAATCTACTCAAAATTACTGCAAGTTTTGTGACTAGAATGTTACTCAAATTTTAATGTCTGCCAACATGTTAAAGGTATAGCGGAGGATTTTTTTACTTCCGGGTGGAATGCCTATACTATTGGTCCTCCTAATTGTCAATCATTCTGGTGAATCAATCAAACTTTTCAAAAAGTGGAGAGGGCGGGTCTTATCTAAAATTCGGAAAGATCCTCCGCTATACCTTTAAATAGTTGATTTTGGACAACAAAACATTAAAACAAGCCCTCCCAGAACAAGTGTAAATGTGATTCTTTCACATAGGGAGTGAACGGTTCTCCTGGAAAGAGAGGCAGTAAAGGTGTTGCAGGAAAGCCAGTGGGTTCTAGATTTTTTTCTGACATTTATGGTCTTGATAATCAGCGTTTTTTCTGTTATTATTTCGGATTTTTCTAACACAAACAAATAAAAAGTTCATGCATATATTTTATTGTTCTCTAGGGACCTCAAGGACCAAAAGGAAAACATGGCAATCCTGGTCTCCCTGGAAAGCCAGCAAGTATCCCTAGGACAAATCCTTAACCTTCTTAACTGTTTATTGTTTGTGCCAAATATGATTGTCTTTTACATTAACTCCATTTAAGGGTCGTAGTGGAACAGATGGACTGCTGGGAGTTATAGGCACTGAGGGCGACCCAGTGAGTAGCTTGCTTTATTCACTATTCACATTTAATAGAGGTGATTGCTTACCCATGCAAAACTAACTGCCACAATGCTAGGGTGTTGCTGGCGGTTCTATGGTTTTCTGAGTTGTTGCTGAGATGTCTGGCCCAAGATCAGTTAGATTGCTTAGAAATGTAATATTCCTAGAGTAGAATAGCTTTATATCAAATGACAGATTTAGCACAAATGTGAGCATTTACTACCTCATTGTACAGGTGCTGCTGAGTGAATGTTTATATTAACTTCCAGGGTGACATTGGATTCAGAGGACCTCCAGGGAGACCAGGTCCTCCAGGTAGTGCTGTAAGTAAGCTTGTTTTATACAATGTTTGAATGATTCATTATAAAGTATCTCAGTCATAGAATATGGTCATGATTTGTACACATGGTTTCAAATACACATCCACAGGGCGCCCAAGGAATATCAGGATTGCAAGGGAGTCAAGGACTATCTGGATCAAAGGTCATTTCTATTCTGACTCATAAATAAATAAATGTTTGCTACTACAATCAGTTTACCAGCCTCTTCATCACAGGGCTCTATAGGACCGAAAGGGAAACCAGGGCCCACTGTGCTGATAGGACCGAAGGTATTTTAATTAAAATCATTGTTTTGCCTTCTACAATCCATAAGTTATTATTCATTCATTCATTCATTCATTCATTCATTCATTCATTCAGTCATTCAGTCAGTCATTCAGTCAGTCATTCAGTCATTCATTCATTCTTTAATTAGGGGATTCCAGGACTTCAAGGTGAAAAGGGAGATGTTGGACAGAAAGGACCTAAGGTATCCCTGTAAAGCCTGACATGAAATAATAGTCAGAAAAACTGAACAGTTTATTGAAATTTTAGACAAAATGAAAAAAATATACACCCGGTTTGCATATATGTTTTTGTTGTTGTTGAGTATCATACTTGATACAGCAGGGGTTTATGGCTCATAGTATAATATAGAATATGGAGCACTTGAGGGGGGGGGGGGGGGAAACTCCCAGCCCCAAACTGAGGGGTAAAAAATGCAAATTTGATGCAGTTATTGATATTTATTTGGCAAAAAATTCAAATGTAATTCTAAAAGTTTAGAAATCAATGAGATGTTTTTAACAGTGTAGCAGTCTTCTTAAATAAAATGCATATAAATATCAGATGTCTCTCTATATCTCCTAATATCTTAGTAAGATAAGATGATATATAAATTCTTAGTTAAATGATCAAAGCTCTGTAGTTTCTATTGTGGGGGGTGGGTTGCATATGTCTATGCAAAACATAAAATGCAAAGCACTACATTGATAATTGAGAGATGGACAAATAAATGTTCCTCAAAAGCTTGATGTATCATATTTGAGACTCGCATTTTAACATGATTTTTCAAAAAAATAAAAAATAAAATTGATAATGAAGTTGCTTTAGTACAGTAAGTGTTAATCTTGAAAAATTACTAACAATATAAAAGTGATTCTAATGTTTACTTTTTAAAACACAGTAAGGATTTTGCAGCAAACCCCCCCCAAAAAAACACGTACCACGATCTGAAGGGGGATATTTTTAGAATTATACTAAAAGGTATTTTACTTGCTAAAAAAGTCTAAACTGTTGAAAATTTAGAAGCTGTAGAAATAAATTGTGTATCAAATATTATACAATAGGGTTTTCTTATGGCTTTATAGTGTTAATATGGTCATTAACACAATTTACAGGGCCATGTTGGAATTAGAGGATTGCAAGGGCCCACTGGACCACCAGGAGAAAAGGTAAGTTCAGATGAAACACACCAAAAACAATCAGTGGCTTTTTTCACTAGTTATAAATGTTTTCCTTCTTCTTTGCACCTTGCAGGGAAAACAAGCTGCTCCAGGGTACAAGGGGCGGCCTGGGCCAAAAGGCATACAGGTAGCAGTTTATATTGTGCACATATTTACTGTGACCTTTTGTTTCTTTATTCATAAGTATGTTTTTTTTTTGTTTTTTTGCAGTGCTAATTGACAGCCTTCTTAACGTTTTTTGTTTTCCAAATAAATGTTAATGAACTTTTTTGTCGTGCAAAACATGGTAAAACAGATTTATAGCAAATACCAAGAAAATATCCATCAGATAAGTATGTTTTTTGTTGCAGGGTGAAGCTGGTGCTCGTGGGCCTCCTGGTGGCAAAGGATTTCCTGGTTCAACTGTATGTCTCTTTGTAAACTCACTGACCAACTTTATTTGCTTTAGAACAATGGCACAGATTCTGACATATTCTTGTTTTGCTCTACAGGGTCCACCTGGAAGGAAGGTGTGTACTGAAATTGCAGGTGTGATTGTAATTTATATAGCTCTGCTTATCATTACGCTGTACCTGAACCAGGTAGGTACAGTACAGATACAGATCTTACTGTCAGGCTGACCTGTAGTGCCCTGGCAATGACTCAAACAACAATGCACACATCACATCGAAACATTGAAAATATGGGATTAAATATATGATTTAAACCTCAAAATATATTACATTTTAAGTTTATGAAAATTGTAAAGAAAAGAAAAGTTATGGTGTAAAAATAAAAAATTCACAGGAATAAATTACTTTAAAAATGAGTCAAATAGAAAACTGACAGAAATTATTTCACAATATAACTGTTTACTGTATTTTGATCAAATAAATGAAGCTTTGGTGAGCATAAGAGACTTCTTTCAACAACTTTTCTTAACCCTTTTCAGTACTTTTTGACCAATTAAAAAAAAAAGATGTGTTTAATAAAATGGTTCTCTCAATTTGAGTGATTCAAATCAGATTTTTTGTTTTTGTTTTAAAGATATGAAATCTGCACAAACAAAAAAGTGGTCATATTTTTGATGTGTGTTAAATAAAATCTTTATATCAACCACAATGAACTTCCATAGTGCAAAAGATTCACTCCCACCCACCGCGAAGAGCCGAGGTGTGATCCTTCCCTTAAATGTGCTTTTTAAAATATTGTTCATATCAACAGGGTATGAAAGGAGTTCAGGGAATATCAGGACAAAAAGGTGTGAAAGGTCGGAGAGGACCACCTGTAAGTTGTAAATTTTTCCTGTATGTAACTGCATGTTAATAATGTCAAAACTTTCATCTCATACTTATTTCATTCCTTTTTAAGAGATTATGATTACTTAATCTATTATATTCTGACTTAATCTCATTTTCTTACAAGGGAAAACCAGGTATTCCCAGCAAGCTGACACCAGGGCTTCACACTCATGCTCAGAGAAGAGCCTCACTAAATGTTAGTACAAACTCAAGCAGTCAACCTTGGTTTGTTAAGCACTGAAACACACTTTTATTGTCAAATACCGCAAGGTACAGTAGAGGAAAAGGTGGGGTCGGGAAGCAGAAAGACTTGACCCAAGATGAAGCGTTTAATATATTGATTGTACTAGTGTCTTTCTGTTTAGAAAGCAAGGTTATCACGAAAGTCTCGATTTGATGACCCTGAAGATGGGATTGAGGAAAATAGCCACTCACAGGGCACCAAAGAGAGCCCAGCAACCACCTGCAGAGAGCTGAGTCTCATCCAGCCTCACCTCAGAGACGGTGAGACCAGAAAATGTGGCTCTTCTTTTAAAAGAAAAATCACTGAGAAGGTCATTTTTATTTAACTGTGGTCTTGTGTTCATAGGGCACTACTACGTTGATCCTAACCACGGATGTCCATTTGATGCTCTCCGTGTTTTCTGTAACTTCACTGCTGGTGGTCTAACTTGTGTGTCTCCTGTCCAGTCTAAAGTAAGAGGATTTTCACAGTTTATCAGTCTTCTTTGATGACTCTAAAACACATAAACAGTGTTGCCAACTTAGCGACTTTTTAGACCCCTTTAGCGACTTTAAAAAAAAGCAACTAGAGACAAATCTAGTGACTTTTTGGACTGCTGGTTAAAGGTACACTATGTAACTTTTAACAAAAAGTTTAAAATTAACAAAATTTCAATACATCTACATCATCAATCCTTCTTCTAAAACGTGTTTATATTTTAGACCTAGCGGGATGATTTTCTGCTACAGGCCCAAAAGTTGCATAGTGTACCTTTAACATGTAGTGGTCAGTCGCTATATCATGCTCATTCTGTTGTCTGACAGAAAATATGTAATTGAACAGCTTTATTGGACATTCGGCTATATATTTGAGTAAAATACAGTATGCGAGTATGCAAGAAAACAGATGTGAAATGCCAACAATTGCCACATGACGTCATCTAGTGACATTTAGCGACTTTTCGAGTAGGCTTTAGCTACTTTCCATTGAAAATAGTTGGAAACACTGCATGTAAACTGATGTTTTTTTTTTTTTTGTTACTCTGAGATGCCCAAAATCTGAAATAGATTTGTTACCCATTATTCCGACACACAACAAATTGAAATTTTCATTTCTCAAAGAAATGTACCAGCTAGACACAGAATAATACAATAACATATGGACACATGTACAGAAGAAGAGTTGCTGTGTATAGATATTCTGTTATATTGAAATAATACCATGTTTGTGGTCACGATTTTGTAAGATTTTAGGAATATGGCCATCAGTGGACAGATCTAAAAAGTGGTTTAGTGAGCTTCACAGAGGCTTCAAGGTAAATCACTACACTTACTAAATTTCATAAGCTAATGAAATGTATTGTTAATTTGGTGTTTTTTTGTTTATATGGAAACAGTGCCATGAATATAATTATTTCTATTAAGAATGACAGGTGTCTCAATGAATGTCATTTTGTGATTTTCACACTCCACAGTTTGAGTACAGAGGTCTCGATGTTGTCCAACTGCGATTCTTACGGTTGCACAGTAACTCTGCCACACAAAGCATCAGCCTGAAATGTCCCAAAAAACCCAGCCCCGCTGCTAAGCACAATGAGACCACCGAGAGGGTGCTACACTTACGAGGAGACTTTAATGAAGAAATCCATCCATCCCATGTCATCATATCACAGCATGGTTGTGAGGTTAGAAGTAATCTCTGGTAATGAAATTAGTCTATGACACAAGACAACAGCTTTGCTAAATGAGACGTTTCCAAAAATTGACACACAGCCAAACCGTGTCAGGTAAATTAAAGCTATTGCATATAACAAGAGCATAATAAGTGTTTTCCCTGCCTTATATTGCAGGTAACGGCACAGGTGAGGGTTCTGGGGAATTCAGAGCTCCACGGAGGAGACGTGCAACTACTTCCCATAAGAGACGTTTATTTAGAGAGCAGAGGGGAGAGCTGGGAAGGAGATGCGATCATCGTCCTTGGACATTTGTGCTTCTTATAGTCTCTTTCCAAAAATAGATGGTATTCACAGAGCTCCTGGAAGGAATGCAGTGTTTCCAGCTGACAGTACATTATAATGAGACTTTGAGTATTGTATTATAATGTTACCTTACATTATGTAAGGTATTTTATGATCAGTGATTTCCAGCATAGCTGAATTTGCTGCCTCTCTGGGTTTGTATTATTCAGATTTCCTGTAGACTGAAAGTGGTGCAATAATTGTTTGCGTGTGTGTAGTGAGCATGTGAGTTTATTTAGACTTGTGTGTCAGTGGGTTGTGAGTATTTATGATAATAATTTATTTATGTAAGGTGTAAGAATTTGTATTCAGTACCTTAATGTTTTACTAACTGATATAAAAAATTAAAAACAATAGGGCATTCCTAGTCCATGTTCTTATAGAAATGTGTCATGAAATACCCTTTATTTTTGCAATATTCCCAATGTTACAATAAACAAATCCTGGATTACTAATACTGTTTATTTATTTTTTATTTTTTTATTTTTTTACTGTACTTTAAAACTAGTCAACATTCCACACCCATTAATGAATTATATATAGGCCTATAATCTCCACAATGGAAACATTAAATATAACACCTTAAAGACACATAATTAACTCAAAATTGAACTATAAATTTGCAAACCCCATAGTAATTATAATTATTAACAGTCCCAAACTGCACCTACTTATTCCACAGATTTGGCTAATAAACGACTTGCTTCATTTCTTTTAAGACTTTTTTTTTTCTTTTGGGGTGAAATATGACCAAGGCATATTCTTGAAGGGTTTTAAGATTCATATATTTATCCCACGTTACATATTTGAGAAAGGTAAGATAACCAGCAACGCTGCAACATATTGGTATTGTTACTGTACGTTTAAGATCAATGTACACAGTCGAAACAGTTCAACCAATCAGATGGCGTTTAAGTGCAGACTCCGCCCCCGGTAGTAAACGAGCGCCTGTTGTTTCAGTTGATGTCAATGTCAACAGGCCGGATGCTTCTCTGCTGTCACACACTCCTCTCAGTCAAACACTCGGAGCTTGTCCTCAGAAGCCGAATTGATTATTAAGGACGTGTGTATTTGGGAAGAAAGCACAAGTAAGTGATCTAAAGGTTGTTTTCCGTCTATCATAAAACGGAGCCAATAAAATAGACATCAAACATTACCTAGTTATTGAACGTCTTCTGTGTTTACAATCACCGTATCGAGTATCGTTCATATTTAAGTTAACGTTAGTGTGAGTTAAATGAGCACAGACGAGCACCAACACAGCCATTTAATTTAGCGTAGAATACAATACTTAATTCAGTATTCCATTAGTAACTAGTATCTTTGTACGTTATTTAGTTTAATTAATTTCACTAGTAATTATTATTAGATGTGCTACTAGTAACGTTACTGTTCCATCGGAGACTAGTATTAAATTAAGTCACTAGTACTTTGCTTTCGTGACAAGTAATTATTTCATCGTTACTGACAATAAGTAGCAAATTTTTGTTATTGAATTTTATGGGGATCTGTGATTCAAATATCTGTGGCTTAATCTGACTATTACTCTTGATTTCAATGATATACCTGTTAAACAATTCATAAGATTCACATTGTTCATGCTGCTGGTGTGTGTTGTGTTTTCAGCATCAGGATGGTGAATGAGGGTGCTGGCACCCCACACAATCGTAGGGGGTCCCATAAGGTTGTTCCGTCATCAGACCAGGATGGGACAGGAGCCGAAAGAGCCACAGGAGAGGTGCCCTGCCCAAGTAATGGTGAGACTCACTTAAACACTTAACAAAAAACCTTGACCTGGTCCTGCAAATGTAGACTATTCAAATTGAGCAGAGGCAAAACAGTCACATTAAAAGAGTTTCTCTTTTGTTAGTTCTAATGTAGGTCATTCAACTCTGACCCATTGGAATCAGTTGCAACATGTTCGTTTCCTAACTATTTACGTTACATGCTTGCAAAATTTGTACAACCCATCATTTGTATGACACTGTAAATCTTTGACATTATTTATCAAGAGATTTATTTCCCTTGATCCGCTTAGTTCAGTTCACAGAAAAGAAAAAATATCAATAATTTTTTTGTGTACCAGAAAATGGGTGTGTTCTTAATTAAATGCTGCTTGTGAAAAGTGAAAGGCTTTTAATTGGCAATAATAGCAAGAAATTATAGCCTACAGTTATAATATAACTCCATGATCGCTATAAACATGCTGTGGTATGATTTGCTTATAATTTTCAGCCTGTTCTTTCTGCTGTACTTGTAGTGAAGGTCTTGATTGAGCAGTGTAATCATATATGGGTTAAAACAAAATGGGGAAACAATAGCCATTACACATTCATGTTACGTTAGTGAAACCATCAAGCTTAATTCTGGGAATGAACAGACTTCCATGTGATTTGCCGTGTGACCTGATTGAGAAATTGACATGCCCTGCCCAGTACTGTTATCAATGATGCAGTCATTCCCATTAACTCTGACACGATGACACTGAAAATGCTAGTGTAGTGTTTTATTGTGTCAGTGTAGCATTTGAGTTTTTTATATTAATTATTATATAAGCGTTTTTTTAAGGTAAAATAATGTTGAACAATAAGTGTTTTCATTGGGACTTTTTGTAACAGTCGAAAGTCATCAGGTTTTGCACTCACTATTAATTCATTACCTATTTAATTGTTCTGCCATAAAACTTCAAATGTATCTCTTTATCATATAGTCCATTGGCTATTTCACACATATTCATCTATCCCAATGTAAAGTCCTTTTTCCTAAATTAAAGTGACTTTTTTTTTTTTAAATCTTCGATAATGTGAAGATGTAATGGGGACATTTATGCTTGTATTTACAAAAGTTTGGGGTCAGTACATTTTTAAAGGTTTTTGAAAGAAGTCTCTTATGCTCACCAGGGCTGCATTTATTTGATCAAACAAACCGTAAAACAGTAATGTTGTGAAATATTTAAAACGGCTGTTTTCTATGTGAATATATTTTAAACTGTAATTTATTCTTATGATGCAAAGCTGAATTTTTAGCATCATTTCTTTTTCAGTGTCACATGATCCTTCAGAAATCATTTTTATTATAATGCTGATTTAATGCTCAAGAAACGTTTCTTATTATTATCAATGTTGAAAAGAGTTGAGCTGCTTCATATTTTTGTGGAATTCATGATAAATTTATCAACAAACAAACAGCATTTATTTGAAATAGAAATCTTTTGTAACATTATAAATGTCTTTACTGTCACTTTTGAGGAATGCAATGCGTCCTTGCTAAATAAAAGTATTATTTCTTAAAAATATATTTTTTTAGTATAGCAATTTTGTGATGTCATTGTCTGTATAGGTTAATGTAGAATCTGTTTAAAAGTGTTTTATGAATCAACTGTTTCTTCTGTTTGCTCTCACTCAAACGGATGCAGGTTTTCTGTTTGCATGATGTGAAATTAGTTAAAGATTACTTTATGGTAACCAGGATACGGTGCCCACAAGTGCCACTGAATCACCTGCGTCCATCTGTATGTAATTGTGGGGCATTCATGAGAGATCTGTATTGATGTCTCATTTCAGGAACAGTGGAAGTGGAGCACATTATCAGCGCAAAACTACAGCTAAAGAAGAAAGCAGAGGTAAGATGTCAATCCCAGTGAATCAGTGGCTTTCAGAACTGTATCTTGTCAGATATCAAAACTGTGAGCAACTGTGTGAATCTTGTACTTTATCACTGTATTGTTGCAGAGTGACTATACAGATAATCTGTGATAATACTGATAATAACTTTTACGTCATACATTATCAGGATCCTACACGTTCTAATGTGACCTTTGCTTTGACTATATCCTTTTAGTGATTTAAATGCAATGCAATGCTTATTCTTGTGCTTCTGATCTGTGTAAATCTGACTGACTTTTGTGATTTAGTTTAGCAGCTCCAGATATTTGCTCTTGTCTATCAAACTCTTTGTCAGGCAGGAAGTTTTGCTCTCTATAAATCACAGTCTCTAGTTAATTTTTAAAAAGTCTAGTAGAGTATTTCTGCTAGTGGTTCAGTGACAGATAAGTATGTTTGTTCTGGATTAACTATTTAAATATGTTTACATGCCAAATCATATTTTTTGGTTTAATGCCAAAAAATTTAAAATTGTTTATACCATTTGAATGTTTTGGAAAAAGAACCATACCCATCAATCGAGTAAAGTAATAAAATATTTTTCTTGAATGCAAATGAGTTTACACATCTTAATCATTACATTTTTTTAAACATATTTATGAAAGTATTTTTGAATCATAATTATCACTTTATATATATATATATATATTTTATTAATTTCTCATCACATGACAACAAGTTTAAATCCCACAAAAAAATCAAATGGTATTGTAATTGAATACACAATTTTTTAGGTGTTGTTGAATTATTGAATTAAAAGATTCAGACAAAAATGATCAATTAACAAATGCGCAGCACATTTTTCAGACTGAATATTGATTTAAAGAAAATAATCATTTGTTTTCTGTATTAGGATCAACTGTTGTTTTAGACTGTTTCCCACTGCTTGTAAAGATTACAGGAAGTGTAGATAGAATAAGGAAGGATGTGGTTGTCAGCCAGGGACAGGGAGGTTATTCAGAAACGCGGTGGGAATTATTAAGTACAGCCAAAGGATTAAACTTTAGAATTAATTCGAATCACAGACCTCCAATGTGTTGCGTCAACAGTTCAATCTCCATGTTTTTTGTCTGTGTGATCAAGTTAAGTATGTCTTAAAGTTTCTTAGACATACAAAGACCTTCATTTGTCTCCATTAAGATCAGCCACAGTTAAAACAAAATGACCGTGACAGCTTGAGGTATCACATGAGACCAGATTCTCAGACTCCAACTGTTATCTTGTGGATATGATGTTTTCATCTTCACTTTCTGCAAACCTTCTGTTCTTGTTCATAAGGCCCTCCTTGGATATATAAGAGACTAGCTGTTCTGTGTTTTCAGCATTTGAAAGCAGACCTGATGAGGCAGTTTGACACTCAAGTGAATGAGTTCATGGACAGCCTGATAGAGGAGTCTGCCAGTCTGGGTTCCTCCCATGTGAACACAGTCTTTCAGTCTCTCTCAGATAAGGAGAAAAGCAAACTCAGGTACTGAAATCACGCATAAACAGCATTGCAATGAGTGCCATGGCTGGCTAGTACACTTCATTGTTCTCATTTACTCTCATAAATTCACTGCATTTGTTTTCCATGGCATGTGCTTTAATCTCACATCTTTCCCCCTGTTGTCTACCTTTTCATCTTCCTCTCTGCTCCTGTAGGCATACACAACCTTCCCAAGCCCAAAGCAAGCAGTTTGTGATTCGTCGATCCCTGTTAGAGTGAGTCATGGGTGTATTTTCTCTGAGATCTTGCTGAAACCTGTACTGAAATGTGTGAAATCTGAAATTTGTTTCCGTCTGTGGTGAGATAAAGATGAGATATGACTTTCATTTGATTAGCTGACCTAAATAAACTTGTTTTATTATATCACAATTTATGATTTATTTTTTCATGTATTTAGTGTTTAATCAGCAAAACAGTGGCCATTCAAGTGACCAGAAACATAAGGTTGCACTGAATATGTATATTTGAAGTAATAGTGGTTATGAAATGATTTTTCTGCAGTGATCTCTTTGAGGTGAACCACATCCGCACCATCTATCACATGTTCATCGCTCTCCTCATCCTCTTCATCTTCAGCACACTCGTCGTGGACTTCATCGACGAGGGCAGGTTAGGACACTCACTATTCATCAACACTTTTGGAATCCAGTTTGCTTCAGTTTTTCGAGACGGCGACCTTGTTTGAAATGTTCAAGTTCTGACCTTGCCAACAGTGTGGTTTCATAAATTCTTTGCTAAGGTATGAAGAGATATATTTTGTCTTTACTAGCACAATGTTTGCAAAGTCTCCTATATTCAGTATATACTTCTCCTGGCTTATAGAGGCCCAAACCTATTAAAAATAAATACAATTCGATAGATAGATGTATAAGAACAAATATAATTAATTTTTAATTACATTTAATACTGAATTTATTTTTGGATTAATTTTTCCTTCTTCTTTTCTGTATTTATTTTTAAATGTACTTTTATTCTTTTTAACCTTTATTAATGTATTCTTCTATCTATCTATATGTCGCTCTATCTGTCGCTCTATTGTTCTGTCACTCTATCTATCATTCTGTCGCTCTGTCTATCGTGCTATCACTCTATCATTCAGTTGCTTTATCTATTGATCTATTGTTCTGTCGCTCTGTCTGTTCTGTCTGTCTATATATCTGTCGTTCTCTATCCTGACGTTCCATTGCTCTATCGTTCTATTATTCTGTCGCTCTGTCTATCGTGCTCTCACTCTATCATTCAGTTGCTTTATCTATTCATCTATTGATCTATTGTTCTGTCGCTCTATCTGTTCTGTCTGTCTATATATCTGTCGTTCTCTATCTGTCGTTCCATCGCTCTGTCGTTCTATTATTCTGTCGCTCTGTCTATCGTGCTCTCACTCTATATCATTCAGTTGCTATATATCTTTCTTTTGATCTGTTGTTCTATCGCTCTATCTGTTGCTCTATCATTCAGTTGCTCTCTGTCTATCTATCGATCTATCATTCTGTCGCTCTATCTATTGTTCTGTCACTCCTATCTGTCTGTCTGTTTATATATCTATCTTTGCAGTAAAGTGAAACAATAGAAGAAGATGCACTAATTTGTGTAAAGTGTAAAAATCTTTCTTTCGTGCGCTCTCTCTAGACTGGTGCTTGAGTTTGACCTGCTGGTGTACGCGTTTGGCCAGTTCCCCCTAGTGGTTGTCACGTGGATGTGTATGTTCCTGTCCTCTCTTGTGGTTCCATATGTACTGCTCAGTGTCTGGGCCAGCATCTACCCCACGTCAAACTATCGGGCCTTATGGACAGTGCTGGCCGGTTCTCTCTTGCTGCTGTACCAGGGGCTGTGTTTGGGTTTCATGCCCACATATGTGGTGCTGAAGAACGGCCTTCCCCCTGCTTCATGCTTCATACTTATTCTAGAACAGGTACTCCGTAACCATAGCAACGGGATTCTTTTTATATCACTCCATTGCTCTATTTTCTGCCTTCGTGTGTATTTTGAATGTGTTGCTAGGTAGAAATCTAATCATGTATGAAGGTAGATTTTAAATGTAAGGTTTGTTTTACTTTTACTGCTGAATCTAGTTGTTGCTTTGGTTTTTGTTGTAAACAGGTGCGGCTGATGATGAAAACTCACTCTTTCATCAGGGAAAATGTGCCAAGAGTACGATCCTTAGAACGAAACAAAACAAGTAAGATAATCGCTTAGATGCTGGTTGACATAAAAAAAACATTAAAAAATAATTCTGGTTTATTTTGTCGTTGTCTTTTTGATTTATTTTTCAGATTCAGTTGCTGTACCTCAGTTCACCCAGTACATTTACTTTCTCTTTGCACCCACCCTAATATACAGAGACAATTATCCACGGTAAGACTGACTGCTATTGGTTTAAAGGAATATTATTATTTTTTTTATAATTCTAACTCATAACATATATAAATGCTAATTAATTAAAATTGTATTTATGTAAATAATGAATACATTTATTTAAAAATTAGTTAAAAAAATTATATATATATATATATATATATATATATATATATTATGGTCTTAATATATATTAAGAGAGTACTTTTTGTCAGTTTTGATTTTCTGTTTGCTCTGAGCACTTATGTTGCTTTGTCTCTGTAGAAATCCTTGTATTCGGTGGGGTTATGTGGCTACAAAGTTTTCACAGGTGGGTTCTTTGAAAGAGTGCATGCTTGTGTTGTTATTTTTATAAACATTTATTTGAATGTAATGTTTTTCTGTGTCGTTCCAGGTGCTGGGGAGCTTGTTTTATGCGTATTACATACTTGTGCGGCTGTGTATCCCTCAGTTCCGCAGTATCAGTATGCAGCTCTTTGACCTGAGGGCCATGGTGTTGTGTGTCTTCAACTCTATACTGCCAGGTATCATGTCAGCATGGCCAATATATCTTCTCATTCCTTTATACTGATCAAATGTTGAGAAAAGAATTGTAGTAAAGAGTACACAGTGGGTCACAAATGTAGTAGAGACGTGCTCAAATGCATTTTGTGTGATGATATTGTCCCATATACGTAGGAGTGCTGGTGCTTTTCTTGGCGTTCTTTGCCTTTCTGCATTGCTGGCTTAACGCATTTGCTGAAATGCTACGATTTGGAGACAGAATGTTTTATAAGGTAACAGACAGCACCAACAGACTCAAGAAAGTGTTTCATTTCACAATTTGTTGTAGAGTTTCACGACTTTGTTGTAGAGTTATTTTTATATGTTCCACATGATCAGATCTGCTTAGTTTAGCATTTCATCTTTTTTGTGTTCCTAATGTGCGTTTTGTTCTTTGAATAATGTGCTTTTTCTCTAGGACTGGTGGAACTCCACTTCATTTGCTAACTATTACCGCACATGGAATGTTGTAGTACACGATTGGCTTTATTATTATGTCTACAGGGACTTCTTGTGGGTAAGTCATCAGTTGAAAATATATTCTGTAGTAAATATTATGTATGTATGGTGTGTGTGTGTGTGTGTGTGTGTGTGTGTGTGTGTATATATATATATATATATATATATATATATATATATATATATATATATATATATATAGAAAAATTAAATACAATTATATATAAATAAATTACAATAAAAATATTTAAATAAAAAAAAAATATTTATAAAATTATAATAAAATTACATATTTACTTAATAAAAAGTAATAGTAATTTAGAAGTAATTCATTAGTTGAGCATACATACACACACACACACGATTTTTATACTGTACAAACTGTATATTATATCTCCTTACACTAACCCTAACCCTAAACCTACCCATCACAGAAAACTTTCTGCAATTTTACATTTTCAAAAAAACATCACTTAGTATGATTTATAAGCCGTTTTCCTCATGGGGACCAAAAAATGTCCCCACACGAACAAGGATTTCGGATATTGCCATCCTTATGGGGACATTTTGTCCCCATAACGTATGGTTTACCAGGCCACACACACACACACACACACACACACACACACACACACATATATATATATATGTAACGCACGCACACACACATATATATATATGTGTGTGTGCGTGCGTTACATATATATATATATATATATGTGTGTGTGTGTGTGTGTAATGTGTATATATATATATACACATACACATACACATAGATGCTATTTATATATAGAATTGAGTGCATTCATCCAGTAAGTAATCACAAACGACTGGAAAAGTCACAGAAGTGTTTCAGGTTTGACCCCTTTGGTGTCCTTGTGTTGAACTGTTTGTTTTGTTTTTTTAATCTGTTTTGTCTTATTTGAATGGACTCAGGTATTTATTTGAAAATTTGACCAAATGTGCATCAAGCCAAAAAACTTTGATCATCCACTTCCACAGATGACACAGAAGAGATTCCGTGCGGCGGCCATGTTTGTTGTGTTTACTGTGTCTGCTGTGGTGCACGAGTATGTTCTGGCCATCTGCTTTGGCTTCTTCTACCCCGTCCTGTTCTGCATCTTCATGTGCTTTGGAAGTAAGAACCTCATTTACTACATAAGCATGGTAAATATCCCTGCTGAAAAACTGATAGTCTTAGCAGGTTTAAGCTGGTCTTCCAGCTGACCAAGCTGGTGTTTATTTGGTCAGCAGCTGTTCTACCAAAAACCATCCAGACAGACCAATTTAACCAGCTTGGCCAGGCTGGGATGCCAGATCACCACCTAGAAATTGGTTTTAGCTTCAGTCACAATGACTCTGTTTTTCCGTGGCTGATTAACATGACAGAGCCTTAATATATGTAATCCACTCAAATTTCTCTTAGTGGTGTTTAACTTCGTTCTTCATGACCGAAGAAAAGGGCCGATCTGGAACGTGATCATGTGGACTATGCTGTTCTTGGGACAGGGAGTTCTCCTCTGCCTGTACTCTCAGGAGTGGTACGCTCAGCGCTACTGCTCCATTGAAGAGGTAAACAAATAAATGTATATATTCATCTGTGAATGTAGTTTAATGTGGATTTATTCATGTATTGGTGGTTTCCTTTTTGTTTCCTCAGCCCTCTTTCATAGACTTGCTGAAGCCTCGATCTTGGACTTGTTATCCACAGACTAAGACTGCTGTGGACGCTCACTAAGCCACACCTCCAGCTGCCACATGCCATTCATACTGGAGGGAAATCACAGGACTTTAGCATTCTATAGGTATTGCACTATGACCAAACGAAGTGAAAAGTGAAAATCTTACTCTATATTCATGAAGACAATGTTTTACAAAGAGGCCTTGAATATTTTATTTGTTGAGATCTTAATATTTATGAATAACATCTGTAACAGAATGTAGAATATTTATAATGTGCATTACAAATATTTCCTTTCAAATTTCTAAGCAACTCGTTTTAGCATTTGACAATCTATATTAGGTTATGTCTGATCTGGCTAAAGAGATTCTATTTTTAGAAGCCTTTGTGATGTCATAAAGTTGAGATCCGATTATAAATGTGTTTTGTGTACTGCCATTTCTTAGATATTGTGGTGTTATTCCAGTACTGGAGAGGCCATGTGGCACATTTTGACCAGTTTTTTTCCTGGACCTCAAATTCTAGAATGTTTACAAGCGGGGTTGCGAATGCTAAAACCTCAGTGGATTTAATTTATGTGCCATATTGCTGTGAAACAATTGTTTACTTCTCACCTTTCACTCATACCCACGGTTTCACAGACAAGGCCTAAGATAGTTCCAGACTAAAATGCATGTTTGAGCTGTTTTAACTGAAATATCTTCAAATATATCAGTGCCATTGTTCTGTCTCAAGATGCACATCAGTAATGTTTTTTTCTAAGGCACGTTTACAAAAGCTACTTAAATGCCGTAGTTGAACTAAGGCCTAATCCTGGCTTAATCTAAGCTCTGTCTGTGAAACCGGGCCTTAGAGTTTAAAGTAAAATTACAAAAATTAAAATGGGGAAATTCTCCATTCTGCCAATTTGATTTACTTTAGTTACTGTTTTTAAGAGTTCGACTGGATATTTTGACTTTTTTTTTGTTCCTAGAGCTGAATTAATTGGATACTGATTACAAAGCTATGATTTCAGAATTATTTATCACAAAAAAGGGTATCAGTTGTTTGGAAGTGTTGAGGTGTTGCAGCTGGCTGCACTCATGTGATTATTGTGTTATTACCAACGCTATATATTGTTATTTCAAGCACAATCCCTTTATTAGTTATAAATTATTGTTGGGTACACTACCAGGATTTATTTTAAAAACTCCTCTAAGACATTTTGAATGTCATTTATCAGTGCAAAAAATGAAATATCTCTATTATTGAGTAAATGATTTAAAATGTATCTGCAATAACTGTTATGACCAGCAGGTGGGGGTGGAGAGTTGAATCTTAGGACTACTGTATGTCTGCACAAGGCATTTCAGATTTGTTTTCTTTTTGACACCTGCCATGTAAATGATTTGTAATTTCCAGAATAGTTGATGAATGTAATTATCATAACAAACAAGTGATCAATGTTTTGTAATAATTAAAACCAATGCCATATTTTTAAACTAATATTCATCATAATTTATTTTGTGAAATGTTCAGTGTGTAGCCTGTCCCAGCATGATCTGTAATGGACAAATAAAGTTTCACTTACTTAAGTGTAGTTTGCTTGTATGTACTATGATGTGTATTGAGTCATATATTGAGCCATGTTGTATTGGGTCTAATAGGTATGTTTCATGAGACTTGACCACATAAAATTAATAGTGAATTAAAATATTTTTTTAAAGGTGAGATTGTTGAAGAAATGAAAGATTATTAGTGTGTATGTATGCTATATGTATAAATAAATAAATAGAGAGATGTATGTGTGTGTGTATATAAATATATATATATAATAAAAAATACAGAATAAATTGTGAAATATTATTACCATTTAAAATCATAAATGGTTTTCTATTTTAATATACTTAAAAAATATCATTTATTTATGTGATGCAAAGCTGAATTTTCAGCCATTACTCCAGTCTTCAGTGTCACATGATCCTTCAGAAATCATTCTAATATGCTGACTTATTATCAATGTTGGAAACAGCTTAACATTTTTTATAACCTGTGATACTTTTTTTTTTTTTTAAGTTAAAAAAGAAACCTTTTTTAACAAAATACTCTGCCGTTCAAAAGTTTGGGGTCAGTAATTTTGTTTTTTTAAAGAAATTAATACTTTTATTCAGCTAGGATGAGTTAAATTGATTAAAAAAATTATAGTAAAGATTAATATTGTTAGAAAAAAATTTCTTACTAACTTTTTATTCATCAATGAATCCTGAAAAAAAGGTATCACAGGTCCAAAAAAAATAAATAAAAATTGTCTCCAACATTGATAATAATAACTGAGTATCAAATCAGCATATAAACATATTTCTGAAGGATCATGTGACATTGAAGACTGGAGTGAATGGGTGATGAAAATTCAGCTTCTCCATCAAAGATCAATCACAATATTTCTGTTTTCTCTGTATGTTTAATGCAGAAAATAAATGCAGACTTGGTGAGCATAAGATACTTCTTTCAAAAACATTAAAATAGTAATGTTTTAAAACTTTTGACCAGAAACTATATATATCACACACACACACGCACACACAGATGTTTTGGATTTACAGGAGAAAATTATTTAGAACGTGGAAGCGAAAAAAATATGTTTTAAAGAGATACAAGAGAGAAAAAAACATTATAAAATTAGCAATATTATTAAAAAAGCTCCAAATCATAATATTTTACAAATTATATATTGATAAACAATATGCAGTGTCTGGCATTAAGAGCAAAACGTAGCCTCCTATTATTAGAGCATTTAATATTATTATAAAATATGATGTTGATATATAGCCTAAGTGAAGTAGCGTCATTTTCTTTATGTTGTGTTAATAAGACACTTTAATAAAACCTTTTTATTTATTTTTTGTTATACTGTAGGCCTACCGTTTACATTATTCATTTATTAACGGTAACATGGTAGTCACTGTAGATTATGAATGAACAAATATTGGTTACGCTTATGTCAATTATTAATATTCATAGATTAAAAAGAGAGATGTTTTGCATCACTGCGATGATGATGTGCTGCGCGCTCTCCGTCATTGGCTCGTGCAGCGCACGCCACTGATCCTGCGGTAAAGATGGCGGCGGCGGAGGGGGCGCGCAGCGGCTGGAGCAGAACGGAACGACCCCAGGCGGGTTCGTTTTAAGAGAAACGGTGCTGGGGGGCAGGATAATCCTACATTCCCGTTTAACAGAGCCGCTTATCCGGTTTAGTAGAATCGAACAATTAGACAGTGTGTTGTTAGGTGTTAGGTGTTGGGGTGGGTTCTCTCGCTCTCTCTCCCATACACACACACACACACACACACAGATTGCTAAGCTAAGCTAACAGAGCTCGGTCCGGTCCGGTAGAGGAGAAGGAAGAGGAGGAGGAGGGGTGACCAAGAAAGGGAAGACAATCATCCCTTGAAGAACAGGCCGTCGTCCCGCGGTTCGTTCGTTTGTTGTGGGATGTGAGCGGTCCAAACGGACGGCGGGTCTTTCCACAGATCTGTGTTATTTTCCCACCCAGAACACTCACAGGATGGGACAACAGGTAGGCCGCGTGGGAGAAGGGGCTTCCGCAGGGATTCAGACCCCACCGCAGGGGCAACAGCAGCAGGGCAGATCGAACCGGGCCAGCAGCTCCGGGAGGAGACCCCGAGACAGCAACATCACAGGGACGCCACCGGGCAGAACTGCCGCCGCTGCAGCGAACATCATGCCGGATCCGGGGATCAATGTTTTCACCCTGCACTCAGGTATGAGCCCATTCAGCTGGTCATTTCGCAGGGCTCTCCATTTGAGTCACTGGCAACATGCAAATCATAGTCGGTGAAATGCGGAGCTGCTCTCCGTTGAGAAGTTGAGATAGACCCGTTGGGATAAGCGGAAATACTCCATGACTCGGGCTGTGTTGCAAAATCTAGTGTGTTGCCTATGTAGACAGCGTTATCGTACACCATGAATGCGTCCAAACACTTCGTAGAAACCATGGCCGTAACCATGTCTTGAACATTGAACATTAGACTGCTAAAGCAGATCACCCTAACATGTACCCTTTTAAACTTTTTCATTCTATCTACACACACAGCAGAGCATAATTGTCTGAACAGTTTGTGAGTTTAACGTGTTTTGTAAGTGGTTAAGCATGGTCAGTGTCTGGTCATCTTCCATTAGGACATTTCTTTGAAGAATATGAAGTGTTGTTGTCGATCCGTGTACTAGCACCATTGTGCCCATTCCAGGTGGAGTGTCACTGAAATGAGTATTGTGAGGCTCTGATTGGATAAAAGCATCAGGTAAATGACAAATTTGATTACTGTCACTTATAATGTCCCAAAACATGCTTTTGAGATGTATCAGTGTTATTGACAATGTTTCAATGCATCATCTTTTTAGTATTCATGTTCTGGTTAAAACTTTATTTATTTTCTTGAAAAGATTGTTTATATGCTCCACAGCTATTGAGATATTCCTGCAGAAATATGTAATATGAGCAGATTCTGCTTCTTATTCACAGAATATTTGTATTGCATGTACACGGTTGCCGATTTAAGGCTGCTTCGTGCCTGCTCAAAACTCTGCGCAAAGGCATAATGCTGCATTACAGCCAGACGGACTTCTGCCTGCTCTGACCCACCTTACACACCCTAGTATAAAAGTATACTCTTACAATTGCATTTATGCGATCTCTGAGCAACATTACACAGTCTGTATAAATGCCACTTCAGAAGCGCTTCTGTGCCACCTTAACTGTGTAAATTTGGCATTTGATGTCGAGGAGTGTGTTTTTTTAAGGGCAGTAACTCAACTGAGAAGGGGAAGTTCAGACACCATACTGTAGAAATCCGAAGACTGTTATTTGATAGGGCTGGCATTTATTGTCTCTTATGAAGCACTTGCTGGTGGGAAAGCTGCTGGGGAAGCCACTGCTTTCTCGGATTTCACTCGCTCGATTTCACTGACTCATTTGTTTCAGGCAGTATCACAAAGCACATATTTTATCATAATACTGTTTGTGTGTCACACAGATTTATCTTTTCTTGAATCTCATAATCAGGTGTTGTTTATTGTGACTGTGGCACAATGGTTGGGATTTCATTAGATGTGTGGTTTGCTCTGCAAGGGAGTCGAGAATAGGGTCGGGGATCTGTCGTTTAAATTTGAGCGTTTCCGATTGCAATTCTGCTTACAGATTCCGATTCTTTTAGATTCCCAGTTTCGATTCCAGTATGGTAAAAACATTTATATCAAACATTTATCGATTAACCAGTGGGAAAATGTCCTTACCATTGCATCCCTGATCCTTGATTTCGGCCCTCCAAAATCATTTTGTCCCAAAACCAATTCATCCCTAACTGTTACACATGCGTTTTCTTTCTCTACTGTTTACGTTCACCTAAGACAAAACTGACTGTGACATATTTTAACATAACTTTGTGTGTGTTTGTACATTCAAGCTTAAGAAAACACACACGAGACTTTCGTACGATTCTCGATTCCCACCCCTTGAGACATTATCTTTAGCACTATTTGGATGGTGTTAGATGAACAGTGATGTCTGTTATCCATTTCCCATGAGCTGCGTTGGGTCTCCTTGGAGGCTCGTGCCCAGCGTTGGTCTGTTCTCCAGGGTGGGTTGATCAATGCCAAAGAGGAGCTTGTCACATCTTGACAGGGAACCCTTCGGCTGGAAACACTGACATGTGAGGGTTGCAGATGAGTTATTTTTACTCTCATCCCTTATAGCCAGATGTATAGCTGTGGCTGAAAGTCATCTGAATAATCTGGATAATAATTGTATGGTTACAGGCCTGACTGTCATACCAGTGGTGACTGGCTGCCATGATAAGACACACCTTATATCAAACACTGGAGGCTAGAACATCTTATTTCTGATCTCCAATCATATGGCCTTGGGTCACATTTTGTTGTTTTATCTATAAATTCGCTCTGTCTCAGAGTGTTAGCCTCATCTGTAAGGTTAAAGCGATAGCTCACCCTAAAATGAAAAATATGTTGTTGGTTACTCGACCTAAAGCTCTGAGTTTTTCCGGTAACACTTTATAATAAGGTCTAATTTGTTAACATTAATGCTATGCTGACATGAATGCCATGGAAAACACATATTGCTTATTGTTAGTTCATTTTAGCTAATGCATTAACTGATGTTAACAAATGAGACCTTATTATTGCCTAATCATTTTTAATTATTAAATTATAAATTATTAGACCGATTTTAATTAAGAACTATACTGTACAGTACCTGTCAAAAGTTTGCAAACATTATATTTAACATTAAATAATGTTTTTGTTTTCTATTTTAACACATTTTGAAATGTTAATTTATTCCTGTGATGGTAAAGCTGAATTTTCAGCATCATTACTCCAGTTTTCAGTGTCACATGATCCTTCAGAAATCATTCAAATATGCTGATTTGATGGTCAGGAAACATTTATTTTTATTTTCACGTAGTGCTGAAACCCTATTGTAATTGTAAGGATTTTTATTATTATCATTGTCGAAACAGTTTTGCTGCTTAAGATTTTTGTAAAATAAATAAAAAATGAATTGCAACATTTGTTTTTACATCTTTAAATGAAATAGTGTGATATCATATAGGTATATCAGCTTTGTCAAAATAAATCATATCGGTCAACCGTTTAGTCAGATGTAATAATTATTTGTCAAAAACACCTTTTACAATCTTCCAAAAAAAAAAAAAAAACGCACATGGGTTTCGAACGACATTAGGGTGGGTGAATAATGACAATTTTAAAGAGGTCATCGGATGCAAAATTCACTTTTATATGGTGTTTGCATATAAATGTGTCTTTGCAGTGTGGACACAACCTCCATACAATGAAAAAAATCCAATCACTCCTTTTTTTTTATCCTCAAAAAGCCTAAATACGCTCAATAATCAAGCCATTTGGATTTTGTGAGCAATATGATGTCATATTGCTCATGCTCCACCCGCGACCACTGATGAACTGTCCCGTATTAGCATATTTCCACCCTCAGCTCATTATTCATAATTGATCTCATTATCATTTAAAGAGACATGCACCGAAACGGGTCGCTGTGAACAGAGCTGTTTTTGAGGAGGTAAAAAGGGTGTCGTTTTACACAACCATTGAGGAATTTTAACCAAAGTATGTTACAAACTTTACACTAATGGCGCTTTTCCACTACACAGTACCAGCTCGCCTCGGCTCGACTCGACTCGGCTCTGTTTGGTTTTCCACTGTGTAAAAGTTGTACCTGTACCTGCTTCCAGGTACTTTTTTTCGTACCACCTTTTCGTACTTAATCTAAAGATTAAGTCACGGCAGTTTCCTGCGGCGTCGCTATGACGACCAGGTACTATTGTGGAGGTACTATCTGCAATGGAAAACAGAGCGAAAAGCGAGCCGAGCCGAGTCGAGTCGAGTCGAGTTGAGCTGGTACTGGTAATGGAAAAGCGCCATAAGACCCTAAAAAATCATACCAACTTGTGGAAAATGGGCATCCGATGACCCCTTAAGTTTTAGATGAACTGTTTCTTTTAACTTTTTCCCCACCGGCGTTTTTAAAAAAAAGTTGTTAGCCAGAACCAGCATTTTTGATAATTTTCACAAAACTTCAAATTCAATCTCATACATACCTCTTCTTGTGTTTGGCTTTTCATTCAGTAAGGTTTGGCAGTTTTGATTTATATGCTGTTTAATGATCGCGTTAGCTTACATATACGTAAGCAATGCTTCTATCAAATGTTTCTGCTTCTTCACTTGTTTTTGGATCCAGAGATTCTGTACTCTTTAAGAAGATGCGTAATAGCGCCCCCTACTATATAGGTGGAAAACATGGATTGCTGGCTTGTCATAAATGACGGAAAAATCCAGTCAATGGCGGGAAAGAGTTAATAGCTGGAGGGTGCACTATAGTACTGTCATTAACATTCTCTTATACAACATCAACAGGAAGCTTCTTCACTGTTTAATTTTGAAACTCTGCAGTGCAGTCATCATCACTCAGAATCTGATGACTACACAAGAGCATAGGGGGAGGTGGACTACTCCATTTCCCAAAGCTTTTCTGCCCATAGTGCAATCAGGACATCGACAGGTGACTCATCTAACGCTCAAAGCAGAATTCGGTCAGATCCAGGAGAATATTCATCTCTTTCAATAACTAGTGGAATTCCATCAGATACGACTGTGATGAACTGTGCTTAATTTGACCACGCCGTCAGACGGAGGGATAAAAGAGTGGTCCTGTCTGCGTCCTCCCGTCCCATGCAGTCAGCCAATGAGTCAGCCCGTCGCCGCTCTGAGGTCACGGGGCCAGTTCCACACTCTTTTTATTTATTTATCAACTCTGTCCTTTACCAGCAGGCTTTTATTATTTCAGTAGGGTGGTGCAAAGTGCTGCCCTGAACTTAATGCAGTCCAAAGTACCCGAAACGATTGATTTTTAGAGCTCAGAACAGTGCGGAGCTTTAGTTGGCACACGATTAGAAGATAAAATGTACGGACGAACTCTCAAAAGTTTCCTTTTTGTTTGTGTTTGTTGTTCCATCATTTTATGTATCATGCATTTCCAAGGTTTGGGAAAGCGGAAAGCCATGAGACTGTCCGATAGAGTGATTTTGTGCACATGTGTTAACTTAATGATATAATGTTTGGCAGCAGCTTCAAATAAGACTCATCCAAGCAAAATTGAGAGTCAGAACTGTCTGTTTAAGAAATATGAGAGAATATCCTAGATGATTTGGTGAAGTTATGGTTTTGGAGCTCTAGTTGTTTCTGGTAAGCAAGCATAATGCTGCTGTAATTGAGTTAGTAATTAGGCTAGGTTACATAAATATCTCTTTCATCTCAGTTTGTTCTAAAGGACTGAGTAGACAGCACTGACACGTGTGAGATTCCCAGGATGTAAGAGGATAGGAATTAAGGGCTAAATTAGATTAAGCAATCCATTTTTTGATATGTGAGATGGATTTGAAGCAAAACAGCTGAGGAGAAGTTTTGTAAAGTAGTCTCAAACTTCTCTCTGTCTCATTGTGAAGACCTGATGGGACTCTCTTGGCCCACGGTTCGATTTGGTTGTTGCACCACTAGAGGTCAATAGAACACCGCAATTTGTTTTCACTAGGCTCAAAGTATCAACGTTGATTGTATATGTATATTTTTTAACATGTCTAGTTGGTAACACACTTGTGAATTGGATATTCATCTTTGTCTCATTGGTGAGATAGTGGGTGCCTGTGCTCTCCTAGACATCTGCTAATCCTGCTTCATTTTAACAGCCTTATCCGGTTCCATCCTCTCATTGCGTCCTTATTAAGGTCTGGATTAGATGACACACTGGAGTAATTCTTCTATGTTGGGGCAGTGATGGAGATATTGGACTTTTTCAGTTCAACCCTTTCTCTGCAGATCAGTGGTTTTCCATGTTTTTCTCTTCAGACCAGGAATAAGGTGTCATTGTTCTGTATCTGTTAGCTTTTTCTGCTCTTTTTGGCCTTTGTTCGATGCGTGATGATGCAAATAAATAATTGAATTAGTGTTTTGAACGGATTCATTGAAATGGACAGTTTGAAGGAACCGCACGGAAATTAAATTGAACTTTGCAATTATATGACATGTACCTTGCTCTACAAAAAGTTACATTTTGATGGGTTTTTTTTCCTGCATTGAACATTTTTTGGCTGTCAAAGCAAAGTTTATAATATTATGTTGTATACTATTTATTGTTTATTTTATTTATTTTGATTTGTTTCACCCAAAAATGATTGTGTCTTTGCCTTTATTAGCAGTTCTGTAATACAACTTTGCATGTGTGTATGACTACGTATAGTTAAAAAACCTTAAAAATAAAATTAAATAAAAGCCCCAATAAGCCCCTGTTTGGCCTTTCATTTTTGGTCATATACACATCAAAGTAGTTCTAATGAATCCCAGTTGAATCCCATCCGCAAAGAATGGCCTGTCTGAGCGTTATGATATGTCTTGGAACGCTGAGTGAATAATCCCGCAATTCAGTAGTGAAATCAGATGGGACAGAGGGGAGATTAGGGTTAAAGCCAGGATATCTGCATTATCATCAGACGTATCCTAGCATCTGCTTAGTTTATGTGTCATTGCCATTCCCTTTCCCAGCCTTTGTGCGTTTTATGTTGTGAATGTTTTTTTTGTTTTTTGTTTTTTGAGGCGTCACCTTCACTTTCTGAAACAGATTGTTCCGTTTCACTAATGCATTCACTGCGTTAGGTAACACTTTCATCACACCCTTGAGCTGTAGTACAGCTCATTTTCTATTGATAATGAACGTTTGAATCAAACATGTTATGATCTGTTTATAACATATCTTATAGAATATAGAAGGGATGTCGACACGCAACAACCAGTGTAGTTATAATGGAAGACTCCTCCTCATTGGCGCTATTGAGGTCATGATGCGTGTTCAGACAGGTCCTCCACAGCCTGCCAACACTTCCTGTTCGCAAGACCACTTGGCTGACTCAATCCATCCATCTCCATTCGTAATGTGTCTGGCCCACCAGGCTCATTAAATACCGAAGGCTTATGCTGTCTTATCTCTGAGACTGGGCTAATGCGTTCACCCTCATCTGGTGACGTGGTTGTCTTAACCGCCATGGTTGTTCATTTCCTTAGAGAATGTCTCTTAAAGCCTTCATCAAAATGTCTTCAAATACCGTTCTCGCCTCCAAATGAAATGCAGGCCCTGTGGTTGTTTCTTGGGTTAAGCAGGCTCTTTTAAGACCTGCACAAAGAGGTGCAATGCTTGTATACTTGCATTTTTGAAAAAAGTTGCCAGCCAGTTTCATGGCCCCCATAATATTTTGATGTATGAATATCTGAGCATGCGACTTTAATTTAAAAAAAAAAAAAAAATTTGCAAAAAGTTGAGAATTGCAGATCGTATTCAGAACGATGATCAAAACATAAATGGAATAGATCACTTCCATCAACACCACCAAAGCTTGCACCTATACGCCTATACCACTTCCTGGGTCGACATTTCATTCAATAGGCTAACATTAGTCATTTTTGATTTATATGCGGTTTAATGTTGATGATCGTGTTATTTTGCATATGCATCTGCTTACATATGCTATCGCTTGTTTCTGCTTCTTCTTCGCCTGTGTTTTGATACGGAGATTCTGTACTCTTTCAGAAGATGTGTAATAGCGCCCCCTGCCGAATAACAGTGAAAACACAGAAAGCCCATAAAATTCTGTCAATGGCAGGGAAAGAGTTAATGGAAATTTGTGGAATTGTTATGCTTTTAGAACAGCGTTCCTAACATGGTCTGAATGTGATGGGTCAACAGAATGGTTGATTAGTTATCCAGAAACTGTCTAGTCAATTTAGTGAGTTTATTACACCATTATGGGGACAAAAAGCATCTTTCCCTATTGAGTGACTCGGCTGGAACGACTCGTCAACGTTTACATAAATTAGTCTCTTTGCCAATTTTTTTATCAATTAAAAACCATCGGCATATCGGCTATAGCATGAAAAAGGTACCAATGGTTTTGATTAATTAACTACGTGAAGGCATTGAGTTGTATAATGTCTGTTCTGCATAATCCAACATTTTTCTCTGGGTAAAATAATTAAGTACTTTCCAAAACAAAATGAAACCTGTACAGAATATTGCAGGGCTTGAAAATACAGACTGCCCGGTGCCAGCGTGAACGACACTTGGGATAATTGATGGAACCGTCATTGTCTCAATCGGACCAGTGCTGCATCGCCATGAAAGTTTATCCTTTGCATGCGCTGAGCATTGAGAAATAAAGCGCACGAGTGTAGCAGTATATTAGATCCATACTTAAAGTGACAGCAGCCTAATATTCCTGATGTGATGCTGCTCCGCTTGTGTCTTTAATTGGGCTTGCTAAATATAAGTATTCATTTCTTTTAAAAAAACCTTACTGACCTCAAACAGGAACCGTAATGTATAAATCACAAACCTTTTCATTAAATGATTATATTTCATTTTCATCAGTTCCCTTATTTATTTAATTGTATTCTTTGGAGAGCTTTTAACAGGTAAAGTAAAATTAAGTAATGGACTAAGTTATGAGGAAGTGAATGTGTTTATCTGTTAAAGGATTAGTTCACCCCAAAATGAAAATTTCCTAATAATTTCCTAACCCCAATTACCATCGTTTTTAAGTCCAAATCAATGCAGTTTCAAAAGTCTTTGAAGTGTTTAAACGGGCTGTACGCGATCACAGCTGAAGAAGAGGTTATCTAGCGAAATGATAGGTCATTTTCAAAAACAATTATGATTTATAGACTTTTTACCTTCAATAGTTCGGATTGAGCTGATCAACAAACGGACAGGGAACTACGTCATCACGTTGAAAGGTCACGCCGGCGCCGCCCCACTGTTTACAATGCGACTGTACGTAGGAGGATAGTTCAAATAGTATTGTTTGCTATTATATATATTCATATAATATGAATATGAATATGAATAGTATATGAATAACATTCTGATGAAAATGAATAGTAGTTCAAATAGTATTGACCTTTCAACGTGATGACGTAGTTCCCTGTCCATTTGTTGATCAGCTCAATCTGAACTATTGAAGGTAAAAAGTCTATAAATTATCTTTTTTTTTTTAAATGACCTATCGTTTCGCTAGATAACAACCTCTTCTTCAGCTGTGATCGCATACAGCCCGTTTAAACACTTCAAAGACTTTTAAAACTGCATTGATTTGGACTTAAAAACGATGGTAACCAATGAAGTCCATTGTTAGAAGAAAAATCCAGAAATGTTTTCCTCAAAAAACATAATTTCTCTCCCACTGAGGAAAGAAAGACATGGATATCTTGGATGGCATTGGGGTGAGTAAATTATTAGGAAATTTTCATTTTGGGGTGAACTAATCCTTTAAGAAGCCGTGGATGCTGCTGGTGGGAAAATGTCATCAGATATGGAGGATGTGAGCAGTCTGATGATTTCTCTTCTGCCCACTCTGTTGTGGCAACCACAGGTAGCAATATTGCATCAGGTAGATGTTATTCAGAAGGAGGAGCCACAGGTCTGGATGCGTCCTGCAAACAGCCCAAAAATGACTCAAAGCAAAGAGAGAGAAAGAGGGAAAGGATGGACAGAGATTACTGATTGTCTGATAAAGTGTGTAAATCTGTGAAAAATCTTTTTCATTTGTCACCATATGGTTGCATCACATTGCTAACTCATACAATCTTAACACTTTTGCTATTGTCACTGTTATTGTTGACTGTAGTTGACAAAAGATGATTCGTAATTATGTAAATATAAAAAGAACATATCATTTCATTCTGATTGGGCATTTAAGTGTCTTGAGTCCGTGCTGTGTTGCATAAACTCTTAATAAGTACCTTTAAGCTGTAGGGCGTGTGTGATTTTCATGCTTGTGCATGCTTGTACAAAGAGAAGAGAAGACTGGGGGAATGATGCTGAAAATTCAGCTTTGCCATAACAGGAACAAATTACATATTACATATTACAATTACATATTACAATTACATATTTCAGTGGCAATAATATTTCACAATATTACTATTTTACTTTGTTTTTACATTCTTTCAAAAACATTTCACCGACCTCAAACATTTTGAATCGTAATCTGTGACATAAGGGTTCTGTAAGATAAAAATCATAACACATAACACATACTCATGTCTTGACTGAATAAAATATGAAAAGCAGTTATGTATCTTGTTGTGGTAATAGAGCGTGTGAATTGTTGAAATTCTGTCTGCTGCACTGTATGTCTGTAATCTTTCTTTTTTTAACATTTTATTGAGGATTTCAGCAAACTCTAAAATTCTTTATGGAAGTTTGATAGAACTGTTGTAAATATAGGCATAAACGTTTTGTAATGCGCATCCCTTTTTTGTCCCTTTTGAGTTCTGATTTGTCAAATTTGGAGGCACTCAAACACTTTATTGAAGTGACTTTATTTGTTTTGTATAATATAATATTGTATCTTTTAATATATATATATATTTTTTTTAAATATAGTATAGTAATTATTTATTTATTTTATTAGTTGTTTAATATATAAACCGTTATTGGATTGCATTTAAGCTGCCTTTAAAAAGTGTGTGAACAGACATTTTGCAAGAATTGTTTTTCTTATGTATCTATTTATTGAAAACATCTCATAATTCGGCACCAGAATTGCATTCTTTACCAGAGATTTCTTCCTTAAAGTGGCTAAAATAATCATTCATAGGCTATTAAAAAGCTGAATGGGAATTGTTTCAAACCAAAAAATTAAAATTCTGTCATTTACTCACCCTCAAGTTGTTCTTAACCTGTATGACTTTCTTTGAACACAAAAGAAGATATTCTGAAGAATGTCGGTAACCAAACAGTTGACGGTAGTTATTGACTTCCGTAGTATGAAAAAAAAAAAATACATTCTTCAAAATAGGTTTGGAACCACTTGAGGGCGAGTAAATGATGACAGGTTTTTGGGTGAACTAACCCTTTAAATTCATTACGATTCCCATCCCTATCGTTGACACATTGGTTAATTGTAGGCTATGTGGTCAATTAATTTCCCTTTTTGACACTTGTATTCATCAGATTGTCTGTTGTCTTGTAATACTGCACTAGTCTTTTCAACTGGAGAGCCATTTACTGGAATAGAGGAAGAGACTGAGTGAGAGGGGGGACAACTGTGCATTCTTTGTTGCAGAGAGCTCTTGTCCTCATTATTGTGAATGAACAGGATCTGTCCTTCATAGTGTTCAGTTTATATGGGCCCATTGTTTGAGGAATCATTGTTCGGCAGTTCCTCTGTGCATGTACACAGCATGATTATCCTGGGAGTATTTATGGCAAGATAGTTTTGTTTTGTGCTGGATCTAAAAATAGGCCTTGTCTTGCACCATGTGGCTTTTGCTGTGATGTGCTGAGCGCTTTCAGATAAACAGGTGAGCTTGTGCTGTCATTCCCTTGTGCAACACTTCACCAGCACTCTTGAGGTGTAATGGTGATTTTTGCCTCGCATCTCTCAAGCACAAAAGATGACGTGTAATTTGTTCAATTTTGAAATACTTTCCCTTGTAAAGTCATAGTTCACCAAGAAAATTGAATACTCACCCTCATATTGTTCAAAACTTGTATGCTGTTATGGTTTTTATATGCTAGTAAATTTTAAAGAATCAAAGCACAGCTCTTTTTGTACAACATGATTAGATGATGTCAAGCTCCAAAAAGAAAACGGAAAAGTAGTTCATACAACTTCTATGCTATTTTCCAATTTTGTAAAAGGTTTGTAATAGTTTTTTTGGAAGAACTGACTAAATTTATGCCATTGTTCACTGATAATCTTGCCCAAAAGGTGTTGTTTAGCCTGCGTTCTCATCCAAAACAACATGAGTGTTATGACAGAATGTTTATTTTATGTTAACTTCTTTTAGAGCTGTGGTTCTCAACCTTTTGACTCCAAGATAATATTCAAAGGCCCTCTTATCTGTCTTATCTTAAGCTGCATCTTTGGTACTCCTGTTGTAATAAATTAAAAAACAAAACTCATTTTTATTAAGATTTAGTTGTATTAACATAATTTAAATAATTTAAGACTTATTGCCCCCTGGTGGGCCCCCAGATTGAGAACCACTGCTTCAGAGTAAGCCATTCGTAGATTGATCCCCACAAAAACTCTAAACACTGTGGCACTATCAAAACGTTTCTCTGTTTGTCTGAGCACCAGTGCAGAACAGCAACATTAGCATGAGTTTGGAGCGGGACTGTTTGGTGACCAGTGGCAGAAGGGATAGAAGTTTGGTGAATCCTGTTTAAAAAATGTCATTACTATATTTTACAGTATTTATTCTTTTTGGTGACTCATAAATTAGTTAATTTGTTTGGAAGGAATAACCGCTGTTCTGTTTGGGAAAAGGTCCATTTTCTGTCCATCCGCACACAGGCTATGAACGCATGCAATTAGCACGGCGACGGGAGACCTGGCAGCAGTGTGTCGACCTGTCGACTTACATATGCTCTACTCTGCTGCTGAAAAACCCTGCAGTATCGGGATTCGGGAATGTGTTTGTCCGTTCCTCCTGCGAGCTGCTCTTGTGTTTGAGAATGTTGCTCACAATTTCCTGCATGACAGATGTACTTGTCACATTCCAGTGTAATGTTGGGGGGCTGTTCTGTGCCTTGGGAAATCCAGAGCTGGTGACGGGCAGGTGACGTGTCTGATTTATCGGATGTTGGGGAGGAGTTGAGACAATTGACCGATTGATAAACCCCGCCCCCTCTCGGTTACTGTCACTTACTTTGACAGGCTTTCAGAACATCCCATGACTGGTGTGATTTTTAAGTAAAATATGCTCATGAAGTGGTATAAATATTCTTAAATGGGCTGAAGTGATGTAATTTTACTGTGTGTTTGTCTTGAAGTGTCATGCAAATACATGTAATGTTTAAGTGTAATTACACATTCACAACAATGTGATTTTTATTTATTTTTTTAAACTAGGGTAGGGATGCATAATATTGGTTATATGCCAGTATTTTTATTTTTTTGGTTATAGTTGAGATTGGATATTTAATTGTTCATGGTATTTTTTTATTTTATTTTAACATTTAAAGTCGTCTTTAGAAAAACAAATTTAATAACACTCTTATATGTAATTTAGCATCTTTTCATACTGTACATCATAAAAAAAATTAAAAATTACATTAGATTTAATGTTAAAATAGCATAGACTTGACAAAATAGCATAGAATTTGAATATAGTCCATTATTTTTTAATTAATTTAGTTTTTGAATGAACTTTCATTTTTAAGCATTTTCCTTTTGCTTTCCATTGAAAAATAGCAGCATACAGGTTTGGAACAATCTGCTTGCAGCATTTAAAATTTAGAGTTTTATTTTTTATTTCTCAAACAAAACAGTATAGTTTGAAATATAAGCCAGAATTTTAAGCCATCTCTACTTTAAACATTTGTGGTGCTGCCTTTGCTTTCTACTAGGTTTCCATGGTACCTTGGCTTTTGTTAGCCTGAACTTACTAATGAAGCACCAAAGTGCACTTTGAAGTTATATTGATTGTAAAGGAATAGATGTTGAGATCAGGATTTTCTGTCCATAAGCTGTGTTAGTTGAGAGCAGCTCCAGTCCGAGTACAGAGGTGCTGGTGCAGCTGCTATAAGCCTGGCTTAAGCCCAGCACAACAGCTGCGCTAGACTCCCATCAGGACAAGGCCATACAGGTCAGTCCGTTCAGTATGCCCATTCACACGGCACACACAGCACTCCCCCAGCTGTCTCACAGCAAAGCTTCTGCACACAAAGACACACACAGAAACCGCACGTGTGCTGAGGAGCACACGCAGGACAAACACATGCAGCCACGCGACGTGCCCTACGCGGGTCAATTGCTAGATAAATCAGAAGTGTTGCATGAGGGTGAGCAAAGTTTGTGAATGTACAGGGCTTGTCATTTCTGTATATTGGTCAGTCTTTTATCGATACACATCGGATCAGGTGTGTAATCGATGCTTTGTTCCAGGTATTTTATTTATTCCTGTGCTGCCACAGAGAAATAGGTTTTTTTTTTATCCTGCAAACCTTTTGCTTGAAATTTAGCTTTAGCGACCCAAACTCAAAGCATATGCAGAGATGGTGTTTGTTAACTGAGCGGCTGAGATGCGCTCCATGCATGTAAATAACAACACTTCGCTATGAAATGCTTTCCAAATGCACGTTATTGGAAACCCAAACAAACAGCACATGCTGAGACTGAGTTCGAGTGGAGCAGCATTTACTGTGTATTTATTAATTTAATTGAATCGCAGCGTTTGTGATTTCACAATAGCACTATGCTATATTTTGATTTTTAAATGGTCTTAATACATAATGCAGCCTTAGCTGTCTAATAATGCGGTTCATGGATTCTCGTCCATGGAATGCGCCACTTTCGGTATCATGTTCAATACCTGTAACCTTCAACCATTATTGACACGCCCCCGACTTCAGTGTGTGGCTCTATGACTGTTGGTAATTGGTAAGACATTGTCTGGCATTCATGTGTTCTTGTCTCATGAAACGTTATCTTTTTGACATGACTTGATGGTCTTGTCCATTAGACTTGTCGGTAGCTGGCTTCTGTAGTCTAAACATTAAGACTTGAATCTTTTTTATTTATTTTATTATGTTTACATACGCCTTTTTATTTTTCCAAGCAGACATCATATACTCCAGTGTTTCTAAACTCCACCTACCAGATTAAAAAAAAAAAAAAAAACCTGATTCAACCTTGTCCTGAGGACTAGAGTTGAGAAACACTGGTCTAGTCTATTGACGTCTTGTGTGCTGACGATTTTTTTCCTGAATGTTGAGATGTTTTTTGGTGTATCTGAATAATTCAGCAATGAGCATCCTGTCTTAATACATTTTACATGTTGCTCTGAAACTCAGGGGTATGTTTAATTCCGCACCTCCATGCTTTTCCAGCCTCTCCCATGAGGGATGTTGGGTAGGCAGCACACATGGTGTAGAAATGGAACCATCTGCTCATTCCTCTACCCCCTTCTGAAACCAACACTCCCCCCACACACACACACACACACACACACACACACGCCTCCCCTCGCAAGATATCCAATAAAACTACCCTCAGAACTTCAATCTTCCCATATCTCACACAAGCACATGTGGGCATTTCTTACTCAAGGCAGTTGGCATGGAGGCCCACAATCAAGTCGGACTGGCATTCCGGCTGCGGGGTTGGAAACTCTGAGTTCGGAGCCGCACCAGCAACTCTGAAATGATTCAACCAAGAGGAGCGTGTCAGATTTTCAACTCGCTGTCTTGTGTGAATTAAACCCAGAACCTGAGGATTGGGGGCTAAAGTGTTTTGCCATCAGCCCTTGTACTGGAACTGGGATCATGTACTGGGAACTGTGGATCAGTCAGCTGACCAGGACTGGGAAGCACTGCATGCTAGTTAGGAATAAAGGTAGGGCTACAAGTATCTGTGTGCATATGTGCCTGTGTGTGGCGAAGTTGGGTTTGCCATGCAGGTCTTGACTGTCTCAGCTGTGTGTTCTTGCTTGTTTATTGCGTTGTGTAAGACCTGTCAGAAGACCACCCTTTGTGTTGGCTTGGCTTGTGTCTTTTATGCATAATGATTGTTTTGAGTTCAATTTATTATCTTGTTGAACTATTGATTTAATTTTGCCTTAATATACATTTTTAGGGTTATTGGTTCACTAATCCAGTATGTGCTCGTTTCTTTAGGTATTGTTTATGCTTCATATTGACAATACGAGTTTGTGGGTCTTTATTAGTGATGTCCAAAACTACATAAAATCGACCTATTGATGTGTTGCTCAAACCACTAGTTTACTAACTGGTAGCTCTGTGCTGTTAGCCTGGTTTTAGGTTGTACTGTTTATGCTAAGAATCACAACATTATATTTGAAATATATTATTCTTAGCATATACCGTATTGTTCAAAAGTTAAAGGGGTGGTATAATGCCCCTTTTCACAAGATGTAAAATAAGTCCCTGATGTCCCCAGAGTGTGTATGTGAAGTTTTAGCTCAAAATACCCCACAGATTATTTTTTACAGCATTTTAAAATTGTCCCTTTTTGAGGGTGAGCAAAAACGTGTCGTTTTGTTTGTCCCTTTAAAAGCAAATGAGCTGATGCTCCCGGCACGGTGGGCGGAGCTTCAAGAGCTGGTGCGTGTGTGTTAGCAGCTCCGATTACCTCATGCAGACGCACTAAAATGTCAGAAACTGTTCTGCCTTTTATGTTTAAACTGGAGTCAGTCAATGATGGAGAGACTCAAGAAGAAGTGACAACATGTAGAATGCAACAGGACGTTTCTGAATGGTTAGTTGATGAATTTATGTTGCTGGTGTGGGGTTAACTATCTTCAAGTCATTGATTAGCATATTCTGTCATAATAATCTATAAAATCGCTTGTGTGGGAACTGTTGTAAGATGCCTACAGAGTGACATGATTGTGTTACGTACTGTATTGCATGTGAAAAGACGGATGCGACAGCTTGAGCAGACTCACAAATGTGCGCGACAACAACTCTTCCTCTTCTCATCATGTACTGCGTGTTCCCGGGGGGCGGGGTTTATGTAAATTTAGGGTTAGTGATGTCACTAACCCGGGAGGAATGTCGTGTAGTCCCTACCAGCCGTTTGTTGAAGTCCTTAAAAACGATTTCTTTAAAAGCAAATATCTTCCTTTGCTTTGAACTTTGAGCGTTGTAACTTTGCAGATGTTGTTTATGCTCAAACAGCAACATTATACACTAACTAAAGTTAGAAAAGTGAAATCCTAATTAGCCACCCCTTTAAAGGGTTAGTTCATCCAAAAATGAAAATTCTGTCAGTAATTACTCACCCTCATGTTGTTCCAACCCCGTAAGACCTTCGTTCATCTTCGGAACACAAATTAAGATATTTTTGATTAAATCTGAGAGCTGGATCACTCCTCCATAGGCTTCTAAGACATTATAACTTACTGGCCCAGAAAATGTATTAAAGACATCGTTAATATAGTCCAGGTGACTACAGTGGCTCAATCTTAAGTTTATAAAGCGACGAGAATACTTTTTGTGCGCAAAAAAAACAAAAATAACGACTTTATTCCACTTTTCATTTCCTTCTCTCTGGGCCTCGAGTTTTTTCACGTAGTATAACTGCGCAGCGCATCTGTGTTGTACGTCACACGTAGGCTCACTATTGGCCGACGCTGGTCATGTGTGTGATGTGTGTGACGTGCAACACAGATGCGCTGCACTAAAACACTACGTGAAATAACTCGAGGCCCAGAGAGAAGGAAATGAAAAGTGGAATAAAGTTGTTATTTTTGTGTTTTATTTGTGCACCAAAAGTATTCTCGTCACTTTATAAACTTAAGATTGAGCCACTGTAGTCACTTGGACTATATTAACGATGTCTTTAATACATTTTCTGGACCAGCAAGTTATAATGTCTTAGAAGCCTATGGAGGAGTGATCCAGCTCTCAGATTTAATCAAAAATATCTTAATTTGTGTTCCGAAGATGAACGAAGGTCTTACGGGGTTGGAACAACGTGAGGGTGAGTAATTACTGACAGAATTTTCATTTTTGGGTGAACTAACCCTTTAAGGATTTTTAAAACGTTTTTGAAAGAATTATTTTATACTTACCAAGGCTACATTTATTTGATTAATATAGTAGTATAATTAGTTATATTGTAAGACTATAAAACAGTAATATTGTGAAATATTACTAAAATTTAAAATAAATGCTTTTCTCTTTTAAAATATTTTATAGATTTATTTCTATGATGAATTCACTGCTTTTTTAGCAGCCATTATTCCAGTCTTCAGTGGCCCATGATCCTTCAGAAATCAGTCTAATATGCTGATTTGGTGCCTCCCAGTCCTGGTGCTGTTTAATATTTGTGTGGAAACCATGATAGATTTTTTTCCCCCCAGAATTCTTTGATGAATGGAAAGTTAAAAGGGAATGAAATATATCTGAAATTGAAATAAATTTTTTGAATGGTAGTTTAACATTATAGATTTATTTTTTATTTTTCGTGTTTTATCATTTTTGCCATTTATCGGTTAACGGTCATAACATTAAAATAATTATTACTTTATTGATATCAGCCAGAATTAAAAAATTAGTCCATCTAGTTGGTTGTTGAAGGACTAGTTGACCATTGTGAAACCATCCATTGTATTTATTATGATGGACTTGCTGTTGCTGTTGATTTTGTGATGCAAGTTGAGGATTAATAATTTGGCTGTTGCTCTTGCCAGGCATTCAGCATATGAAGTTGGTATGTTAAATGTAAGTACCTTGGGAATATGGCAATCATATTATATGTGGTATTGCTTTTTGATACCACCCCTGCCCTGTACCATGGTAACACCACATTAGTTTTGAAAAGGTAAACATAATCAAGCCAAATCTTGCAGGCAAAATTTGTTCTCTAATGATTAGTAAAGCGAGCTTCAGAAGTATTTTCTCCTCTGTCCTTCCCAAGTTGTGTCTTGCCACTCTTTTCCCTAAGGAAAGGGGCAGCTGCCCAGACATGCTGTGTGTGTGTGTGTGTGTGTGTGTGTGTGTGTGTGTGTGTGTGTGTGTGTGTGTGTGTGTGTGTGTGTGTGTGTGTGTGTGTGTGTGTGTGTGTGTGTGTGTTTGTGGCTGGTTGACAGCTGTAAAGGAAGACCAGCATACGCAGACATGCTGAAGGTGTGGAGACTCTCCCACAACATTTTTCCAACCTCAAAGCAGTTTTATGCTCCTCCCCAGCCTAAAATCTTGCTTAAGAGTCAAACCCTTTCAGATAATATCAGAACCCTCACCAAATCAGGTCTGTGTTGTATTCCGTGTGAGATTATATATTAATCTAGTGCTGCTAGATTATGCCATTGAAGACCCTGCTGTCCAGCAGCAGTTTTGAGGAAGAGAGGGCCAGACTGACCAACCAGTCCAGCCTTCAGGATGTGGACCACTATTGCTCCGCAGGTAGCCTCTTTTTTTTTTTAACTGGCAGGTCTCATAGCCAGTGCTGAGTGTCAGTGAGTTTTATGAAGGATTTCAGGTCGAGGGATGTGTATTATTTTTAGTTTTATTTTTATTTTTTGGTATGGTCAATGTGGAAGCTTTTACTCGGGTCAAATTATTTTCTCTTGGGGTTTTTCCAGTGTTCATCTGCTTTTCACAATTGGAAGTGTTTGGAGTGTTTCTAATAGATCAATACTTAATGTTAACATGGCAAAATGGATGTGGCAGTGTAGTTTATTTAAATATAGCCATATATAATTAATGCAAGTTTTTATATAAAATGTTACCAGATATATTTTACTGAATTCAGGTTGATTGGGACACTGTTTCCAAGTCAACTCAAATACAACACATTCTCCAATAATACTTTAAATCATTAAACATTCATTAAATTAATGTCAATCAACCTTATCTAATATAGCCTTTGTATAATGATTCATTGCTGTTTTGTGTAGCCTTCGTGTATTGTTTGCACAAATGATTTTGAAAAAGCGATCATTGTTCTTAAGTCAGGTTTGACGTAAGGAGCAGTGATGCCACTTTGAATCACATTCCTTGTTTTCATTCTGCGTCATATGGTTGCTGTTTCTTCACTTCTCTGCTCTCTCTCCACCTTGACGTTCACTTGTTGGTCATCTCTTATATTGCTTCATTTTGCCCTTCCCAGAGGCTTTGTCTCATTTGAGATGTCACTTATGTTTCCTGTTACTCATCTAGCGTCGTCTTTATGTCTCTTTCTTCCTGACAGAGGCCCTGCACAGGCCGTTTGGACTGGACTCGACGGCACTGACTGAAGCGGTGCGCTGGAGCTCGAAGGAGAATCTGTTGGGTGCTGCAGAGAGTGACCCTAACCTCTTCGTTGCTCTTTACGACTTTGTTGCCAGTGGTGACAACACGCTGAGCATCACGAAAGGTACGATCGTCAAAAGGGGACGAGTGTGGTTGTGCTTGGTTTCATTGTTCACTTTGTACACAAATGAAAAACCACATTGCATTGGTAGTGTAAACTCAAACGTGACCCTGGACCAAATTTAAATACCTGGAATAAACAAGGCCGGAGAGTGTTTTCACAACCATTATTGATAACTTCCTCCCTCTTTATAACAAGGACACCATGCTATTATCCTTCCTCTTCCTTCCATCGTTCTCCTTCCTCTTTACTTCAGATCTTTGTTGTTCCTCTTCCCAGCAGCACTTTGTTGGATCAAAGCACAAAGAACCAGGCTAAAAATGAAAACGGAGGCTAAAGTTTGTGTTTTATTCAGCTGAGGAGCATGAACACATGGGCACCAACCTGAGCCATATGCACTAACGCCCACAACTCTTTCCAGAGTGTTGTAATAGACTTTGGAACATGAGTCTCAGATGCTCCATGCTGAATGGCCACTGCTAACGCTAATGTAACGCTAAGTGTAATCCCGTCAGCTGGGTGAAAAGCAGGTGGGTAAACACAGACTAGCCAGAGAGAGGGAGTTAGCAGCTTGCTCTTTCTCTCTGAAGTAGCCGCTAATGGCTAGTAATGTAACGTCGTCTGGTTGGCACCACTGCGCCAGTCTCTTCTTGTCTTGTCGCGAGGGCCTTATTGCCGCGCCAGTGTCAGTTTAGGATTAGCTTAAAACCACTTTCTGTCTGAAAGCTAGTGAGCCTGAACTCTGTTTCCTGACATAATGAGAGCGCCCTCTACTGGACCAGTGCTTGATGGGATCACAGCAAGGTGAAGGAACAGCATTAAAAGGATGCATTAAATTGATCAAAAGTGACACTATATAACATTTATAGAGCTACAAAATATTTCACGGTTTCCACAAAAATATTAAGCAGCACAGCTGTTTTCAACATTGATGATACGAAATGTTTCTTAAGCAGCAAATCAGCATATTAGAATGATTTCTGAAGGATCATGTGACACTGAAGACTGGAGTAATGATGCTGAAAATTCAGCTTTGTTATCACAGAAATAAATTAGATTTTAAAATATGTTAAAATAGAAAATAGTCATTTTAAATTGTAATAATATTTCACTATATTTCAGTATTTTTTTATCATATAAATGCAGCCTTGATGAGCATAAGTGACTTCTTTCAAAAACATAAAACAAAATCAAAACCGGCCCCAAACTTTTGAACAGTAGTGTATATGAATATTAAAATATTTTAATATAATTTTATTATAAAAAATTATGTATAATCTTTAATATTATTTAATTTACTTTTTTTTTTTTTTAATCTAAATTCGGCAGCAGAAATACACAAACATGCTAAAAAGGGCCTCCTTTTTAATTTGGCTATGGCATTTTTTTCAACAGCACTTTGACAGCGTAAACGCAGTGATTCAACACTCTGGAGAGGATTTTTTCTTCTTCAAACTGCTAGACGAAGCACAGCTTAATGGAACAGAACACAGGACTCTTGAGATGTTTTCAAAAGTGCTTTTCAAGGCATATCTTGTAAAAATATTATTTTTAACTTGTGTAGCATCTTAAAAATGTGACATGGCATGTGATGCAACCAAACATGTCCGTCTAAGGCACATGTATTTGGGGTTATTAAAAACAGTGCAGTACATCAAATACTAGATTGATTTATTTTATGTCATAATTGTCACTTCGCTGCCGCCACTCCCAGGTGCCCTCAGGATTTGTTCAGATCTCAAAATATTTGAAATACTTCCGAAATAAGACACGGTTCTTCTTCTTGGTCTGAGCTTATGGGGCAAAACAGATGTGGATGTTTTTAAAGCTGAACGATGGACCTGTTGTGGCTTGCATTGACTAATCTCTCTTTACATTCCATTCTGAACAACAAGGCTTTACATTGCTGAAACATTAGTAAAACATTGTGGTATATGTCTCATACATCAGTGTTGTATCTGTCTCACTCTTGCTCATTTTTTTATATTTCAGGAGAGAAGCTGCGAGTGTTGGGGTACAATCAGAATGGAGAGTGGAGTGAAGTCCGTTCGAAGAACGGCCAGGGTTGGGTGCCCAGTAACTACATCACCCCCGTGAACAGTCTGGAGAAGCACAGCTGGTATCATGGGCCCGTGTCCCGCAGCGCCGCTGAGTACCTGCTCAGCAGTCTGATCAACGGCAGCTTCCTGGTGAGGGAGAGCGAGAGCAGTCCCGGCCAGCTCTCCATCTCGCTTCGCTACGAGGGACGGGTCTATCACTACCGGATCAACACCGCCTCTGACGGAAAGGTAGGGCTGCTTTCACTTTACTTTGAAAGCAAAGCTCCTTTTGCTTTAAATAATTGACTAATTAAATTCACTCTTCTCTTCTGTCTCAGGTCTACGTAACAGCTGAGAGTCGTTTTAGCACGTTAGCTGAGCTGGTTCATCATCATTCCACAGTGGCAGATGGTCTGGTAACCACACTACACTATCCCGCTCCAAAATGCAACAAGCCAACCGTCTACGGCGTCTCTCCCATCCACGACAAGTGGGAGATGGAGCGCACTGACATCACCATGAAGCACAAGTTGGGCGGTGGCCAGTATGGAGAGGTGTACGTCGGAGTTTGGAAAAAGTACAACCTCACTGTAGCTGTAAAAACACTAAAGGTGTGTGTTTTGTTAGATCATTGTTTTTCATTGCAGGTAACAGTAACTATTTTACAATATGGTCCCATTAGTTAACATGGGTAAATGCATCAACTTATATTAACTAAAAATGAGCATAACATTTATTACTTTAGTCATATTTTTTAATGTTAGTCAATACAAAATATAACTGTTAATTGTTAGTAAATGTTAAAATAAAATTAACATTAACCAAGACTAATATACGAGTTAGAAGTGTTTTTTATTGTTAGTTCATGTTAAGTAATGTAGTTAACTAATGTTAAGAAATTAAACCTTGTTTTAAAACGATACCCAGAAACAGTTTATGTGGTGTTGTGTGCCACCAAGAGGATGTTGATTATATTGCACTCGTGGATTTCTGTTTTAGGAGTTTCTGTATTAGATTTTATATAGATTTTTGTATCGCTTGTTATTCTATACATATTTATGCTGTTATATCACTTTATCCTAAAGGAGGACACCATGGAAGTTGAGGAGTTTCTGAAGGAGGCTGCAGTCATGAAGGAGGTGAAACATCCCAATCTAGTACAGTTACTGGGTGAGTATACTAGGAATGTGCAAAACCAGCCCATAATTCCCTTTAATACAGATATACATTCATACATTTTCATACATGGTTGTCACGTTTTAGTTCTTAGTACTGAAGTTCTGTCATAAAAACTGGGTAAAAACAAAAGGGTATCACATATAAAAAGGTATCAGATATAAATGTATCTTCATAAAAATCTGTCATTTTGTGACAAAAGTCTGATTTGATTATAATATACATATATTCTTGTGCCTAATTGGTTAGTTCTGATGCCCCCTTCTAGGTGTGTGTACACTGGAGCCTCCATTCTACATAGTGACGGAGTACATGCCCCACGGGAACCTGCTGGACTACCTGCGTGAGTGTGACAGAGAACAGGTGAACGCTGTGGTGCTGCTCTACATGGCCACTCAGATCTCCTCCGCCATGGAGTATCTGGAGAAGAAGAACTTCATCCACAGGTGAGCGCAGCTCTTCAGACTTCACTGGACTTTAGGGCGCTGAAGATGTCATTTAAATTCCCTTTTTCTCATTGATTACATTGTTTTAACTTTTCTTAAATCCTATTGAGAGATCTCGCTACATCTTGTCAATCTCTTTCTCAGGGACTTGGCAGCTCGTAATTGTCTGGTTGGAGAGAATCACGTGGTCAAGGTGGCTGATTTCGGACTGAGCCGTCTGATGACAGGCGACACTTACACTGCGCATGCAGGTGCCAAATTCCCCATCAAATGGACAGCACCAGAGAGTCTGGCCTACAACACCTTCTCCATCAAATCAGATGTGTGGGGTCAGTTTCTTATTACATTTTGTCATGAGTATTGTGTGTTGGAAGTTCTTTTACGCTATAAAGAGTTATGTGTTGCAGACTGACTCACTTATTTACTTCAAACTCCCCAGCTTTTGGAGTTTTGCTTTGGGAGATTGCGACGTACGGCATGTCTCCATACCCAGGAATCGACCTGTCTCAGGTGTACGACCTGCTGGAGAAGGGCTACCGCATGGAGCAGCCCGAGGGCTGTCCCCCTAAAGTTTACGAGCTCATGAGAGCCTGTGAGTATCAACAATAGTGAATTTCGACACTTTATTTATAGCTTTCACTTAATAACATACAAGAATATTTAAAGTATAACAGCATTAGTGTATATTCAAATAATGCAAAGTGTATATATATATATATATATATATATATATATATATATATATATATATATATATATGAATGACACTAACTAAAGTGAAAGTGACATGATGTCAAGTGATGTGCCAGGTATGGTAACCCATCACCACAATCCATGGTAACTACACTATCATTCAAAGGTTTGGGATCAGTTTTTTTGTTTGTGTTTTTTTAGGTTTTTGAAAAAACATTTCTTATGCTCACAAAGGCTGCATTTATTTGATCAAAAATACAGTAGACAGTAATGTTGTGAAATATTATTACAATTTAAAATAACTGTTTTCTATTTAATATATTTTTAAATGTAATTTATTACAGTGGCAAAGCTGAATTTTCAGCATCATTACTCCAGTCTTCAGTGTCACGTGACCCTTCAGAAATCATTCTAATATGCTGATTTGGTGCTCAAGAAACATTTCTTCTTATTTTCAAAGTTGACAACAGTTGTACTTAATATTTTGTGGAAACCATGACATTGTTTTTCAGTATTTTTTTGATGAACAAAGTTCAAAAGAACAGTGTTTATTTGAAATTGTCTTTACTGTCACTTTTGATAAATTTAATGTAACCTTTCTGAATATAAGTATTAACTTTAGTTCAGTTCAGCAACTTTATTATCCATGTGATAGAAATGTTTCTTCGGCTTCACTGTACAATACATAAATGACAATACATACGTACATAACATACACATTAACAAAATCATTTGTATAATTTCTTAAAATAGTCATCTCTTGCATTTAAATTTTTAACAGCATTGGGCATAAAGGATAACTGATACACTTTTTCATTACCCATGGTTGCCTATAATGCCTCCCTGATGGCAGCAATTAGACCTCACCATGAAGGACGTGAGACACATCCTGTATTATCATTGAGTCATTTTGCATGGCTTTAAATAAATTTAAATCATACAAATGTCTCTGCATCTGGCCTATTACCTTACTAGCTTCATTTAAAATCTTGGACAACTTATTTATTTAACTTATCTATTTTTAACACTCAGGTTACCGTACCATGAGGTCATGTTGAAATTCAGAATACTTCATATGTTTTTTCTTTTAAATATATAAAGTAAAAAATACAGACCCCAAGCCTTTGAACTTTAGTGAAGGTTTTGGTCATTATTTAAATTCATATTTTGTTGTGTGTTGGCAGGTTGGCAGTGGAGTCCACTGGATAGACCCTCATTTGCTGAGATTCACCAGGCATTTGAAACCATGTTCCATGACTCAAGCATCTCAGAAGGTATTATTACATCATCTACTGTGAATGCCAGATGAAGCTGTAGACTGAGCAGACTTCATACAGATCTTATACACTTGACGATTAAGCAGAGAAAACTCAATGCACAATAAACAGTCTTAAACGATAAATTACTTGGGTGCAGTTTGTATTGACTGTACCATTGAAAAGTGACTGAAATAAAGTTGAGGTTAACATTTTAAAAAGATTTGACCCTTGATACTTTCATGTAAAACACAATATTAACATGCACCTTCTCTCTGCTAACTCTTCTCCAGAGGTAGCCGAAGAACTATGTAAAACCGCATCTGGTGGGCAATGTGGGCTCGCACACACCTTCGGCCACGATATGCCACTCTTGCCCTCAAAGTCTCGTAGCCAGAAGAAACACTCTGAGAACAAAGAGAATATGGAAGACGCAGGACCCCATGGCCCTGCAGGTATACAGACCCAACTCCGGCTCAGTCGGCTCAGAAAGAAACTCAAGAGAATGGGAGTGGTGTTCCTTATCGATTAACAGAGCTATACAGTATATAACCCTACATATATTCACAAACATAGGAATATTAAAAAAGTTAAAAAAATATATATATATGATTAAAAAATGTTATATCCTGTATATCCCTTCTTTTATTTACATTCATTTTAAATATGTTCAAAATGTATCATGAACAGATGACTGACATGTTCATAAACATTCATAACAGATTTTCACTCTCATGTTTTGATCATTTTTCTGTAAAATACATCTGATTTCATTCTACTGCTGGTTTGTTCCCATTTTCTGCATGTCACTAAACCACAAGTATGCACAAAAGCACTTCACCAACTGCATGTGTACCTATATTATGATTCAAATCTGTTTAACCTTACAATTAAAGAATTTTATGTATTGTGCAATATTGTTTTTCTACTCAACTATTTATGTGTTATTTATTGAAATTACATAAAGTTTATGCAAAATAAACTTTTAAGGTGGGATTGTTTTATAAAAAAAATGTTTGGTAAAGCTGCCTCTTTTTGTCATGTTCTCAAAACTTTTAAGGATGCCAAAAGTTTTTTTTTTTTTTTTTTAACATTTAAACATATTTTGTATTCCCATTTCTGTAATTATTGTCCTATCTTTTGGACAATCTTACTGTCCCCTACATATCAAGTGATACACTCTCTATATTGCAAATATGTAGACTGTTTGTCACAGGACCTATGACAAATACATTAAAAATATCTTGGCCCACTTATGAAACATTTTACCCCATGAATTAAAGAGACAGCCCTGGCCTAGTGTCAGGTCCTCTCATTTGAATTATGAGAGCAAGCATCTCATAGGCACACTACACAGTTTCTTGTATAAAAGAATATGCAAGGTTAGGTTATATAAATTACAATGTTGGTCATAGGCAGAGCGATAGTGCAAAGGACTTAATGTTGCAGTGATTTCAAATACCACTCCACAGCCTTCATTTACACTGCGTTACTCTTATGTTTATCTTTGATACATTTGCTTGAGGCAAAACTATTGGCAACAATGCAATGAATTAAATAGTAAATTTATAGTCAAGCAATCACAATGTGACAATAAGAAATCTGTGCACTGAATCATGTAAGCAAGTGTTCCATGGTGACACAAGCCATTTAAATATGAAAGCGCATAAGTATTAAGTTTGCATGTCAACTACTACCTCTTATTTTGCTGCTCTTTGACCTTTGGCTCTGTTGTCCCATTGTGTTCAGGTCTTGCAGCATCCCTTTTTGTTGGTGATGGACGCTTCAGCAGCTCTCCGGCCCTACCACGTAAACAGAGGGACAAGTCTCCCTCTAGCCTGCTGGAAGATTCCCAGGACACCACCTTCACCCGTGACCGCAAAGCTGGCTTCTTCAGTTCTTTCATGAAGAAGAAGTCCATGTCCTCATCTTCTACTTCGTCCTCACCTCAGCAGCAGCAGAATCTCCCAATGCCACCCAAGAGGAGCAGCTCTTTCCGGGAGATGGAGACCCAGCCCCATAAAAAGTATGAGCCCACGGCTGGGTTTGCAGGCCCTCCTCCTTTGCCCCAAACTGATGGGTTGAATTTCTCTCCATCTCATGGTGAGGGGAACCATGTGCAGTCCCGCTGTTGTGGGGCCACGTTTGGGCAGAAGCCCTCATGTTCAAACTCTGGAGCAACCTCTGGTCAAGTGGGAGGCAGCAGTAGCTGGGGAAGCCTAGCGGGCTTCTTCACCCCTCGCCTTATCAAAAAGACACTGGGATTGCGGACTGGTAAGCCTTCTGGGATAGACGAAGGGAGTGGAACCAAGCCGTTCCCTCGTTCCAATTCAACTTCCTCTATGTCTGCTGGGTTGCCAGACTTAGAGCGCATGGCATTGACATTACCAAGAAACCGTAGCAAACCCCCACTAGAGCGCACAGCTTCCACCACCTCACAGCCGGAAAACGGGGCAGCACGACCTTCGGATGCAATCCTGAGGAAGCTTGACGAAGGTACGGCTCAGATACGGGATCGTCCCAAAGCCAAACTCTTGCCACGAGGGGTGGCAGGTGGAGTAAGGGCACCAGGTGTAGGGGGAGAGGCTGATTCGGACTCAAATACACGGGGAAAAGATGGGCAAGATGACAGGCAAGGCTGGTCGTCTCCATCGAAAACCTCCACTCTTGGTTCAGTCAATCTGCACAACCACAAAGTTCCAGTTCTGATCTCGCCAACCCTAAAGCACAGCTCGGCCGACGGCCTAGTTGGCGTGGACTCTCAGGGCAACCGCTTCAAACTGCTGTCTGACAGTGGGGATCGTGACCGACCACGACTGGTAAAGCCAAAATGTGCACCTCCTCCACCGCCCATGCTCCGCTCCCTCCAACACACCTACAGTGCCGATGCAACTGATGAAGCAGTCAGTGGGAACATGGAGATCAATGGAGATGGCGTCAAAAGGTCAGGGAGAGAAGCCAGAGGGGCGCGTCCATCAATACCACCACCACAAGTGCCTCCAGCTCCCATAGTCCCCACTAGCAACACCACCACCCAGACTAAGATGGCCAATGGTTCTTCCAGTGGCGGACCTGGCCCTACTTCCGCTAAACCCACCCTTAGAAGGACTCGGCAGCAGACAGAACGGATCCCCCTGGAGAAGATCAGCAAGGAGGCTCTTTTGGAATGTGCTGAATGCTTGAGTAGTGCTCTTCAAGGCAACACCGAGCTTTCTTCCAGCAGCCAGGTCCTGGATGTGGGACACCAACTTTTGGACTACTGCTCGGGGTATGTCGATTGCATCCCACAGACGCGTAATAAGTTTGCCTTTCGCGAGGCAGTGGGTAAACTGGAGTTGAGTCTACAGGAGCTGCGTGCTTCCTCTGCGGGTGGGGGAGCGGGACTAGGGGCACCTGGGACCAGCCCGGCTCTTGACAACTTGCACACGTGCATTAAAGAGATCAGTGATGTAGTGCAAAGGTAGCCACTGTGTCTGCTACACCTTCCAAAACTCCTCCTCCTGTACCCCTTGAAACTTTTTGCTCCAGAATCAATCTAGTTTTATTTAAATTTTGGGGGACAGAGATTATTCTCTAAAAAGTACCTCAGAAAATGAATACAAACACATACACACTCTCTCTCTATCTTTATTGTTTACAGGTGACTTTCTCATTGAAATTGCCAGTTGGGAACAGAGTTCTTTGTATATAAGCTTTTTGTCACTACCAGAATACACATGGTTTTGCTTTTGACAAATTTACTTTGTAATTAATATTTACAGTTTTATCTTGGTATGAAAGAATGAATTTTCACAAATAGACAGGGGTTGCACAGGTTAAGGTGAGCCGACTACACGCTAACTGGTCCACTTATCGTCCATTTTGTATTTAGATAAAGTTTTCCATTCACTTATTTTTGTTCTTTAATTTGCATTTGATTCACAGTAACTGGATATTGCATCAGAATGTCAATGCAAACTTGGAAATGCCATTTAAAATATGAATCAGTTTTGCTTAAACAATATTGCTTGTTCAGAACATACAGTAGTAATGAATGTGGATTGCAAACACAGTCAGCTCTATACACATTTGTTCATTTGTCTCATTTTACACACTAAAGTACTTCTGTCTACATCCCATACTGTCATTTTTAATTTGACCACATTTGTTAAACACCTACAGCATTTGATGACCATTGATGATTTTGTAATTAGTCTTTATTTCGATATGGTCCATGCATTATAGTTATTAGTAGTGGTTTGCTGTGGCATAGTTGAAATGATGTTGGATCTGTCACCACATGGATCATGTTTGGCCTTTTATATCTGTGGCCTTTAGATAATTCCCCCATTAGCAAGATGGCACAGAACTACATTCATACTCTAGAGTTCTCAACACTCAAGAATTCTAAATATATTTCTAGATTTTATTGATTTGCAATGGGGAAATTATTTGATTTGTGGATAGTCTAGTGAATTTATTTTATGACTATGTCATATTTCCAAAACAGAAGCAGCAACACTACAAATACAAGTATTGCCAAGTCTTTTAACACAAACTGCATTTTCTTTAGCACATTGATTTGTAACTTTATTTTGATTTCACTTTAGAATGTCGCCATTTGTAAACTTGAATTTTAAGTTATTTTCTATTAAAAGCACAGGCATTTTTATGATATTGTAGATATTGCTTATTATTTTATACCCACAAACAGGCGTGAAAGGTCATACTGACTTGTGTCCTTGTGGTGAGGTTTTGGTGTGAGGGTCTCGGTCTCCATCTGTGCATCTACATTATGAATGTATTCATTTGTTAAAAACAGGAGTGTGCGTGTGCGTGTGTGTGTGTGTTTTCCAGTCTCCCTTCACATCGTTCAACCTTTATTAAAAAGAAACATTATTAAAAGAAGCATTTTCTTCAGGACACAAACGGTTACATGTGTTTTCTGAGTCTGTATTCATGAAATGATAGATTTCTATTAGAATTTGCATAAATGAGATTTTTGTGGGTACCCTGCAATGTCATAATTAAAATGCAATGAAGCTGATTTGTACCGATTACACTGGAGCACATTTTTAAAATATAAGTGTTAATTGCCTTGCCTTAATTCACTATCTAGGGTATGTAATATGGATGATTTGGAAGGCGAAATTGTTTTGCCATTCATCTCCATGACATTTCAGTTCCTCTGCAGCAGAAATACATACAAGTTGTTTGTTCAGAACAGTTTTTGTTACTCTAGATCACAGCATAATTTGCCTACACTAACATAGCTTGTTTTGCCTTTTTTTTTCCTGCCATGCTGGGCAATGTTTCCTGATATTACATGGTGCCTTTTGTGAGAGATTTAATGTTTTGTGCACTGCAAGGTCATGTTAAAGATATGTTTATGTAAATATATTTTGCTCTCAAATATTCAATATCAATTTTAAGGTGGCAAATGGGAATTTTGAAGCCTTTATTATCATTCAAGCTACCCTGTTTAGACATCTGGGGATGTGAGGTGTCCAACTTGAATAGGAAAAAGTGCAATGATCTGTCCTTTAATAAGAAAAAGACAGTGCTTGAAGTCTGGTCTTATTTTACTGCGAGAGCTCATCAATTTCTTTTGCTTTGTCAGGAATACCTCTCTTGTAATCACAGAAAATATTTTTCATGTGTGATTTAGCAGTTCTCTTTCAAACACATGCAGGTTGTCTATTCCATTTATTATGTCTGAAAATGTTTCATTACCAAACAACTGAGGGGGAAAAGAGTGACTGTTTCGTATGTCAGTTTTACATGATTGTCAGGGAGCGTTTTGCCTTTTAAACATTTTATTAAAACAGCCGGTTCTTTTTCTTTCATTGCCACTTTGTATTTTAACTTGTTTTTCCTATTGCTTTAATCAGTCAATTTTATTTTAGTAAATTGCCAAACCTCTAAAAGTTTGTACATGAAATAATATTTGATTGTATCATGTATTTAGGAACAATTCAGAGAGAACTATCTTGTCCAATAGTTTATGCTTTATGAGCCACACACGGTCTCGGGTGCAAAGCCGTTTGTCTCACAAACATAATCATCAGAATCTTTTCAGTTTAATTTTAAATACCCAAGATTGTGCATTTTTTTTATTTTACATTTTTGTTTGTCACTTTTATTTATTTTTGGTTTATTTATTGATCTACTTTTTATGTTGAATCCTGGAACTCACATTCTTTGGAGACTGTCTTTTTGTAAGGTCAGATTTTAAGTGCTGAAGAAATTTATATACCAAAGGCCACCTCTCTAGTCCTTCAAGTGCAATGAAAATAAAACACTCTTAATTTTGAATATGTGAATTTAACAGGGATTAAAAAGGCAGAGGTTGACAGATCAACAGTATTTTTTTTTCTGTTTTGTAAAAAGTATATTTTGTGTGATTCTAATTTAAAGCTCACTTTTAATAGTATATTACTGTGAAGTCCTTCCTCAGTGTTACACTTGATGTAAATAATGAATAAAGAAACTGTTGAAACATTGGTTTGGGAGTTTGTATTATAATTTTCTATTAATAAGTACTGTGACATGCTATGCGTCATCTGAGACTGTTTAAAACATTTCATAAAACAAAACATTTCATCCAGAAAACACAGAGAAAATCGTCTGACTTTTACTATTAAATATTACGCTTATTTAGAATAATAATTTTACCCTTAATCGATCACACATGTACAATTTTAGTTTATCAATTATAACACAATTTTAATGAATAAATACATGAAGGTAATATAAATACGCTTTAGAATCAATAGAGACTACATGTGAGCTTAAATGTTCAATTCTCTCTATACCTTTATCAACTGTATAAATTAACTTCACAACTTTTACTTACACTGATATAGTAAGACTTTTTCTTTTAGTTGTCCTCTTTCAAGCACAGCTATTTTCTTCTTGCTGTGTAAATTTGTTTAAATTCTTAATATTTTTTTTTAAATCTCGTAATCTGCAGAAGAGAGAAGTAAATCGTGTTGCTTCTCGCGTGAGAAATGAATCGCAGTTTCTCTCTTTCTCAGCGTGTGATTGGCTGTTCGCTACTGATGTCACACCTAAACTCAGGATCAACGCCTGAGTTGACAGAGAAAGTTGATGATCAGCATCATGGTACCAACAAAGCCTGGTTGGATTGGTTTGGTTTTGTCAACTCGAAACTAATCTTGTAACCCGGATTTTGTTCAACTTCCATCATGGTACAGGCCGATTCATATATGGATAAGTTTTATGATCTCTTCATGAACTTTTTGAAGCGTCAAAGTGTAAGTGTAGCTGTCAACGGAGGGACAGAAAGGTCTCAGATTTCATCAAAAAGATCTTCATTTGTGTTCCAGTGATGAACGGAAGTCTTATGGGTTTAGAATGACATGAGGGTGAGTAATAAATGACAGAATTTAAATTTTTGGGTGTACTATCCCTTTAAGACTTGAAGCAACCCACTGTACCTTAACTGACATTTGTCAAGTTGTATCTTCAACAGGACATTATGGACTTTTCTGTCATATTAAATATTTGATATATTAAACGAATGTAACAATACAATACAATTTCTTATCACATTCTTATCAAACTCTTAAAGGGGTGGTATAATGCCCTTTTCACAAGATGTAAAATAAGTCTCTGATGTCCCCAGAGTGTGTATGTGAAGTTTTAGCTTAAAATACCCCACAGATATTTGTATATAGCATGTTAAAGTTGTCACTTTTTGAGGGTGAGCAAAAACGCACCGTTTTTGTGTGTGTCCCTTTAAATGCAAATGAGCTGCTGCTCTCAACACAGGAGGCGGAGCTTCAAGAGCTGGTGTCCTTTTACCTCACACAGATGTGCACTAGAAATGTCATTGTTTATGTTTAATGATGGAGTGACTCAAGAAGAAGTGACAACATGTAGAATGCAACAGTTGATACATTTATGTAGCTTATGTGTAGTTATCTTCTAGTCATTGATTAGCATATTCTGTCATGATAATCTATAAATCTCGTTCCCGGGGGCGGGGTTTATGTAAATTATAGGGTTAGTGATGTCACTAACCCGGGAGGAAGCTCGTGTAGTCCCTACCAGCCGTTTGTTGTAGTCCTTAAAAAACGATTTCTTTAAAAGCAAATATCTCCCTTTGCTTTGAACTTTGAGCATTGTAACTTTGCAGATGTTGTTTATGCTCAAACAGCAACATTACACACTAACTAAAGTTAGAAAAGTGAAATCATAATCAACCACCCCTTTAACAGTGATTTAGAATCTAAATGGCAGAATCGTTTTTCCTGTGCTCCAGTAGTTGTGTGTAGTTACTCTACCTCTCCACTTGCAAGCTCTGACGGGTAAGAGGCGCTATTGGACAATCACATCCCTCCATTTCCCCGCGGCTGAGACGCATTGTTGGTCGGAAATGGGAAAACCCTGAGCCGTGAGGTTGTCGCTGCTGGCTTCACTGGAGTATAGAGAGTTACACGACGGCAAAGAGAGGGAAGAACAAGCAACCCTGGAGTTTTATGCGGAGGAGACGTTAGTTCTTGGAGTTTTTCGCTATGAGCTGGGGAACGGATCTTTGGGTAAGCGCACTTTTCCCCATTGCCCGTTCCTTGTGGCCTTTTGTTCACTCACAAAACAACTCGGGTTTTGGCATGACTTCAGGAAAGGTGTCCTAGTCAAGCTGTCTGTGTATTCTCGGTCTGTCCTGTTGGGTTTACTGTGTCAGTACACCTTTACCGCCAGAAATAATGCGAGATTTTGATACATTGTAACATTTCGCTTTTCGAATGTACCAAGTTTTAAATGTATCACGCGTGACGTTTCATATAATTCTATTGACATTCCAAATCAAACCAAATGCAAAGGTTTCACACCCAGTTTCGATGACTAAGAGCTGGGCAGAGGATCACCCTCTATTAACTCGTTTTTTCCGCGTATAACAGAGATAATATATCATATATGTATCATTATTTTAATATAAACAACAGTTTCTCCCAGCAGTCTCCAGGATCTGTTTCCATTGTTGCGTATTGGTGACAGGGAGAATGCTGAAGATGATGTGCTGTTAAAGAATAGCCTGAAATGAATCTTCTAATGTGTTTAGATCTACGGGTTGACCATTGGCACCACGTTTGCAGTCTGATGCCACATTTTATTGTCTGGGCTTCAAGTCTGCCATGTTCCAATGGCACACTGGCCTTTTAAATAATAATAAAAATGCATCGTTTCGGCATAAGCTGAACTATCGGGAGACAATAAAGCCCGTCGAGTGTGTGTGGGTCTGTTACAGGGGTGTTGCCCTTCAGATTGGGCTACTGGACAAAAAGCAGAGGATGTGTCAGGCATTGCTAGATATATCATATGTATCATCAAGGATTTTTGAGGATAATAGGTTTAAACAGTGGTTTAAGCGATGTTTTAGTTTACAACTTTACTTACTATGAACGGAATTGCCTATTTGTGATTGATCATCCAGATTAATAACTGTTTTTGTTGTTGCTGTGTTTGTGTGTGAGTAAGTGAGTGGATTTAGGTGTTCTTATGACAGTGAAACTTATTTATTTTAGCCTTTATAATAAAGTTAACTGAGTAATTAACAGATTTAACTAAAAGGTTTTGGTAAAGATTCTGTTTTTTATTTGAATATTCTCTGGGTTCCTGACCTGTTGGTTACAAAGTAGCTGGTTTCGAACTGGTCCAAGCTGATCATTTGCTGGCTGATAATTAATGCGTCCAAAAAGAGTTTGACCACCTTAAGATCTTCTGAACAGCTGGTACTGCTACAAGAAGGTCTGCCTGCTTCAACAATCTGAAGAGCATCTAGAATCCAAATGCTGTTTCAAAACACAACTACCATGTTATGCTGGAAAATCCAGTTTTTTTTGTGTGTGTGTGACTTTCATAACTCATTTATTCTTACAAACAAGGGCAGTTGTGTAATTACGACATCAATAAAGAAATGCCAAAGACTTTCAAGCAAGTCGTTCAAGAATGCGAGAACTGTAGCTGTGAGTGGTGTTCAATGTGTTGTTTTTAACAAGATTATGAACATGAGTGCTGTAAACTTTGATAAATAAATGAATTACTAACAGTTTGACTATAATTATGCTGTCCAATGGACATTGGACTTGTTAGATTGAACATATTCCAGAGCTTTTATGTGTGACTGGATGTTTGGTGTTGGACATCCGATACTGTCTGTTTGCCCTAAATTTGGCTTGAATTGGCTGTCTCAATTTCTCATACCGTAAATCCCTTATGTTGTGAAATATGGCATATCGTCCTCATTAGAAATGGTATTTTGTAGATTGCATTCATCTGTAATCCTCTGGCAAATCCCTTTGTACATGGAACATGCTGAATAATCAAGTTGTCTGCTTGTCTCATGGTATATGTCTTTTTAGTCATAAAATGTGGACGTTTTTCCATCCTTAGCCTTGGCTCTGATGTATGAAATGCCATTCAATCCCTTAAATGCTCGTGCACTTTACATCATGGTTCTCCTCAAATGCATTTTGTGCTAGATCCACGTGTGCTCTATTTAGAGACATTAAAACTCAATTAATGTTTTTAATGACACTCATCATTTGTCAATTGTTGATTTTGATTCAGAAGTAGTGGCGTGATGCCTTGGGTGTGATCAGTTTACACCTTTCAGAATTGCCCAATTATAAGACATAACAAAGAAAACGCCTTGCACATAAGACAACTTGTTAGTTCTGAGTATCATGGAGGATATTTGTGTGACATTTTTGCTGTCCAGTGCTTTTATTAGTGCAAAGCAATATGAACGTAGATCGACTTGAGCTGTGAGGGATTGTGTGTACTTTAATCAATGTAAGGAAGGACAAAGAGCCTGATTGAAACTTAATCACACAATGCTCAACTGAGTACAGGAAACTGACATTTAAACCCTTGCTATTATTAAAACAGTTTCCTTGTGTGTGTTTTTTACATCTCCTAAAGTTATTTGTTTGAAGCCTGTATGATGATTTCAGGGGAGCCGCTGCACAGGTCTGTTTTGTAAGTTGTACACAACTGTACGACCAACCATATGGAGCGCATGGACTGAACTCTGTATGTGCTGTTAAAAGAATTGTTAACAGGGCTTCGATGTGGTGATTCAGTCTTTTGTAGAGCAAACTGGTTAGACCTGTTACAGTGCTCGCAAGGCTTGGATAGTAATTGTTTAGTTCATAGTTTAGTGTGTTGTAGTGTTTTGGGTTTCATAAATGAATTGAATTAGCCAATGTCAACCAACAAGCAAGTAGATGAAAAGACTTTCTTTTTATATGAACTTTTCTATGAAAATATAATATTTTTTAAAATGTAATTTTTTGAAAAACATGATCCTTCAGAAATCATTTAATATGCTGATTTAATATATATATATATATATATATATATATATTTTATATGAAAAATAAATCTATCATAACTTTTAAAATTAGGGATGCACCGATTTGAAAAATTTGGCTGATACCAATAACCGATAATTCTTTATATTTGAAAGCCAATAACCGTTATATTGGCCGATAAATCTAAAACCAAAATTTTATATAATTTGAGATTCTGATTACAAAAACAAGTCTCACCATTAAATCCATGTTCTAAGCACACAATTGTAATTTACTCATTATAATTTTATGTAGCCTGTATGACAAATGCATGAACAGCGCACATCTGAACTGTCTCAGCTGAGGGAAATAATCCATTATTTATCGGCTTTAATATATCAGCCGGGCCGATTACGATAACGCTAAAAATGAACATATATCAGCAGATACCGATATGGTGGCCGATATATCACGCATCCCTTTTTTTAAATGTCTTTACTGTCACTTTAATCAATTTGATGCATCCTCTTTGCTGAATAAAACGGAATAATTTCTTTTAAAAAAGTCATTCAGACTTCAAACATTTGAACAGTATTTGTATAATAAAATATCGATAACTATAAAAGGTTTTCTCATTAAGATCCAGATGCATAAAAGATACATTTACATGAGATTTTTTAAATGGACAGATTTTTCTCAAGTCTTGAATAAACTGACAGATTTAAAACTTTCCTTGATAAAAGAACACCTTAAGTCATTTACATGAACTTGCACATTGTGGCTATCATGCATAATCATTTGAGAATGTAAATGCACATATCATAAGATTTTATACAGTAATTAAAAGAGTCGTTGTTTAAAATGTGTATATAGATCTTGAGGAAATCTGCAGAACGAATTTGCCCTTTGCACCTGATCCAAGATCATGCACTTATCTTGTGACAGTCATGTCAAGATTTGACTGAAAAGCTTGTTATGCATCACCTTAAAAAGCGACTTCTGTCTTCAACCCCTGCTGCAGTGACTCAAGACAAAGGCAGATGTAGGAGGCTCCTGTCAAGACAGTTCAGTTGAAGGATATTCTTTTTGTTTTTGACTGTTCAGGCTTTTGACAACCGTCTGTGTGTTTTTACAAATAGCTACAAAACAACCACATTGGTCCTGTTAGATTTGAGTGCTAAAATCAGAAGACAAGGAAATATTGTTGCGCTCAGATGAAGGCTAGTTGTAAGTCCAGGTGCGTGAAAACCAATAAAATGTAGAAGAGACTGTAGATGGTTCGCACTCTGAAAAACTAGACAAAGTCTTTATCAAAAAGAATCAATTATTTTAATAGAGCAAGAGCAGACGTTTCAGCCATCCAGCTATTCTCAATGCTCATCTACTCTCAGTGCTAAAATCAGACAATTGTGCATTTAAAATATGCTCTCTCAAGGAAGCACATGTAATTTGTATTATCTAACCTTAAAATTTTAAAATGAAAGGCAATTTCATTTTAGACCATACATAGAGTAGCGACTGAGTGTGACTTAAACATACCAGCGAATGGTGAGATTTTTGCTAATAAAGTGATCGTGCCTGAAGAATAGTGTGAGAACTTTATTATGTCTGGTCTCCCAGTATCATTTCAGTGAGCTTTTAATGTTTTACACATGCGCAGTTAGATGATTTAAGTATCTTAGGAAACTTTTGCAAAAGGCTTGAAAATGGTAGTGTGGATGGAGAGCGTTTTGAAACTAAAATGGCATTTTCAAATGTATCGGGATGAATGAAGACTTCACAGTTGAGGTGTACAGATTGCTGAGAGCTGGTAATCTGGGATACCTGGAGTTCAGTCAGGTGAGACTCTGCCAGGTCATTATGTCTGGGTGCCAAGACTGCTGTCGCTGCCAATGTGCCAGAGGAGCTATAGACATAAACACACGCTCAGAACATAGTCGTGGGAAAGAGTAGGTCAGGAAACAATTTGTTTGAACCTTTGACCCTCGGCATTTAGTATGTCATTCCAGTGCTTTCCTATGTTTATTGGCATGTGTGAGTAATGTTTCGCTACATGTGTCTCTGGTGAGAGAACCAGTTTGTGCTCTCATTTTCACTGACCCATTTTCAGCAGAATAAATGCTGATGATGAACTGATAACTTTCTCTGTTTCTCTGCTATTCTTAGGGTGGTATTTTTTAAAAATAATTTATGTGTTGTTATAGTTTTTTTATGGAGATACTTTGTATGGCTTGGATGTTTTAAAGGGGCATTCCACCCATTTGAACATTGTTTTTTATTTAAAGTGGGTCATATATGTAGTCGAAATGTAAAATAAATTTTGAATTTGGTGCCTTTGTGACCGAGGAAAGACAAAAAATAACGCATTTGTATGAAAGACAACAACTCCCACAATGCACCACATTGCACAGCTCCGCAAGCCACTCCCACTAATCCAGAACAGCGCATATCTGCCTATAAGAGAAATCACTCTTCCGTCTACAAGGCTAGCTACCACCAGAGCTTGAAATTCATTTCACACAAAATGTCTAGTTAGTTGGCGAACTCATTAGTGCATTACTCCTCGTTTGTATTTCTTTCGAAAAGGTGAATTATTGCATGGTACCGGGATGTTCAGTCAGAACATATGTGGTGCGAAACTAGGATAGTTCACAACACAAACGTCCGTGTCCTCGTCTGATTCAGAGATTTCGTCCAGGAGAAATTGTCATTGTTGGAATTCTTTGCCGCAGACGGACTCTATCTCTGTGTTCGTAGTTGCATAGTGAGATCACCGGCGCCACCAGTCCGCCCTAACTCGAGCCAGTCTGGGCTCCTCGTCCGCGGCAGGCAGGTCTTCTGCCTCGGCAGCTCTTCGCTATAATGCGGCTTGTAAAGGTAGCCACAAACACCTGATTCAAGCATCAGACTTCCGAAATCCTCTTCTTCTATATCATATTGAGTACTCTCCTCCGCTATTGTCATAACTTTACATCTGTCTCCACAGCGCCTGTTAGCTTAGCTTCAAACAAGATGGAGGATATTGCTTTCAGTTTCAGAGAGTAAAGTCCCACCCACTGATCTGTAATAGGTCTGTAGCGTGAGCGGTTCCCGCCCCCTGGGAAAGATGAGGAACGAGTGTCTGTAGTCTCAACAGAAATCCCCCCCTCTTACACTTCCTCCTACAATGACGCAAAATGACGATTTTTGCGTCATTGTAGGAGGAAGTGTAAGAGATAAATAACGGATTTCTCCCGTCTCAGGGGAAAATGAGAGAGTGTTGCACAACCATTCAACAGTATGACTGGGTTTCTAACAATGCAAAGCTTAATGCAAATGGGTGGAGTGTCCCTTTAACCATTTGATAGTTGCTTCTGGCTCCTTTCCTCGACATTAGAGTTGGAGTTTTATACAGATTATGTTCTGTCATCCCTGCTCTGATCAGAACAAAAATCTTTAAAACGTTTCACAGTATCCTGCTTAAACACAAGCTCTTAGCTATGTTTGGTTGGAAAGTGAATATTTGCAGACAATCAGATCTTTGTAGCATGTAAAGCTTGCTCTTGGCTCTCTCTTCGGCCCTTGGCACTCTCTGAAAGACCAACAGCTGGGTGCAAATGTCCGTCTATATCACACAACAAAGATTAATTTAGTTTTGAGGTCAATGTTATCATAACCAAGGGTCCGTAGCTTATTTTTCTGCTGGAATCGACTAATTGGACCATCAAATCTTGGCTTACAACCAATTTTTTTTTCACAGAGCCAATATTTATGGAGCACGACTCACACAAACAAGTTCTGTGCTCCTTGGCCTGGAACAAACTGGCGGAATGTCCTGTGATCTTCTCAACCAAACCCCTACATGATGGAGTTCCCAAATAGCTGTACTCTGAAGCTCTCCTTTGTCTTCTGGCATAGCTTTGGTGGCCTTATCAGAAGCAATTAGCCCAGGTTTAAATCCATGTTGAATATCTGTGGTGCCACTAGTCTCCACTGTTTTGGGTAAACACTAAACAGGGCCACTTTATGGTCCCATACTTGAATCATTGGGCCTGAACCATGAAGCATTGTTGTTTCTTTATTTTAAGACTAACTGGACATAGTCATCGTTTTGGTCTGGGAATTTTCAATAGTCATTTGTCACTTGATGTCTGAGGCATCAATGCCAAGTTTACAGGATAAGTGGGCAATGTTCTCTTTTGATGTTTTAAAACCCTCTTACTCACTTCCTTTAGAAGAATAATTTTAGCCACCCTCATGTTGTTCCAAATCTGTATGCTGTCATGTTTCCATGGAACACAAATGAATATTTTTTTAAGGAATCTTCTCATGCAAAAGTGCAAAAGATCATCTGTAAAATTTAGAAAATTGTATTTATTCTTTCTTTTAAAGTTTTTTTCCTCTGGACCCCAGTTTGTAAACCTGAATTTTAAAATTTTAAAAGAGATACCAAGAAACTAGCATAAACACCCATCCTGTACCACTACATTTATCCACTTTTTTTAAAGTTTTTTTTTATGATTATAAGAAGAATGTGTCTTAAATGTCTTAAATTCTGCAATAATCCATCATATTATAGCTCTGTTACATAACATGAAGAATGAAGAGGACTTCAAAACAAGCCACCTCAGAGGATGCCAGCCCTGCACATATTTCTTTAACAATTCGTAAACTCAATATCTAAGAATTTGGAATTAATTGTTTGCAGCACTTGAATGGAAACTGAATTCAGGTTTTTCACAGGCAAGCTCGATGGGAATTGGCCCGAAACTGTGTTGAGGGTAACTATGTTGTTACATTGTTCAGTTTCAGCTTCTTTCACATTTACAGGGCCCCTTAGTCTCCTGACAAATCACACAAGCCTGTTTACAGAAGGAGAGAGAGGAAACACAGGGAACCAGACTGGTCGTTTTGTCGTCTCCCACCTTTTGTTGGATGACATGCGTTGCGGTTTTTATGACCTGTGGAGATTGTTGCTTGGAATGGTCAGAATTCCCTGGAAATGTACATTTATTCACTTGCATTGGTACGGTAGGGACAGTTTTACAGTTTCTTCTCATGGGATACCATGCTGTATCAAAACAGCTTGAGATTGTTTCTTGTTTGAAAGAGGGAATTGTGGATTTGCATGGGAGAGAAGCAGTTTCCAGGGTAATCCAATGCAATGTATGCGTCTCCCAGCACAGTACGCTAAGTCGAGTCTGCTGAAATACACAGCTCAAGTGTCTTTTGTTTTTATCTAGTTATGCAAGTCAGGTAGCAACTCATTAATCTATGTGCTTTAACCTGACTGAAAATCTTGGCTCCTTGTGTTAAGCTTGGATTACTATTAAACAGTCTGGACAAACGTGGCGTAATGGAAGTGCCTATCATCTTGAGGAGACAAGACTACATAAAGTGCATGTGTGCATACCAGAGTAGACAGTGCAAACAGCATGAGACAGAACGAATTTTACATAGAACATGGCACAGTAATAAGAGAAGTTAATCATTAAAATTAGGTATATGAGCAACTCTGGTAGTTAAAGCCCTTCCCTGATAGATTATGCATGGTAAACAAAAAGGCTTTAGCAGAACATGTATATCTTGGGCTTCCCAGGTTAAATATGACAATTTTTGATCTACATGCTTTTCATAAATAGCATTCTGTCATCCTGTCATTCATACTTGCAAAGGGTGGGCACTAGAGCCCGACCGATAAAGGATTTTTAAGGCCGATACCGATACAAATATTTGGTGATTTAAAAATCCGATATTCCGATATATCGGCCAATATATATATATATTTTTTTTTAAATCCAGAAACGTGTAACAAAATATGAACAGATTTTCCCTAACATTAGTTATTCGTAGTTATTTAAGAGTCCTCAGCCTTACTAAAATAATATAATGCAGTTTAAAAATAAATTTATTTTAAAAAAAATTTACTTTATTGTCACAACAGAACAGAATATATTAAAGTTCTGATAAATATAATGTATATTAAAAATACAAACTTAAGATATGAAACTAAAAGTCCTTTGAACAAAAAAAATCAACTATTATTATTAATATTGATAGTAATAATTTAAAAAAAAATCAATGATGATGATATTATTATTATTATCATCATCATTTGTATTATTATTTAACAAGACAAAGGTCACTCCTAATTCTATCCATCTATTCCATCAAGCTACAAAAAAACATTTTCAATCATCATTTGCTGCCTGCCTTCTAAAATCTACTACTTAGTGATGCACTAAATACATTATGTGAGGTAATTAACACATGGTTACCGAGTCGATCGTTCCCTGGGATGTGTTTTCATTAAAATTGAATGTAAAGAGTTATCTCTAAAAACAGATTAACGTTATCTTATAACGCTAGTATATGGGGCACAGAGTAAGTAAAAGTAAATCGCTAGTTAATACCACTAACAAGGCTCAAAATAGCCTCACACTAACACGGTAGCATAATGAGGGTCCCTACATGCAAACCGAAGCATTGATAACTTTGTAAGTGTACAGACAGTTTAATAAGAAGATACTTTATAAAGACAGTACATTACGCGTTTACAGGCATCATCTAGGAAAAGTCTCGACTAGTCGAGTCACGAACGCCGTGCTACGTTAGATTTTACAAACGTAATTCCTATCGACCAGCTCACTTAGCACGGCGTTCGTGACTCGATTAGTTGAGACTGTTTTCCAAGATGACGAATGGCTGTAAAAAAGTATCTTCTTAAACTGTCTGTACACTTACAAAGTTATCAATGCTTTGGTTTGCATGTAGGGACCCTCATTATGCTACCGTGTTAGTGTGAGGCTATTTTGAGCTTTGTTAGTGGTATTAACTAGCGATTTACTTTTACTCTGTGCCCCATATACTAGCGTTATAAGATCATCTGTTTTTAGAGATAGCTAAAACTCTTTACATTCGATTTTCATGAAAACGCATCCCAGGGAACGATCGACTCGGTAACCATGTGTTAATTACCCCTACAGCAACGCACACTTGGATTTCACACACGTGTAAAAGAAAAGCTAACTTTTATGCACAGGCTATGTTTAATACTTTTTCTCTATGTCTAAATGTTCACTCCTCGCGTGCCTAACTTACGTTTTACAATGCAGGGACTGGAACTACAGATATGCTAGTTATAAATACAGTAATCATTACTTTATTTAGGCAGAATAAGTTCGTTGTGATTTCCAAGCTCATTGATGTTAGCAGTCTTCCTTGTAGAGTGCGCTCTGGTGGACAAACTATGCAGCGCCAACACTCATAACATGGTTGCAGGGTGTTTCGTCCGCTTTTATTTTATTTTTTAAATATTCATTTATCGGCCGTTATAAATGCCGATACCGATAGTTTGGAAAATGCCTAATATCGGCCGATAATATCGGCCAGCCGATATATCGGTCGGGCTCTAGTGGGCACCAAAGATTTACTTTTGAGATACCTTCTTTTGGCCAAATTGTAAAGCTGCATCGCGTTTGTCTTTTGGGTAGAATCCAGTTCAACAATGTACAGTGAGGAAAATAAGTATTTGAACACCCTGCTATTTTGCAAGTTCTCCCACTTGGAAATCATGGAGGGGTCTGAAATTGTCATCGTAGGTGCATGTCCACTGTGAGAGACATAATCTAAAAAAAAAAATCCAGAAATCACAATATATGATTTTTTAACTATTTATTTGTATGATACAGCTGCAAATAAGTATTTGAACACCTGTCTATCAGCTAGAATTCTGACCCTCAAAGACCTGTTAGTCTGCCTTTAAAATGTCCACCTCCACATTTATTATCCTAAATTAGATGCACCTGTTTGAGGTCGTTAGCTGCATAAAGACACCTGTCCACCCCATACAATCCGTAAGAATCCAACTACTAACATGGCCAAGACCAAAGAGCTGTCCAAAGACACTAGAGACTAGTGGTATTAGGTATTGGACTACTTTGGCATTTTTTAAATATCGGCATCGGCCGATAAGTTTTTCTGATTGGCCGATGTGTTGGAAGCGGGACTTTTATTTTGACGGCGCTCCGGACTTTTATTTTGACGGGCGGCGCTGAGAACACCAGCGCCAGAAGAGAACGGCAAAGGCAGCTCCTCAGATCAAACAGCGCTCACTCACTCACTCACATTCTCCGTCTTCATTAATTTACGATCTCTGTCAGTCATATCTAATACTTTGTTAGACAGAACTGGTAAACAAAGAAGAGATCTCCATGCAAGATCTCACCTCGTGGGGTCTCAATGATCCTAAGAAAGGTGAGAAATCAGCCCAGAACTACACGGGAGGAGCTGGTCAATGACCTGAAAAGAGCTGGGACCACCGTTTCCAAGGTTACTGTTGGTAATACACTAAGACGTCATGCATGGCACGGAAGGTTCCCCTGCTTAAACCAGCACATGTCAAGGCCCGTCTTAAGTTTGCCAATGACCATTTGGATGATCCAGAGGAGTCATGGGAGAAAGTCATGTGGTCAGATGAGACCAAAATAGAACTTTTTGGTCATAATTCCACTAAACGTGTTTGGAATGATGAGTACCATCCCAAGAATACCATCCCTACTGTGAAGCATGGGGGTGGTAGCATCATGCTTTGGGGGTGTTTTTCTGTGAGATGGGACAGGGCGACTGCACTGTATTAAGGAGAGGATGACCGGGGCCATGTATTGCGAGATTTTGGGGAACAACCTCCTTCCCTCAGTTAGAGCATTGAAGATGGGTCGAGGCTGGGTCTTCCAACATGACAATGACCCGAAGCACACAGCCAGGATAACCAAGGAGTGGCTCTGTAAGAAGCATATCAAGGTTCTGGCATGGCCTAGCCAGTCTCCAGACCTAAACCCAATAGAGAATCTTTGGAGGGAGCTCAAACTCCGTGTTTCTCAGTGACAGCCCAGAAACCTGACTGATCTAGAGAAGATCTGTGTGGAGGAGTGGGCCAAAATCCCTCCTGCAGTGTGTGCAAACCTGGTGAAAAACTACAGGAAACGTTTGACCTCTGTAATTGCAAACAAAGGCTACTGTACCAAATATTAACATTGATTTTCTCAGGTGTTCAAATACTTATCTGCAGCTGTATCATACAAATAAATAGTTAAAAAATCATACATTGTGATTTCTGGATTTTTTTTTTTTAGATTATGTCTCTCACAGTGGACATGCACCTACGATGACAATTTCAGACCCCTCCATGATTTCCAAGTGGGAGAACTTGCAAAATAGCAGGGTGTTCAAATACTTATTTTCCTCACTGTATTGTAACAAGCTTAGTAAAAAAATAAAGTAATTCCAAGATGGCAGATGTAGCAAGAGTTCATTCAATATTGAAAAATATGGAAGATCATTAAGTTCAAGTAAAATTTGATTGTAATCCGTAATGTATTCGTGCAATTTATTTTAGGCTTAGATTATAGTATTATTAGCTAAAGGCAGAGACTTCACATGAGTTGCATGATTTTTATGACAAATGAAATTAGCTTAAATATTTGATTAACAAATGTATCCCGCTTGAAATTTGTAGAACAGTGGCCACTAACAAAGGGACATTCCAATTCTGTGGAAAGATGCAGAGTTCTGCGCATATGCAAATTCTGGGAGGATCTAGTTAGGATATGCAGTAGACAGCAAGCATCTCACTAGGTGTTGGAACAAGGCCATTGCATTAAGCTGGAGGGCTGTATATTTGCGTTTTTAGCTGTGGTATGTGTGCTTTTATCTGTGTAATCGGGGTCATTTCAGTACAGGAAGACAGACAGACGTTTGGGGGATGGGGGTCTTAATTCTTAGGCTAGCACATGATAGCACTCATGCTCTTTGTCAAATGTCTTTGTCTCCAAGACCCTCCAGAAGTTTCTAAATCACAATGATGCACTCAAACATGGCTGCTAATGATTTCCAAATGATCTCCCCATGCGACACTTCAGCCCTGCACTGTAACTGAAAATTGAATCCAACTATTTTTTTACATTGACTCACATTACGTTCTGTCGAATCCCGAATCACTGAATCACGATTTCTGAAAAACTATTAAGCAGAACAATTGTTAAATGTTCATAAAATCTGTTTGTAAGAAATGTTTCTTCAGCACTAAATCAGCATATTAGAATGATTTCTGAAAGGATCTGAAGACTGGAGTAAAGGCTGTTGAAAATTTAGCTTTGCCATCACAGGAATTAATTTGTTTTAAAATAGAAGAACAGTTGTAAGAGCATAAGAGACTAATTATTCAAAAAGTTTTTTGCATCCCTTGATTTTAAGAATTTAACTGAGGTTTAAGCCCTATTTTGCACCTTCTTTTTTTTTTAATTGTTGAATTGTGATGTCTCAAATGTCTTAGGCTATTAGAATCAAGCAGCCAGTATTTTTCATTTTGTAGGCTAGGGGCAAGAAAAGTGCCATTTTTCCATTCTTTCGTTTGCTGAGTCAGATACGTGGTTTAAAGGAGGTCACATTGAATTCACCTCAAAGTTTTGCATATTATGTTTAGACACAGACTAAAATTAGTCGGGCAGGAGGCCTGAATATCCTGGAGTGCTCTTGCTTTGCTAGCAGAATGCTAGTACTAGGGCTGTAGTCAAGACCACCTTTGTCGAGTCCAAGACAAGTCCAAGACCAGGACTAGTCGAGTCCAAGTCAAGACCGAGTCCAAAAAGGTTCGAGTCCGAGTCAAGACCGAGTCCAGGACAGGAAAAAAAAAAAAGCAGTCTGCTAAAAAAATATAGGCTAGCCTATAGAAATTAAATCATGTAATAATGAAATGATGAATAATTTTAATTTTATTTAAAATAATTGACTAATTCAAAGAACAACAAAAAAATAATAATTATATAGGCCTAAAGGAGCAAACACATTCGTTTCGACTGTCTGATCAGCCTTACATTCTGTTCCTGTCAATCATACACGCGATGTATGAGGGAGGGCCGAGCCAACTCACAGACACACACACACACACACACAAGAGATGCAGATAAACCACGGATCGGGCGGATGACGTGACGAAAAATAATATTTTAGCCTACCACTCGTGGAATAGGCAAAGAAAGAAAGGTAAGAAAAAAAGTTGCAAAACTTGGCCCATTAATTAGATGTGCAAGGCAAGCAGGCTAGTTTTCGGGGTGTTATGGACAATTAAAAATGTGAATATTCACGTTGCACTAGCGGTGGACTTTCAGCGAGTTTATTTAAACATTTATTTTTGATAGAGCCGTTTATGAGTCAAAAGAGCCGGCTCTTTTCATTGAGCTGAGTGAAACGAACCGAAATGCCCATAGTTATTAGGTGGCCAGTGTTTCACTTTCCCTCCAATAATATTTTGTTTTAATATCGCGGCGACGTATGTGTGATTACTGGGAACATAATAAAGACACCTGGACTCGGTCGAGACCAAAAGCCATATTTGGCAAGACCAGTGGCCGAGACAAGTCCGAGTCTGAATACCAGCGAGTCCGAGACCATAGAAAAGCGGTCTCGAGTCCGGACTCGAGTACTACAGCCCTAGCTAGTACTAAAGTTAAGTAACCTGCAGCTGAAACTGTCCGATGCAGAATAACAGGAATGCATTGCTGACATGTTAAAACATGACTACAGAAATGCATATTCCTTTCAAAGCTTCTCTTCAATGCAAGTACAGTTTATTTGACAGGTGCTAACACTGTATACTTGAAGGGGGGTGGGTAAATGTTGCCCTTTCTTTTGTCTCTCAAATCCAGTGTAAAGAGTTAACAAGGGGCAAAACAAAGTCATCGGTGCGAAATGCAAAGTCATTCAGACACCGGTGCGACTTTGGTGGTTTAACACTATTTCGTGACAAATCCAGATTTCCATGTGAAGCCCCTCACAGTCTGGTGGATCCATTCTGCTGGCTTCGACCTGGTGACTGTGGTCTGACTGTGTGGTGTTGGTGGTTATGTGGCCTGCTATATCCTGTTCTTCTACAGGAGGCATATTCAGGGGAACCAGCCTATTCAAATACTATGAGTTTACTCATGGTTGAGGTTAAAATGGGTGCCGGATGTGGTGATGTGAATCACTTGGTTTGATTTAAGATTGTATGACTATGAATTATGTCAGCTGAGCTTTTTTCTGCATGGTTTAAAGAAGTGTATTTTCTGATTGGCTGCCAAACCATTTTTTAAGATAATGCAAGTCAGTTTTGAGTGTCGAAATACTATGCAGGGACCGCCGTAAGTAAACTTCCCGGAGGGATGTAAACACTGTGATGCTTTCAAAATATTGCTCTGTTTGTTTGAACCATCCAACACTTACATTTTTGCATTTGGGAGAGGCTTTTATCCAAAGCACCTTACATTGCATTTGAGGATACAAATTCTTAATAGCATTCATGGGAATCGAAACCATAACCTTGGTGTTTGAGCTTCTGCCTTAGCCGATGGCGTGAGTTTCGGGACTACCTTTTGATTTGAACAATGAAAGATGGGGTGAGCGGGATATGTGAGAAGACTGTTTAGAACTAACATCGCAGAAGTGACACAACGTACCTTTAAATGGAGATTAAGCGATAATGGTGTTCTTAATCATTAAAGATTGCAGGAAAAGTTTTCCATGTTGTCCATTATGTGTCCTTATCCTTGTCTTCATTGAAGGAAGGAAGCCGTTCCATGCCTCACCCAGCGTGTGATTGCGGATGTTTGGAGCTCTTTTTTGTTTTCTGGTGCTCACGGAAGAGGATCTGTAACAGCAGCCTTTAGAATTAAGTTAAGTTTGTATGAGTTAACTACTCTGTGTGTGTGTGTGGTGGTTATAACATGCCATGGCTGACACATCTGTCCGGGATGTAGGGTGTGAAGTGCCATCTCCAAACACACTTCTTTAGCACATTCAATGTAGTGCATTCAGTTCCAAACCACATGCAAATGCAAACTTTACAACCATGGAAATGCATGCGTACTTGAGTTCTATCATTCTGCAGAAAGTGTCGCAAACTTGTTAGCAATTCCATATTTCATTATTTCATACATAAAGATTATTAAAACAATAATGGATATGTACTTGACAGCTATTTCTACTGCTCCCAGATATTCTCCTGTCATTGGTCAGAATTGTTCTCCCACCCCAATCTCATGGCATTGGTAGAGCCCATGTTGCTATGCTGAGCTGATTGGGATGCTCAATAAAACTGTTATAGAAAGCATGAGACACGTACACAGCTTGCACACATCACCTTTAAAGATTAATAAAAATAATATCTGGACAAAACATTTTTAAAAAATGACTTTTCCTGATTATTTATTTGTTATATGTTATAAAAAAATGTCAAAATCAGTGGTGTTGGATTAAAGTTGGACTAAAGACACATTGTCTCAACTGGCTTGTTACGACTAGCATAGAATCATGTTTTTTCTCTAGAGCTATTTAGCTGTAGAGCGACGATTCTGCTGTTGTTCACTGCTCAGTGGGCAGTTTTGTAGCAAGACTGAAAATGAAGTGTCCCTCTGTGGAAAGGATAATCAGTGTCAGAACATGCTGTAATGGCTTTAAAAGTGTGTGTCAGCCTTAAGTCACAAGGCAGTGAACCAACTCCCTTTTTACACACACACCCGTGTCTCCTCAGACTGGCATACCTTTAAAGGCCTTTAATCTTGAACACCAGACATTAACAGAGTTTCTCCTCGGGGTACAGAGGGATGTGACCATGTTAGAAGGGCTGTAGGTGGTTTTGGGCACATGTTAGCAATTCTTCAGAAGCAGCGAGATGAAAGAGACTGTCTGGGACGTGAGGCGCTGACAGCTACAGGAAGAGTGTGAATCGAAAGTGTTGAGAAATATGAGATATGACAGGCATATCTAGAAAATGAGTTGTAGAGGGAGTGTTTCCTACAGGAATTTCATCCTTATTCACTTCCATCACTTCAGCGTGATGACGTACTAATGTTCTGCATTCCATGTCAGGTGCTTACAGACACATCTGGCTGAAATTATGGCTCGGACAGACGTACATTACATGAAGTACTCTTGTTTTTTTTTTGTTGGCAATTTCCTTTTGGGAACGGACCAAAACAGCATGTGGCTCTGACACACACAGAGAGCACAAATTATATTGCCTTGTGAGGAGGCCCTTTGACTCATTGTGGGAAAATATGAGTGGGTCCTTTTATCTACTGCTTGATGACTATGATAAGATATAATATTGTGTCCCTTGGACATACAGAAGTTACAACAAACACAGGTGATGATTTAGTCATTCTCAAATGTGATATTTGATAGAAGGAATTGACTGGAGATGAACGTTTAAAATGAACATATATCGGCCGATACTGATATGGTGGCCGATATATCATGCATCCCTAATTTATTAATAAGAAGTCTCTGTGTTCACTGTTTTCCTGCAAAAACTGTCTACTAAGTTGCTGTCAGTGTCAGCATGCCTTCTGTATAGCTCCAGGCAAGTTTCCAATACTTGAAAATGTACTGCAGATATAATCTACATTAAGGAGAGCTACTAAATCCTAATATCCATGAAATCCATAGCGTGGCAATCTTACCTTCCACAATAGCACTTTTTTTCCTTCTTGAAAAGTTCCTGAGTGCATCGTCTACACAGCAGGAGAGGTTGGTGGCTAAAGTTTTGATTATGATGGCATTTTCTGTTTGGGAAATTAACTATTTCTATACATACTGTATGGGAAGGACACAGGTTATTCTCAGACAGGTTCGTTTTTTGAAACCTGAGCCATGTTTGTTTTGATCTTCTTGTTGTGGTCTTGTTTGTTTTTTTAGGGGGTGGGTAGCTGGGTACTGAACACAAAGTCATAATTAGTACACGCATCTCCTGTTGTTATCATCCAGCCCCCTCCTGTACCCTGCATGGTTTGCTCAAGCTATTGTTTGTTATGTAACCAAAAACATAATTACAAATCAGTTTTTCTTGCAAATTTTTATTCGAATTTAGTTAACTTAACTAATTGGGCAGAAGTGGCCCAAAAAATCAGATTTTTTTGCTCATATGTGACTCAGATCAGATTTTCTCCATATATGTTTCCACTTCCATATGTTATCCTAAATCATATACAGGTCTGATATTTTCAGGCGAAACAGTCAAATCGGAATTCATGTGACTTTTACGTCACTCTATATATCGACATTCATCAAACATTATTCTCGTTCTCCTCTTCCTCATCTGCGTCCTCCTTATCGCCTGTGAGCAAATTCGTTGGCTTCCATGGCACATAACCTTATAAATGAACGTGTAAATGCTGACTTCAGTAACCCGTGTGTTTACTTCTGTATTACAGCGTGCTGCATGCCGTCTTTAATTATCCTTCTTTTGCACATGTGGGTCAGTTCAGGATTGTGACCTGTTCACACTGGAATTTGATATTGGCCACATTTAAAGATAATGTGAAAAGCCCAAAAAAAAAAAAAACAGGATCTGAGCAATGATCAGAGTTGAGCACTAAGGCTTGCAGTTTGAACGTAGCCTAAGAATTGTAACACTTTCTGTGCGTTTCTGTTTACGTCTTTAAAGATTTCTCAGGAGCTCCATTTACAGGAACAAGACATGCTGGTATTCGATTAATATGCGCACTGTACATTACAGTTTACATTACATTACATTGTTATCGTGGATACTTCAAAATACCGTGAATAATTCTAGATACCGTATTATCCCAATTTAAATTTCGCAAAAATGCATCTTTGCTGCTTTTCAGTCAACCAGCTATTGTTTAAAAATGTTTTGATCCTTTATAATAGTTTGCTATAGTTATTCTTATGCACTACAATCGGTTTGAAAAATTTATTTTTCAAAACGATATAATATCAAAAATTATATATTTTTATATATAAATAAATTATAGATAAAATTATATACATCAAAATTATATTTCCTTTATACCCTTGAATTGTATTGTTTTATTGTATTTCATTTTTCAGTGTTTTTTATTTGAAATGGTTTACAAATATTTTTTTTATGTGATTCAATACTGTATACCATGACAAAAGCAATAATAGGGAATATTTGGTACTACTGTCACAACAGAAACTTCATTTGTATTGTTGGAAAATGTATTGATACTTCAGTTTGTTTGATATATACCAGAACTATCTCTTAAAATGCATTTTATTATGTTTATTGTGATGACTTATTCAGGAAGTTATTCTAAAGAGTCCCCATTTGTTGTTGTTTTTTTTAAATTATAGTTTATTCCTGTACAGTGGTTTATGCGTGAATGCATACTGTTTAATAATAGTATACAACATGATGCAACCACAATTGCTAAATTATGCATTTAAGTTTGTTCCTTTAGAATTGAGTGAAGTGCCATAGAGATGTCTTGTGCATGTGGTGACCTCTAGGCTGGTTTAACATAGACTCACCCAGACGTTCACAAAGACTTTTGAAAGTTTCACCTCCCACACTGACAGCTATTTTCAGCACTGCTTAATGTTATGTTGACTGGCGCTGCAGTGATAATTGTGGCCAAATTGCTGCATTTCTTTTGTAAAAAAACAACAAACAAACTAATTTTTTTATTGTTTATTTAACATATTTAACATTTTATATGCTTGTTTGTTGTTGCATTGGGCTGTGGAGTGCATATGTAGTCTGTCTGAGCAGTGCTGTTCTCTGTAGTTCTCCTTAGGGAGACAGGAAATGTCACTCTCTGGCTTGGCCTCAGCGATGACCTCAGCGATGACCTCACCGACTCGGGTCCAGATGGTGTACAGGTCATCCACGCTCTGCTATTGGCTACTTTTTCGTTGCCAATGAAGTGTTTTAGGTCTGAAAAATATAGCCTCCCCAATTTCCCTTCTGTTTCCACAATCCTGTACGCCAGCAATTTCTCATATCACTGCAGTAATGAAGGAGCTGAATGTTCTATTTCTGTATTACCATACTTGCTCCTCACTAAGCTGGATAGGGCATTTAATGGCCTCTAGGTCAGCTATGTCATTTGATTAGTGACTATAATTAGTTTTCTGTGAGTAAATCTGATTTATGGGCTTACAGGAGACATCCTCCATCTCTTTAAAATGAATAATCCGGTATTCACCATCTCCTTAAAGCAGCCTTTTGCTAATATAAGAAATGCTTTTGTATTAAGGTCTAGTGATCTTTCTTTACAGTCCTGAATTTTGTTTATATGCCACTGTACTACAGATATATGCATTTACATCCTTTCTCTACTGGGAAAGCTGATCACAAATATTGTTGACTTGCGTTGAATTTTGTTTAATGACCTTTTTTTTTAATAGACAGTCCTTTCGCTATACCCCTCTCAAACTCCCTGTTACAAAAGGAACGGCATACAACTGCACTCATCAAGCCACTTAATGGGGTCTGGTTATGCTCTGACACATCTGGTCTGTAAAACGATCTTATTTAGTAATCAAACAATGATGTCCAGTTTGTTCTGTACATATTATGTTGAGAGTTTCCTTTTTATGATTAAAATTGACACGTGGCTCCCCCTGACTCAACAGATGGCTGGTTTATCAGATGTTACAGACAGTCTTTTGTTGTTGGAGTAATTTTTCTGGGGACATGAACTGTCCAAGTGCCCTTAGCACCACAAAACAACATTTGTTCCCATCCTCAGTGGCCCTCAAGTTAATGACCCCAGTAATGTGTAGCTTTACAAACATGCCTCGTGACCTAATAATGATTCAGGCACTAAAACATTTCCTCTTTATGAATGTTGCCCTTTCATTCATAACGCAGTCAGTGAAAGTATTTATGTTATTATTTCTTGCTCATTCTTTTGTTATAAATCATGGGGTGGTTTTGAAAATGGCAAAGGTCTTGAGTCTTACGAGTCAGTTCATTGAAGTAAACTGGAATGGAAAAGACTTTTTGATGACTGAAACACTACTAATGTGCCTTTCCTGCTTTTCTGTAAACGGCTGAGTCACACTTATCTGTGGTTTTAGTTTGACATTAAATTGCAAGTTTAACTTTCGTGTTTAGAGTTGGGTATGACTTGCATGTGATTGCCGGGTGCTTCTTGTGAGCCTTCTCTTTTTCTCCCTTTCTCACAATCTCCCTCGCTTTCATGGACCAGTGCCACCGACAGGAACTTGGACTGTAGGATAATAAAGTAATAGTTTATGTAACGACCTCTCCTGAGGCCTTTTCCATATGGTTTCCTCTTCCGGCTCCGCAGTCAGACTGATCACTTTCAGTCTCAAGCCCATGATTCATTGGCCACTTCTCCCAAACTTTTAAAGGACAAAGAATCTTCACTGAGATCATGTCATCGGTTCAAGGAAGCTGTATCCTGCCAAGACCACCGGCCATTGGCATCTGAGTGTTTATTGGGAATGGAAAAGTGTTGAGGAAGCTAGTTTAAAACTGTAGATTGTCAAGTGACATTTTATTTTATTTTATTTTATTTTATATAATTTTTCCATTTTTTATATTTAACTATTTCTTTTTTATATTTCTTTTAAATGTCTTTAGCTTGATCTGAGCTTGATTAAGCTTTTGCGTTACAGCTACTTCTGTATTTGATGTTGATTTGATTTTGTAAGACATTATTGTTCACATTGACAATTCAAATTGAGTGAAATTAAGCATTTAATGGGCATTGTGTTTTTAGGTTAGAAAAGGATCTCATTTAAAGGCAAAAAAATTTGCCCTTAAAGAATTCTGGAGCTGATTTAAATGCTACTGAAACGTTTTAGATAAGTTAGTAATGATGCTTTGTGTTATTCTCCAACACTGTAAAAAAAAAAACCTCTTTGCATGAGGGATTTATATCCTGTAGCGTTCTGAACAGATGTTTTACAGAAGCCGTTGGGATGAAAATCTAGGTTTGTAGTTGTAAAGGCTGAAAGTGATCTTCCAGTCTCCCTTTGTCTTTCTCTTCCACCTCCCCCTTGCATCTTCTCCTCATGTGATCCTTTCATTGGGCAGACAGACTCAAATTTCTGCCACCACAGGTCTACTGTCATTTTCGGGCCAGTCAGCTTTTGCCCCAGCACAATACCTACGGATCAGTTAACCACAGCTATAAATGTTTCACTGCTGCTGGCAACTGAATACAAGGTAAATTTTTCGCCTTTTTACTTTGATTCTCCTTTTTTGGGCAGCATCAAAAGAACTGCCATGTGGAGGCTGAATTAGGCCTGTCCCTTGTGCTGCTAGAGAGGAAGGATGAAAGAGAGGAAGAGGTGGTGCCCTTGGGCACTTCATTAAGCACAGCAGGTTGTAGTGAGGATGTGGTGAGATTTTAGAGCCCCCTTCCCCCCATCCTACATTCAGAAGGGAATTTTGGAAGCGCCTTGAGATAAACTATTTGAATGCTAATGTATGGATTAGCCAAAACAATGGAAAGCTTTTAAAAAAGGCATGAAATTAACAATCCCTGTTAACTTGCACCCTAAAATTCAGAATTAGTGGGTGGTATGACTCATGGTATGAGTAATTTTTATATCACGTAACCGTATATATGACAACATATATTTATTGCTGGAAATTCAACCCTAAATGTTTTGTAGATCACATGTAAAATATATTGTTTATTTCTGTTATTATAATTGTTTATATTATTATTGGATTCAGATGTTCTAATTCAAGATTCCAACTTGGGAAAACCCCCAAAGGAAGTGCTTTGCGTCTCTTTTGTATTCCATGTATAATTCATGAAATTTGGATAAAGTGCTGTAGATCTTTTTGGGGTCTCTCAGCTAGATTTTGGATAAATTGGAAGGACTGATATTAAACAGTGCCTGAGGCTTGTATTCTCTGATTCAAGTAATGAAGACAGGGTGGCATTTCTGCCTTTCCCTGCCCCCCCAACAGGCCGTGTGTGTGTGTGTGTGTTTTTTTGCATTTCCTTCCATGTGTGGCTAAGATTTTATCTGACAATTTGAATTTTGAACTTTTAGGCATACATGGGAATATCCAACAAAAATATCAAAGCGCCATCAAAGAACAATTTGCATCCATGAATTTATTTATGTTCTCAATCCCAGCCTTATCCAAGATGTCCATTGCAATGATCAGAGTTGCGCATTTACGGCTCCACCATGCTAGAACTCTGTAAGATTTTCATGTTATTGTTCACGTACTGACCTCACTTCCTGTCATTATTTGAGCGCAGGATGTTTGCCTTCTAGAAGATGCCTCTCCTGAGACGTTCATTGTCCTTTAAGACCCCCAGATTTTTGTTTTTTTTGTTTTGTCTGTGATTTTCAAAAAACAATTTGTTCCATTTTGAGGAGTTTCTAAAATCTTTGTGCTTTGCATGCAATCTGAGTTGAAGTTTGTATTTGGATGGTGAGTTAGAAATGGAAGAGAGCAGATCAATTAAACTAGTAAGGGTGCTCCGATCAGGATTTTTGAGGCCGAACACTGGAAGCAGTATCGTGCTTTCCTGTTCATCGATACCGATCGCCGAATAAATGGAAGGCTTCAAATAGACTCTGTGGGTCTAATTGAAGGCTTCTATTTAAGCCTTCTCTGTATAAATTAAATGTAGATACTAAACCTACTAAATAGCAGTGAGAAATTTTCCTGTTTGATTAACATCAAGGACACAGACGGCAGCAAGAATATTAGGCTTCTGTCACTTTAAGACCAAATGCATGGATCCAATATACTGATACACGTTATTTATTTCCCAACTGTTTATGTTCACTAAAAACATAACCAACTGTGTTTAAGCAAATACTCACCAAGCCAAGCATTTTAACATCTGTGTGTATTTCACTGTTTAGGCTCGAACCCAAAGCCCAAATTATACTTTGCTTGTCCGTGTTCCACTCCAACTCGGAGTAATAACTTTTTTTTTTTTTTTTTTTTAATCAAGCATGTCCTGATAATAACCATAGCAGTAACCATAGCTGCGGTGTCTATAAAACGGTGAAGTTTTACCACGATTGATCGCGCATAGTTAAATTCCATTTAGAAAGAGTCCATTCAGTCCAATCAAGCCATGAGTTCATCCATTAGATATTTGAAATAACCAACAGCAGTATTTAATGCTTAGTAACCAGTTGCAGAGAGTACGTTTGAGCCGCGCACCTCGCAGCCACGGCAGCTAGTAAAAAGCAGAATGATGTGTGAACGCAGACGTATTAAGCACAAAATGAGACCGTCAACTGTATTCTAGTGCTGTGTAAAATTTGACTGTAATGGTCCAAATACTTATGCTGCCGTCTCGTCGTTTTGAGGTAAGAGAGCCCCGGGATGTTTTCTTTCTTTTCAGATGCTCCTGCATAGAAGTTGTGCTGCTGTGTTTTGCCATTTCGGGTTTACCTTTTTATTCAGTCATGTCAGACTTTAGATCGTTCTCGATATTTTTGTAACATTGGCTGGTATTCAGCATACCCGGGAGCCACCATCATTGGGGAACATAAATAGCATGACAAATTGAACCATTCCACGTAAATCGACAAATTTACATAAACGATGTAATCGATTACGTCAACGCGTCATTCCAAAATGCCCTGCTAAAATCGCACAGCCCTGTTCCTTGCTGTCATTGCTGTAGGGTTGTTGTCGTTGCAATGTTTCCGTAATGATGTCGCAAATTTACTGTCTTTTTCAGACATTCGGTAGAACTGTCAGACCGGTGAATGTAGTGAAGCAATTTTAGCTGCATGGGCATAAAATATCGTCTCAAGTTTTGTGTCTCCTGATCAGCTCTTCGTATCGGCCTTTAGAGACCACCAATGAAACAATACAAATGTTTTCTTTTAGTGTGCTGTGTACTACAGTGTAATTGGAAATGTTTTCTTGTTGAGGTGTTTTTATGTAACCCCAAGTGCTACCATTATCTCAACTCTAACTAGTCCTAAGTTTGTTAATAGTTTTCAGTCTGTCTAGATTCATAGATAATCTTGCTTGCTGCTACAGTTCTAGTTTCCACATAAACGACTCACAATACTTTTGACACATTTTGTGTTTTTCTGTTCCATGTTTTCTGTTATCTGTTCTCCTCTCAGAATAATGTTCAGTCCAGCCTGACATTTACTTAAGGTCAGTTTGTTGACTTGACTTTCTTAGTACGTTCCTGGTCTTGTTGTGCATGATTGTTCCAAAGTGCACGTTATTCCAAATAAAAATGTTTTTCTTCAGAATATTTTTACCAAAAAAAACTGTCATACACCAACCACTAGAGATATAGAAATCTATTTAACTTTTGCAAAAGTTATCATTTGTCTTTTATTATTATTATTCATTAAACTGTATAAAGACTCAGGAAATTATGCACGTGTATAGTTGTTCAGTGATCTGTGAAAGCTCAAATTTATTAGTGTTTTCCCACAGTAGATGTAAGTGGCAGAGTTCTGCATATTGAAGAGCATGCTGGAGAATGTTTAAATTATGAACACACATATTCTTGTTTAGGATCATCAGAACAAAACAACCAGGAACTTCTGAGAGAAATGGAAAGAAACACAAAATAACTAGCGGAGAGACAAGAATCGTGAGATGGGAAAGTCTGGAAAAATGTGAAAGTAGCATTGCTGGAATCACCTTGCATTAGAGACCTCATCTTGAGGCAGCGGAGGGAAATCCAATCTCCTTTTGCAAGCACGACATGAAATCCTCAGGAAGCACATCTTTTTTCTCTCAGAAAATTCTCATTTGATGCGCATCAAAAGTGACTATAGCGAGTGGGCATACTTGCTTCTGCAGGGGGTCTGGGACGTTTCCTTCCCTTGAGACTTAACTTTAGGAACTCTATCAGGTTTCTGTAAACTGAGATTGGCCCACCTCTTTCTGTCTCCTAGCAACTGCAGTTGCCAGTCAGTCTGCGGAGGCGGAGCCTGGAGGAACTCATGGTATTAATTATTCATGAGTGCATGGAAGAGAAGGTGACGTAAGGATAGAAACTGAGCATGCTCGCCAAACTCTGGCACCAACCGTAACCGGGCACCAGCCAGAGAATTGGATGTATTATGCCAGCACTTGGCTGCTGCCTTTGTTTCATTTACACTGTATAATATATGAACAGGCTGGGTTTTGAGAGTGAGCAAAGATGTGTGAACGATTTTAATTTAGCGTCCATAGTCATGATCTTGTGTAATCCCTCCAGCCAAAAGAACAGACCCTCACAATAAGCTAACAGACCACCATCTCCTTTTCATCGGCAGTGCATACGGGCCAGTCAGAGAACACATGCCACCAAGAACCATGGCTCAAGCTGTTTGTTGGATGTCATAGGTGTGTTTTGGTGTGTGTTTGTGTGTATTTAGAGAGAACCTGCTGGTTGGCCAATCTGCCATTTGTGTAGTTCAAAACCCTCTGAACAAACTATATATTAGAGCTATCAATGCTGTTATTAATCTTTTCTTTTTAATGCTGCTATTTTCCCCCTCCTGGAGCAGTTAATATATCCCCACAGATAGATGGATTTTATTTTTATTTATTAATGTTTATATATGGTGTTTAAAAATTGAGTCAAGTCATAATTATACAAAAATGAGAGAGAATTTTTTTTCCAACTGATACTGAAAGAAAGCATTTTCCTTAGGGATGCACGATGTTATCGGCACAACATCGGTATCGGCCGATAAAAGCTTTAAATGACCATCATCGGCATCGGCCGATATGAATATTTCTGCCGATGAGCCTTGCCGATAGGGTGGCGTGTTTCCTATGTGCACGTGACGACCGTGAACATAGCATGAGTGCCAGCAACTTAAACTTCCAACATGTGGAGGCATTTCGAGCATGAGCCGGTTTGGTTTGAAATGTGCTGGGGACAGAGACGCGTTCGCAAGTGCATTTTCAGAAGTGCTGGGTACAATGATGCAGTAATTTTTTTTCTCTTTCGTGCAGGTCATGTTTTGAAAGACGATGTCCTGTAGCTTACTAATGTTAGCTCTCCAAGCTACTATGCTCTCCACAGAGCATAAAATATTCATTTTATTTTATTTTTCGTGTTCGCATTTATGAGGAAAAACAGTGACAATTCTCGGTTACGGACGTGACCGCTCTGAAAGCAGCACTAAAAGAGACTGCTTTAAAACTTTCACAGAGACCTCAAACAGAAAGCGCAAAGCCTTTCTAAGTGAATTTCGTTTTGTATTAATTGCATCTTAATTTTAATCAATGTTTCATTGACCAGTTGCCTGGATTTAATAAATAATAAGTAAAGCAGATAATAGATAATAGATATCACGACACGGAGGCACACGCGTGAACTGGAGTTCGTCTCATAAATGAAACGAAACTCAGCATAGCCTACTTGCCTCACAGACCTGAGAAGAAATATATATATTATCTACAGAACGTTTGAAATCATATTTTTAAACAGAACAATTCAAAACGAAAGAAAACTATGTAATCCGAAATGTGCATTTCTCTCTGGCGCGTTCACTAGCCTACTCCGAAGATCGCGAGTCAGTCAACTTCATCTTTGCAGCCGACACAGAAAACACTTGTTTATTAATAAACAATTAAAATGTCTCCTTGCTATATTTGACACATTCATAATAATTACTTTTGCGCTTCTTTGGGACAGCTTTTAGTTGCTTTATTGGCAGCGCCACCCTTACATGTTACATGAACGGGTCACCACCGCATCAGCACCGAAAACAGGGGAGCATTTGGTAGACCTGTTCAAGTAGGAGAAGATGTACATTTTTTATTTGAAAATTTATTTTTATTTATTTTACTCCTATGGACTGAAGTTTGAAGTCTGAACTTAAAAATAAAATGTGGCACTGGCATATCATTTATTCTCCAAGTGAAATAATTTACCTATTTTTCAAGGGTTAATGTCTGTCCACATTTGTAAAATTATACATTTATGGTAGAATCAAATGTTGTTTTGTTTGTCTTGTGTATTGCCTTATCTACAACACATGAGTGTAATATGGTAAAGGTAGTACAGGAGAGAGACTTGGATTTCTCTTCAGTAAAATGAAAGTGTAAATATATCAGGGGGAAAATTTGTATATATCGGTATCGGCATCGGACAAAATTAGTTTGAAAATATCGGCATATCGAATATCGGCCAAAATGCAATATCGTGCATCCCTAATTTTCCTCTTTACGTTGAACGTGTGAGTATTAATCTAGGACACTCCAGTTGTTATGCATCACTTTAAGCCACACCTACTCCAGGAACCGGTAACCCTCTGTGCTGATTGGTAGCAACATTCTGTTTATCTGTTCGCTCATTCGGTGATATGATTTATGCCTATTTCAATAGAAGTCCCTCTTTACACTGACCATAGACCACATTTCTGGTTAATCTAGTTAATCTTTAGAGTTTAAGGCTGGGGGCTGTTCCTATGCCCTTTAAAGTATTTAGGGCATTAGTATAATGCCAATTTTCATAAAGCAGAATGAAGATTACCGTGTGAGCGGGTAAGAAGTCAGAACTCGCTGATGAGAAAAGTCTGCTTTTGGCCATTCATTAAGTTCTTATGGAGATTATGTGATTATTCTGCGCTGTTTACACTAAGATCAGATGCTTTTCAATAATTTTTGTATGTAAATATATGCGCTGTATGAACATCTTTGACCTTAGCATAGATATGACCATATCACAGCTTTTTTCAGAGTCCCTGCCTTTTTCCATTCATCAGCGGCTCTGCATTTGGATACTATGTGCGTCTTGTGTTTTTAAGAGCAAAAATTTGTTCTGTTTGATCATCCCCCTTATGCCTGTCACTCAGACATCAAGTTTTTTTGTCAAATTGAACAGATAGTGAAACTGAAGCCCTTCTCCTCATGTGAGGGAATGAAGACAACGGCTCAGTGTTTAAAGAGAATTTACCAGTCTTTTGGTGCTGATGTGTGAATGGTCTCTTACTGGTATCAAGCCAGAACGCCGTTGCTTGTGTGAACAGCATATTTGTGTATTTACCAGTAAAGCCATTCTAGTAATTTTATGGTAATTTACCGCAATTGCTGTGTGAAAGGGGCTTAAGACATATACTAGTATTTTTAGTACTTTAATAATGAGTAAAGGCGAAGCCAAAAGTACAAGAATAATTACTTGGAAAACATGCAATATAGATACACCTAAAGACTACATTACATCTTTAAAAATGTATTAATTTATTACATTTACATATAAATAAAGAAAGAAAGAAAGAAAGAAAGAAAGAAAGTAAGTAGTGCTCAATAGCATTGTGTCCAGACTCAGATGTCACTAAGAAACGTGCCTGATTAGTTTTCTTTTTGCTATGATTCTAAACCAGCCTGATTTACTGGGCTTCTTTTAACACAAGCTAGTTTGTCATTCAGATGACTAGTTAATTTTGAAAATGTCCCTAGTATGTGGTTATGATTCATCTCAGTATTTTTTTACCTTAACTGCTGTGTATGCGTGTGTGTTAAATGACACTTAAAGGCTGGCAGATGGTGGGGGGATACTGTTTTTCCACTTGAGTGAAGCATCAGCTTGCTGCTAAGGTGATTTCCTCGATTTCAGCATCGCCCGGCATTGAACCGACAGGACTGTGTGTAATACTCCCTCCCGGCCTGGAGAAACACCCACACACGTCTGCATTATGTTTATGCAGCTCTCATCAGTTCTAGGGAGCTCATTTGGATTTAAACCTCCCACCCCATGTGATTTGATTGTCAGGTGCTGTCGTTGAATGGCTCGCTTTGTTTTGCAGATTCTGCCTGTCATGACAGTTCTAGCCCAGAGTAATCATTAGCTACTGAAATTGTGTGCAAACAGAGCATGAGCGACGAGATTCCAGTTTTATCTTAATTGCACTTTATCGTCCCCACTGTCTCTCTCTCTCTATTCTTTCTTTCATTCTCTGATAAATTAGGGATGCAGTCATTAGTTAAATAAGATGCTGTCAGTATAACAGAAACATCCAAGTCAGCTCAAAATACAAGCCACTGAAGAGAAGCCAATATTCTTGTATTGGCTTCACTGAAGTATTGAAGTGTTAGGTTGAATATTAAGTGTTAGGGCTGGATTATATTTATGAGATATTATCTGATTGTTGACCATATTAATTTTAGCAAAAAAATATAGCCTATATTTTAATAAGGCGCACTTTTGTAACATCATTTGAAAGTGATTTCTTTTATATTTCTTTTTATTTGCAGTCAGACTATCTGAAACATTGTTGCCATAACTCATTGCTATGGTTGCGTCTCACTTTGGACTTGAGTCACTTGACTGACAGATTGGCCATTCTGACACCGCGAGCTTCATGTTTTCTAACCTTAAATCCACTGTTGCAATTATTCTGCTTATTGTATACAAAATACAAGAAGTTTATATATCATTAGTCCCATATTCATAATTGTGACCGCACATTCTGTTGACAATGTCTACCACTGTATAAAATGATTGTAGAATTGTTATATTGCAGTAACTAGTGATAGATGCACCTTTTTTTTTTTTACATTTAAACCCCTGAGAAACACTTTGCACACCCCTGTATACTTTGGATTGATTTTAATAACTTAAATATTTTTTAAGTGTGGACCAAGTACTAGGAAAATACAAGTGTAGGATCTGGACTCTGTATGGGCAGATACTCAATATTGGAATATTGAGTTTCTAACTCGGATTGGAGGTACAAAAAACTTGATCTGGACATGCATAATTTGCATGTTAAATGATAGATTTTAGTATATTATATATTATACTATTAAAAAAGAGTATCAAATTTAATATCTGCCTTTACATTAACATCATTATTGGCTATTTTATACTGACCAGAATTTTAATATCCTGCATCCTCATCCTTATTAAACATTGATTCATACAGCAATTATTCTTAAATAATGCACATTCTTAGTTAGTGTTACCACTGACTCTGCTTGACCTTTCATTCATAGAGAAAACTCAGAGGTCAAGTAACTTTCTAGAAAACTCTGAAACAGTTTTTTGCGACTAATGTTTATCTCTGTGTAAATTTTGTTGGGGTCAGTGTGTTAATGTGTCATTGCCATCCTGTAGTGCATGTTCTTGGTGTCACAGGGAATTGTCAGGGATCTTTTGCTGGGTTCACTAATGGGTTTCACTGCGTTTCTCATCAGTCGTGTGTTCCATTCCTTATGACGTTCATCAGAAGTCCTCAGGGGAAGGCTGATTAAATGAGTTTGTAATCTGTGCTGTCCGTAAGGTGCTGTAATGCCGTTTGTTCGTTGTTCTCCAGTGGAGGAAGTACGCTGGCGGCCTGTCAACTCCAGAACAAAGCTCTCCTCTTCTCCCTTGGCGGGAGCGCATGTGGTGTAGTGGTTTAAGATCTGAGCTGGAATAGCTTGTAGGTTCATAACCTGCTAGCTGTCTTAACCCCAGGTTGGACTGTGGACATAATCAGTCACATGTACCTTAAAATGATCATGTCATCATTCAGGTCATGATATATGACCCATGTTGAGAAGTCATGTATGTATGCATGTGTACTTATTAAAAAATGATTAATATTACATCATGGTTTGATATTAGTTGTTTTGGTTTTGTGATCAAGTCTTTGAAGCTGCTTTACTGTGTCTCTCGTCTCCTGGTGAACAGTGGATATACTGTCTTGTGCCTCCTGTAAACAGACTGGCTCGGCCTCGGGCTGATTCACAGCTTGTCTGTCTCTCTCTACTTCTCAGAGATCATCATCATAAAGCCTCGTCTGACCCATGACAGACTGAGACTATACAGCTTGTGGCGGCATTCACATTCAGTTCATAAAGACAGGTCTTCAGTCTGAGACCTCACCGGGCTCCAGACTTCAACTGCAATGGTCACATTTGTGACAAAAAGTAAAGAAAATAAATAAATAATAAAGAAATATTTTTAATAAATAATTATTATATGTAAGTATATAACTAAATTCTAAGTAGCCTACATAATAAAAAAAATGCATTAAAATTGTTCTTTTTTTATTTTTATTTAACATACATTTTTTATATAATATATACATTTTTACAGAATTTTTTTTAACATTTTAATTGATTGTGATCCCTCTATAACAAAAAAGTTATTTAGCTACTCAGTGTTTCATTTTAGGTGCTTCTTGTTCTTGTTCTCGCTCTCAGTCTGGCTACATCCGAGACTTTACCATAAATAGTCCTACAATGTAAAGCTGTAGATGCCACTTACTCCTCCGTAGAGTTGTTTTTTGCTCAGAACCCAGATGGACTGTTTGGATCCACCGTGTCTGTGCTGTCGTGTTGGTGGTGAGGAATGTGATGTAACAGTCTTTTCAGCTCATCCGATTCTTCATCCAAGCTGGCTGTATGAAGAAGGCGGATATCTTTCAGCATGTCTGAAATAACAGATAAAAGCAGTGAGATTTTGTGAAGCAGGCTGGCACCTACATTTACAACCCAGTATATGTTTCTATGGGCTTCTCAGTGGGTTGCGCTGTTGCCTCACAGCAGGAAGGTCCCCGGTTTGAGCCCCATCTGAGCCAGGAGTCCTTTCTTTGTCAATGTGGGTTTCCTTTGGGTGCTTTGGTTTTCCCCACAATCCAAAAAACATGCAGTATATGTGAATTGGAGATGCTAAATTGTCCATAGTTGTGAGTGTGTATGTGTGTTTGGGAAGGGTTGGGGAAAGACCTGGTGACCTGCCCCGGAAAATCATCACCAAGAAAATTCATGGACTGTCTCTCGTGTATGGCAAGAGATGGCCCGTAGAATCACCAAGAAAATGATTAATGAAGGAATAAGTTTTTTTATAGCAGGATACATAACTGCAGAGGAGTTTTTCCCAAAACTTTGACTTGACTTTAAATATGCCTTATAAGAGAAGAGTGATTTTCATCTTGACTTGGTTGAAAATGAGTTCAAAGCAATGAAACAATCCTTGTTTGTTATGTGGATGTTTATTTAGCATTGATTTATATTCTGCACTCACCCTGCAAATGTTTAATATTCTTCAAACAAGTCCTTCCATATTCATGTTTCCTGTCTGGCACCAGCAGCCCAGTGACAGATCAAACTCCCTCTCACTGGACCTCTCTCTCTTTTCCGCTTTCTTCCTTGATCAGGACCAGTTCGAGAATCTCGACAAACACACGCAGTGGGGAATCGACTTCCTAGAGCGCTATGCAAAGTTCGTCAAGGAGCGTCTGGAGATCGAGCAGGTCTATGCAAAGCAGCTACGGTGAGCATCTAATAGGGGTTTTATTGTGTTAATAAAACATGAAATAAATAGGCTGAATAAAAGTGAATGATTTAAGTGAGTAGTACTGAAGCACTGGTTCAGATTCAATCTTTGTAGCCATGTTTCGAGAGGTGCACACAACTACATATTTATAGAATCATCTGGGTTAATTTCTTGAACAACTAGCTGACTAATTGGTGACAAGGAAGCCCTGTATAGTATGATGATGAATTTGGTTGACTAGTCAATTAATAGTGACCAATCCCTGAAGTTTACAGGTATTGCAACTATCTATTAACAATTTATTCCCCTTAATCTGTGATTATCATAAAAAAAACTGCTTGCTCATTGAAATCACACACAAAGTTCAGTTTGTTATTTAAAATTGCACATTAAAACCAAAAAATATTCGACTAATCATTGCATTCTGCCCAAATGTAATAATAGGATGTTCTTACCTGCCTGACAATGTATGTATTTCCATATCACACGTCATCGGCACGTTCCATGAGGCTATGCAGAGTTGTGGACAGAAAGTCATAGAGCGCAGCAAACAAACAGCAGCCGCCTTTTAAAGTTCCCCCTAAACCAAAACAACAAGCTTATGCTGCGTTCACTCCATAACTACCGTAATTAAGAGATGGCCACCCATGACTTTCTACTCGGAGCGGTGCACGTCCTCAGACTCGGATTTATGCTTTTTTTATTTCGACACTATCAACGCCAAAATAAATCTGCAGCAGTCAGGTGGTACAAGTCAGCGCTCTTTAAGTTGTTTACGTTCATTATTATTGTCATGTTATTTGCTTTGAGACATGAGGTAATGTAATGCCGTCTCTCTTGACGCTTTGCAGACTATGCTCTGGCTGTGCGGCGTGTTCATGTGTTTTGGAGGAGGCGTGGCTTTGGAGATGCTCTGCAGGGAGGGTGGGATCTTATGATTTCAAAGCTAGCTTGCTAGCTGCTCTAAAATTGCCCACCTTACCTTTAAGTAAATGAATGTTGTTGCTAGTAAGAACAAAAACATAATATACAGTAGTTCATCAGCCCTTGTTCAACTGGTGTGCAATCTCAGGTATTTTTTAAGTTGGAACAATCCGTTTTATAATAGGGCTTTAATTGTCCTAATGAGCACATCTGCCTTGACCCATGTTATTGATTTTTTATTTATTTTTTCTCCATCATTCCCTTATGTGGTAATATTGCTTTTTGCCTTGGGATTCAGCGTGAGGGTGAGAGACACATCGGGTCAAAAATCCCTGCAGGCTCCAAGTTGTAATATTTGATATGAAATCAAACTGAGAATGAGAGACACGCTGTGTTTTCGCCAAAGGGACACGCATTGACTGCAGCTGGGGCCTTCTCTCCTCTCCCGGGATGTCTTGGTCCCTGTGGACGTTTTGCTGTTGCCTGGATACGGTTATAGAGTCGCTTCTCTTCCCCCCTCTCAAATCTCATTGTAGGTTCTAGTGTAGTACCACATTCATTCTACCTGACAGGTCCCACAATGCTCTCTAAACCCCCACTGAAACGCGGACTGTCACACATGGCAACACCATGACGGTTTTCTCTCTCAAGGGTTTCTGTAGTGAGGGGTGAATGGAGCCAAAGAACATTACCCTTGTTTGATTTTTAATGTCATTTATTAGTCAAAAATAATAATTAATAATCAAATAATAATTAAACAATAATAATAATAATAATAATAATCTGTTTCCATACATACAATCAAAACAAATCATATATTTAGAATTAATATAGAATTAATATATTCTTATAAATATTTATATATGTATTACATATTTATTACAAATGCAATCATTCATTGCAATTAATTCAATTAATTAATGAATCTGTTAATCTAATAGCCAGATTAGCAGATTAACAGATTAATTCAATTAATATGTTTATCTAATAGCCAGATTAACAAAACCTTTTTTTAATGCAAAATACCATTGTGTACATTCACCTTAATATGAAATTATTCATACAATGAGCATGTTTACATGCACACCAATACGCTGATAACTATTGAAATAACCCGATTTATCGATTTACATGCAAATCAACAACCTGGAGATGCAAGTAAACCACATTTACAAGACTATTAAAAAAACAGGTTATTCCCCGGTTGTGACGTCAAAATGTAAGTGAAAAAATCATGTGTTTCACTGAGAGTATTATATTTATTATGCAAGTTGTGATTTTAAATAAGCTAAAGCATTACAAAATCCCAGAGTATTTCACAATTTCAGTGGGAAACTTAGACTCATTCTCCTCTCATATTTGAACTGTACTACCTGTCCTTTGGCTGCATTAGATGAGAACACATTTTGTTTGCGATATTTCTCCTCCCCTACCACAAAACACTTACTGGATGTGCTTAAATCTGCTGTATAAGGATGCTTTCCTGTCACACATATCACACATGTGCACTTCAATAAGCTGGCAGAACACAGGTTAAGGTGTTTACATGCTGGGCGAAATCGGGGTTAGGTGCAAAAATCTAGCTGTGTTGATCAGTTTATTCTTAAGCCGTTCATGACCTTATGCCGTTAAAGGAAAACGGTTTAACGCGTTTACATCCCCACACTCATTATTGGCTTATTAAGCATAATTGGTTTAAGAACATGCATGTAAATGCACTCATTGACGACAAAATTAATTGGACTGTATTCCCACCTCTACTATTTGTTGTCTGTTAAAAAAGGGATTTAACATTACACTTTGAAGTGCACATAACATACAGTACGTTTCTTTTCACATCAAAACAAGTAACTCTTTGTTGATTATCAGTTTGATGCTTGTATTTTTGCTGCATCTGAAAAAGGATGCTGAGGCACTTTAGTTATGAGTGCACACAACCTATCAGAACCAGACTAAAAGAGAAGGGAAGTGAGTTTTTGTTTGATCTGTTTCATGAAGTGCATTTGAGGAAGCTTTAATAAAGGAAGTGCCAAACATCATTAATTCAGCTCGATGGGGGTCTGGGTTGTCTTCCTCCCTGAGCACACTCAACGGACCCCCCACACCATCCCCCATTCCATGCCGGAGCACAGCAGTAGAGCTTCTCTCTAGAGCTCCCACTGAAGATTCGTTTCTGTGTTCATTCCCTTGAGTTTATATTGTGTGGGACGTGGGGAGAAGGAAGACAGATTAGCATACCATCACTTGTTTTGCCTGTTTACCGTGGCCTACTTTAATTCTCTGATGCATAAAGTAAACACACTAGACAGACTCCTTGTTCTCTTCATGGTTGTGTGAATAACTTTAGTTTTGATGTTAAGGGATATTCTAATCCCCAATGAGTGCTTTTTGTTTGATCTATTCAGAACATGAGCAGTTTTTCTCTGAGAGTTCTAAAAAGTTCTTTTTGTTGCCCAACAGGAGTCTGGTTAAGAAATATTGCCCCAAGCGCTCCAAAGAGGATGAGCCCAGGTGAGTTAAATTGCAAACATTTGCTTGCTCCAAAGATTTTTAAGTGGTTATTTTGACAGCTATTTATGTTTTTAATGGCAGCTAACAAAAACATGATATTATTGGATATAGCATATAATAGCCTGTTACACGTATCTTTAGAATGCTTGATTCTGATTGGTCAGTCCAGGCACTCGTTGTCCTGAGAACAAGACTGATTTCCTACTTAGCTAGGCTAGTTTCGTGTCTCTCATATCACTCTGCAGTCTCTTTCCTCATAGATTAGTCAATATCTGTCTAAAACTAATACAAATATTTTTGTTAATTGAATAAAATAAAATATAAATAGTATATGAAAAAAATGGAAATAAATAAAAACTGAACTAAAACTGAAAGACAAAATAAATTAAACCAAAATGAAAAAAAAAAACGAAAAAAAAACTTAAAGGATCCATGGCTTGAAAATTAAACTTTGAGTTTTTTTAACATTAATATGAGTTCCCCTAGCCTGCCTATGGTCCCCCAGTGGCTAGAAATGGCGATAGGTGTAAACCAAGCCCTGCTCTGCCTTTGAGAAAATGAAAGCTCAGGTGGGCCAATCTGGAATCTTCCCTATATGTCGTCATACGGGGAAAGGTTACCTCCCCTTTACCTTTGCCCGCCCAGAGAATTTGGCCCGCCCATGAGAAAATGAGCTAGGACCGTGCGAGCACGATATTGTTTTTTCCTCGAGAGACATTATGGCTTGCAAACAAGCGAACCATGGCAGTTGCTCAGTGTTTGGCTGTACAAATGAACATCAGGAGTAAAACATGGGTTATGTGTAATATGACTTCAATATACGTGGACAACTTTGTCATTAAAAAATGAGTCAGAGTACAGTCTTCTCTAAACTACAAAGATTACTGATGTAGATGCTAATACAGCTTTAGAACGATAGCAAATCAGAGCAACATGAAAAGCCAACAACGTAGTCTAGCGTTAGCTACATGATAATAACTGTAACAGCATGCATAAACAAACCAACTAAAGTACCGTATCCAGACACAATATTTTAAACTAACCATTCGGAGACGTCCTGCTGTAGCCGCTGAGTTGCAACTTCAGGTGCTTCTCCAAACTGGAAAGCTTGAACGACTGCGTGTCTACGAGCCATTGCGATACATCCACTCACTGTAAACATTAGCGCATGGTACAGTGGCTGCAAGCTGGTCAAGGCCACACCCCCACCCTCCACCTTGCCCTGCCTTTCTCCTCCTCATTAGCATTTAAAGCTACAGACACAGAAATGGCACGTCCTACGGCAGGGTTCACCAATCTCGGTCCTGGAGGGCCGCTGTCCTGCAGAGTTTAGCTCCAACCCCAATTAAACACACCTGAACCAGCTAATCAAGGTCTCACTAGGCATACTAGAAACTTTCAAACAGGTGTGTTGGAGCTGGTTGGAGCTAAACTCTGCAGGACAGCGGCCCTCCAGGACCGAGATTGGTGAACCCTGTCCTAAGGAAAGCTCATTGTGGGGCTGGCTCGTAGTGGCTGTAATTCTTCACCAAGGCTGAATTTCGGGAGAGAGACTTCAGATACAGTATTAGGGGACCACTAAGGCCTATATAAAAGCATCCAAAAAGCAGCATGTCATAGGACCTTTAAAATGATTAGCCTACTATACAAATAAAACAAAAAGCTAATTCAAATATTTAAAAAAATATTTTTGTATTGAGTAATACTAAAATAAAACTCACTATCGATATTCTAATACACTCAAGCTGTTAGATATATTCATTACCGTTGGATTCAATGACAGAATGAAATCCATTTGTTTCACTAAAACATTTTATACATTCTTACTTTTAGCTCATGGCATTATTTCACTGTACATTTTGGCTGTAGTTGCTTTCCTAACCAGCATGTTTCTACCCTGTTGGCTCTAGATTACGGTTGAAAGCAGAAACGGGGGAGTATGCGATGGGTGTCAGCTCGAGTCCCTCCCATATCCCGTAATGAATTCCATTAGATAGGCATAATTTCTCCTAGCCTGTGTTTTTGTGCATTCCTCATGTAGTGTACAGACAGCCCGCTGATTAGAACCCAACCCTGGAGGTGGGGGGGGGCATTTGCTTTGGACAAAAACATCTCCGTCCAGCCCTTGCAATACACACACATCCCTAAAGAGGAGAGACGAACATCTTTTTGTGTGTTTGTAAAGGGGGATTTTTAATATAGTGAGCTAGTCAAGCCTTACAGGCTGGCCCTTAGTCAATATCAACATACAGATAGACTAGAGACTTCCGGCCCCCAGGGGCCATGGCGGCAACCTGAGGAGAAGCTGTGTGCGACTGCTGATAAACGCAATTCATTTTTAATGAGGGCATTGAATGTCCAAGAAATTGTCCCATATCAGAACGTAAACCTTTAGTTCAGATACAAGAGGTTCAAAAGTTCTAAAAATACATATTAAGGTCTTTTAAAGTTTTCTAATATATCTAAATGTGATGGCAGTGGGTTTTACACTGACAATTCAATTGTGTTTATGTCAGCATTTTATTAGTTACCCTGCTTTGGTCTTTGAAAAAAAAAAAAAAAACCAACAACAAAACATATCAGTTGACTTCTAATGCTTATATTCAGTTTGTCATTTTAACGAATCGAAATAAGCTTGCAAAATTTGATTTGTTTTAATGGCAAAATTTGATTTATTTAATTGAACTGGATATTTTTGGCAAATATCAAATTGAAAGATCATATAGTTTTTATTGCAGTGCTGTAAGAATCATGTCTTTCTATTTTTTTTTTGTCTCTAAAACAATTAAATAAGTAAAAAAGTCAATAATATTTTGATTTTGCCATGGAAATAATCATTGATGCTGATATGGAAATAAAAATAAACGAACAAGATTATATGTAGTATTTTTTTCATTGTATATTTTCCTCCGGCAGGTTCACATCCTGTCTGTCATTCTACTCCATACTGAACGAGCTGAATGACTATGCAGGTCAGCGAGAGGTCGTTGCCGAGGAGATGGGGCACAAAGTGTATGGGGAGCTGATGAGGTACTCACAGGACCTGAAGGCTGAGAGGAAACATGTGAGTGCCAAATACATACACCTGAGACACTGGTGCAGTTCAAGACAAGTTGTATTTAAACATTTGTTTGTTGCGTCTGATCAACAGCATCTCCAGGAGGGACGGAAGACCCAACAGTATCTAGACCAGTGCTGGAAACACATGGACAATGTAAGTAATGTACTGGTACTGGTACGGGTACTGGTATTGGTTCAAAAAGAAGTACAGAATCTGGAAATATGTGCAGTCTGTATGATAGGATTGTGTGTATGCTCATACATCCTTGTTAATCAGGCTTTTTTTTTCTTTTCTTTTTTTGACTGCTTGATACAGAGACATCAAAACTTGTTTATGTCATCTATCTTTATTTTTTAGTTATTTGTTGTAATTTAATTAGTGACTTTACTTTTAATAAATAATTATAATTATTTTTTTTAAATGCAGTGTTTACATAAATATTTAGAGATGATTTTTTACATTGTTTTATTATTCAGTGGCATGTTTTTTTTTGTACATTGGAAATGGGTAGCAAGAAGCATGAAATTTCACTTGCATGGGTATCAACCACAGAAAGTTTGGAATAGCATCTGTTATCAGCTATTGTAGTTTTCATTAATATTTTGAATTAACTTTGATTTTCTTATTTTCAGTTTTCCTTTTCTCAGTTGAATTTTATGCGCTTTTGTCATTTTTGTTAGCTGTTTTTTAAATACAAATTAAAAGAGAGTAGAACTTTTCTATTTAGTTTTACTTTTCTACTAAGTAATTTTAATACTTAAACTTATTTTATTCCAGTTAGTTGCCATTTCTAATTTTCTTTGTAGTTTTTCTTCTAATATCTATATTATATTTTATTTCAGCTTTATTTCAATGAACAAAAGCTATTCTTAATGTGCTTTTCCATTTGACTGTGCTACTATTCCATTGTTTTTCAATGTGAACGTGCACTAGACGGACATCTTTAACAGTGCGCTTTTTTCAATCTACTGATTGAATTCAAGGTACTGGTATCAAACACAGAGAGTTTGGAATAGCATCAGCCCTATTTAAGATTGATTGTGTTTGTACTGCTAGTTGCACAGTTGTGTTTGCGTCTGAGTGCAAGTGACCGATTCACAACCTCTCCTCCAGCTGTGACCTGGGGTCCAGATTTATACAGATCCAGATGACTGTGTGTGTTTATATGCAAGTATAAAACAGAAGAAGTGACAAAGACTGTTGGCAGTGCACAAATGGAAACCTTCCTGCGCCGCATTCATCTTCTCAAGCTCTTTCTTTCCATTCTCCCTCTCGCTCCAATTGATACCCTGCACTGCATTCCTGCATCCTGTACGTTTCCTGTCTGTCAGTGCGTCTCATAGAGTATTTTGCAGCTTTTAGGTTGCTGCAGCTTAAGGCCAGCAACAGCTGAATCTGGCGTTGAGAATGACCATGTCGTAATAACATAGGTATTCCTCTTTCTTGCACTGTCACGAAATGAAACACAGATGCTCTGGAAGCAGTTACACAAATTTCATTATCGCTCTCACTCTCAGTACTGTTTTGGATGTTTGTTTTTAAGATTATCTGTATTTATGTTGCTCCTAGATCAAATCCTGACAGTTTTTATGCAGGAAGGATTGCTAATGCTCACATAGCAGTGCAGGAAATGTTTCATGCCTGTTTTGAGAGCCCATCAACATGCGTGTCTCCTTTTCCGTATGGATTTCACAGAGTAAAAAGAAGTTTGAACGGGAATGCAGAGAGGCAGAAAAATCACAAATGATCTACGACAGGCTAGACAATGACATCAACGCCACAAAGTCAGAGGTGGAAAAGGTAGTTTCTGTGATCCTGATGTACTCTACATAAATTCTTCTAATTATTGACTGAACGTTGTCTGAACCATTTTGTAAAAACATTGTAAAATAGCACTTGAATGCAGTTTCTGGCCTAAGACTGGAAGTCGTCCTGAGGCCTGAGCTGTATTCCCGAAGCATTAGTAATACAGATGACCATTCATTCTGTCTTAGGCAAAGTCCCAGCTGTATCTGAGACAACACATGGCGGAGGAGAGCAAGAACGAGTATGCAGCCCAGTTGCAGAACTTTAATGCTGAACAGTGGAAACATTTCAACGTGGCCATCCCTCAAATATTCAAGGTGATGATTTCCCTGATCTTTAGTTTCTGATATTTTAATTGAAATGTTTTAGAGTTCTTGAAGTCTAAAGCTATAAAGATTATACTCGCTGAACAATAAGTAGTGCGAGTATTGCTAGTGTTTGTTTTATTTCTATACTATTATAGTATTCATTAATATTGTGAATTAGCTATGACTCTTATTTTCAGTTTTCTTTTTTCAGTTTAATTTTATGGCCTTTTTATCATTTTAAACAGAATTTAAAAGAAAATAGAATTTTTCTATTTAGCTTGAATTTATTTTAGTTTTAGTTTTAGTAGTTTTAGTACTTAAACTTATTTTATTCCAGTTAGTTGCAATTTCAAATTTTCTTTATAGTTTTTAAGTTTTCATGTAACAGTTATATTTTATTAAATGTTTATTAAACTTTTCTATAGTTTTTCTATGTAAACATTCACTAGACGGACATCTTTACATGTGCTTTTTTTCAATCTACTCACCTGCATCTCGTGTTTTTAACAGCAAAAATGCTTTCTGTGTGAACTCCTCCCTTAATGGCTGTCTGTTTAGTTTAGACTGTATTTGGTTTGTGACCATCCACAGAAAAGATCTAATAAATCAAAACGTCTCATTGTAGTTTTGTTTATGTAGTTCTGTAACCTCTGTGTTCATGTGCTTGTAGAATCTGCAGGACATGGATGAACGGCGGACGGTCAAGCTTGGGGAGACGTACCGGAGTTTTGCCGAGGTGGAACGAAGAGTCATTCCCATTGTCTCAAAATGCCTGGAGGGCATGGTGACCGCTGCTAAAAATGTGGATGAGCGTAGGGTAAGTGCTGAAACGCTTAAGACTTTTAAGAGTCATACAAAAAGGAATTGAGTACTAGTAAAACATCTATACATTTTATTATGAAATATTAGCAATATATAAAAGTTCAAAAGTTTGGAATCAGTAAATGCTTTTTTTAAAGAATTTAATACTTTTTTTCAGCATAAGTTACCGTAAAGACATTTTACAAAAAAGTATCATGGTTTTCCAAACATTAAGCAGCACAACAATGTTTTCAACATTGTTAATAAGAAATGTTTATTGAGCCACAAATTGGCATTGATTGCAAATTCAGCTTTGCAATCAAAAGAACAAATTACATTTTAAAAATAGTAAACAGTTATTTTTTATTGTTATAATATTTCATAATATTACTGATTTTACTGTATTTCTGATCAAATAAATGCAGCCTTGGTGAGCACAAGAGCTTCTTTCTTTCAAAAACAAACAAAAAATCTCTAAACTTCTCTAAACTCTAAACTTCTGAACATCTAACGTGCTTTGATTACCACCCTTCATCCATTGGTTCAAGTAACTTATTATGCTCCATTATGAACCCAAGGTTTACTCAAATGTAAAGTACTTCTCCCTGATGTCATTTTGTACCTATGATCTTGATGATAGCTCTAGTCCACTACACTGATAGAAAGAAGGGAGGATTGGAGACGGCGAGTAGGCGGGAGGAAGTGAGGGAGTGGATGATTGGGAGCATGGGAGGATGAGAGAATCATAAGTTGCTCATTTTCTTAGTGCTGTCGCCAGCGCTAATGCTTATGAAAAGGTCGCGTGTGGCTCCGCAACCGCTGATTACATTTTTATCTGCCCCATTTAGTCTTCCTCTCTTTCTTTCTTTTTCTGTCCTGGACTTGTTCAAAATGTTGGGGTTGATAAGGTTTTTTTTATGTTTCTTATGCTCACCAAGGCTGCCTTTATGATCAGTAAAAGCAGCAATATGTGAAATATTATTACAATTCAAAGGCACACCATATAACTTTTTTGCTTTCTAGCAGTTAAACAAAACTGCATGCATTTTGCGGCAGAACATTGTTTTGGTTGTGCTACGGCTCTGCGCGATGAGCAGATGAATATGACCCTTCACAATAGATAATGCTTTACAATGAACTCTCTGAACTGTTGGAGAGCTACATATGGCAATTTATCTGTTCAGTAAAATACCTTACTTGCTCCCACTATCCATGTGTTAGCAAGTTTTCCATCGTAACTTTCATTTTCAAGAGAATCTCTATTATTTATGAACAACTATATGTGCAGCCTCAAGTGGGTGTGAATCAATTTAAGTTAATGACCCTACCGACTTTCTGACCAGATCTAGTTAACATATAACAATCTGTACATATAACTATTTAGCAACTCCTAGCTAGGTTAGGATACCCCGCCAGATCTCTTAAATAATTTAGGATTGAATACCAACTAATTTATGCACAACTTTCTTTATTCTTGGAACAATTCTGTGTTTACGTTTTGACGAATTACTGTAATTTTAAGGTGGCAGCTTGAAGATTCTACTCAGAGCTGTTCATATCCTCAGACTCAGAAATGATCAGTTTCTTTGGTAACACCCAATAACACCATGCCACTCTTGTTTTTCCTATTTTCCCCTTGGACTCCAATGGTCGGTACTTGACCTGCCCAATGACGAATCATTCGGGTATGATTATGACCTGATTCTGTTCACGGTTTTATTTATGGGCTTGCTTATGTTGTTTTGGGATTTCCTAATGCCCTCTGCTCGAATCCTGAGGTCAAGAGAGCCTCATAGAGGCTGTTAAACGGGTGACATGAAGCCAGAGCTCTTTTGTAATGCTACCACACCCTGGTCAAACACAGTCATTCCAGACCAGCTAACCATCTTTCCTTGTGCCTACTTTCACAGTTTACAAACACTATAGTACTCACTGTTCCTTCATACAATTGCCTTAAATCACACCTTTTTTTTTTTTGTTACTTCATACTGCTACAGGTATGGACTGGTAACCAGAAGGTTGCTGGTTCAGTCCCTGAAATGAACAAACCATGAGCTTACACCATTATGCTCACGTTACTGTTTCTAAGGTTATAGCTTAGTAACTGAGTTGAGTATTGATGTTCAAGAGGGCAAATAAATAAAAGTTTAGTAGTAGTCGAGAAAGAGATATGTTATGCTGGTGACAGTTCAAGGAAATGTGTTTCTTTCGTTTAAATGAAATGTAGTCTGGCATTCAAAAGTTTGGGGCTTGTAAGATATTTATGTTTCTGAAAGTAGTATCTTATGGTCCCCGAGGCTACATTTATTTGTTCAAAATGCTGTAAAACAACCGTTTTCTATTCGAATAGATTCTAAAATGTATATATTTATTCTTGCTGTATTTTCAGCATCATTACTCCAGTCTTCATTATCACACGATCCTTCAGAATCATTTTTATATGCTGATTTGGTTCCCAAAAAATAAAAGTATTAATGTCTTTAAAAAAAAAACTTTTGAAAGGTAGTGTATTATACTTGCACTTGGCTTTAAATAAAGCATATCAAGCATGCTAAGCATATTGTTGTTGTCCCACAGGATTCTGGGATTGTAGTGGAGTCGTTCAAGTCGGGGTTTGAACCCCCGGTTGATTTCCCTTTTGAAGACTTCAGTCAGAACATCCAGCGAACAGGATCAGATAGCACCATCGGGACCCCCAAAACAGAGGGAGGCAAACCGGACCCCAAACACGCGATTAGCAGGACCAAAAACAAACTCTGGCTTTTTGGGAAGAAACCCAAGGTATTTTCATTGTTCAGCAACTTCTGTTCCATTGTAAAGCTCATTTGCTAAGAATAGGTAATAAATTAAAAGACCACATGACCGTCAGGCGCTCTGCTTTGGCTCGTGTGAACAGTAAAGGATTATATGGCTAGGTAAAACTTTAACTTCTGCTTTCAGGCCTAGGCTGTCAGAACCAACATAAACTTCCTGACCCTTTTGTCTTTTTTAAGAACATTTCACATTTTTTCCTTCCCTTGAAAGCAGTTCTTGTTTTTAAAAACCCTTCATTGTAATGAAAGTTAACACTTGCTTATAAAGCTACATTTAACAAGATAGACTTCATTCAATCAGTCATTTAACTAGGGAATGTAGATTTGCGTGTTCGTTTGTTTGTGTTTGGTTATTAGTTCACCTGAAATCTTTGTTGTCCCAGCTTCCCCCATCCAACCCTCCTCCTTCCCGCCCAAGTATTCCCTCTGGCAATATCCAGCCTCCTAAATTCACAAAAGAGCGAAAGGCTAACCATCAGTCTGAAGTGAGAAATGCAAAATCTATGATTCCATCCTTCCGAACTGTGAAAAGAGGGGTAAGAGTCGGCCTGGTGTGTGTGGGTTTGCCGTGATTATGACATTAGCGCTTGCCGCTTGCGCTTGGGCCGGTTTCTCTCACCCAAGGTTTAGCTAATTCCTGCACGCGAGGAAACAGCGAAATACGATTGTTTTGAGTGAAGGAATAAGGCTTTATCTGGGTCCAAAGAGCTGTGCCCATAATTTTTTTTAAGTTTGATTTGTTGCGTAAATCAGTGGAACACGGTGGTGGAAGTGTTGGGTGGGTGAATTTTTTTTTTCTTACTTTTTTCTTTCTTCTTGCTTTATTTTTAAAAGCGCATGCAAGTTTGCATATTACTTAATACAGCTCAGTAGCTCTTTCTGTAAACCTGTTCACACTGACATTGATGTTACAAGTTGCTTTGTGTTCAACTAAACCTTTTTTTACATTGAGATGATTGCTGTTGCTCATTTCTCTTATTGAAAATTGATGATTTGTAATTACTTGAACTCTGTAAATCGCTGTCATTGTGAACACGCCGTAAAACAGACATGTGAAGGGAAACGCAGGGAATGCATTTACAAATATTAGGGGGTTTTCTTCTGAATATACACGAGTATAGTCTGGGAGATTTCCGGTTTCGAAAAACTCTCCTTTGAAGATCTTTTAAATCCTGAACAAAGCTTTTTGGATAAATACCAAACTGATTTTGTTTACCAAAAATGTTTAACATCCAGCTGTAAATCTCTTTTGTAGAAAAATGCCCATCCATACAAGTCCATCCTTTTGTAAACAACAGAGCGAACGATGACCGCTCGCGTACAGTTTGATGAGGACGCAAGGAGATTTTTGCCATGGTTTAACATTTGTGAATGTCTTTTTAACTATCCGGATACAACTATTCTGAAATCTCACAAGCGTCATCTTTGTTTCCTTAACATTTTCTTGGCCTGGTACATCATTGTGCAACAAACCAACTGAATATTTACAAATTTATCAAGTTATTATAGATGCATATTGGATTGCTGTCATTAGTTAAATAATCTGTTGTGGTGGCAACTCTAACACTGCCGACTGCCATAATAATGGATTACCTTTCCCTAGTAGTTCAGAATAACTGATTCGAAAACCAAATGCCACTATATTACCTGTTCTTCTTTTAGCTTCTACTTTATAACCTAGCTTAAATGGAAATGTTGAAAACAAAGATGAGGTTGTGGTTTCAGGCTGGTTCAGGTTTTTAACCAGACTTCCAAAATGTCTCTTTTGTGGTATTGACAATGTTAGACTAACATGAACTGCGCTGGAACTGCAGTAGGTCAGACCTCGATTAAGACCTGCTTTATCCTGATGGTGCCGTTCTGTGTGAACGTGACTAAAATCATCAGTCAAAATGCATTCGATTGACTGATGTTGATGAGCGATTTGTTGTCTTTGTTTCTTTTTGAAATGGCGTGACCTAACCTTAACCTCTCAGTGGTCTTTAAAGCTGGTAAGTGATGTGTGTTTTGGACTGCTGTAGTATAGATATGAAGTTTGAAAATAGACTTGAGTATTTAGTTCTAGGATGCTGTGACTGCATTGAAACCCCCTCCTTCCTCATGCTGTACAGCTTAAAGATGTCTTTCTTATAGTGTGGCTAAATGTTTATAAACTTTCAGATGAATTGCAAAATTGGAATGTATTCAAACTATCAGGCCCATTAAGCTCTAGGAAGGACATCTCTCTCTAGAGCGACTGTCTACTATGTGCACTGCAACTGTGTCTGGAATAACCTATATTTGTACAGGCGCCAACACTAGAGGATCTCAGCCATCTTCCCCCTGAACAGAGACGCAAAAAACTTCAACAGAGGATCGATGAGCTAAATAAAGAACTACAGAAAGAAATGGACCAAAGGTAGAATATAAAGCAATTTCTTCACATGAGCAGAAAGACCAGAATTTTATTACATACTAAAAACCATCTAATGCTGGATTTTGTTTTTTAATTTAGCATAATAATATTAATTTATTTTAATGTATTTGAATTTGAATAGCTATTATTGATTATTTTCTGTTTGTTTGCATATGATAACAGCTTAAACTATTTAAAACCTATTAAATAGCTAGAGAATAATATCTCAAAATCATAACTGTCCTTGTCACAGAGATGCTCTTAACAAAATGAAAGATGTCTATGAGAAGAATCCTCAGATGGGAGATCCTGGAAGTCTCCAGCCCAAGATTTCAGAGACCATATGCAACATGGAGAAACTCCGCTCTGAGATCCATAAAAATGAGGTAACCTTCCCTGAGGAATGACTTACTGTTGCAGTCTTATAAGGAAGCACAGCCTCCGGGAATGTACATCTGGATAAATTTGAGATAAAACAGCTGAGCAGCTCTGTGTGCCACCGCCATCTAGTGGAGGAATGGACCTGATGCGGATGCTGCGTCACATGAAATGATTGAAAATGACTATTTATTTGGACATGAATCCCTCTTCACCTGTCTCTCTTCGTCTCAGAGTTGGCTGGCAGAGGTTGAAGGGAAGCATGGATCCCGTGGTGAGCGGCGGCCCAGTGCGGATGTGAACCACCACACACCCCACGGCAGAGAGAGGTCTGGATTTCCTGATTACATTATCTGCATTCTCAATATAGACAGACTATAATGTATATATCCTGTATACAGTCATCCCTTTAATAAGTGCCTGAACTGTATGTAACCCACTCGTAGAAGAGTTATTGAGCAGTTCTACACGATTTTCCATCAGTTCATCAATGCTTTGTGCATCCACACGTCATACCGCTGCCTCTGAACGTAAAGGCTACTTTGATGCATGGCTGTTGTTTTTCTCCTGTCTTTCAGCCCTGAAGGCAGTTACACAGATGATCACAGTCAGGAGCATCGGTCTCCACCACAGCCAGACCCTCACGAATTTGATGACGAGTTTGACGATGACGATCCTCTCCCTGTCATCGGTCACTGCAAAGCTCTCTACTCTTTTGATGGTACAAAAACAGCTTGCTTTAAATGTTCCTCGTTTAGGACGAGTTAAGCGCTGTTGACGACATTGTGGCATAATGTCGAGTATAAAGATCCATAAAAACAGTTTCACCAACCAATTCTGCCCACAGGAATTACTATACAACAAAATGACAGATTTTTACTAAATAATTCACTTAAGATTTATGCTTTATGTTAATGGAAGCATGAATGTAAGACTAATTACATTACAAATAATTTACATTTGATTTATTTAAATAAAACTTTGAGAACTTTGCCTCCTCATGTCAGAACACTGGTTAAGGTATTAAAATATGCTTTTTCCTCAGGCTCTAACGAAGGCACGTTGGTTATGAACGAGAACGAGGTGCTGTACGTCATAGAGGAAGATAAAGGCGACGGATGGACGCGGGTTCGGAAAAATAGCGGAGTGGAGGGCTACGTCCCCACGTCCTACGTGGAGATCACACTGGAGAAAAACAGCAAAGGTGCGGTCACCTACATATGACATCACCCACGGCATCGCCACCTAGTTATGACATCAGATTTACCGTGACTCAAGTGCAGCTCGGCTGACTGCCATATGCTTTTGTTCACTGTGTGAGCCCGAGGACAAACACACTCACACTGTCGAAAGTGACTGTATTCCCTCTACACTGCGACTGCTGCAGCGGATCAATCTGTAGACTTGTAGAGATTTTTATTGCTTTTTATTCCATTTTAATAAGTGTTTTTAATCAGTTTTATATCATTGGAGCAAAACTGAACAAAAAGCATAGGCTCCTTTTCAAATGCCTGTTTGTCTGAGAGATGAGTTCCTCATTATCTTCGTGAGAGAACTTGTCAAACTTTAATCAGCTCTTAATTGTTAAGATTTATGTGTTTTTTTATACATGTTGAAACTTAAGTACACTCTACCCGGAGCATCTCTGCATCGTTACTACAGTCCAATCATTTGTTCTATTCAGTGTGAGGATACATTGATGTACTTCTGATCTTTCAGTTCATGCAGTTTCCAGTTCTTCCACCTTTCTTCGAAGTGTTATGTCCTTGCAGCTAAATTTCCCCTCATCATAGCGCCAAACCTGTTTCACTTCAACTCTCTCTGCGAGTGCTACTCTTCTCTTTAAAATTGTAGTATCACAACTTCCTTTTTAATTTGGGATTTAATAAAAATAATCCAAGAACAATGTGTAACTTCAGAGCAGCACTCAGTTTGGCTGGCTCACTAGCGCCCTCTGTCTTTTTTCTCTCGCTGGTCAATCTTTGTTGGTGGACCTGTCAATGACTCTGTCCTCTCTTTTCTCTCTGTGGCTATAGGTTCCTGATTGGATGAGTGGGGTTCTGTGGTGTTTGGTGGACGGGACTCACTGTTAGTGGGGCGGTGGGGTGATTTTAAGACCGAGATTGTGTTGGGGCAGGTTGCATGTGTGCATGCTGTTTGTCATGGCCATTAACATAATTCCATTGCAGCAGACATTCCAGGGATATTGGAGAACCTAAAGAGAGTCGTTGCCTGGCACTAACATATTCAGGGGAATGTTTTGCCTGTACCATCATTTCATGTTCGTCATAACATGCACCTGCATGATCCACAGCCTTTCGTTCCTCATTCCGTGCTGACAAATTGATCCCTTGGTAGATTTAACCACTTATCTCAACTACGTACATCTTGTTTGTGTGTCCGTTTCTCTTTCGACTACGTTTCTTCATTGATGCATTCCATGTTAACCATGATATGAATCTCTAAAGCATGACCAATCAGAGTAAAGGAAGCATGGTGCTACATTAGCTAATGCAACAGTCCCCACACAACATCCACCCACTGGCCCCGCCCCCTTTGCATAGTCTGCTGGATGGAAGGAGCCTGGTGCAGTTCTGCATTTGGCCAGCAGGGGGACCCAACACCATATAGAACAAGCGGAGGAAACGCCAGCGAGGACCTATGAACACCAACCCATCATCTCTGCCTTAATTACAGGCCTCTGTATGGAAACTAAAAGCATATAGGGGTCTATCTGATCCTCTATGCCCAAAAAACTGCTTGTTCTTGGGCTGCCAGCTCTTTGTGGTGCTTTCTCCATTTCTAGTCCAGCTCCTGGTTTCACATGTGCAAGAACATGCTCACTGTAACTAACGAGGACCACACGTCTCCAGAATCCGATCTCAAGTGCGTGTATTTGTGAATGTGATTCTTACATATAAAACTGTGTATGCATATATGCATATGTATATACCTAGTTAGTTTTTATTATTAAACTGTATGTATTAACATCTTTATTTCAGAATGAATGTTTTTATTGTGACTTTTTTTCTAAGGTTTTTTTTTTTTTTTTTAACAAATTACTTCCAGGCTTTGCTTGTAAGAACCGTGCCGTACTCTTTTTGTAACCAGTTCTTCTTCTTGTCTGAACTCTGTTCTCAGTAGGACCCTGGTCTTAACCGATGCACTTTTTACCCCGTTGCATTTGAATTGGATTATTAGGGAGTGAATGATGTCAGATGTGAAGGCTTGATTTTGTGTGAATGTGTTGTACAGTAAGACAACGTTGACCACTATATACTGGGGTTTGTGTTGGAGCAAGAGCAACCGAGAAATAAATACTTATGTCTGTTTGTCTCGTTCATCCTGCCTGTCATTTATTGGAGTTCTTCACTCTTTTGTGTTTAGCCTGTATACTGTATTTTGTCTACATTCCTACAGTGCACATTGTATTTCATCGCTATTGCTGGTTATTTGTTTATCAGGAGCCAAAGTTTCTAACCTGTAAATATGGTATATGCAGTGCATCATGGATTGTACAGACACACACGTGCTACCATTCAAAAGTTTTGGGTCAGTAAGTTTTTTTTAATAAATCTAATTTATTCCAGTGATGGCAGAGCTGAATTTTCAGCATCATTTCTCAAGTGTTTCATGATCCTTCAGAAATCATTCTAATATGCTGATTTGATGCTCAAGAGACATTTTTTTTTAAATTATTATTATTATCAGTGTTGAGAACAGTTGTGCTGCTTAATATCTGTGTGGAAACTGTGATTAAAAATAATCCCCGGAAACTTTGAATATAAAGTTCAAATGAACAGTGTTTATTTAAAATGGAAATCTTTAAATAAATTATAAAGATATTTATGGTGACTTTTGATCAATTTAATGCATCCTTGCTTAAAAGAAATCTCACTGACCCGTGTATATGAAAACATTTCTGTAACAATTAAAAACCATTCATTAGATATTTATTTAATATTTTTCAGAATATTTCATTTATAGGTGATTATTTACAGGTCAATATTACTTCATACAATATATTACACAAACTAGCCTTCACATGCGTTCACTAATGATTATGTACATTCTTTTCCATGTGGGATTTTTAAACTGATCAAAACTGCTTTGACCGATGGGTTTCATGACATTTCTAAAAGTCTACAAGCTTTACTATATCCTGTTCCTTCATAGTGCTGAAAATGTGTCTTGAAGGTGTAATCCATAATTCCAGTCCTCTCTTATCCATCACTTCATATGTCAAGTGATTGACCCCATACATACACCTCATGAAGTGCTCTCTGCCTCCAACTTTATCTTTATTTCTTAGGGTGGATAATGTATTGGCCATTAGATATATTCTACATACCGTTCCTTCTTTTCTTGAAGGTAAAACTGGTACCTGCCCATTTCACTAGTCATAGGTGTGGAGCACAACACACCTCTAGAAGGTGCATATGGAAGAAAGTAGCTCTCCATAGACAAGTGCCATTTGTGCTCATGAGTGGCTTCCAACTTGCAAGCTGCACGCGATCTTCTGAAGCTCACGTTATGTTAGAGAACATCCTTTTTAGGTACGGAGTCAGGCGACCTTTGACCTGCCTCCAGAGAGGTTCGACAGTTTCTGCTTGCTCAGAGAGTCTAATATACTGTACAAAGTGCGTGCCTCATTTTTCAGAGTTCTGTGTGTTTGACTGGAGGCTCAAGTTTTCTGGTCAGGGCCGTGAGGATGAGTTTGAATTTGTCGTATCGCTCTGTCTGGTCCACGGCCGCCCCCCTGCTGCCCCAGAGCAGACGCAACTGGAAATCAGTCCTCAAGATCTCCAACATGTCATCATTAGGTTGGAAGTCTGGAGAGAAAATGAAATATCATTATTAAAGTCGCCATGAAATCAAAACTGACAATTCTTATTTATTTATTTTACAGAATGTAGTGTTTATTATAAATTATTTGTGCACATCATTATTATTTTTTTATTCATATCCCCTCTTGATCTTTAATCAATAATGTTAACCTCCCTTCCCCCTGGAAATGATGTCTGTTCTCTTCATGACGCATCTCACTAAATATCCTCCACAACTGGCATTCAGATCTGCTGCAACTCTCAACTTCATACGATCCAGTCAATACCCAAGGACGAAATCAAGTCTATGTATATTTTTTTCTATCCAGAAGCCATTTCTCTCGGATATAGGTGTGTTGGACTTTAGTCGTGGCCTAATGGTTAGAGAGTCAGACTGGTAACCTGAAGGTTGCGGGTTCTAGTCTCAATGCCGGCAGGAAATGACCGAGGTTCGCTTGAGCAAGGCACCTAACCCCCAATCGCTCCCCGGGCGCCACAGCAAACATGGCTGCCCCCTGCTCCGAGTGTGTGTGTCCACGGTTTGCAGTGTGTTTTCAGCACTCACTGCTCCTAATGTGTATGCACTAACTTTGATGAGTTAAATGCAGAGGACAAATTCCAAGAATGGGTTACCATACTTGGCCTTCACATCACTTTAATTTTTTTTTAATAATATACTATTGTTTACTGTGAATTCATGTTGGTTCATACTTTAGCTAATGTTAATTTATACAATTTGAAATGTTAAAAATGTATTAGTATACTGCATACAGAAATTAACCTAAATTAATAAATGTTTGTATTGTTCATTAATGATACAAATTGTTAAGTTTCTTTTCCATTTTTTGTTAATTTTCATTTATCAGTTTATTTAAAAATTTAGTACAACATAATATTTAATTGTTATATAAACAACCACTGATTTAAGTCTCACAAACCTTAAGTACACATCACTGTAGAAGTCCTTGATTCATTTTGAGTCAGACATGACTAAAGTAATGATGACTTGTTCTGTAGGTGAATCATGTTAGTAACTGCTCTAAAGATTACTTGGACTGATTGAAACTGATCATGTTGTTTGAGTGTCTTTTTGAGTGATTCTTTTAAAAAACAAGCTATCCTAGCTTGCAAGGCCTTTTACCTTTTAACTTCCCGAGGGAACCCATGCTAATGCTAAAATTAAATGCTAATTTTCTTTTGGATATTAACACAACGACCTGAACAGCTCGATGTGTTTTGCTCACCAATTCCCTCAAAGTAAAGCACCACATGTTTCTCCTGAAATGACTTGTAATGTCCTTGTCTTACCCTGGAGGATCCGCTGTGCATTGCAGGTGTAGGTGTCCGCATTGCGTGCAACAGCACGAGCTCCTTCCAGATGCCGGAACATGATTTCGCAGCCTTGGTCGTTGTTCTCCCAGACGTCCATCTCTTCGAAGGTGACTGCAGGCCTCTCCATCAAGGTGAGCAGCGGCATTAGCAGCGGGACACTGGCATTGCTCAGTGGGATTTCAGCTAGAAAGACAAGAACAAGAACTTAGTTAAAGGTGACCTACTGTATAAAGGGCATGAAACATGCTTTATTGTCCAAAACTCACCACTTCCTTCATAGAGTCCTTTGTAGAATGGTTTCAAAGATTTCTCATAAATAATGGCAGTCTGTGTATATTTTCTCCGCAAGCTAGTCCACGTATGATCCAGTCTGGTGATCTGTTCATACAAGAAAGAACACACGATTAAAGCTTGTTGACCGCACACAGAGAGGGAAAAAGTCTAGCGCAAGTCAACCGAAAGTGGCAGATAGAAGGAGCTGTTGGGTACCTGAGGCATGTCCAGTGCTTTCATTATGGAGGAAAAGGCATAAAGATCTCCCATCGAGTCTTTGAGCTCTAGAGCAACCAGAATGATCCTGTTTAGGGTGGCTGCTCGCTCCTCCAGACTTCCTGTACACCCCAGGATATCCACAGCAACTCCAATTGCCATGGTGTTATGCCTTTTTAAGAAGAACCAGCCATGCATGTTAAATGTGTGGCCTATATATGCATGTAAGACGTTCAAAGAGTTAATATTTCTCTGAAAGAGTTGTATATATCATCAGAAATCTGCTTTATAGATCACGTGTTAACAGCATCCGTTTACCTTTCCATGAGGTCCTGCCGCAGCTGTTTCCCATGAGGAAGGGTCACCAGCTCCAGCCCAGAGGTCACGCTCATTTGACCTTTCAGCTCCTCAGAAACATTCAGGATCCTGGCAACCTGCAGCAAGTACACACAGCATTTGCATCAAAGGTAGTAACATCCAGAGTCGAAAGTATTGCACAGAAGCTAATCTGTGATTGTGAAGGGTTTCTAAATATGGGTTGTGGGTGGAAGTTTTTTCGTCCATAACATTGGTCCTGTGACTGACATAATCTTCCAGTTTAAGATTTCATTCCCAAATACACAGACAACAATCTGGAGCCTCTTTCAGAAGCAGTAAGATATGTGGAGAGTCACATGTATAAAAGGCGTTTTAATTGGATTCATCTACATTTAGCCCTGGCTGTGTGGCACAACTGTGGTCTTGTCCTCTGGTTGGCTGGAAGAACCAGTCTTCATCCTGAAGAATAGGCTGACTCACATAACCAGAGTGTAATTACAGACCTGTCGGTCATGATTGTATTCAGTAAGTAGGTGTGGATGACTATCCCTAATTCTGTTTTCATCTTTCTTGATTTTCTCCTTCTTGTTGTTTCGTTTTCATTTTTTTTAATTTTTTTTTTTATTCTCCCTCCAAATTTTTTGAAATCGAAAGCCATCAAGTAAACAATTTGTGATAGATTGCGACTCTCGTTTTCATTTTTTTTAATTTTTTTTTTTATTCTCCCTCCAAATTTTTTGAAATCGAAAGCCATCAAGTAAACAATTTGTGATAGATTTAAATACTTTAAATTGCCGTTTTAAATTTTGACATTTAAGTTGCATTACCAGTAATTGTTTCCTAAAACAATGCATGGTTATTGCAAATTAAGGTCAAATTTGTTAACACTGGTTAATCCATTAGGTATCATGAACTATACATTTAAAACCTTTGTAAATGTTGGTTATGTTATTTTCTACATATACTAACACATTTTTAACGTTTCAAGTTGTATTCGTTTACATTAATGTATTATGAACAAACATAAATTAATAATGAGCAATGTGTGTTTTAGTGCTGTCAAATCGATTAATCGCATCTTACAAAAGTTTGTTTATATAATATATGTGTGTACATATTATATATCCATATGCAGTATATATGAACACATATATTATTTAAACAAACTATTATGTTAGATGCGATTAATCACAATTAATCGATTTGGCAGTACTAGTATTTTTATAAATGAACAATCTAGATTAATAAATGCTATTAACTTTTTTTTCATTGTTAATTCAGGACACCTAATGCATTAACTAATGTTTACGAATTGAAAAGAATAAATATTCATTTAGATTGTATGTCGACTTCAAAGACTCATAATTAATATTACCTGGCAGTCTGCTTTCAGGATGTGTTTGGCGATGGTCTTTGGATCCTGACTGATGAACAACTCTTTGGCTTTCTTCAGCACTGTCATCTCCAATGGTTTGTTCTCCACTGGTAGAAGCCGGAAGTTGACGTCACCAGGTTTGAATGCTGATTCAGTTTCAAACACAGGTCTTTGGAAACCTTTCTTGCCATTCTCTTCTTCATCCACATCCTCCTCGTTGTCTTCCTCACTGTCGTGTTCCAGGGCCTCAATGGCGTTATGGTAGGAGCTACGATCTAGTTTAATGCTGCTATCACTTCTCCTTAACTCCTCCTCAGTCTTTAACCTCTCCACATAGCTGTTAGCATGTGAGCTATTCATCGTTTCCCAATCAGCAGAGCTGCATGGACTCAGCTCACAGTAGCTTATTTCTGGACTCGATGAGCTACCCGACTGCTGCCGTCGCTGTTTGTTGGGCTTTACCGGGGGGACTGGTGGGGCGAGGGTCTTCAGGCCCGGGGTGCAGCATACTCTCATAGTGGGAACCTTGCTGGGTTTAGGGGGCGGTCTGGGACACAGCTGGCTGTCAGATCCACGAATGGCCTCGCCAGGCTGGGTGTCGAAGGCCATTCTGCGTGGCACTGTGGGGCTCAGAGCTGGCTCACTTCCTGTTCGGAAAACTGGGGATTTGGGGCATGGCTGGTGCTCCATATGCCGAACCTGAGCCTGGGGTCTACAGCCTGAAAGCAAAGGAATTCATTCAGATCCATAATATCACAATTTTTTTTTTATTAAAATAGACAGATGGACTTTTTTGTGTACGTTTTCTTTTGGCATTCTGCACGGCTATGCATATTCAGCACTCTGGATCCTGACATGAACAGCAAAGCTGCGTTTTGCGCATAACCATATTTATTCCACTGACACAGGCATAAATTATCTCCATCTCCACTTTCATTCTTCTCCACAAAACATTTTATTTTGCATTTCAATCCCACGTCTCATTTCACACATTTAACGATCAGTAACAGAAAGTGAATTTCAAAGGAGGGAATGTCAGCTTGACTTTGAGAATCACTTTCTCTTTGGCACAAAGTAAATGTGAGAAAGATGACTGGTTTTCAGGGCTGTCAGACGTGAATATCAACGGAGGGCTGGAGGCGTGACAGGGTATCAAGGAGGATGAGAGCTGACAGGCACTCACCGATAGGGAGGAAGCTCTCCGACTGATGGGTCTTCAGTGGCCGTCTCCTCTCCTGAACGTGGTTCAGACATGCTGGTTGACTCCCACATTTATCTTTGTTGCTGTGAAGGAGAAAGACAGGTCACTTAAAGTCTTCTCTACCAATCTTTTAGAGTAAGATGACAAAGTTGACACCACTTTTAATTGAGTTTTTAAAGGTTCTGTGGTGTGATATGATTTTTTAAAGTACAAATTCCATGCGGTCTCTGAATTAATGTGAGTTCATGCAACCGGCACAATCGTTTTAATGCCATTTTCAAATTGATGAGGTTGTAAGCTATTTTGACACATTGTTTTAGGACTCCCATATGCTGAATCTGCACAAATAAGTAAAACTTTCTAAACTTTTCTACTTTATATTAATGTGAAGATGTCACACACTGCAGGAATGAATCAATTAACATATTTATTTCCACATAAATAATACAAATGGCTTGAAAAATGCCTTTTTTACTTCCTGTTGGGGTGCTTATGAGCAAAACTGTCAAGGATTTCCAAGAGATTGCCATTAAGAAATGGAATTTGCTAATCATACCACAATTGGTGACAAAATTATATAAATTTTATTATATAGATTTGAGGGGAGTTTGTAAAATCATGACTAGTCATTTTTCAGAGTAGACCCCAATTATATAATGCAAATATTATTCAATTGTATTTCTATTATTGTTTATTTGTGATATGTTTCTTTTGTAATTCATGATGAGGGCAGTTAAAAAGATTGAAACTAAATTTAAATCACATGAGCTAAATTGGTAACACTTTACAATAAGGTTCCAATTGTTAACATTAGTTAAGTACATTAGTTAAAATAGTTAAAATAATTCTAAAGCATTTAATCATAATTAATGTTAATTTCAACATCTACTTGTACATTAATTCATATAATCTATTTAATGTACCTGAGCTGACATGAACTATATTATATTTTTTATTAACTAACGTTAACAAAGATGAATAAATATTGTAATAAATGATTTGTTAACTGTTAGTTCATTTTAGTTAACAAACATTTACTAATGGGACCACTACATATGTATGTTTTACTGTCTAGCCAAGTGTTGAAAATATGAAAGGAACTAATTATTGTTTTTGGTTTTTTTTGGACAGCTAAATTACATGCATTACAAATTAGATTTTTTTTTCCCTAAATAGAGATTCTGAAAAGGACAAATCTACCAAACCGTTTGAGAACTGGAATCTATAATTAGTAAATCCTATTATGAATAAAATTAATTAATCTCTCTTATTTCCTCATGTTTGTGATTCAAAAGCCTCCCAGAGTATTTCTTCTTGGCGGTAAAATGTGGCAATGAATAATAGTGGAAAGGGCCATATGATTGTGTTTCTCTCACCTGAGGAGGTTCCCACGGCTGAGGGTGTGATCCTGGGTGTGTCCGTTCATGATATTCAGACTCAACCGTTTCGAAGTCAGGCTCTTTCTCTCGGAGTATCCCGCCTCTACACGTATACATCCAACTCCATATTTCTCTTCCAGGCATCTCAGAGGCAGAGCTCTGTTGATTGGCTGAAAGATAATCGCTCCGACAACCTCAGATACCGGCTCCCGGTTGCCCACATAGTATCGCACCAACGCGGGGACACTGTCAAATCCCTCTTTCTCAAACAGGAACTGGATGCGTGAGTAGGCCTCATTCATGGCCACTACTCGTTTGTTGATTTTGAAGTGTTGAGGAGTGTTCTTCCACTGGCAGGTGAGGACATAGTTTCCCGGGCTGGACAGCGAGTCTCGGATCAGAAAGTCTCCATCACGCTGGACCAGGTTTTCAGCCACCTTCAATTCAAACACACGCACAATTTTCATTGTTTTTGTGGTAGCTTGTTTCTCTCTCTTTCATACTGTATTTTCCTGCCTCCCTTAGTTTCAAGTATTTTGCATGTTGGATATTGGCCTAAACATTAGGTTGTGGTGCTAAATCTGCAAATGCAGAATGAACAAGCTCAAACATTGGAGAAAACATTTTTGAGGTAGTGATGCTTTTCTTCTCATAAATTCGTATGTAGCTTTGTGCTTATATTCCGTCTAATCAGATTATGTATACATCCTCAGTAAACATTACAGAACTAATTTTATGACAGTGATACATGGCATGACCTAGATATTTCTTTGTTTTGTGGTTCACTGGTGCATTCAAGCAGTTTAGAATGATGGACTACCTCTCCAAACTGAACGTTAGGATGCCATTTGGAATACTAAAAAAAGTTGCTGTTTGGATTTAAAATTGGCAAATGTCTATCATTGGATCATTATTGCTGTGATTATTATGTTTCTAGCATGTTGTATGTTTGGCAACAGTTCTTCTAACCCTAATTGACAAGATCTTGTCCAAAAATTGATGCGATGTAAATAACACCACAAAATTTATTTCCATCAAGAGGTACATCATTTTTTTGTCAAGATCTTGTACTGACAATGCAAGAGTCCAGCACTCTATAAAGTCTCCTCCAGCACATCCCAAACACTTTTTAATGAATTTAAGGTCTGAACTCAGAGGTGCCAATTCATGTGTGAAAATTATTCTTCATGCTGAGCTCCCTCCCAACCATTTTTTAACAATTTGAGGTTATGCACCTTGACATTGTGATCCTGGAATATGGTCATGATGTGTCTTCCTACATGGTTGTTTAAGAAATGAAAAGCTACACACTCAATCAATTAGGGTTAGAAGAACTGTTGCCAAACATGTAACATGCTAGAAACATAATAAGCACAGCAATAATGATAGACTGTTAAGCATTTGCTTATTTAAGGCCAAACAGTGATGATTTTTTTTTTTTTGGGCCTGACAGAGAGTGTGTGTGGGTGGGTGTGTGTCTGTGTGTGTGTGTGTGTGTGTGCGCATCCTTATTCATTATAATATATCATTATGCCTTTAGTTTATTAGTTTATATAAGATTAGATTAGTTTTATGTAAGTTTATATGTCATTGTTTCATATTACTTCCCAGAATGTGTTCATGAGGAGATCAAACACTAATAAATCAATATTAGCATGTGTGTTTGGAGCAATGGATCAGCAGTGGCACCAGGAAAAGAGTCATTAAGTCTGATTAGAATCGCTGAGTGTTTATGACTGTTTTCATGGTTGTACTAAACAGCTTTTCTCAGGCCTGTCTTATGGTATAAAACAGCAGCTAAAAAGTTTATAGTTCACTGGACAGACATGCTCAGATAGTTATGGCTGTACATTGTGTTTGTCCAAGTATGCAGAATAAACTAATTTGATTGTGGTAGTTTCACAGGTTGCTGCCTACATTGTCATCTATAATTAATCAATCTTCATCTTTTACCATCCATCATGTTTTTTCCCCCCACAGTGATAGAACACTGCCGGGAAATTAAATTTTGATATCAACCACAGGCCATTTCACACCATTGGTGTGTCTTTCCTTTTCCCTTGTCTGTAGTTTGTTTGTTTAACTTCAGCCAAGCAGGTCAGACTCGTCCCGCTGAAAGACACTGCAGCCCACATGCTGTCAGAGGGAAATGCTTGATCGCAGGGTGTGTAGTGATCCAAGGACCACTCAAAATAACAAATGAATACATGTCTACAGACTCACTGCTGATTCCTGTTAACAGTGATGGGTAATGTACTGTAAGTGTAGAGAATGAATTAACAATCAATCATCACAAACATGCATCATATTTTAGGGGTATCTTTTTGTGATGCATGTAGTTATATTTATGAATATTTAGACAGTCTAATCCAATTATATATTTCAAAGCGTCTCTTTAAGTGGCCTCTTTTTCCTAAATATCCATATTTATTATATATATTTTATTTACATAAATTACAATTTTTTCTACGTGTGAACCCGATAAATTGTATTCTAAGGTCATTTATAAGGTTTGTTGAGCCATGATGAATGAGAATGTTCCATTGTGACTGGTATATTTGTGGTGTAAGCAGCAGTAGCCTGAATCTGGACGCTGGTAGTTCTGATCATATGATGCCGTTAAATAAATACACCTCAGGTCAAATAGCAGTCATGATTCATCACTATATTAACCACTCTGCTCTGCAACAATTGTTGATGGATGGGTTGTCAGTTTCAGGGACATATATCCTGCATAGGGGCATGGAAAAGAGGAGCCAGGGTACATGGTTTTCATACGAGCGGATCTGTAGCTGTCAGCACTGGGATGTCTGTCGCAATGAGAAACTGTTGATGGCTGTTTTTGAATATAGCTTAGTGTTAATGAACTGTCCAAAATATACTGTTTAAAAAGATAGTTCACCTTAAAAATTCTGTCTTCAATTGTTCCAAACCTGTATGAGTTTGTTTCTTACAGACACAAAAGAAGTTATTATTAAGAATGTTGTTAATCAAACAGTTGAACGACACCCATTGACTTCCATAGTATTTTTTCCCCCTACTATGGAAGTCAATGGGTACCGTCAACTGTTTGATTATCAAAATTCTTTAAAATATCTTCTTTTGTGTTCAACAGAAGAAAGAAACTTGTACAGGGTTGGAAAAAATCCCTTTAAGCACTGTGAAATGTACTTTCATTAGAGGTATTGGTAGTTTTGCTGTTTGTCAAGCTAATCTAAGATCTTGTGGAACTGACTACACTCTAGCATACAGTCCAGACTTCAGATTTTGAATTTTGTTTCAATGAAATCTTTTGTTTTCCTTGATCTTGTGCAAGTCTGGGTGTGAATGTGGCTTTTCCTGTTCTGTTCTGTTCTGTGTTGTGTTTGGCAGTTTAAAACAAGTATTGATCAACCAGCTATACTACTGATGACAATGAACTCTCTGCTCCAGATTTGTCAAAGCATTTCACATTTTTAGACAAGTTAGAAGCATACATTTTGAGTGTATATTTGTATATATTCCTTAAATATATCTGTTTAAAAGGATCATGAATATGCAATTTCACATAGCTAGAAAGCTTAAGCCAAGCAAGTAAAATTGCACGTAAAGGTTAAAGAAACATTTTAGAAGGTCAGACACTATTTATAGGTTATTATTTTGCACAACATGCCTATCAGGTAACTATGTATCTACATGTTTCATAATTTTTGACCTTAGCAAGAACATTATAATAAGTACAATAATTAAAAGTGCCAAAAAAGTACTGTAGCATTACCATGACTTAAATATTGTAATTTGATAACACCATGTTTTTGGACATTAATTCTGCTAATACTAAAGTATTCTTTGAAATACCATGCTAAAACCATGGTACAGTACATGCATATGGTAAACATTCAGTACCATGATTTATATCCAAGAATCATGATACTAGATGTTGCATCACAGTACCGTGGTGCTTCCACAGTACTTTTTATAAATTTAACAATTTAGCATTAAGAACATCTAATGCAAGTCATATCCTCAGTGTATTTCTTCCCTTAATCAAGTCTTACTCTAGGCTCTAGCTGGAGCAAACATGGCCACATGTCTTTATTTCATTATCTTTTTATACAAAGAAAGTGAATGTTTGAGTGCCAGATACAGGCATGACTTCAGTGTGACTTCAGCTATGCTTTTGACAGCAGAAAGATCACTGCTGTCTGCCAGATTCAACTTCCAAACAATATTTCAGAAACATTGTAACTGTACACATATATATATATTAAATCACAGAATCAGCTACTCACCACAGAGAGCCTCATAATACAAACATTATCTGTTAATGATCACCCACCCCTCTCCCTTCTCTTAAAGCTGTACCTGTCTAGGGATGGCTCCATGATACCAGGCATGGCTCCGTGGTTCCTCACTGCTTAGTTTCAGTTCTTCCTCTAGTTCTCTTCGAAGCTTCTCCGGTGGTCCATCCATGATGTACTTGTCCCTTGAAAACTGCACATAGATGGGAACAGAGGAGTATGTTAGAGCCATGGTGGCCCTATGGTAGATGGTATGTTTGTCTCTATGATTTAAGTATATGGTGTTAGTCTTTTATTTGGCTCCACTCTTCTTCTTTTTTTGTATCCCTCTCCCTACTTTTTGCTATGTGACTCAGTATCTGACTGGCTGATGGATCCCTTGCTTCCTGTGGTGATCTGTTTACTGTGACGCCCAAGTTCCCTCCCTCTTCCTGTCTGTCTCCGCCTCCAGAATCCGCAGGGCATACCGTACCTTTACCTGCACACACGAACACACCCCCGCTGCTCTGAATCATCATGGACTTTTCAGGTTCGTTGGAAAGCTGTGGATTTCACAATTTAGGAATTTGAGAATAGTTCTTTTCACTAAGCTGCTTAAAAGTAATTACTTTAGAGTTTAGGTTAATAAATAGACTGATAAGTCATTTTCTGTGAAACATGAGCTTTGATTAGAACTAATAGTTTGCACTAATGCCATAAATCTGCTTACTCAGTAAAGCATAGTTCATTATCTTTCCAGTCAAGGTCGTTTCATTCTTGCTTTCACTGTCTCAATAACATAACTCAGTCATGTGACCTGATTGTAATAGAATTTAAAAACAATGGCACAAATAGCACTTTATACTCTCATGTGTTTCAATATTGATTCCCAGCTAAGCACTGACAACATAGACCGATTATGCCATTTTAATACTCCTTCGTGTCTTAACAAACATCACATGCCACTGTTGTTTATCAGTTGTATTAATGCTCTCCTGTGACTAAATTACTCTGGCTGTGTTTGGAATGGTATATTAGTGTATTGCACATCTAATGAATTAACATTAACAATGAATGAATATTAGTATATTTATAAATTATATTATATAACCTATATTACTGTATTGATAAAAGCTGTAGAACATCCATTGTTGTTTATGAAACCTAATGCATTAATGTTAACAAATGATTTTTAAATGGTATCGATCATTTGCTTGCAGGATACGTAGTGCATTAACAGCATAGGTAGTATAGAGCAGTAGTAGTTTTATAGGGTTAAGGGCAGATTATTCACGGATGTTCCATACCGTGATGGATCCAATTCCTAAACCCAAGGAGGACATCCGTGAATAATCTGTTATAATGATTTGGAAATTATTTAGAAATGTCCATTGAGCAAGCAAGACAAGTCATGATGTCATATCCAACGTACCCAGAGGCAAGAGTGTTTTGATTCCTATTGGAGAACAGATTTAAGGCTCTAAAATCTGAATGGATGAGACATGTTCAAAGCTACTGTTACATATATATATATATATATATATATATATATATATATATATACATATTACACACACACACACACACACACACACACACACATATATATATATATATATATATATATATATATATTTTTTTTTATTATTATTATTTTTTGAGAAATGAGGACTTTTATTCAGCTAGGATGCTAGGAAAAATCTCTTTCAAATTAATGCTATTCTTTTGAACTTTCCTTCATCAAAAAATCCTGAAAAAAAGTTTCACAAAAAATATCAAGCAGGGTGTTAGGCACAATGCAAAGCAAATTTCTCAAAACCCTGTTAAAAAATAACAAAGGCACTCTGTAAATAAATGAATAAATAATTTTATAATTTATCTTTTTATATATTTATTTAAAGCAATTGAAAGGATATTAGAATATTAGATTTCTGAAGGATCATGTGACACTGAAGACTGGAAAAATTATGCTTTGCTATTACATTAATAAATTACATTTTAAAATATGACCATATAAAACAGTTATTTAATATTGTAATAATATTAGGCAATATTACTTTGTCATTTTTTATTAAATAAATGCAGACTTGGTGAGCATAAGAGACTTCTTTCAAAAGCATTTAAAAAAAATTAACAACGAAGGTGTACTTTGCTTGTCAACCATAAGCAGTCTACTTAAGGCTATTATTTGACCAAATAATTCATTATTATTGTTTTTATTTATATGCATATAAAGATGCTGTGTTTCTAAGATGATTTTGTGGTGTGCCAAACACTCCTTAAACATGGTAAAATTACTACAATGCTTTATTGCTTTATTGAATGTGAATGGGTGAATTGCATTCTGTACTTGTGTTACTTGTATAGGCAAGAGGCTGTTACATATTTCAGATAGGGGATTTCAAGCGTATTCTTGTGTTTCCTTTTTGTTTAAGTGCTTGGAATGGCAGCTATGTGTGGTACCCAACCTCAGAGACCTAAAGTGGTACCTTTGTGCTGTAGCTGGTAGTTGTACGCGGTGGGTACTCAAGCACAGCACTGCTGCATAACCCCGAGCTAAATCTGTGCGTATGGGGGAAAAGTCCCAGCAGGACTCCACGTTTCAATTTTGTAGTTGTGGTCTATGGAGTAATATGTCAAATAAAACCAATGTAAGGGCAAAGGTAATTAACATTGATGAGTAACTGTCTGTGTGTGCATGCTCAGTAGTGGAAACTTCAATTGATATGACACTGTTTGACAGATTTAATTAAATCGACTGCATCACTCAAACATGGACCCAGAGCCAGATGATGTTGTTGTGTATTTTATTAAGTTCTATTTTAATTTGTCACTGTAGCTTTGCATGTCTTTTTATGGCTTGATGAATGACTCACTTGGGTTTTCTTAAACCTGCCAAGATATCGGAGTATGGCTGAGAACCCTGGCGGTGTACAGTGACATCAATGCTCATAACAAGTGATGTCATCACATTTGTGCTGTCAAAAGGAAACTAGAGCCTAGTGCACTACTGAGGACTTTTGCATTATTGGGCCGTGTTTATAATATTATTTTACAGATATTTATCAAGGCATTCAAGCAACATTATTGTGTGTATTACCATATACAATAAAAGTACAAGTACAATAAAAATGTGTAGTAGTATGTGAAAATGTAATTTTCATCATGTAAAATATATACATTTCATGTTTTTCCAGGCCTAACAGCAGCAGACAAGCTACATCAGTTTTCTGTGATGTTGATAAGATGCTTAGCTGTCAGTTTCTCTCTCTCTCTCTCTGTCCAGTGACCCATAGCCCAAGCAGTGGTCTGTCTGTCAGGCAGTTATTAGGATCTAACTGACCACAATCTGTCACTGTGGTCCACCACAAACCACTGCACACAGGCCTGGAAATGTGGATATCTCTGTGTATTTTGGGAGACGACAAAATATATGAATGTAAACATAAATCATATGATAGTATATGATCGTTCTAAATTATTAGGTTGGTGTTTTTTAACAATATTTTATATGTAAGGTTTAGAATAGCCTTTTGGTTTGGATATTTTCAAATGATGTTAAGTTATCTGAACAAATCCACTAATATGTATTGATGGATTTATGGATGATAGTCAACAAAAGATGTTGTGGATACTGGACATTGATACTGTATAAATTCTACAACAAGATCTCTTAATTCTGGTCTTTGAGTAACTGATTTGTGATGGAAAACCTCTCACGCACACCAACATATGGCAGAGTCGTATTACTTCCTTGTTTGAGGGGTTATTGGATAATCCTGTCTGATTGATCCTCATGTCAACTCGTCACTGATCATTCAATCATTTTCAGAGGACTGAAGGACACTTTTTAGATGGTCAGATGTTATGATTATTTGAAAGGATGTAACCAAACTACTGAATTAAAGACTGGTGCATTTCTTTGAAAGCAAACTATAAAAGTATATTTTAGCAACTCTTTGCTTATTAAACCAAATATATTCAAGTCATGCCGAGTCAATGGACTGTTTTTCCCTTTATATGGAGAAGCTTCAAAGATCCTTACTATGTATAGAGACTGACAAACCCAGGCCACAGCGAGGACTGAAATACACTCTGATGCCTCTGGTATTGTAGTGAGGGACGAGCGTTACACCCACTTCATTTAGACAACAGTGATCCAAGCCAACACCCCGCAAGCCACAAATTACAGTGACCAGACGATACATAGTCTTACCCTGACTGGGAAAATCTTTCAAAGCACTTGTTTGTGCTCAGTGTCTTTCAACTGTATTACACAATACAATGACTAAAACAAACAACTGAAATAGAACTTTTAGTAAAAACGTATGAGCATGAGATTTTATTCAGGTTGTGCTGAATGCTAATATTTTTTGGACTTGGATGTTCATGTTTTTGGTTTTATGACTGCTTTGTGATTGCATGCCAGCTGAGGTGGTGTTAATCTGGCACGGCCGTCGCATTCATTCAGCGCTACGACATCGTGGATCCATTTAGAGGTGCGTTGAGGCTATAAATGTTTAAAAATAGCCAAAGCTCAGTTGCTCGAGCAGCTCGATAGCACCATGACGAATAATCCCTCCATCAAGCAGCAGAGCAGATATATTTGTACATCACCTCTGCTTTTAGTTGTAGCCATTTATATATTGTAATTTTTATCTTCACACATGAGGGGCTGATTGCTAAGGTTCTTTTTTTAAATAGTGGCATGCTTTTTGAACGTGAATCATAATGGAACATTTGAATGTATTGAATGAGGGTTCAAAGGTCTCATTGGGTAAGTGCAGAGCACAGGTTAGATATCGACAGCAGAATGGGTAACATAATGACATATACAAGACACTTTGCAGTATTAAAAATTGTCTGTAGTAGTTTGTAAGACCTCATAAGCATAGCTTAGTAACCAAGCGCACATTAGATCATATTGGCACATGTCAGAACAGACTGTGCTCATGGCTTTTCCAGTCTAAGATGATGAGCTCAAAGGCTGAATTTGATCTGGAAAGCCACTTCTGGATAATTATTATGGATGAGATGACATTCCCCTGTTAATTATCGAACGTCTAATCCTCTTTAGTTTGCTCCACAAGTGGCCGTTCAGCAGCTTAGTGAGTGAACGGTTAAAAATCCATGTTTGATTTGGAAATTGTGCAGATTATGGCAAAGTGCACGGCTAAAGATGGAGATCATGTACATATGTTCAGACTGACTTGTGATGGAAACCAGCAGGACAAGTAATCCAATGGCAGATAGTTAGTCATTCTCATGACTAATGATTTGAGATTTGAACAGACATAAGTAATATATTTAATGCTGTGGCTTGTTGAAAAGGACTAATACTTTTCTAAGCGATCTGACTTATAGGTGGACATTAAGAGGTAAAAAATTAAAGACTCACAGGACCTTAAAGGTATAGTTCACCCAAAAATGAAAATCATTTACTCACCCTCAAGTTGTTCCAAACCTGTATTAATTTCTTTCTTGTGCTGAACACAAAAGATGATATTTTGAAGAATGTTGGTAACCAAACTGGTCCCCATTGACTTCTATAGTATTTCTGGTCCCCATTGACTTCCATAGTATTTCTGGTCCCCATTGACTTCCATAGTATATTTTTCTATACTAGGGAAGTCAGTGGGGACCAGCAACTGTTGGTTTACTAGCATTCTTCGAAATATCTTCCTTTATGTTCAAAAGAAGAAAGAACTTCATGCAGGTTTAGAACAACTTGAGGGTGAGTAAATGATGACAGAATTTTCATTTCTGGGTGAACTATCCCTTTAAGAAAACAGGTATCTTAGGCATCCTTAGATACTAGAATATCATAGAGACTACAGTAGTAACCACCCAAAACATCCTAGAAACCACTAGCGATGTGCTAAAATGAATATGAAGACCTTGGCACCACAAAGCAATGCATTGGCAACCATCCTCTAATTGTGGTGGCGTCTTTGGGTAAGCATTACACATCTTAACATAAAATGTAGAAATCTTGTTATTTCCTGCTGATTCCTGTGGGGGCTTGAAGGATGGAGACCCTCTGTCTCAACCCTGTAGGTTGAGATTCCCAAGGGTTTCAGGGGGTCATTAGTGGCCTCTTATGTGCAGGACAATCGACCTGGTCTGGGCTTTGGTGTTGGGTCACACCCTTCCTGAGCCAGAGTAAACAAAAAGGGCCATCAGCGTGTCCCATCAGTCTCCTGGGACTCTAAACACAGGACCTCTTCCTCTCTTATCTCACCCTCATCACATTGTCCATTTAGATGGTCCCTGGGGTGTCTGCCATGTTCATGTGTTCCTGAACAGGGCAGCACATTTCAGTTGGAAGAACTGGGGATGTGACAGATGCTCATGAAAGATTTATTGTCCTTTTGAAATATCAAATAAATATTTTGTTAGTGGAGTTTCGATGTATTGAAGTATGAATGCAGTCCTCATAATAGGGATGGGAATCAGCATGGACTTGGCTAAACAATATTATACTATACAATTATTTTTTTTTAATTTAGTGTGTGTATATATTGTCATTCATTATTATTTGCATATTTGTTGTATTTATTACTATGTTAAACTGATGTCTGATTCAACATTGATGTATTTATCGTCTAAATCAGTTTTTTACTTGACAATACTATGAATATTCTCACGCCAATTTCTATATTTATTTTTTGTTCTATAAAGTATGCGTTTTTGTTATATACTTATACTTATTATACAAGAATATATTATGAGAATATCAATACAGTATTGTTAGGTAAAATATGCCAATGCTTTAATATATTGACTGTAGGCAACTGAGGTCTAGAAATAAGCTAGATCCCCCCCTTCTTGGACTCTTTCTCATTTAATCACATTCTCTCCATTTCAATCTGTGATCCCCAGCCCCCTCATTCCATTCCAGTTTTGTCCCAATCAGCGTGGCCCAGCCCTGGCTTTGTAAGGAGGGCAGAGGGGGAGATTAGGGCCTGGGGCAGCTGTGCTGGATCACTTTGAACATGGCCTCTTTTTAATGTTTCCTCGAGCGTGCTCAATTTGTTGTACAGCAAAAAGGGGAAAAGATGGAAAAGTAGGGGACACGCTTGTCCTGGGGACTCAAAATTGCTGAAAGCCATCCTGTTAGAAAAGAAAGCCTTGAGCTTGGAAAATGCCTTTAAGTCCTATGCATGGAATGCTCGAGGAAGGTAGCATTAGAGGAGATAAAGTGATAAAAAAAGTTTAAATTAAGTTATTGTTCATGTTCTTGCTCTGCTCGTGAATGATTCAGTACACATTATTGCAAAAATTTTCATCAAAATGTAAGAGCTTGCTCTGACTCAAAAATATCTTTAATTTTCTGCTTCAAACACGTGCCAGTGGTGTTTCAGGAGGGTAGTTGTCCTCCACACTTGACTACTCGCATTAGATTTTGCTCTGTTTTGATATGTAATACCCATTTTTCAATGGATAAAATCATCAATTGTTTATTTTTCCTTTTTTATGCAGTCCAGGCTTGAGAGTGAATTAAATAATTTTTCTTTTTTTTTTTAATAAGCCACCGCTTGTTCACTCTGGCGGAGACTGAACACGTTAAGAACTTTGCGGAATGATGATTTAATCCCTGATCCAAAAACATATTCTTTTGTTTAGCACTGACAGGATGTGAAACTTTTGCTGTTGACTGATGGAACTGTGCCAGGCTGTGTCAGCACCTCTCCAGCAGCCTGTCAATCAGAGAGACTTCCCGCTGTCCCACTGCTCTGCTGAGCTTCTATTTCTGCCACAGCCATGATGCTTCTGCTGTGTTACACTGTCAGTGTGTGGGGGAACGCATGTCTAATGCGTGGGAAGTGTTAGAGAAAAATTCGTTAATTTGTCTGGGTGTTCCAAAAATGATTCACTGATTCGTTTTAGTCATCACTCAAATGCATTCTCAAAAGTATGTACCTCATTTAACGTTAGTTAAATACTGCCGTTATAACAATATTTTCAATGAAAGGTGCAGTATGTTATTTCTCAAAGTCACTGCTGAACATTGTTGATATTTGAAATCAACCCAAACAAACACACCCCTCTCTTCATTGCTCCGCCTCTAAAGCTCACCCTCCTAACCACCCTGCAGTCGGTCTCAAACCATCATCGTGGCATGCTAGGCGGGTGCACTGACAAGGACACTAAACAGTAAACACTGCATTCCCTAGCAGTCATCAGCCTGCACAAGGAAGCACAAAAAATTAACATACATATAATTAATCTGGTTTTAAAAACACCTGTTTCTGCCATTGATGGATCCAAATGCAAGGATCTTAAGACCTGTTTCAGAATTGAACTACTTTTAACTTGACAGCATCTTAAAAGTGCTTGTTGAATGCTCAAAAAACACAAGCCATAAAGTTTTAGTCCAAAACAAAATTAGGCCCTGTCCCAAATGGCACACTTTATGTGCACTTGTGGTCTTGTGGACTTACAATGACCACAGCTTGCGCGTGTCCGTTAAAGACAAAAGACCATTGGGTGTCCCATTTGTCATTTTAGGTTTCAGAAGGGTGCTCCCTTCGACACGGAAGTATAAATCAGCCTTTAGGGTTCCATTTGGGACAGTGCCTTAGACTCATGAACACTTCATGAAATTGGTTCAACCACATAATCATTAAAAAGAACGATTCGACATTCATTAGAGTCCATGTCAGGTGTTAATCTACACCTCTACTAAACAAGTAAGCCTGCTTATTTAAGGCAGACTTGTCACGGTTTAGGTTTCAGCCCTCTACAGGGTAGAAGAGATTCACAGCTGTACTGTACAGTACACACCACCCTCCTTCCCACAACTGCCCCTCACACTGACCAAAATAATGCTCCCAAGTTGTTTCCACCACATTTACTTAGAAATCATTCGCTGCCAGATGGAGCCTTCTATGATCAAGGAGGTTCAGTGAGAAATTTCCTCTCGAAAGAAAGAATCCATACAAGAGGCACCAACACTGCCCTCTCTGTCCCTCTAACTCCCACTGACCCCCAACACCATCGAAAAGACCGGAAGTCTCCATGACAACCTAGCACTATTTTTAGAAACAAGCCCAAAAAATGTGGACCAGACCCGAATGTTTTTAACAGACGTTCAAACCCTGAGAGCGAGGGTCCGCTGAGTTGCCTGGCCAGAGCTGAGAAATAACAAACATGCTGCTATTTCTGGCCAATTCTGCCTTAGAATTTGAAAATATAGACTGTTTCGATAAACATGCCAGGAATCTGGCATCAGTCTTCATGCAAATTACATCTATGCATTTGGCTGACACTTTTATCCAATGCAACTTGCACTGCATTCAAGCTACACATCTTTTGGTTCATGCATTCCCTGGGAATCGAACCCATGACCTTGGTGCTCTACTGGTTCAGCTACAGGAATACTGCTATTAAATGCAAGACTATTGAATGAGCTCCTTGACATTCTTGATCTGTGAATATCTGTTTGCAGTCTGAAGTATATTAGAAATAAAAGTTTGGAAATGAGAAAAAAACAGACATTTTAGTTTGTTCCAGATTCTCCCGATATGCACTGCTTTATTGTAGACTTTGATGGACCATAGATCAATAGTTCATGTGCCATCGGATTGCAGCAAGGGAGAATGGATTATCCACATCTGTGGAGACTGACAGAAATATTTCAATCCACTCAATAAACTCAGAAAATTTAATGCATTTCATCATGTTGGCCAAAACCCCCTGTAGTCTCGGTGTAATGTAACTCTTTGAACATTCTTGCTATTGATAATCCAAACATTTTGAATAGTCGTATGACCTGCAGACTGCTCTGTTTCATTCCTACATCGGTTCCATATGTACCTGTAACAGCCACACGCAGGGCCACCAATTTTATATCGCCCCATAAATTCACTCAACCCGACCTGAGCAGCTCTCTGTCCTTATCACATGACACATTAGATGAGTGAACAAAACCACACGCGTTCACACTTACGATCCATTTGCAAGCCGCCACAGAGATAAAAGATTTCAATCAATACGGGTTAAATGGTTTTGAAGACGAGGAGGAGGGTGTGCAACTAAACAATTACAAGTGAATGGGAAGAAACACACACACACTCGTGAGTGAGCATGTGTCTAACGCCTTCACTTACTATAATGAAAAAAGCCATATACTGAAGAGCCCAGGCTAAAGACTGCCACAATAAAACTACACACAGACATGCTTTTTATGGCACCTCTCTCTCTCTCTTTTTTTTTTAATTGATCTAAATTTCTCTTCTTTTTGAATCGGTCTTTCTGTAATGCTACTGTACATCTATGTATTTACAAACATTTTTACATATTTTGTATATTAACAGTAAAATATAAAGTTGTTAAAATATAAAGAGTAAAATATAGTATATATAACTATATAATAAATATTACACATGGATAAGATGCTACTAAAAATGCATAAATTGACAGTTTTAGGAAGCTTTCACTCACCTTGGCTCCAATAACGGAGCTCTTCTGATAGAAACAGCACAAAGCTGCCGTGATGGTCCTTAAAATATTGCAACTCTCCGACATCTCTCTTGTTTCAGTGCAACTCATCAGTGGAAACACTCTCACACTCTTTAATCTCCAAAATTCACTGCTTTATACCTCCCATGAATGAGAGCATGTTAGCTGCCCAGTGACTGTCTGTGAACTCTCTCGGCGCGAGTGTGTGTGTGTGTTTGTGTGCTCAGCAGTGCATATGCTGCTCCATGCTGTTGCTCTCACCCCCGGGCAGCCCATGTAAGGAGCCGTGATAAACTCCATGTGATTCGACTCTCCAGCCTATCAGAACTCAGTCATCTGCAGGAGCACCACACAGCCAGCCTCTAAACCAACCCCCTTTTCCTCAAATCCTCTAAAAGCTTGCCAAAAAATACATGAACAGGGAACGGGATAGAATGAGGTACTCTGATTAGAGATGTAATATTTCTAAAAAGATCAAATTTTCTCTCAGAATTCCCACATTTCAAAGCTCTTTTCCTTATTCATATGCTAATTAGAGCAAATATATTTAGCGCCAAACACACACACACACACGTATATAAATATATGTATGTGTTAGTGTGTGTGTGTGTGTGTGTGTGTGTATATATATATATATATATATATATATGTGTGTGTGTGTGTGTGTGTGTGTGTGTGTGTGTGTGTGTGTGTGTCAGCCGCCCTGCTCTCTAAATATCAGCATCAGTCGTTTAAAAAGTCACACTGGTTGGCCACTAATGCTAATAAAAATCAAACATATTCATATATAAAAATTATTTCTTACATTTTGACTGATCTTCAGTTATGAGCAGGCCTGTATATACTTTTCTCACTTTCTATACTGATTTGTGGAGAGATTTTGTGATTTAAACATGGTAAAATGTGTTAAATTGAGTTAAGGGCTGAATGCATAATCAATTTAGCCAAAATACTGTTTATAATAAACAAACACTGAATTTTACAGAAATCTGCAGCATTGTGTAAGCTCAGTTTCTATGTGGGCCTGGTTAGCAGGGTTATAAAAAAAGGAAAATTATCACTTTATACCTAAACAGAGACACTGACACACATTGCAAGTAAACGAGAACATGCTGAGAGACAATCTGATATCAAGCAGTTCAATGACATGAAAAAGCATTGCTTATCACTAATGACATTTGAATTTAATCTTTCCAGACAAGAGAGAGCATCTCCCGTGGAGGACTTTAAGAAGCGTTTTTCCAGGCAGACGGGGACAGTGGTGATCCTGTGTGACAAGTCTGCACCGAGGGACCAGGGCTGTGTCTTTTAGTATCAGCACAACATCACTCTAAACTCCAGCGGGGTTTCAGTAACAGCAGGGGGTTAATATAAAAGAGCATTCCCCTAGCAGGTAGGGCTCTCTTACCCAGCTGGGACTATCCTGACCCTGCGAAGAGAGTCCGGTTGAGCCTGAGGGATCCCAGACGGCCAAATTCACTCACTTTTCCCACTGGGGTTTAAATAACAAGACTACTCTGTCTCTTAGTCACGCGCAAATAGCACTTAGAGTTATTGCGGCTAGTTGGCTAACTAGAGGGTCTTTTGTTGATGGGCTAGCAGGGGCTTTCTCTTGATTAGCCTGTTTGTTAACAGCATTACGAGTTCTGTCATTTTCAGGGAACGGAACCCCCACCCCATAGAAAAGGCTCACAGAGTAAAAGAGGCGTTTGGAAACCCGTAAGATTAGAAGACAGAAGAGAATTCATGTTTTCCAGACCATTTCACCTGACTGAACAAGAGCTCATAGTGTGTTTGTGAGGTGAGTCTGTGTATGTGTTATTTGCACCATTTAAAATTGTGTGGCTATTTAGTGAAAGGACAAACCTGTATAACAGTCTCTCTTTATGCCATCACCCTTTTAAAAGTGATTCCATAATCATTTCAACAATTTTGTGGAGTCTGCTTACAGTCACAGTAAAAATGCCCTTTTCCCTTTTTAAAAAAAAAAAAATTATTTTATAAGAATAACAGGTTGAGTGAAAATTTAAATAGACAAATTAAATACTTTCCGAATGTTTAGTTGTTTTGTTTCACTTTTGCTTTAATGGCAGCAACGTTCAAGCTGCGTGAACACCACAAGTTTGTGTAAAAGCTGATGATCATTTTCTTCAGCATGATTTGAGAATGATCCATAGAGCATCTTGTGCTTCAGTTGAAGCAAGAACATTTGACTCGTCTGTACAATGAGTTCACATGATCAAATGACATTAATGATACATAAATAGTGGGGAGTATTAAATATTTTACAATATTTTACTTTTTATTTAAAAAAACTTTGAAACTGTGATTCAAAAAACTTTTTATTTTTTGAATCACAGATTTCACTGTGGACTTTTGAACCTCATTGTATATTTAAAAAAATTAAATGAATAGAAAAATGCAAGCGTCAAACTGTTTTCAGTTCATCATTATGGAAAACAGTACAGTATGCTGTTTGTTCTACTTTCCAGGAACATTTTTGGATGCAAACAGTTGGATGTATATCAAATGAGATTTGTTATGTTTCTCCCAGATTGCTCTTAAGGGGCAAACAAAGACATTATGGCTGGCTGGCACCCTCGGACCAACACTGGAATGTTCTCCCTGAGAGTGAGCTCCTAAAATACCTAATTACACTCAATAAAATCACCATGGCCCTGTGAGCAAATCTGCTTTTCCACAGTCTGCTAAGGAAAGGAGTCAGTGTGATTGTTTTTGTACATGAGTGCAAAAAATAAACCTTAAATACATGTCTGACCTGCCTTCAACATAACGTAGTTCAAAGGGTAAAGAACTTGCATGTGACCATTTCTATCTGAATAGCAGGTTTTTATTTTAAGACACTGAATTAGGGCAATCTAGGACACCCCTGATGTGTACTTTTTTGCAAATTTTTTTCTGGGCAGGCAAAAAAATAAAAAATAAAAAAATAATAATTGTCAGTAAAGAAATAAAACAAATATTAGAAAATGTAAGATCAAATTGTATGTGAGGAACTTGAGACTCTTGTTGAGATTCTATAATATTATATTTTTATTAAATTACATTATACTTTTTTGTATACATTTGTATTGTATTACATTTATTATTGTATATTTTAATAATAATTTATTACTTTATGCTGCAGAAACTGTGATTGGAATCTTTTTCACTCAAATCAATAGACTTTTGCTGTCTCGAAAGATTTTTGAGGCTCTTAGTAAATTGTGATGTGACGTCAATGAAAACTAGATGTAATCTTATTTCATAGTGTGTTGCAGTGCGCATATATGAACACTAGGGGGTGTTGTGCCTCTGTGCAGCGGTAATAATCACTGCTAGTTTTAGTGGCTGCTGTTAAACAGATTTCCTCATAGTTCTCAATGGAGATCCACACTGACACTATATTCATGTAAACGTCAAGATGCACCGATGATCTTTCTCTTTGTTAAGTTTGGCACCTGAACTAACCCTTCAAGCATTATTAGGCTACATGTAGCCTAATGCTTAACCAGTCATTAATATATAGTCAGAAATATCATGCATGTAATATTTTCATGTATATTTAAATTTGAATCCACACAATTAGCGATCTTTTGGGCATTATATGTTTGTTTATTAAAGACATCGTAATGTGTCAATGGTCACGTCTTTAGCACTTTTCTTATGTGCAAACCGACCTAAAGTAATTCCTACCTTTCACAGCCATTACTCTCATTATTGTCTATCTATCCTTATAAACTATCAAGCAATGATGATATGATTTAATCTAACAATACGAGTCTTCATGCTTCCATTCTTTCTCATCGTTTAAGAGCCGGAAACTCTTTGAATTGTTCTGGGTCAGTCTATGTTCTCTGTTGTAGACCAGGCTTTCTGTACTTGTGTCTCTGCTCTGGCTGGTCTGTGTGTTCAGAGAGGGTTCAAACCGGCTAAAGAGGTCTTTCTGTGGGCTCGCAGGGCAGCAGATCCCACAGAGGGAACAGTGCCTCATTGTTCCTGTAAAGCCCTTTCATGAGTGCTTAACAGCTTACTGAGCAACAGTATATGTGTTCACAGTCAGGCCATCAAGAACAGAAAGATATAGTACGTACAGGTGCATGTTTGTATGAGAGAGACCAGAAAAGAAATCTGTTGTTTCACTCTTAAAAATAAAAGTCTTAAATACAAGAATAAAATCATAGCAAAATGACATTGAGGTTGTAATGTTTTGGTTTTTTTATATAGAAAAAAGTATAACATTGACAAAGTTGTAATATTACAAAAAAAAAGTAAAAAAAAAAAAAATCTAAGATTACGAGATTACATATTTTATTGCTAAATATGTAGCAATAAAAGATTGTAGTCGTAATATTTTGTGAATTTTATATAGGCTGATAATATAAAGCTCATATTGCTACAAGTACAACTTTGTTCTCGTAATTTTGACTTTTTCCTCAAAATATTACGACTGTTACTTGGACGTTCATGTTCCTAATCTTAGATATTTTTATGTGGCACTAAAGTGCCATTGTAAGTAACTATATGGTTCTTTGGAGATTAAAAAAGTTCTTGATTATATACTTTATTATTAGCTTTTCAGATCAGATAAGGTTTCTGGGTTTTTTAATGCTTCAGTAGATGGTCTTCTTTGTGGAGGTTCTCCTGCGGTGCCAGGCTGTAAAACCATTTTTGTTCCTGTTTGGAACTTTTATTTTAAAATAGTTTTTTTTCCAGGAGTTTTTAATGACCTTTTTCTAACTGATCGATTTTTTTTCATCCATTCCCAATTTTGAATATTTGTTAATATCCTTGTTAAAGAGTGTGGTGTTAAAACAGTGAGACCGAAAGGTCATATAATGAATACAGTAAATACACTAAACCAAATGTGGCATTGATGTCTCTCTGACACCATCCCAATCGTTCCCATCTATGATTCACAAGAAGTCTGTGATTCATGCATCATATCCGCAGATCCCTTATGAGAGAGATTTTATTCCTACCCTTTAAAAAATTGTTTTTAAACATCAAGTCATCCAAACAATTTCCACCCTCCAGATCATCTTTGACGATAATAGCTCCAATTTCGCACCACGTTGTTGCCAATCTCTGCTTCACACGCAAGGAGAGAGACAGAGAAGAATAAAGGCTTGATATTGAATAAATCATGTCTTCAGTGCTTGACATTAAATATAGATAGATGATTTGCCCTCAGTTCCTTACACTTACTGTAGGCTTTTCTCTCCTTTTTTTCAGAATTGTCCTGGGGTTACAGATGGAAACCATGATGGAAACCACCCAAACCATGATGGAAACCACTACCTGATCTGATCTGATATAATCTAAAAACAAACAGTTTTCACTAACAATCCTAAAACTCAAGTCATCTGACTTCAGGAAGTGATATCAGCATATGAGGTCTTGGAAGTTAATTATCCAATATTTTTGATGGCTGGCTTCCTGTTAACTTTGAAGAAAACATTCCTCAACTAACAGGTTGTCAAAAAAATAGGTCAATACTGTAAAACCAACATAATTGAGCTGGAAACTAGCCAGTCAAATGAAGAGAGACATAGATTAAACCTGATGGAAAAGGGGTACTTTTGTATTGATTATAGACCCTGTGTAGATAGCGTATTTAATACATAACATACATAACAAACAAGGCTGTGAGAGACAGAAGTATTGTTTTAAGGTCCTAGATAACATAACATAATCCATGTTTTCTTTTTTTTCTCTAGAAGAACCCCCCATTTCATTGTTCCAAGGCTCAACAATTGACATCCAGGTAACAGTAACCGAGGAAATTATTACTTTCCAAACAATCTCATTTTCATTTCAAACTAAATATAGTGTCTTCACGGAATATACTAGGTCTGTAGATTTCCTTGCCACTGTTGCCTTTTGGCTTAATGCTAATTTACTGCCAAAACAAAGTGGAGTATGAAAAAAGGGTCAGAGCACAAGCCAAAAAGTTCTCGCCGTAAACCTCAAGATTTCTCACTTAATGGAAATGGGTTTTGACCAGGTCTCCTCACCCCTGTTACAGCCCACCCCCCACCTTTCAATTCATATCCACTTCATACTTATTTACTGCTGGGCTTAAAGAAATGAATGTGTTGTGCCATTGTCAATCCACTGATGTTCATCCTAACAAACTCTTCTTGGAAATTTTAAATTTTGGCGAAAATGATCTCATTCCATTAGGGACACTTAATATTTGGCAATGTTATTGATGTAACTGCACTGACACTATCGGATGAGAACTGAACTGAGCTGGTTTTTTAAAGAGCTGCTTTATAGATGAATTGATCTCATTCCATAATTGATACATTTTTTAACCGAACTGAATCAACATTGATCTGATTTCAACTGAACAATGACACTTATGTCTTTCTAGAGCTGATTTACTGCAGAATTAAATTCTGTTTGCATCAATGATCATTAATTAACTGTTTAACAATTGCTTCGAAACAAAATGTATTGAATAAAGTGCTATATAAATAAAGGAGACTTGACTTGATGAGGGTTCTGTTCATTGTAGTAAATTGTAATATCATTTAATTTTAGCATATTCTACTAAATGAGCTACAGAGCTAGTTTAGATGATAAACCAAACCCATCTGTAGTTTTCTGACTGATGGATTAAACTTGTGCACAGATCTAAATGGGAACCTGTACAGACGCAGGTGTTTGCTAAACACAGCGCTGGAAACTCAACACCACCTGAAGAGGGCAAGGTGAAGTCCACCTTCATTCATTCAGAGGGAGAGGAAGGGGATGATTTACTGAAGATATGATCCTTTGACCATTACAAAACATGAAACAGACACACAAACACACAGATGTGTCCAGGACACAGTGTCAATGTCTAGATTTAGTTGTTTTCAGATGAGTTTTTAAGGTTGTAAACAGAAAAATGCGTAAATTGTCTTCACATGGCGGATTCACTGCAGCTATTGATGCATGTTTACAGATGGCCACACATTAAACAGACAGACAGTTCTGAACTGCATAAAATAGAGTATAAAGAGCCAGTGTGTGCAATTCATCTGATTGAAACATTTCATGGCTATGTTATTCCCCTGAGGATATATTATGTCATCTCCTATCAAGTTCTATTATAGGCCTCTCTGATTGGAGGGTGCATCTCACGAATGTCTGGATCATACTTCACTCGTATTTCAGAAAAATATTTTTTATTTATTTATTTTCATGAAAATCAACACATTCCCCCATTTCATTATTCTCCGTGGTGATTTTCTTTACTGTAATGAAAATTGTTTTATATGGACACATTAATTACATTTCAATTTAATTCAAATTTTTCACTCTTAATAGTATGTTTTTAATTAAATGAATTGGAAATAAAAATTTAAAAGTTAGTTCAAATAAAATCTTAACATTTATTAATTTCTCTCTCCTAATTTATTTAATACAATATTTATTAGTAGTTTTAATTTCAACAATAAATTAATTTAATATAAATACCTTTAATTTAATTTAATTTAATTTAATTTATATATATATTATACACACATATACATAATGAGGGGGTACAATGTGTTTAATATAATGGAATAAACAACTGGCTTATCCATTATATAATTTATATAATTTGGGGTGAAATATGAGACAAACATGATCTTGACCGGCTGTAAGATTCACAATGACATCTTTTGAAATTGTATTTCGTTATGGTAACTGTATGACTGTATGTTCAACTGCACTGGAGCACTGCTACAATGTAGTTGCTAGTATTGACTGTGTGTGTTTGTGCTGTTTGCTTTGGTTTGTTGTTTGTGTGAGGTAAGAGAAGTTTGTTCTTCGCAAAGAGTTGCTAGAGCCCAAGATGAGGCACACCACAGAGCTACTGAGTATGAGGAGGACAGAGAGAGTGACGGATGGTTTCTCAGCAGGCTGACAGAGGTGGCTGTGTGGTGTCAGCACACTCAAGGCTGCAGGTGATCACAGTGGAAAATCTCATTCCGTCAATGCTAACCGAATGAGACACCCCCAAGATATATGTCACACCATATCTCTCTCATCAGATCTGAGTCATGGGTGTTGTAATACAGTTGTGTTGTGTGATGAAGAGCTTTCATAATGGCTTGATGCCTCAGGTCAAAATAAAGCCAGGGAACGATTCTGCCTTTGCTGGCAAAGTGAAATTTTTCATTTGTTCCTAACTTGATACTATAATTTAAACTACATACAGTATGCTGCTTGCAGACCCTTGAAACATCACCAGCTCATTTCCTCCTTGTAATTGTGCCATTTTAATTGAGGATGTGTCTACAGGGGCCTCTCGCACAGTAGGAGATTGTCAGATCTTTATCGAAAATTTTGGCTGTAGAGTTTCCTGTGTTTTATTAACAGCTCTGGCTTAAAGTTATACACGTTTGAGGTCTAATGTATTCCTGGCAGAATCAAATGCCGTCAACTACCTAAACGGGTCAAGGAGAGAGCGCTTATATTTGATAAAAATCCATGGCGCGAGTTATAACATTGAAGGAAGTGCAAATGTTTATATAACAGAGAATCACTCACACTGACGCACACATTTATCTCTGATGCAAATCCAAGTATGTGATGTATTATGTATATTTACCCAACTCACTGTCAATAAACTACAATCCTTCATATCCTCAACATTCAGCATGGCTGACATTCCTGTCCCACTTTAAGACTCTACACTTACAAAACTCTTTGAGCTGAATAGTATTGAATATTTTAGAAGGTTAAGGGTTGCCCTAAGATCATCTGTTTTCTACAACCCTCACCCGCCATACCATCATGCATTGCCACCGGCTTTTTACCATAATTGAGCAATCATTCAAAACTCCACACGCACATATCGATAAAGGTAAAATGTGAAGACTTACCTTGACATACTCCATGTTAGGGTCCATGCCTGCACCGTCCCTGCAGGAGAAAGAAAGAACTCTCTTCAGCGAACACATCAACTCTCTAGCTCAGCTGCCTGCCTGTATAACTGTAAGTGTGTGTGTGTGTGGGTCCTTCTCTGGGCAGGCTGTACGTTGGACTGCAGTAAAGTGCCTACCAGTCCAGCCCTGCTCGCCTGAGGTCATTACACCACAGTATAGACCACACCAGCCACAACATGTGGACACATATACCCCCCATCCCCCCCATCCCCCCCAAACACACACACACACACACACACACACACACACACAATTACTTCCACATCAACCCCAATGTGCAAAGTGCAGCTGAGATTAAAGCAAGTATCAGTTTAGATACTGTGCAAGAAGAATAAAAAAAAACGTATCCAGGCTTTACAAACGGTTAGGCAGTCAAGAATGAGCATGTCACAGCTGGTGTTTAAGGTCTGGGGGCTTTTAGCGTTTCTCTGTCTCACACACAAACAATCTTGTGACTCTCTCCGGATTTATGCTTACGTGAAGATTTACCCAAATTATAAAGGATTATAGCCAGGAAAAGGGAAATTAATTCCTTGAGTCTAAATTTCCCACAGGGCTGAAAAACAGCATAAATAAACATTTCAGTGCAACCTTTGGGTTAAAGACAAACTTAGCACAAATGTAACAGAACATATGCAATATGTAGGACCCAGAACATATGCAATACGCAGGACCAGACAGGAGGCAGCGATTGTTCACATGACCTCTATTCTTGCCAGCGGCTTTAAGGTTGCGGTCTAGATGTGACTTACCCTAACTGCAGAGATGGCCCATGGTCAGCACTGCATTTTTGTTTTATTTAGATTCTCTATGTGGAGCGTGGAACGCAGGAAGTGCAGTGGTGAAGGAGTCATGGAGAAGAACGCGCAGTCGAGGTGCACGGCTCAGCTTTTTCTCCATTTAGACCATTCCGCCCTCTCTCTTTCTGACGGTCCCTTTCATCTCAGCTTACACAAAAACCTGACTTTTCTTTATGACTCTTTCTTTCTTTCTTCCTTTCTTACCACCAGGGTGTGTGGTGGACTGCCTCACCCCCTTAGGGGAATAAGGGTGGCTTTCAGATTCAGTGTGGAGGTGGCACCTGGGGTGAGAGCTCAGATATATAAAAAGCGTCAGATAACTGGAAATATGAGAATGTTTAAGATTTCTTGGCTTGTTTGTTTGCTTCGCATTTGATGGAACTTAAAAGCGTAGCTGATTTCCTGTTTTAATTCCCATTGAACATTAAGAAGAAAGCAACTCTAGAGACGAGAGGTCACGCTTTAAATCTTCTGAACGCTTACATTAGTATGCTATAAGAGAACACTGTCAGTACTCCCACGGGCCTACCCACGAGTGACTTGAGTTTGGGCTGGACATACCGTCTTATCCGCAAAGAGAGGGCATGAAGTGAGGACACAGCCTCAAGAAAACATCCATCTCCATCTCTGGTTTGCTCTATGCCAAGCCACAGCTGCATTGTGTCTCAAAGTGGTGATTTGTACCTCACAAAGCCTCGCCAGTCAGAATTAGAAAGCTGAGGGAGGACAAGGCAAGTTAGAGAGATGGACATGCTATTATTAGGTTTCCAGAAGCAGATTCATAATGCTTAAACCACTGGAGGGAAATGGGACATTTGACATGCAATGCTCCCAAAAAATCTGCCATATACCTTCCTATGCGTGATGGAGTTTACTTACTCTTTACTTACTATTTATTTTATTTGTTTTATTTTCTGTGTTTTTATTGAAAATTCAAAAGTTTTTCTTTTAGTTAGGGTGTGGGTTTGGGTTGATGTCTGTATTAATTATAAATAGTTTTATATAAATGTGCTTGTGAAAGAAAAGAGACTCCAAAAAAAACTCTTTCACGTCACATCAGCAGAACTGTGGCAAAAGGAAATCCTTTGGACCACCTAGTGGTCTGGATAGAATGTTTGGGTTCCGTAGAGCTTAGCAACACTAACAAAGTTACATAACACTGATTCCGGACAGCCCAACAAAGACCTGAGTCACACGTAGAGCATTAATATCATTACTGTAATGCATTTCATGTCAACTAACCAGCAAAAATGTTCAATAAATTGGTAGCTGACATTAAATACAAAAAATATTTTAAACTGCATTTTGTGGATTTTTCTAATACATTCAGGATGCCGGTTTCATTAATTGATTAACTACATGGAATATATGAAATAAAATAAAAAAATATTAAGGACCATTTAAAATGAACTTAAAACTCTGGACTCTTTTTACAGACTGTGACGACACGCTTTAACGGTCATCGACATTGTAAATCCTGCAAAGTTTTTTTATATTTTCAATTTAAAAAAAAAATTATGTACATTTATAACACTATACTTTGTATTATATTACCTTTGCATCAAAAAAACAAAAAAACAACAAAAAAACAGTAAATGCTGCTGTGTATTAGAAATGTTGTTTCTAATACAGCGGCTGTGGGAGTGATAAGATATTTTTGATGAAATCCGAGAGCTTTCTGTCCCTCCATAGTCTGCAACGTTATTACCACTTTCAAGCTCTGGAAAGGTAGTAACCACATCGTTAAAATATTCCATTTGACTACAGTGGTTCAACCTTAATGTTATGAAGCGACAAGAATACTTTTTTTGCGATCTCTTCTCCTCCATGTCAGGCTATACGCGTAGTAAACACAGTGCAGCGCTTCCAGGTTGTACATCAGAACGCCGGCTCATTATTGGCTGACGCTGTTCGCATGAGCGCCACGACACATGCGTGTGATGCTGACGCAGGAGCTGGCCAATACTGAGCTGGTGTTCTGACGTACAACTTGGAAGTGCTGCACTGTGTTTACTACATGAACAGCGTAGGAATCTAACATGGAGGAGAAGAAATTGGTGAATAAAGTTGTTATTTTTGTTCAGTTTTTTTGCGCACAAAAAGTATTCTCGCCGCTTCATAACATTACATTTGAACCACTGTAGTCACATGACATATTTTAACGATGTATTTACTACCTTTCTGGGGCTTGAAAGTGGTAATAACGTTGCAGTCAATTGAGGGACAGAAAGCTCTTGGATTTTATCAAAAATATCTTAATTTGTGTTCAGAAAATGAACAAAGGTCTTATGGGTTTGACACGACATGAAGGTGAGAAATTAATGACAGAATATCATTTTCTAACTGACTTAGAACTAACCCTTTAAAATCTTTCTCTCTTTTGACTGCCGTTATCAATCTCTCAATTTTTTTCCTCTTTCTGAAAGTTGTGAAAACACTATTGTTGAGGGTTTTTTTGCTATTTGAGCAAATTGAAACACAAAAAATATATTTAATGTAGTCTCTCATTCACCATTATAGAAGTTTTCCCAACTACAACGACTTCGACTTCTGAGAAACACATAAATGTGAAAAGTTCTCATGTGAATACATTTATCCCCTATAATAGTATAACAAATAATACAGTTGATATCTTGTGATGTTGAACATTATGATAGATAGGTGGCACTGTCTGGTGACAAAATATCCCGGTGAAGAAAAAATCCTGAAATGTTTTTATATTGTGGCCTGTAAGGTATTTTGCGATTAAAAATGCTGTTATAATTATTATTACTTCAATTAAACTGGTAATTTACTGTTCTTGTTACCTTATATATTGCACAACACCAGGAAATCTTTTAAAACGATGTAAACACATTTTTTGTTTGCCAGGTGTCATTTCTGTTGTTTGGCAGTTGAGCCAAGACTGAGGAACAAAGATAATAGTGGCATACGTGAGATAATTGTGGCCATGTAGTTATGAGGGTGCTGAGTGGGTTCTGTCAACAACTAGAACCACTTTAATCAGCTTTAACAAGTAAATCAATTGGCACTGTTGCTCCTCCATCATCTCTTTCATCTGTTTCATTCTCTCTATTTCTTTGTGTGTTGCTCTCAATCTCAAATTCTTTCATCTTTCAGTCAAGCTATAAATTTACAACCCTCACTTTAACCTGTGAAGACCCTGTGTGTATGTCTGTGTTAGAACAGCTGCCTCACACATGCAGGTAGTAAGACTCAAAGTGCTTAAATTCTTTGTTTTATAAAAGATAAATGTTTCAGTCCTAGCAACAAAACCCATAGTCATTGGATCTCATCTGTCTACTCACCTGCAGACAGACACACAAACTGGTGGAGCATTCTGCAGCCAGACGTTCAGGAGGTTGACATTTAATCACAATGCCATTTGAGTCTCCAAAGTCCTCTTGGGGCAAGCTAGTTATTGCTTCTTGATTTAACGTAGGTGTCCACATTAGGAAATTACAATCCTATTTTGTGCTGTAGGTTCCCCTCTCTCTCCTGTCTCTCTCATGCACAGTCTGTCTCTCTCATGCACAGTTTTAAGTTCTACCTATTTCTTTTTCCATGTGTCATGCAGAGTCGCAATAAGGTGTTGTTATGGTGACTGGGCCGCTACGAGAGGTCGTTGCTAACCCCGCTGCCACCCCAGAGGAGCTTCTTTTGTGTGCCGTGGTCATTTTTCACTTCCCATCTCTCAGTGAGCTTTGTGGTTGTGAAATAGTAGTCCAATATTAGGTAACCTTCAAATGTCAAGGGACAAATATGGCCCACTAGTCTTACAGAAACCTAAACACACACCTACGCTTTCAAAGACACACAAACACACACAGTCTCACTTATGTAAAAGCCTCTATTTAGTCTATCCTCTGCTTTTCCTTGGGTGCTTTTGGTAAAAGTACTTACTGAAGAAGTGAACAACACTTCAGGTTATCAATGTTTTGTCTTATGGTCTGTACACTGTTTCAATGCATTGCATTTCTTTTTGTCTCTGGCTCTTTCCACACAAAGTTTTTATTTTATTTTTGTGATGTTAGATCAATTAATATCTAACAAAATTTACATTTTGTGAAAAGTAGCTTGTTTTAAGATTGATTTCCATAAATGAAATCACAAAATAATGTCATATTTTTGTATATTATCTATTGAATTATTATTTTATGTATCAGTAATTAGTATTTTAATTCTTTATATGTATTTATAATTAACTTACCAATTTATTTATTAGTAAATTACCAAAACATGGTTTAATAATACTTTTATATTTAAATATTATTTATTATATTTTATACCTCCTGAGGTTGGCAATGAACATTGTTTTATTAATAATACATATATATTATATATTATATATTATACATTTTTCTTTAAGAATTTCCGGGCCTATTTTGTGTCCTGTTTGTGGAAAGTGGCCTCTATAATCTGTAACACTGTCCACAGAGCCAGACGCAGATTACTTTACTATATCTGCCAGGTCTTTTATTGAGGGTGAGACATATTACCTGTTAAGTCAGTCTGCGTAAATAAGGGACAAACACAAACTGCTTTGTTGCAGGCTGTGATAAGATCAGAAAGTCAGTGAGGACGATACAGTCAAGAAGGCCTAGAGCTATTGCAAAGGTAGACAGTGAGGAAAAAGAGACAAGATGTAAGAAAAAGAGATGGAGACAGTCCTGGACATGAGTCTGAGCCAGTAGCAGCTTGCATTTTGTGATTATGATCTCAGATGTCCTATTTTCTGAAGTAAGACAGTAAAGTTAACAGGCTTGGTGGGCAACGTAAGGCTGAAGACTTGGTGTCGACTGCTCTGACGTCCAACTTTCTGTCAGTTATGTTAAACCACTAGTGGAGTCACAACCCGAAAGTTGTTCAGTTAAACAGTCAAAAAATATGCGTAGATGACATTTTAGAACTTGTGATACTGTAAATGACGTTTAATTCAGAAAACATTGTACTGAAGGTAAACAAATTATCAATGAACTTGTAATGTCCTATAACACTGTGTCCTAACTGGGCAAAACACTAAAAGGTTCCAGCAACAAAAGTGATTTTATCACTTGTTACGTTGTAACGATTAGGACACGGTGTAATAGTACGATGTAAAATGTGATCAGTACTTACATAAACAGTCCTATTCTATAATCTGACAATCTGAAAATGAGTTATGACATGTATTTATGTGCACAGCCAGTACCAGATGTGTTGTAGTGATTTCGTAGTGCCAATTCTGAGTCACAAAAGGCTTGATCATATTGTACTTTTATATAGTCAGTAAAGTGACCAAACTGGCTTGCTCATTCTCACACTGTCTTTCATCATTTGTTCGGTTTAAGATATTTTTAGTTAAAGAACATAAGCTGTGAAGAGCAGGCAGGTTAATTTGCTGCTGTGTTGACCTTCACCTTAATCTTGACCTTATTCTTTGAAAGCCTATTTCAATATAGTAATGTTACTCTTAGCTGAGGGAAAGAGGATATGATTTTATGATTTCATGAATTGTGTTTTTAACCATGTTACTGTTAAGATATCCCATTTATCTTAAGGGGCGTTGACACTGGTCCATAAAATAGCAACACCTCAACAATTGGGTAGCTTTGAGTTCTTTGCAAAGATTGTGGTGCTTTTGCTTTTGCTGCAGGGTTTTGTTGTGTTTGAATCATTGGGAGAGGACAGGTGTATAGATAGATATAATGGTGTGTAGACAAGTGTCTAGATAGAAATACTGTTTACCTGGATGTGACACTGCAGTTCCTGTTTGAGTAGAAAGCATGGTGTTCTTCAATAACGTTGTGTATTAGCGGTGACGGTGGCAGGCGATATCGGCCTGGGTGTGGGGCTGCTGATGATCCCACGTTTCCATTCATCTCCCGCTGCTTCACGGGAGAACCAATGCTGTTCTTCTTTTTGCGAGGCAGTGTGCCATGGATGGAGACGCCCTGGTAGCCGCTGACCGGCATCTCTGCTACGGCAGCCCGTGAGCTCAGCAGATCCATGGAAGACGCGAGCGGGCACTGCCGCCCAACATGCATGTTCCTGGGCAGACTGGAAAACCTCCCTTCTGCCATCATCCTCAGCTCTGTAAAACAGAAAATAAACATTACATTAAAAGTCTATATTTTAAAATGTAATTTATTCCTGTGATGACAAAGCTGAATTTTCAGCAGCCATAACTTTAGTCTTCAGTGTCACGATTCTTCAAAAATCATTCTGATATGCTTATGAAACATTTCTTATGATTTATTAATGTTGAAAACAGTTTAGCTACTTCATATTTTTGTGGAAATCGTGATACATATTTTTCAGGATAACATTTTAAAAGAACAGCTTTTATTTTAAATTGCATGTTTTTCTAATAATGTAATAGTCTTAACTGTCATTTTGGATCAATTTGTTGTGTCCTTGCTGAATTAAAGTATTAATTTCTTTAAAAAAAAAAAAAGGAAACTTTTGTCTGTCTGGGCATAGTGTTACTCTATTTCCATAACAGGAAGGTATATATAATACTGGCAGTAGTCTGTGTGTATACCTATTACTGACCACACAGATAAGGTGAAATGTTACTGGGTGTTATTTCTTCTGACATTCTTTCAGGTGGTTTCAACAGCTAATGTTTATACGAAACCTCCTGCCATGTGTGCCCTGTGGCACAGGTAAATTGGAACGCATCACCTTTTGATAGACCTGTCTCCTGGCAGCAACAGAGAGAAACAAAAAACAGAGACATCTCTCTTAAAGAGAGGGAACTCCTTTCAGTCTGACCGCAAGACGTGCAGATATGTTATGATCTTCCCGTGTTGTCTCCAAACTCATGTTTACTTCAGCATACCACTGCCACTCGAAGACCACTAATTGGTGCAGTGAAAGTGGAGACAGATTTTATGGAATAATGGATAAGATACATTTGAAGGTATCACACTTTTTCTTCAAAGGGATAGTTCAATTGAAAATAAACAGTGGGTGTGTGAGTTCACTGACCCAGACTCTGGATAAGTGTGTGTGAGTGTTGACCCCATTATTCGAAGCGCACATGCACGCAGCAGAGCTGGTGTTGCCGTCACCATCCTTTGTCCCTTTTGTGATGAGTGAAACTCAATCTTGGACCCTGACAGCGCCTCTGTTTAAGGTCTGGCATGATCTCATTCCCTTCATAAAGAGGGGGAGCTGATTTCATACACAGATTCATTCCACAAAGTTCACAACCATTCCCCAAATGTTCTTCCTCTGCTACATATAACTGTTCATTTAGTTCTGGGTTTGCAGTTCATATTGTTTGTGTTTTCCCATAAATTGCAGTGCAACAGTGAATCCAGGGTCAAAAATGAACAGTCGCCGAGCTGTGACCGAAATTTGGCCTTGGTGAGTAAATAAACTGCTTGTTTTATTTAAATAAAAGAAGATGCCCAACATAGCAATAGTCTGTCCTGTCCCTTACTGTTTATGTATCTGATGTAAGTGAATCAAATTGTTATAGGAATGGATTACGTGAGAGAATGTTAAGAGAAGGCTCTTACTTTTAGCATTATATAACGCTATATGGCGGCATTCCTGAGATTATGAGCAGCACACTCATATTATATCTTCATTATGATATTATTATTTTTGTGTAAGGTTTTACAGACTGTTTAGGATTTGATGAGTTAGAGCGGCTCCCATCATGATCAACAAGGCGTAGGCACAGGCTTAAGATTTATTTTGCAGTTGTAAAGGTTATGCTCAGTCTTGTTTTAGTTTCGTTTCCACTCTGTTTGTTTGTTTGCCGATTTCCTGTGTTCCCTTGTTAGTTTCTCTGGCTGTTATTTGTTCCCACACCTGTTTCTGTTCAACTCATTATCTCCCTGCTTTATATAGTTCTTTGTCCGGTCTCGTCTATGTTTTATGGTTGTGTTCTACTGAGTATTCTCCGTGATTGTATTGTTAAATTCAGTTTATTTCAGCAAATCTCCTGTGTCATGTGCTTCCCTGCAGCCTAACGTGACAGCAGTGTAGACAGCTTAGTTGATTATAATAGGAGTGTTATAATATTGTCACATTGCTTGATTATAATTTATTTTAAAAAAATTATCTGCTGCAAGGGTTAACTATCTTAATTTACTGAAGCATAAACAATTAAATGTTTTTTACTATTAAATATGTAGCCTATAGACTAAAAACAATGCCATACATAAACAAACAAAATAAATATTTTAATTATAAAGTAAATGCAATGTATATATATATATATGGATATATATATATATATATATATATATATATATATATATATATATATATATATATATATATATAATATATATATGGATATATATATGAATATATGGGGGGGGGGGTTGTGACTTTTTATCCTACAATCCAACCTTTTCTCGCAATTGTGAGTTTACATCTCATAATTCTGACTTTTTTTCTCTCGCAAAGTGTCGCAAAATGTCAAAATTGTCAGCTGATTTTTGTTTTTCTTAGAATTGCAAGCTCATATCTAACAATTTGGATTTTATAACTTTGTAGCAATTGCGAGATACTGTATAAACTTGTAGCCTAATTGCAAGGGGGAAAAAAAGTCTGATTTCCGAGTTTATATATTCTGACTTTATTTCTCAGTTGCTAGTTTGTCTCACAATTCGGACTACATAACTCACAACTGCAAGTTTATATTTCGCAATTGTAAGAAACAAAGTAAACATGCAATTGTGAGGGGAAAAAAATCTGAATTGTGAGATAAAAAGTCACAATTACCTTTTTTATTCCGTAGCGGAACCAGCTTCCAAAGGAATTACGGTTTTGTGGTCAGTAAAAATTATTCATAAGTTTTCTCAATTTATCCACCAGTGCACAGTGTGACAGAGTTAATTTTGGTCCATGAGTGCATCAGTGGAGAATGGAAAGACATGGAAACTCCCTGGTAAAGCCCTGTCGGTGTGTTTGAACCTGCAAACTAACCACAGTCACCTCCGCCCCCCCAAAAATGCACTTATCCATGACCACCAACGTCCTGAATCAGTTTATCATGTGACTGTGCTCTTTTAATGCTGTTCTTCAGGATAATTTTAGATTTAACAAACCCTAAGATAACAGTTGTGCTGGTCCTTCTGTTCTTAAAGAATAATAAAATATATGCGCTTAATCACACTACAGCTGTCACACACCTGTAAATACTCTTACTCTTTTCATAGTCTGGGTGTTCTGGTGTATAATGACTAGATCCACACAGTGGGTTTTTAATGGTTTGATCAGGGCACTTTGCAATGTTATGAAATCCCTCTATGAATACCTCAGCTGTATATTTATGCACCTGGAGCACCTGTGCGCTGTCCTGGGGCCCTGAAACACGAGACACCATTCACTGGTGCTGTTTTCATGTGGTGTGTAATGGCTAGGAGACATTAAAATCCACAGATCAGTGTTACTGAGTTATCATCCTGGCTAGTAAGGAATCCCCTTTTGGTTTCAGATTAGTTTGTCTCACATGTTTCAGAGTGTGAGGGATAGTCATGCTCCTTTGAGAAGGCAGATCTGGACTTCCTGTGTCAGGGGAAGTGAGTCATAATACTCATACACTGGTGATTTTAGGAGGGCAACTGTGACCTTACTAAAAATAAAAATACAGTTGAAAAAGCTGGCATGCTCATATCAGATTTTTTAAGGGATCAGATTTTAAAGGAGGCAGGCCCTCCAAGTATGATTATAAATCTTTCCTTCAGCGTACATATTTCACAGGTGATTGTGATTTAAAGGGATAGTTTACCTAAAACTACAAAATTATTCCAGTATTTATTCACACTCGTGTCTTTCTAAATCAATCTTAAAAACATTTACTGTATATAAGAAAAATATGAAATAAATACAGGGATTAGAATGACATGAAAGTGAGTAAATGATGACCATTTTTATGTGTGGGTGAATTTTTCTGCAAGACTCTCCTCTAATAGATAATAAGGCCTTACTGAGGTAACAAGGCAATCAAATCACACTCATGTGCATTTAAACAGCCAATGTTCGGTGTCAAATGTAATTGGCTTCAGCTATGGACTTTTTTTTTGTGAAGAGACGTCTCATCATTGACCACTACAGTCGTAAACTTAAATCAATGCTTTTTAATGATGAACTTGAGTCGGTCAAAACTGAGAAAATCTCTAGTCTTATTGATTTCATCAGTCTATTTCTTTACTTTTAAATGACTAAGAACAATTGATTTTTGCTTTACTTTGGTACAACTACTTTTAGCAAGATCCTTTAAGTTTTATTTTAGTCAAATTCTGAAAGTCCTCAGTATATTTTCTCTGTACTTTATACACCCCTACTGAAAGAAGAAAGCTGAAAAGTTTTAAAAGTTTATATGGTTGTGAGCACTGTCTTATATTGTTAAATATTTTAATAGCAGCAATGTGTAATATGTGTAACATGGACACTATAATGTAAAATATCTTGTAACTATTACATAAACAAACTACTCCTTGTAATAGGAATCTTAAGCACAAGTGATTTCCCTGCTCCTGCTCTCAGCCCAGGTCAAAAGGCCACTGTAAGCTAACTTGGTGTCTAAGAGCTCTGCATGGTGTAATTTTCAACATTTCAGCACCCAGTGAGGCAGAAAGACAGCTGTCAGCACTGCAGATATGCAGAACGGGTCCCCTGTGGCTCTGGATTACATATGCTAAACAATTAAACCGTTTACTTTCACTTCCACCCCAGAGGTCATGAATATGCAAAACGCTCATTAAACGGTTCTTAATTAATGCTTTGCTCTTTTATTTTCTCTGTAGACTCCCTATTGATTATCCAGTTCTTTCTCAAGTGCTTGTTCTATTCTAGACTGACATGCCATCAAATGACCTCACTTCAAAATGTCAATCACAGTAGCCCATTCTCTCTCTCATTCAATCCTGAAAGCACAGCTAGTTTCTGGCTGACATCACCCCCTATATCAAACACACTTATTTGCCTCTGGCTAATACAATGTCATGTTTAAGAATGCTGAATTGCCTTTGTTCTCCAGGAAAGCATATCTTATTCTTTTTTTAGGCTGGTTTATGCACAGATTACAGGGATAATTTGCCCCCGAAAAAGTATTCTGTCATCACTTATTCACCCTCATGTTGTTCCAAAACCCTATGACATACTTTATCTTGTGGAACACCAAAAAAAGAAGTTTATCACAATGTCTGAGCTGCTCTTTTTAATACAATGAAAATGGATGGCGACCAGGGTTACCGACTAATAGACTAATAGCACTAAAAATAGTGCATAGAAAAGGGGTATAGATGTAGGAATTGTACTGGTTACAATAACAATCAGAGACAAGGTCACACTGGGTGTTTTTCATACTCAAAATGTGCATGTAATACAAACAAGACTCTCACAGCAAAAAGGTTAAATACATGAAGGAGGAGAATTCTCTGCGCATTTCAAAACAACAAGACAACTATTCTCACCCTGGCCCTTTCACCGTCCAGCCATCCCCCACAGGAGTTGGTGGGAGTCTCGTGAATAATGCAGTTCTCCTTTAATGAATTCAAACCTGCTTACAGAACACAAAGACCCGAGTGAGAGGAGAGCAAGTGTAGGGTTTAAAGAGCTCTTAACACACAGCCATGCATCAACCATGATGGCCTGAAGGAGTGGAGAACACATTCTGTAGTTCCAATAGAATCAACCAATGAACTGTAGAACCAAAGTGCATGCGGAACAAAGTTAGAAGAATGGAGCAGGTTCACTACAAGTTAAGATGTTTGACATGGTGTCGATTTCCACAGAAAATTGTTTTGTTATTCGTGCTGTGAAGTTGTTTGAATTGTCCTTTTAGTGGTGGGATTATTATAGAGAGATCTCCGTCTGGTTATTCTGACATAATTCCTGTGGTCACGTCCTATAGGTCACATTCCTGGTATCCCTGCTGAGTGGTTCATGTGAGAGTTACCAAGTGTGCTGACTTTAAATGGTCATGGCAAAAGTTGGACTTTGGACAGACAGGGTTAGTACACCATTTTTGGCTCCATTGACAGCTATTTAATTAACACTTTGAAGGCCCAGAAAGGTAGGAAAAACATTGTGGTTCAACCTTAATTTTATGAATCGACGAGAATACTTTTTGTGTGCCAAAAAAACAAAATATTGACTTTATTCAGTAATTTCTTCTCTTCTGTATCAGTCTCCGACGCTCGTTCATGAGAGCACCATGACGCATGTGCGCGCGTGCGTGTGTGCGCGTGTGTGTGTGCGTGTGTGTGTATGCACGTATGTGTGTGCGTGTGTGTGTGTGTGTATGTGTATGTGGTGATGACGCAGGAGTTGGCGTTCTGACATATGACCTACAAGAAGAGGAAGGCGTCACGCAAGTGTTGTGGTGCTCTCATGAACGTGTGTTGGAGACTGATACAGAAGAGAAGAAATGACTGAATAAAGTCGATATTTTGTTTTTTTGGTGCACAAACAGTATTCTCGTCGTATATGAACCAATGTAGTCACATGGACTATTTTAACAATGTCTTTCCTACCTTTTTTTTTATTATAAATTTTTGTTAATTAAGTAGCTGTCAATGGAGCCCCCTCCTGAGCCATCGGATTTCATCAAAAATATCTTAATTTGTGTTCCGAAGATGAACGAAGGTCTTACGGGTTTGGAACGACATGAGGGTGAGTAATTAATGACAGAATGTTCATTTTTGGATGAACTAACCCTTTAAGCATTTTTAAAAGTTTTTTGTTTACTTTTGTATGTTAAATGATTGTGATCTTTTGTTGGGTTACCACTTAAAGGGATAGTTCACCCAAAAATGAAAATTCTGTCATTAATTACTCACCCTCATGTCGTTTCACAACCGTAAGACTTTTGTTCATCTTCAGAATACAAATGAAGATCTTTTTGATGACACTCCAAAAAGCTCATAAAGAGATTGTAAAAATATGAATTGTGCAGTTTAGTCCAAATTTTCTGAAGAGACTTGATCGCTTTATATGATGAACATATTTAATTTAGGCTTTTATTCACTTATTTATTCATTTAAACATTGATCAGCGAACATTAAAGGTATAGTGGAGGATTTTCTTTTTCTGGGTGGATCATCAAGACTATTGGTCCTCCTAGTTGTCAATCATTCTGGTGATATGTTTACGTAAGGCCGTCATACGTGCTCGTCCCTAGGTAGTTTTCGCTTTCTGCTTTCTAGATTTTCACTTACCGGTGGCGAGTCTGACATAGTGGAAAAAGTGCAAATCTTCTTTTGGAAAGTAGGCTTGTATGAGCCATGCCGACAGCAACTTGTAAACAGAGCGTGCACGAGGAGAACTAGGCTCGTGCATGCTCTCTCGTGCACACGTTTAATAGGCGTTCCCTCTCGGGAGCAGGTAGAGTGTTGCGCATGTGCATTTTTGCTTGAGAGGGCAGTTCTTTTCTAAAATTCGGGAAAATCCTCCACTATACCTTTAACAGAAGCTCAACCGAACCTGCTTGACACACAAAAATGAACCTCGTTGGTTCTTGCGGAAGCTCAAACATGCTGCGTAACTCAAGAATGAACCTCATTGGTTCTCGCACATCACGCGAACATTCCGTTTACCACAACTGATGTGTGAGTTGATGAATGTTTCTATGTGAATATAAAAGCCTAAATTCAATCTGTTCATCATATAAAGCAATCGTGTCTTTAGAAATTTTGGACTAAACCGCTCAACTCATATAGATTAGTTTTATGATCTCTTTATGAACTGTTTGAAGATTTCACCAAAAAGATCTTCATTTGTTTTCCGAAGATAAACGAAAGTCTTACGGGTTTAGAACGACATGACAGTGAGTAATTAATGACAGAATTTGGATTTTTGAATCAACTATCCCTATGTAAAATGTACATTACCATTCAAAAGTTTGGGGTCAGTAGGATTTGTAAAAAAAAAATAATAATAATAATACCTTTGTTTATTCAGGTTGCATTAAATTGTTTAAAAGTGACATTAATTACTTTTACATTGTTATTGTTCTTATATAATCCTGAAAAAAATGCATCATAACATCCACAAAAATATTAAGCAGAACAACTGTTTTCAACATTGATAACCAAGCCTATTAGAATGATTTCTGAAGGATCATGTGACACTGATGGCTGGGGTAATGGCTGCCAAACATTCATCTATGCAATCACAGGAATAAATTACATTTTAAAATATATATATTTAAAAATAAAACAGTCATTTTAAATTGTATTAATATTTCACAATATTTTTGCAATTTTTACTGACCCCAAACTATTGAACGGTAATGTAGGTCTTGAAGCAAAACAATCTGAGAACTACTAGTCTAGATTTTGTAGAGTGAGAGTTCTAGTACTTCCTGTATGACATCACTGTGTTTGTCTCATTGATTGAGGGTCCCATTGTCACTGACAATAGCAGTAAAGCAAAAGGAGACAAAACAACCAAGAATGCACCATAGTTCCCTCAATGCGGACCACTCGGCTGCACACAGAGCGAGGAACATATGGGCAACAATACATCAACATCTCTCCTCCGCCCCCCATGACAGACACAACACTTTCTACTTCAACTCGGACTCCCTTACCAGTAGTCAACATCCACAAATCAGGCCCGAGTGGTTCATTACGCAGTCCCATCGCTAAGACTTATCAAAATAGGAAGTGTGGAAATCCATGCAGACTTGTGAACACACCACACGCCCATTCACTGAAGGCGTGGAGTCAGCGGTCACATCCGTCTCTCTCAGCTCTATGTGCTAAAAGTAGATCCTTTAAGATCTACCATTCCAATCACATGCAACACGACTGCTCCCTAATTACTGTAATGAGCATGTTGAGAGGAAAACACTACACACAAACAAACGGCAAGAGCAACGAAGGGAGGACAGAATGAGACCAAAACAGAAAAGGGTGTCAGTTCCTCTGCTGTATATTTTATTTTTTAATAGTTATTGAGTGTGTTTACATGCACAGTCCATTGATTATGCTAAATAAGATGACAAGATTTTATCAAGGAATGTTCACATCAACACCTTTTCTGCGTTTTAATGCCCTTTATTTGATATGTGCATTTCTGTGGACATTTTGGCCAGACCAGAAAGAATTTTTATATGTAAACATTATTTTATTTTTTAATGATGTGCTTTTTTATAGTATTTTGTTGTTCTTGTTATAAAATTAAACATACTAATAATAATACTAGAGACTGGTCAAAAATACTAATTTCATAGCTTTCTCTTTTACAGTCATCTAAAGTCACGCAATAGTCAATCTTTAATGGACCCTTCTTTTGTTGAGCAGGAAGGGGTGAGCGGAGATGTCAAGCCTCAACCCTCCTGCTACCCGATGTGACCCGCAGTGCTGTATTCAGCCTGTGAGTCGACTAGTGAGATTTGTAGCATGTTAATCACAAATGTATTAAAGTCCTCAGCAGTGGCCACTACTGTTTTCCACATGAGCAACTCCAAAGACAACAGATGCTGCTGCTGCGAAACTTTATAAAACACACACACACACACACACACATACACATACACACACCCCTCCTCACAACAGCTACTGTCAGCTACTGAATCTAACACACAAAGTGTCACAGACAGTTTGCAAGCTTAGACAATCATAATTGGCATTTTTTGTTGTTCAAAGACCCAAAATTATACTTATATATATATATATATATATATATATATATATATATATATATATAAAATGCATAAAAAAAGTGTTACTTTTCTTACCTGGCTTAAGGTTATGGTTTCTCCAGGTATGTAAAAACCGAATAGTCTCCTTATGCAGTCTGTAAGAGTTTCACAGTTTCACACCAAGCATAGCGATCTAGTGCACAGATTCACACTGATGGACAACAAGACGTGCGTGAATGACAATCCTGTTATGTTGCCACTGACCTCCCACTATGAACTGTGCCGGTGTTTTTCAAGCAGTCTTACAATCTCCTCCAAGTCTTTCTCTCTCAGACTCTCTCTCTCTCTCTCTCTCCTAAGTTCAGCCCCCAAGGGAGTGATTTAGGATTTCCCAGACACACCCTCTCCAATGGGCGGAACTTGAGGAGTCATCTCATAACCGACTAGTCGGCCCCTGCCCCCAGCAGCTCTCTCCTCTGTCATGTGTCCAGTCCGCACATTACTGGCCCCTTTTTGTTAACTTTTTGAACAAGTATCACAATTTCTGTTATGTGTGAAATTAATACTAACAATTGAAATAACTGAAGAACTAAAATAGTCCTCTTTAGACTATCGAAATCACTTTGCAACTAACTCTCATTAATTTGCAACTACATGTAAACTAACTCTCAGTGTATTAGTAGACTGTTAGGTTAGGGTTAGGAGAATAAGTTGACATGTACTAAAGTGGTAGCAGATATTAAGCAGACAGTCAACTAATGAGTGGTGGTTGACATGCAGCTACTTATAGTTAGTAGAATGTCTAAAGTGGACTATCAAAATAAATGCTGTGTCACAATTTGCATACTATCCGTCCTAAATAGTCTTCGAAATTAGAATTAATGTGCCCCAAATCGTAGTATTTTAAAGTGAGTATTCCAAAGTATTCAACGTGCTACTACATTTCTCTCAGATACGATTGTAAATTAAATTAAATTGAATGTGGAGGATTTTAACTGTGGATACTTTTAGGGCATAGTATAAGTAGGCAAATTGGGTCTCAGCAAAAGTGTTACCAAATGCTTTTTCAGAAATGTCTAATCGGAATAGCTAAATGTTTTTTTTTTTCTGTTGTCTCTGAGGAACAGAATTTCCCGTCTCTTTGTCCTTGGATTCCTCTTCATTGTCAGTGGGACGATAACAAATGACAAAGGCAGGGTTCCTTCCCCAATGATTCAGGCAGAGAGATGGGGCGCGGTGTGATCTGACTAAAGGCTAAGGAGAGCGTGATGATCATGCAGGTGATTCAAAGGTTTGTATTGTCACTCAGTTACCATCTGAATGTTGTGCAAAACATTGGAACACCTGCCAATGCAGTTCCAAAATCCTCACATAACAATAGATACACATAACATGCATAACAATAGCTATCTTCTATGGGTGCTGTGCAGTTATTGTATATACACAGTTAGCTAAATGTCTATATTGTTTTTTTAGGATGAGTGGTACTTTTTACTGACCAATCAGTATCTGAAACCAAAACTATCCATTTTATAATAAAGATTCTAGTGTTGTAGGGTTCCATTTACATACCAAAAGTGCATAAACACTAGTGCCACAAAATGAACCCTCTACTAACAAAGTGTGTGCACTGAAAAGGAGAAATAGGCCTGGATTGAAATAGGCCTCCTTAAGTTACAGCACACCTGCCTAGAATACCATTGTGTCAAAACATTGTCATAATATATATATATATATATATATATATATATATATATATAAAGACACCACTCAAAGTGCTATTATCAATCTTTGGCTCTGTGCAATTAAACGTGCACACTTTGAAATTGAGCGTTTATTATGTGACACAGGCAATAGATCACTAAAAGGGAAGAGTTATGGTGAGTGTGTCAGCATGTCTGGCTTGTTCAGCCCTGGTGTCCTCAAATATGGTAGACAAAACCAAAGATAACAATATCCGTAACTAATGAATGGCAAAGTCTGGCAAAACACATTCACATTAAGTAAATTCGGATTGGATGAGCCACATTTGAAGTCCTGGTAAAATAGCTGTGGCCGCACATCAACTGAATTCACATTAATGCAATTGCAATGTTGCTTAACAACAGTAATTAACTCTGTTTTAACTTGACAAACAACTCGCTATAATAACAAGTTCTTCTTCAACTTGACTTGTTTTTTCTCCTTTCTTTGTCACTAACGCGTGTAACATAAAGCAGACCTGCCTGCTGCTTGTGATATCAATATCTCTACTGTGGTCAGTATTGCAAAATCTCTAGCGCTTGACACATTTCCACTATTGCATGGCATTTACCTTTATGAGGGCCAGCCCTAATGCCAATGATTGAGAGCAGACATTCTTTGATTTTAATCTGATGATCTCATCTCCTTAGGCACCTTAACATGGAGTCAGCGTGCCTGGCCGGACCACCTTCAGCCCCCAGCAGAGCAGCTCCGACTGGAGGAGGAGGAGGGATGGTCACAGAAGACACAAGTAAAGAGCAACGATACATAGCGCTTGCTTTGTAACCATGTGTCTGATGTAATCTGACCTCAATGATTACAATGTTAGATTTTTTTGTTTTTTTGTTTTTAAGAAAAAAAATTAAAGTATGTCCTCATGACTATGGAATTTTTGCGATTTTTGTTTTCCTCGCAGCATCAAATATGAGATTGTTATAAGTGTTATGTTGCAGTTCCCAATAAAGAAACAAGCAAACTAAGTAACTGTTTTTACTTACCAAAACAAATTTTTCTATTATTTGGAGCTTGGTGAATAGTTCTTAATCGTGTGGAACTATTTTTATATGTACATAAAAATAAAAGAGATGTAAGATGGAAACACATCTTTGACTTTGTGCTGCCAAACATCTTCCAGAATGCCTCAAGATGGACACAGGAAGTGTCCCTCAGAAGGGATCTAAAGCTTGTCTAATTATTTTCTTCTTATCTCTGTTTTTGTGAAAGGGAACGTGTTGCTTGTCTTCATTCTACTGGTTCCACTCAAGGCTGAGGGTAAGAACAGTTATCAAAGTATGAAATGTAAACTGTCTCGCCCAATTCCACAACATGTAATCATCACGTTTTCAACAGGAAAATATTAATTTCCTCTCATGACTGATTTTCTGAATCATAAAACCGTGGACTGTGTACGTGATGTGCTAATCATTATTTATACACTGACTTTTACAAACTTTACCACTAAGCTCAGACTTTTAAGAATCTTTATGAAGTCATTAAGAGGGTAATGGTGCATGCATAATTCCATTGTATACCCTGGGAGACTAACTATAAAGCCTTATTAAACTGTTACTGGATAAAACCCATGTTAAAATTGAGCAACAACTTGCTCCAGTCTTATCAGCTTTATCTTATAGTGCCTCAGATAAACATGATGTGGAATCTGCTTGTCATGGCTGGTATTTTCCAACACCGGCACCATCAGCAGTGAGCAATGAGCATCACTACATCTGACCTCTCGGTTTACAGTCTAGCTGTCATCAGGGGGAGTTTAGCTGCCACTTACACATGGACAAGCACGCTCATATTGATGGACTAAATGGCCACTGGTGGCTGGTTGTCCGGTTCCTGCATTCTTACTTGCATAAGTGTAACTCTATTCCAGGTCGCTGGATAAATATGGAGTGAAAGTAAAATTATCTTTACTAAGAAAGAAACTTCATATAGACTGTGTATTCTAAGTAGACGACATATTTCAAATTCATATGGTAAACTCACATAATTTTCATGACTTTCTAGAGATTTAGTCAAAATGACATTTATTAAGATTCTATCATTTTTCATTGGGGGAACGACTGACACCACATATTAAAAAAAAGGTAATCCCATGTGATGTTTTTCATAGTAAAATGGGATGTTTAATAAAGAAAATAGAAAATAGGCTGGATTGTAAAAAGTGATCTCTATATGACAGGTGGTTGGACAGCTTAAAAATTAAGAGGCCTTGACCATGTCAGCTAAACAAGAAAAGCTGTGTCAGAGGTGGAGTTTTAATTATACATAATCCAAAGATTTTTTTCCCCTCTTTTTTTAAATTTGTCTTCGGACTAACATGCATTGATGAATCATTCACAGTAAAACCAGGAACATGCACTAAGAAAGTAAGAAATCAGTCATTTTTGATTTTATAATGTCTTTTATAATATAATTTTAGAATGTATAATGCAATTTGTGTTTTTGCATTAAATCAAATATTGTGTCAGCAATATTATACTAGAGACTTTGGGCATGTTGTCGAACTTGGCAGAATGCCAACACAACCCTCCTCCTAAACCTATTTAAACATTTTTCAGAAGAGTAATGAACACTTTCTACAGGTGACATTTGTCTAGCAGACAAGAGAGCTTAATGCAGGTATCTGAAAAGCTTTTCACAGAGCAGCAGCAATGGCTACTTTATGTCCCAGTATCATCCGTCATGATTTATTTTGGACATGTATTAAATTTCAAAACAGAGTTTTTTAAAGAGGGGGCCCAGCTGTTCCTTCTGGCTGGTAAATGTGTTTACATTTATGAAATGCTGGCACTGAGCTGGATGTGACTGAAGGGTGAAGGAGCAGAATGCCAGCTCTACTCTCACACCCAGTGTGAGCACAGGGACAGGGAAGAGTTTTCCCACAAAACGCCCTAGAAACGCCCAGAATATATCCAAGAGTCACCCTGGGCTTTCATCTGACTGTGATGAGATTTCTCACGTTTTCTCACAGGATCAACCCTGGCTCTCAAAATATTTACGATTCTGCTGCTTCTGTTTTTTCTAATGCTTATGCAGGATTAGGCTTTACAAAACACCCAAAGTGCTTAATGAAAGAACTGCATAACTGGGATTTAATTTGAGCATATATATATATACTCTGTAATTTAACCATTTTCATGCGTAGTCTTCATCTTAGTTTCTGCAAGACTAAAAAATGTATTACATAGTAAGTAAAATAATAATAAACAAAATTATGAAACCTACCTAGAATGATTAATTGCTAACCTTGGCTATTATGTAGCTCAGAACTGCTTATGTATGGAATTTTTTATATGTGGTGGCATCCCTTTGAATGAATCTGCAGTCTGCACTGAGAGCAGGGAAGGCAGTGAGCCAACCACCCATTTAATAGCATGCTTTATTTAATAGTATACTCCAGCCCTTCTACACAAGAGCAGCCTGTCATCATTGAACATCACTGCAATGCCATGCTCCAAATACATGTGAGTACTGTTTATGCACTGACACATTTTTCAACAACACAAAAGGCTCCAACTAAAATACAGTAGTGCCTGAAGTGTCTTTTAAACTAAACATCTCTGTGTTCAACAGATGACACAGGTTTGGCACAACATGAGGGTGAGTAAATAAATGACAGACCTTTTATTTTTGGGGGCAACTGGATTCTTAATGCTTTTTAAATATGCACTTTTACAGGTAGAAATGCTTGGGACATTGATTTCAAACAACTACCTATAATAAAGTAAAAACATAAAATAGTTCATGTGAACTGATTTTTATGGGAAATTGTAGTTTTTTGATGAATAAATAAATAAGCTTAAATAAAAAATATACTTTTTGTATGTAGTATAAAATTTGAAAACAGTTGTTACAATAATTTTGCTAGCTGTCTTGGAGAAAACAACATTTTCTCATGAAACTATCAAGATCTCTCACAAGGCCGCAGCAGTGGACTGTACCTCTCTTTGCGCGGAGCATGGTGGTCTATGAAATCGCATGTGTAACATTTGCATTTCTCACAGGAAGTGAGGACTACAGGGGTTGAATGGAGACACTATAGAATAGGCTGTTAAAGTTGTTGAAGCTGGTTTAATCAGACCACCTATTGAGTCCTCAAACAGCGCAAACTTTTTAGGAAAACAATAGTTATTGTCCTCAAGCACGGGACCATGCCAGTCGAGACCAGAGGTCTTTTAACCACTCACTATACCAGAATACTAAGTTTGCAGACTACTTAAAACTATTGCCTGTGTTGTAAACAAAAGTTTGTGTTACAGACTGCTTGATTTGTAGTATAAAATAATCCATGCATTTGTTCAAAAGATGTTCAAAACTATTCCTTAAGGTTACAAAGCTTGGAGACAATTTTATTTGCAAGCTCACTGATCCAAGATATCTAATTCAACAGCCCATTTTCAAAAGCGTCAGAGTCTCTATAGCAATGGAGTCGAGGTAGTATGTTATGCCTGGGAAACCAGCCTCAGCTTGTCAGCCCACTGTTTGTGTGTGTGTGTGTGCCTTGACATGCTTTTTAAGGACTTAATTACACACAGTGGAGGGGTGCCCCCACAGCAACGCTGACTGCCGGGATTACGGGATGGGCGAAAGAGTTTATAATCACCTGGCAGCTCCTGCACACAGCAGCGTGTGTCTGCTCCTTCTCGACATAGACACGCGTCTGTGTCTGTTTGATGAAAGGTTAGGGGTGGCAGTGTTGCCAGATTTTGCTAAAAAGAAACAAGCAAATTGGTATGACAAAACAAGCCCAGAATAAACAACCTGCCTCAACCAAAATAAGCGACAAGTCATTTTTTCGTGCTCTCGTGTGGGTGGTGCATGAGAATCTTATTTATTATAGAATAAACTTGGAGTTTAGACTTATTTTTAATGCATCATGCTGCAAATTTTTTTCATTTTTTTCATAAAAATGTTTAATGCATACAACGGGCCAACGAAATCAATAATTAAATCAGTGCATATAGAGCTATTTGTCAAGGGGTATTTTTTCTTGTATTTGTTTATCAGTGGGTTAGAAGAGGGCCTGAGAAAGGCAGAAACATAAAGGAGAAGCAAACTATACGATTGATGACACAAAGTAAACCTTGGCTCAAATGGCAGGTGGGAATTTTCTCATGATGGCTATTATTGTTCGTTCATAATTGTGGGGCAAGCACTATCAACACCAAATACGTGACAGTATTTTGTAAATAAACCCCATAAGAATGCAGCCTGCAACTGCTCACATTTATAAGAGACCAGAGTCCAAATTCAGAGTCACTTATAATAACTCATTTTAACTTAACATTCCAAAGCAGCTTTACAGAAAATGTGGACTTAATGTCTAAAGCCACACATGAGTGACACTGGTGAGGGTAAAAATGTTTACACTGAATGTACTTGTGCTAGTTACATATAATATGTAGTACTAAGTCATGTCCATTGAATACATTTCATGATACCGTTTTCAGTCTGTTAGTAAGACAATGTCTAAACTGTAAGGATAATGATTAGGCCTAGTTTAGTTTTTGAAGTCCATCCTAATATAAGCAGACATGGCAACACTGATAGGTGTATAGTCAGACGGAAGGATGTCTGTGTGTGAGTGTGCGGAAACAAGTCCATTCGTGACTCACTATCAGTGTTGACAGTAAATGCTTCTTATGTTTCTGAGTGTTCTCTGATGAACCGTAATCTCTATAATTTCAGCACACTGACGAGGTGCGTATTGCTTTCAAGGCTTCAAGGTGACTCCTCGGAGATCTTGAGGATAGCATAATTATGTTTATCTAATATGAAAACTTTGCCACCAAGCTGAGTTGGCGTCAAGCTTATATAGACACTACCATTACACACACACAATACTCGACAGGGGGATCCGTCCAGCACTCCAATCCTTCGTTTTGTGAACTAATCCCTGTTGATTTGACCCCATATGTATTTGTCCCTGAGCATAATGTGCCTGCGGCCTTGTCCTGAACTCTTCTCCCACGTGCAGGCTTGCTGTGATTAATGAAGCTCTTCAGTGCTGGTCTCTACGCATGGACAGACATAGTCACAGGCTGTCCCGTACAAGCAGGGCTTCAGAGACAAGAGGACAGGAACCGCAGAATCAGCCCAGCTAGAGAAAACATCCATGAAGAGATAAGCTCCTGCTTCTGTTTTTACACCACTGGTTCATGAGGAGGTGTGTGCATACTGCATAGAGAGGGAGACTTTAATGACTGGTTTAGTCCTTGAGTTTAATGATTCTGTTACACCTTTTGTATTTTAAAAAGCCCATAAAAGTAGCAGAAGGCCAGTCAGTTCAGTCAGTGGCCATCAGGCAGCTATTGTCTATGTAGGAGATAGACATACAAGTACAGCTTCTATCTACACAGCTTTTCAAAAGTTTGGGGCAGGTAAGATTTTCTTTTCTTCTAAGAAATTATAACATTTATTCAGGAAATACACATTAAGTTTAATCGACAGTAAAGACATTTATAATGTTACAAATGATTTCCATTTCAAACAAATGTCTGCCTGCTATAAAGTGAAGAACTGAAGAGCTGGATTTATAAGTTTGTGGCATTTTAAGACATTTAGTAGAAATAAATTTAGATATCATTGGGCATTTTATATTTTGCTTTGTTCTCACAGCTAAGTCTGATTTTAGATTTACTTGGCCCCTAAATGTCACATGATTTGCCACTTCATATAAGAACCATTCCTGTCTAAGCAGGTTGATAGTCAAAAACCTGGCTATACAAGACAAGACAGAAAAAAGCATGCAAGGCAATGGAAACAGGATGAGAAAGTGAGAAATCAGGGAAAGAAGACATTAAGAAACCCATGGGCCTCATTTATAAAATGTTGCGTAGAAACCGTCCTACAATTGATCGTACAATCATTTCTCAAATGTGCCTATGAGTGATTCAGAGAATGAGTGGATGCACAAAAAAACGTGCGTACATCTCTTTTGTAAACCCGCCTTGTAAACGGCGCTTAATTAATTTCTAAAACATATAACATATATCAACATATAAAAGAGCACCAGAAAGTCCAAATCCTTTACTAGAAAATGGCGAGAGGTAAGAATTTCTTAGATTTCCAAATGCCTGCACTGCAGTACTCCGACTCTTTGCCTCAAGGAAAAGTGTGTACTTCTGCTTAGACCCTAATGTAGCGCTAAGCACTTTTCCATGTCAAAGACCGTTTTTATACATATGAACGTTGGTGTGGAAGTTCAAATCTGTGTATACACACATTTTATAAATGAGGCCCCATGTGAGAATAAGAAGTACTAACCTCTTTTTGCTTCACGCTCTTGCAGCACTTGGATGCTAGAGAGAATGTGGATGCGATGGAGATGACTTTGGACCCCCAAACCCAAGAGATCCATCTCTGTGAGCTGCAACAAGTCCTAAAGAGAGACAGAAACATGGAGATGAAGTGGTTTAATGTGTGGTGAGAATGACAAGGGCTAGAACTAATTGCTATCTATCATTCACACACGCAAACAAACATCAGAAAAGTGTACGGTTTAAGCTAACAGTGTGTCATTACGGCCCCATGCCTCACCACTCCTCAGAGTCCGGCCTTGTGTGGCTTTCACAACATTACATTCCTTCTGCTTCTGACACAACAAAAACACACGGCTATGTTTTAGAAAGCATCTCTGCTTTCATTGTTCCCGGCAGGACAAAACAAGAGCCGTTTAATTTAAGGGTTATGTGCTATTTTCTGCTGTTTAGCATTTACAGCGCACATGCCAAAGCATTCCTTCCTAAATAAACAGTAACAAACATGCACTGCCACAACATATTGGGTTATATGGGACTGCCCATAGTTTGTCAGTACAACTAAAATGAGTTCACTCAGTTTTTTTGTGGCTACATCCCGATTTTAATATTATCTGTTCGAAATAGTATGCAAGATTTTAATGTGTTTGTGTGTTAGCTATTTGTTTAAGATGTGAGCTATTTATGTGGATTGCATATTTAATTGTACATGCTCATTTCCCCCATCTAATGCGCACTTAAAATGATTTAACTACACCATAATGTTATTTTACATGTTATTTTCTGCTGATCTCAAAATTAGTATTCACTTTCATACTCTAAATCCTAATGTTGTGATGCCCACTTTTTTCTTATAGCATTTAAAATGACTGGTTTTAATCTATCGTTTTTTTTTTATTCAGATAAAAAAGTAAAAAAATATAATATAAAGCAAATTCTACTTTTTATAACATGTCCTAGTAATCTAAGTGCTATTCATTCTTATTCCAACCGCCTTTACCAAGTCATTCGTTAAGCGTGACTCGAGGTTCAGTGTGAAATCTGTTGTACTGAATTGGTGCAGCGAGGTGAAGTCGTGTTGATCTAACACTGGAGAAACAGATGCATGCTGCATTGCTCTCTTTGTGTGTCTTATCTCATCTGCCTCATCCAATGTATTCAGAATTCAGAATCCCATACATCAGCAGCAAGCACTCTTTCCCACTACCATGTCTCTGTTTTTACAGGCTAGCTTGGGGAAAGAGAAAGGGTGGTGGACAGGGACGGACAGAATGGTAGACACAAAGAGATTCAGTGAAAGACAGTGTGGGAGGAGGGGGGGGGCACAGAGATGGAAAAAGAGGGGATAACATATGCTGGTAAGGGCCTATTGTTCAACTGCCTTCAACCCACAGATGAATCTAACAAGCCATGGCAAAGTCTCTGCTCCCTCAAACTCTTCATTTACCATGTGTGGTCTCATATCAATCCCTCATGCTGAAACTTCAAAAACATGTCACTGAGGAGCTACTCAGACAACTCACTTTGAGTGGGCTGGTAGATATAAGAGATGTGCTACTTTGTTGTTTTGTCAGTAGGTTTGTTGATCATACACCAGTGTCCTAGGAGGTGGGTGCTTTAAGCGTTTGTGTGTATGTGTGCCCATATATCCTTGTGAAAAAAAAAGAAAAAAAAATTGATATGGTACAGTGATGGTTTCAGATGACACATATGGTACTTTGATGATGATGGTGGTGGTGGTACTGAAAGCAGGGTTGCAGAATTGAACTAAGAATGCTTTTTAAATTCTAATCAAGTTCCTGGATTTGAAGCAAATAGCAAACATACAAACAGGACACAGAATTGAAATTCTAAATTTAATTTAATGAAGCAGAAAAGGAACATAGATCCAAAGAAATTCTGAATTAAGAGAGTGCAATAAGTGTAATTTTAAGGAAAAGGCAAGTTCATGAAGACTTAAGTTTAAAAAGTGTTTTTCTTTTCTTTTCTTTTTTTCTTCTTTTTTTTACATGTATAGGCATTTTTTCTACACATACACAAACACACTGGTATTTAGATTTGGTGGAGCATGCTGTCATACTATGATTCCTGTTGATTTTTCGCAATAGATTCTACTTCCTGCAAGGAAGATAATTTTTAAATGTTGAATTTTTCCCAACCCTGACTGAACAATTACAGTATTCATGCACTATGATAATTTACCTGGTACTATCATGGTACCATAGTATATGTGTGGGCAGCTGTAGATTTCAATCGCTGATTGTTTTGTATGTGTGTGGGACAAAAATATTAGTCACTCAAATCTGTTGTAAAATAAAGACAAAACATCTCTTTCATCACCAGTTTAAGTGGAAATGGATTCGCAATAGTAGTTTTATTGGTGCTGTTCTTAATCCAGACTTTACCCGGCACTCCATTAAATGTAATCAGTGAAATACGATTCAGCATTAATGGGCATTACACAGTGTAATCAGTAAGCCTATAATGGACATTTGGTCATCTCAGTGTCAACACTACTGTTGTTTCTGATTGCTATGGTCATTTCATTCTTGACAGTTGAGTGTCTCTTTTCCTAGTTTTTTTCTCTCTTTCAAAGGATGGGGACCTGGTTAAATTGTAAAGTGGATAATTGTGTGGAAGACAGTGACTTTTACTGCTTTTAAAAATGTTTTTTATGGTGTGTACAATAAATTATTTCAGAGCAACTGGACTTCTTTATAGGGCACTGAAAATGAGCCACCTGGGGCTCATCTTGTGTGCGACAAAACAGGTAGTTTTCCATTACATACAACTATAATGGTTATGACTAGAATGCAAGTGGAAACTGTTTTGATGTGCAAATGTATTAATGCATGGGTGTCCGATCCTGCTCCTGAAGGGCCACCTTCCTGCAGAGTTCAACTGCAACCTGCTCCAACACCTGCCTAAAGTTTTAGTTGCCTAATCCTGAAGATCTTGATTATCTGGTGCAGTTTGATTAATTATAGGTGGAGCTAAACTCTACAGGAAGGTGGTTCTCAGGAGCAGCATTGGACAGCCCTAATGTAAATGGAAGCACAAAAAATATATCTAAAATGATTTGATGTACGATTTAGGAGTATTATGCTTTGCTGGACATTAACCATATTTCTTTCGCTCTCCTTCTGAGTTTTTAGACATCAAACAAACTCCTTGAGACACTGTCAAATGGGCACAGTTAATTGTATAGCCCAAGTTCCAGCAAATATTTCTGTGTAAATGTAGAGTGAAGTTTAAAGTTTAGGATTATTCGTGTAATTAAGCTCTTTTATTGGCAGCAACTGAAGTTTAGCGCTATGATCAGAGTCAAGCGTGCATACTGGCATATGTAAACCACAAAAATGCTTTCAGAATCTCCAATTTGCCGCTGTTCCTGGACGAACTTACATTCCAGGTGGAATGTGCTGCCAAGAAAAACATGGCTGAAAATACAGATGTCAGATCAGCTGGTCTACATTCAGTAAGATGCTGTGAAAGGAATCTCAGCATGTTTTCCCGAGTTCAATCACAAAGTTTCTATTTCACTTTTCTGCAATGTTTACTGATTTTCAAAGCTCACTTTGAACAGCTCCATCAGTTGTTTATGATTATAAATAAGACAGAATCACAGGCAGTCATGGAATTTCAAATGACTGTTTGAATAATTGCATGGTAGTTTAAAAGCTGTATGTGGTATGCAGCACTGTGTGCATGTGTGTGTGTGTGTGTGTGTGTGTGTGTCTAAACTCACAGTGTGTGCTGACTTTACCTCCACTCCATCATATTCTTCATCGAATATCGTGCAGTACTGAGGTAAGCCCAGCTGACTTAGCCATTTTGAGATGGACATGTGCTTCATGATAGAAATGTATCCAAGTGTTGCCTCAAAGATTCTCCGCATGGAAGGCTAGGAGAAAAGCAAAGCATTATTTGTGTTAATAAAGTGATTATTTGAGCCTTTTTAAATAATAATAAATAAAAAAAACTAGATGGATAGATAGATTTAAACTTTTTTCATGATCAACTATTCATGGCATGAGTTGACTGTTGACACATGACATTTGAGTCATTTATGAGCCTTGCCTTCAGACATATTTGACAGCTCATAAAAGCAAAAAAAAAAAAAAAAAAACATTAGACCACAATCAAGAGTTTGCAACATACTGTCTACACATGATTCTTTCTCTGTGAGCCCTGAGGGTCTGCAAAATGCAAGCACATGGTACTTAATGTGCACTCCTAAGAAACTAATAAGCAGTTTGAACAGTTTCATTATGATTAAGAAGTGATTCACAATGCCCTGTTGTGCATGAGTGTGTGCATGTTTGGATGCGTGTGTGCATGATTCTGGATATCCTCCCTCAAACTGACTGTGAAACCCCACTATGGATTTATGGTGTTAGCGTACTATACAATCCAGCTTCCCTCAGTTTAATAGATAATTTATGAGAGGGCAGCATTTCTACTCCCTTTCTCCTTCAAAGTATGATCGGACAAATCCCTAGAAGTTTCTCTTCCATAAGACATTCTGTGTGGGGGCAGTTATTCACAGGTCAGAAAGATGTATGTCTTCTTTTTAGATTTGGATTCCAACACAAAAATGCAGAGGAATTGAATTAATTAAAAAGGCTGGATGAGGCAGCTGTGTTTTTTTTTTTTATATCTTGGCAAGATATGTCCTATATCATTTAAAAGAACACCCAGAGAGAAGACCATTACAGTTATTTGTGTGTGTGCGTGTGTGTGTGTGTGTGTGAGAGAGAGAGAGAGAGAGAGAGAGAGAGAGAGAGAGAGAGTGTGTGTATTTATAGACTGTATGGGCTCCACTAGAGAGCAGAAGACCCTGTCACCTTGCCTAAGAGAAGTGCTTTGTCAAGGGTTATTCCTGCCAACAAAATAATCCACTTCACAAATCATAACTAATCATGCCCTAAACATCATCTCATGCTTTAGTGTTTCATCATGACAGGGATGTAGATTCAGACCAATCGTATGATAGCTTATGATATTGCTTTTATGCAGCAGTTAAATAAACAAAAGGTAAATAATCAGTAACTTACATTTTAGATACATTTTATTAAGTTATTTGATCTGTTTTTGCTCCACCAACGAAAATAGTTTCAAAAGATTTAATCCCTGCATGTCTCTGAGCAACATACAGTAGTGCTGTTCTTGAATGAATCAGTGTCACAAAGAGAGAATGATTCAATGACTCATTCACTTGTCTCATCCCTGAATGACTCAGTGTGATTGAACAAATTGGTTGAATGAATGATTCAGTGACTCACTCAAAAAGACATTTGTCGCCGCCTACTGTTGTATCAATGTAACTTGTAGTCACTGAAAAATCTCCACCATGTGAACCAGAACTAACGGTTGGAATTATTACTTAAGTATGAGGCATAAAAATAGTGATGTTTTCTTTAGCAAGCAGCATTTTCTGTATGGTTTCTCTACATTGATGTCCTAAATTACTGCGCCTACAATTTGACACCAAATTAAAACAGGGTTTGGAGTGGAAAGAAAATATTTCATTAAATCATGTTTCAGTTTCTTAACTCATTTGTCATCTACCCCTTGAACTTGATCTCGTTTTTATGAGCCCTGCAGTATTTCATTTTGCAAATGCAGACATGCACCAGTCAGGAAGATCCTGACGTCCCTGTTTTCCCAGCAATCAACTCCCATCCACTCTCACACAATGGGCGATAAAAGCAGCTGTGGAAGAGGTGGAACATGGCTCATAAAACTGCTGGGGCAATACAGCAAAAAATGTTGCAGTTAATTCAATATGAGTTGCAGGCCCAGCTGTGCTCACAGTCAGTGTATAGCCCATCCCTGGGGTGAAGCAATCAGAGGAGTAGCTTACACAATTGCGGGGAGGTTTGTTCCTGTCGTGAATGTCAATGCCCCTGTGGCCACATGGAGAGATGTACGGTGGGGCTCACACATCAGAGGACAGGTTGTTTGGGTGACAAGAGAAAGCTGACCACCCTTGCAGCACTTAAATCAAACAAGTGCCTTTCTCTTTAATCAACTGATAGTTTATTCGGTTTAAATGATATTCAAGCTATTAGCTTCACAGTTTAAATTATATTCATTCCATTAGGTACAATACACATAGTTTGATGTTTAGTTTTCAAGTCCAGTGCATTTGCCAATTTGTATGCATTTGTATAATTAATTAATTCAGTAAACAGACTAAAAGCTCCTAAAAGTATATATATTATTGCTTCATGTGATGATGTTGAAGGTGGATGCTGATGATGAAGCAAAGTTGTGTGGCTGTTATTCATTCAGTGAGCTCAAGCATCTGCATGATCCAATTTCTTTAAAAGCCACATTGCACAGATACATCCTGACATGGCTTAATCACATTTAGGGTTTAGTATGCACATGCACCCACATATCAATGTCATATATGATTGTGAATCTTAACCATTGATAGAGTGCTGAACAAGATCATGTTCATCATATTCAACATATGATTCATCCACTTCTTCAAGCGTTACTGCATGTTTTAGACTGACATCAAATATGCTACAGCATTCACTGTTACTGCGAGGTCTATATACTGTACTTTCTGGGTGGAAAAAAGCTCTGATGATTTTAAAGCATGCAACAGGAACTAATTACTGCACTCTGTGGGCTGGAGACACGTGAAGTCACACACTGTGTTGCTTTGAACATCCTGTTTGGGATACAGAAGCCCCCTTCCTGTTTCCTCTGTTGTGGTTGCAGATTCATGGTTTTGGAGGGAAAGAAACAAGAGACTGCCTGGCTCCTTTGCACTCCAATGACTTTGACCATTAATTCTTAATTTACTTCTGTTAAAATTATTATTATTATTATTATTTTGCCTTTATGTTTGTTTATTTTGTTTACCTGAATTTTCTTTAATATTGATTTCCGTTTATAGACGTGACTAGACTAAAATAGTGCAGTCGGTGAAAACATGTAAATAAGATCTTTATGGTGTATAGGCAGAATATATGTATAGACATATATTCTGCTATATGCACATATTCTTCAGGGGCCCAAAAACTGTTTTTGAATGGTCCCATTTTAGTGAATGTACTAAGGGCACATTTCTCAATACTTAGGTCATTTTCTCAAAACTCTTTACACAGTTCTCATTACCAACTCTCAGCTTGGCACAACAGTTAATTTCACATTGAAAATGCACTAGTACTACCAAAACACTTCCTTCACGTCTCAAATCAACTCATTCTTCCAGAACACTATAAGGTTGCCAACCAACAAACATACTTTTGTCTCTCAAGTTCTAAAAGCATTACACATTAATTTATTTTGTAAAATTTCATTAAAAAACAAGAATAGCCCTCTCTGCCGTTTAGAATTCACTGCAGTATATGTTATAGAACATGTTAACATTACAGTACAAAATTATAAGTTTTCCCCTTTTGTATAGATGGTAATGACATTGAAAGACTAACATCTGTGAAGGTATTCAGCTACATCTAACTGTTTTGATAGCATTTCATTTTTTAGATTCATAATGTATTTCAATATGGTATTGCTGTAGAAATGTACAAAATTGCTGGCTTATTCAGTTTTGTATTATGTTAGGTTTTAAACTTAAGTTTAACAGTTTTGAAAAGAGCATGTAAACGTGCAAATTGTCCTGTAGGTACATAGATTTTTTTGCGGTGGAAAACAATTAATGTAATTTGAAAGATGTAGAATGCATTTTGTGCCAAAGCAATTATAAGTGATCCTCAGTTTAGCTCATATAGACTGCTGTTGTGCTGTGTGAAGAGTTTTGTAAAAAGTGACCCAAATATTGAAAAAATTGGTCCTAGCGATTGTAAAAAATAAAACAAAAATTGGTTTCACAGTTCACAGGTATCCTTGCAGAGTAAACATCACTATGGACATGTTCCACTAACATCTGAGAACCATAAAGTGTATACATATACTTATAATCTATACTAAACCTGGGTTATCTTGCTTGATATTTTACACCGCTCATAATTTACCAAGGGTTAACCATTCCTGGCCCTGGGTATTCATAAAATGGCGTTTCACACTGTAGCTACATTCCTAAACCCTGGGTTAACGTACTTATCTGCACATTTGCAGTGTCAGTGTCACTGATTGGACCAACTAAATGGATTTTTCAAACTATAAAGGTAAGAATGAAACGGTCTCTTTATCACTCCAATTTTCACGTTTTCCGTCGCCATTTGACATTTTTCCTATCAAATGCTGGAACAACTGTTTATATACAACTCACAGTGTTTCCAAGACCGCCCAAAGCACACGATTGGTTGTCAGTTGCCAAGCATCTAAACAAAACTTTCAGAAAAAAATTCAGAAAACTTCTGAATTACAAATGTGAAACGTTCTTTTACCCAGGGATAAAAATGAGGTTTAGAATGATGAAAACCTGGGGTTGACCGCACTGTGAAAATCCCTTTGTAAAAAAAAATGCTCAAATAGTTTTCTGGTACAGTACACAAATGCGCAAAATTTGCCAGTCTAAATACTACACTTACAGCTGTTAAGCCTGTAGAATGCCAACAAACATGCCACAGAGAAGAGCTAAAAAGTGCAGTAAATAAGATGAACTGAGCTATTTAAGCTATTTTTATCTTGATAGCACTGATTAAGAATGACACGATTTGATTGGACGTCTGCATTGAACTGTCAGATTTCAGGATAAGAGAGGAGAGTGAACCCAGAATCAGTGATATCATTGTTCTGAGTTAAGCATTCCAGAACGACACATGTGGGAGATCTCACAAGTCAAGAGCACACGCAGCACTGATTTATTATTATGTTGCATGTTGCACATGTGCATGCATGTGTGTGTGGTGACAGGCAGGATTGAGATCGTTACATATGTGACCTGTATGACTTGAAAATGTGGGGGTACTTATGAGTGTGTGTGTGAGATGATATATGCTGTGTCAGATCAAGACTAGAACACCCTCTGAGATGAAGATGCAGGAATGTTTTGCCAAATTTTGACTCTTTAAATCAACCTGATTGCATGTGTGAAGCTCTTTGATCAAGAAACTCTTGCTAGTTAAAAAACCTGATGTAGCTTTCAGCATCCCATGCACATCCCAGCATCCTATAAACCCTCATCCAAAACACTACATAATGCTGGTCTTTTCCAGAGGGTTCCACACGTTACAGCATTTTAGCAATCAGTCAAGATAGTGTGGACATTTTGTCAGTTCAAGTGAAGTGTGTGAGCAGATGTTTTGTACAAAATGTTTCTGTCCTGCTAGTCCTCTCTATCTTGTGTTAACGTCTAATAGTGGGGAGTTTAAGAGGAGGCAGGCACCACTCTCTCCCCATCCACCCTCCTAATCTCTGCTTTTACCATGAGGCAGCTCACCTAAAATACATTTAAAGAATTCTAATGCAACAACAATCATATTTCTTTTAAACATCAGACAGTCATGATCAAATGAATGTATTTGAACTTCTGCAAGATGAACACAGATTTTAAGATAAAAAAATATGTGTCAATATGTTAATGAATGGGTTTTAAATCAAGCAAACCAAGCAACAATAACCACAAAATACGAATAACAAACTCTAATGTTTACAGTGTATCTATGAAAAGTTTCTTATTACTTCCTTATGAGATTAGTTTTGATTATCTAATGCCTCTTTCCTCTGTACTGCCCCTGTATTCCCCAACATGCTCCATTTCATAGTTCTGCCTGGGGAGGAGGATGGTCTCCCTGATTCACAACATTCCGGCCGTGCCTGAAGTCCTGAGCTCACGCCACAGTTAGGCTAATAACATTCCCTGGCAAGGCTTGACTCATCCTCACAGACAATCTGCCAGATACTTTTGCCATTACAGCTGTTTGGGATACAGTAAACAGTGGCTGGAGGCTTCTTCTTCAAGGTGTTGAGAGAAATCTTGTTCATAGCAGTCTGTATGGATTGCATTTAATGATGCTTTTTATAATGCTTCTGATTTAAACATTTTAAAATTGTGATGTAGCCTAAAGTCAATGTAAACTGTCTTTGATAAAGGCCCGTTCTCACCAGGGATAATACCTATAATGATAAAGATATAGTTCTAAAAATCATTCTAAATATAAAAGTATAGCAGAGTCCACTCCACACCACAAATATAACGATAAAGGCACAGAGAAACAACATTGTTGGAAACACTTTTAGCAATCAGAATCCATCCTTTTTCAAGAGCTCGAGCATTTAAAGCCGCAGACGACTATACTGCAACACGCTTGGAATGAACAGAACGATATCGTCCACTAGTGTGGACGCTAATATAGTTATCACAATAGTTATCGTATGGTGTGAACTGGCCTTAACTTTGTTCAGCTTTATGAAATGCAAAATATCCAATTTCAATGCACATCACATTCCTGTTTGATATACTTTAAAATTGATAGTTCACCCAGAAATTAAAATTCTGTCATCTTTTACTCACCCTCAAGTTGTTCCAAACCTGTATGAATTTCTTTCTTCTGCTGAACACAAAAGAAGACATTTTGAAGGATGTCGGTAACCAAACAGTTGATGGGGCCTATTGACTTCCATAGAATTTTGGTTCTCCATATTCTTCAAACTATCTTCTTTTGTGTTCAGAAGACAGAAATTAATTTAGGTTTGGAACAACTTGAGTGAGTAAAGGATGACAGAATTTTTTAAGATACTTGCTTGTATAGATTTATTTTATTGTGTAGATTGTCTTACAGAAATTGGAAACACACAGTGTAACTTGAGAAATACACACTATGGTCAGAGGTCAAGTGGAGCTTTCTAACTCCAAAGTTCATTCAGAGTTCTGTCTCCTCCTCAAACAGACTTTCTGGGGACAGTTGTGGGAAACTCATATAAATAGCAAACACGTTGTGCCCACAGACCATTTAAAACCATGTTATTGATTTGTTTGCTCAAAGTTAAACGGCACAGGTCCATCAATATCTCAAATTGAATTTAAAGCATGAAAAATGAATAAACCGTGAAGTCATTATGCTTCTAAGTTAAACACAAAACACTCTTTGCTGAGTTTTATTATTTTAATGCCATATCGATCAGCTCTTTTAATAAAAAATTATGAATCAAATGATTTATTGTGCTGTTTAATGCATTCATTAGTGACAGCACATAGCATATGAGTAAAAAGTAAACAGTCTTTTTTCATTTGAGAGACATGATCTCTGTTTAGTTGCACACACCTGGCTGCCCTGTGGTCAAGAGTTCAGCATCCCACAAGCCACTGCATGTTCAGAGCATGCTGGGTTCTAGCCTGTTTTAAAGCATGGAAAACACCATTGCTAGACTGTCTGCAAAAACTAAGATGCCAGATGCACTGCATGCCTTCAGTGGCATTTATCAGGATGTGAATGACCACATAAGAAAGCTCTTAGCATGCCACATGTAGTGTGTGGTGTGGTTGGGAGCTAAACAATATCAGGGGCTCTTAAACTCTTTCTCTCTCGCTCTCTCTGTCCTCCATTTACCTCTAGGGCAAGAGTCGCACTGAAGCCAAATAACTTGGACTTTAGGTTCCAATGAAGTTGCACACACATAATTCAATTTCTTTAATGGAAGTTTGCTGAAGCAGCGTGCCATAAATGCAATTTGCATCTAATGTTATACCTTTGATAGAGGGCAAGCACAAAGTTTTAAGAGAGTCTCGTAATTGACAGACAAACCCTGCGGACAGATGATTTAGTTTCAAAGCACGTCACTAAACCTGTGAGGCATTTTGTCAGTGTCAGAAGATTCAAGGTTAAGAGTGTTTTAACTCAAGAACCTGAATATTCTCTGAATATACCAGAGAATTCTGTATGTAGCCTATGTTAGGTTAAGCTATTTAGTTATTGGTAAATATTCCAACTTTAATAGTACATCATTATTAGATGCATTTTTACTCTTAATAAGATCATATGATGTAGATATTCTGACAAGTCATTGAATAAGACAAGTATAGGCTAAATAGTAAGCCTACTTTTTAGGGGGATAGTGACTAGCCTAGCCCTATAGTGACTAATTGAATAAATAGTCACTAATGAAAAACTTACAAGGGATAAGAAACATAATGATAGATAGTTCAAATGAAAACGTGTTAAATGGCTTGTCATAACTTTGCATTTAAAAACGTATGCTACTCATAATTACTAAACGGCTTTATACATTTTTATAGGCTACACAAAATCTGTTGGTCACATTTATTATCTATTAAAAAAAGTAAGCAAAACTCACCTTAAAGGTCGCACAGGCGTTTTTACTTAAGTAATAGATGTTTTCCAGTCCAAATTACTCCTCAAGAGAGTAGACGCTCTCAAACACTCATTCTGCATGAATTGCCCCTGCTGTAACTGCTCTCCCCTGTGATAAAAGCGTAATGATGCTCACTGGAGACAAATCCCGCAAGGATGCGATTACTACGCGCCTGAAGTGAATGCGCGTTCACTGGAATGCGCGCCGAGATGCTGCGTCGACAGGTCTGCACTCCACGAGCGCGGCGTAATATTGTTGTGACTTGTGAGTGATTTCATGCTGTTGTTTGAGCCCAAAACAGTCCCATGTTTGAGCTCTCTGATGTATATATTAAATATGACACCTATAAGCAATAGTAGAAAGACCGAAAAACAGATTTGAGTCAGTGAACACAGTTGACCGTTAATCTTTAAATTGTGCGAGCGCGCGAATTGCTGTGAAGAAGGACTGGATAAACGACCCCGTGCAGAAATTTTCTATTACTTTCTCTACTTTTCTCGCACGGTGTTCCATTTACATCTGTGACATTGGGGTCATTAAAAATTTTTTTTTAAATGACTGATGTTTGTTGTAGGCATGCGTTGTTAAATTGTCCTATAACATTTGAGAAATTGGACCAAACCTATATGACAAACTCGTGGACACTAGGACCAGCAGCACTTAAAATATTAGTCTGCTTTTGGGCGGTCGGCCAACACTTATTCAGCTCTGAATATTGTTCTGCAGAAGATGTGACCTTAGGCTGTCATTCCCTGTATCATAAAGCTCCTTGCCAGACAGAGAAATATTTTATGCTTAGATATTAAGTCACGGCAGATGGACTGATGACCGATTCAGATTTAAAGATGAATAGTTGTGTTTTACAATTGCATTTATGATGGAGCCTGTCAAGGCTCGATGAAATGATCAACCTTCAATCTTTACTGAACCCTTCTTATAGGTAAACATAACCCAAATATTTTAAATAGCCTACTTGAACTCCATAATTCAATTTATTATATTGCTTATTAAATATAGGCTATTCACTATCTGGTGAACTGATTTGTTTACTTAATATTTTACCAAGCAATTTATTCCATTGCTTATTACATTAATGTTCCACAGGCCTAAATGTATATATGTATTATAATGGTAACATAATCATAATACTTTTTTACATATCATGTGCAAATATACAAAAATAAACATTTAATTTGTATCACTTAATAGTAAGAAAAGTGCAAATTCTTTGGTGGTCGAAATTGTATGCCGTTTAGTTTAACCATTCTGTTAATGAGTGGTTTAAATATGATGAAGCATGTATAATGGAGTCCTTTGAGATTGAGATGAGTTTCTAAAAAAAAATGTAAGGGATGAGTTGCCCTGTTATCACTGTCTAACGGCCTTCCCCTGTGTGAGAAGATGAGAGCTTTTGGCTTGCCGTCTCACATTTCCTTTTGATTCCCCTGCCCTGGTAGACAGGAGCATTGAGGCATAATGATTACATGAGTGAACATAATCATGCTTTTCTCTCAGCCATGCTGTCATTAGTCTACAAATACAGCCATGCCAGGCTGATTCTGAAACAAGCGGATGACATGACTGGCATACATACCCATCTCTTGTATCAGAAGACAGGACAGGCACGGCTTGGGGGACCATTCGCCCATTGTGCCAGGAGAAACTTGTGGAGAGCTCACCAGCAGGCGCACAATGGGCTCTCTGATGCGCAAAACAAACGTGGTATTGTTTGGGTTACTTTTTGCTGTTTACTGTGCTGGGAGAAAGTTGCACCCACACAGAGCTCTGCAGCTTCTGTCATCTTTGGTCGATAATAACACCAACTTAAAGACCTACTGCATCCTTTTGTATATGATCAATGCATATGAAAAGATCAATTTTTATCATACAATTACTTTAAGATTTCAATCAATATTCAATATTGTTCATATTGACCAAAAAGTATGGACACTTCAGTCACATTTAAAAATTGGCAGAATTGTATTGCTTCGATTAGAAACAAAATATAAAATCAAGCAGCATCTGCAAACAAACAATAATACACAGTTCTCAGAACAAACTTCACTTTCCCAAAACCATTTTCTAAAACTATTCATACTGCTAACTATTAACCTTAATTGAAATCATAAAGCTGTTTTAACTGAAAGCAAACCAGTAATGTTTTTTTGGTTACACTTTATTTTACAGTACGTGTACTTACAGTATACTTATCCAAGAAAATGCTGGTAATATTAGGTAACTACATTAGGTTAGGTTCACCCAAAAATGAAAATTCTGTCATTAATTACTCACCCTCATTTCATTCATCTTCGGAACACAAATTAAGATATTTTTGATGAAATCCGAGAGCTTTCTGATCCCCCATAGACTGACACGTGATTGCCACTTTCAAGGCCCAGAAAGGTAGTAAAGACATCATTAAAATAGTCCATGTGACTACAGTGGTTCAACCTTAATGTTATGAAGCAATGAGAATATTTTATGTGTGCAAAAAACCTATAAAAAATAACTACTTTATTCAACATTTTATTCTCTTCCGTGTCAGTCTCTGATGCTGTTCACATGCGCGCAAAAAGTATTCTCATTGCTTCATAAAATTAAGGTTGAACCACTGTAGTCACATGGACTATTTTAACAATGTCTTTACTACCTTTTTGGGCCTTGAAAGTGGTGATTATGTTGCAGTCTATGTGGGGTCAGAAAGCTCTCGGATTTTATTAAAAAGATCATTTGTGTCCTAAACTAAGGTCTAATTCTGGCTTAATTTAAACTCTGTCTGTAAAACCAGGCCTAAATCTATTTTTTTTTATACTTTGAAACTTCATAAACTTCATTTTGTCATTTTTTGTAGTGTGCTTGTGCTTCATTTCTTTAAAATAAATGCCACTGTTTTGATATGTAATGCAAAGATATTTACATTGTGTCTTAAGTGCCCAAATATTTTTGGGGCCACTATATATGTAATTTATAAGAAAAGACAGGACAGATTTTCTTAGAAAGTGTAAACTATCAATGCACCATGTATATACTGCAGATATTGCATACATTGTGTCTGGGGGGCTTTGGGTTTTTGGGGTGGGACTGTCTGTCGACAAACAGATGATACAGCGCATTGCCCCTGGAATGTCCTGTCCTGACAAGTTACTCATTATAAAGTGAAAACGGCATCATGGGAAAAAGTACTTATACCTTCTCAAACCAAACATTCTCCAAATCCCACAATATCCCTCAGTCATCATCTAATCATCTTGAGAAATATGATCACATTGATGTTTCCAAAACACTCATATTTATGTGACCAACAACAGATTTATGATAATTTCTTAAAGATAAAAAAAAGTGTTGCGTATGTAAAGCATGAAAAGTATCTTTTCAGGAGCACATTTCTGTCACAATGATAAACAGCTATCAAAATTGTCCGTACATGCAGCCACTGGCCGTCCAAACAAAGATAAACAATGAGAGTGGAGGGTAGTGTCACTCCCCCTGAGTGCAGCAGAAGACGCCTGTTGTTTGTTGGTGTAGTCTTTTCACTGAGCTTTTTGTGCAAGACATGATTTCACCCCTCACCTGCTTCTCGCTGGATCAGATCTGTTCAACCCTGCTTTGAGACAAAGCACAGATTATTGAAAACTAAGCTGCATACAGTGCCAAAAGATGATAAATTACACCGATGATGAATTAATGCCACAATAAGGTCACTGATTCATCCGAGCCTGGTTGAACAAAAGGGAGGCTCGTTTTGTGACAAAAGTGAATGGCTTGGTTCTCCACTGGCCAGACTCTGGGTGTTGAAAAGTGTCAGCTTTGGAAAGCAGCTGAAAGTGCAGATAGATGAATTTAGAAGACACTGATTAAAAATGGGCATTTTGGCTGGCTTATTATAGTTTTGCATGAAGTGTTTCTGCGCTCTAATACATCTGTTTTAAAAAATATTGTCTGAGTAGAGAAAGCCTAAGGGCAAGACATTTTATCATTAAAGAAAAGGAAGTGCACCTCTTATTTAACCCCATCATGAAAACATGTGCACTTTTTCTTTTACATTTGTGTTTTTCTGTGTCACTTGAATGGATCAATCCTGCTGAAGTTTATTTATAGTTTTTCAGAATGCTAAAACACATTTCTCGAAACCATTACCCACTTTCCGAAATCGCCCCCTAAACCCTCATTCACTATTCCCTATGTCAGTCCACTAATACTGTTAACTTGAGCGTACACTCGTTATTGCAGTGCAATGTGGGATTGAATAAGTGCACTCAATAACGTCCACTATGGTTTCGGACACCACTACAAATTGCTGTCTCGCATTGCAAGTATATTGTACTGAATATTACGGAATGTCTGTATATTCAGCACTTGCATACTGTAAAAATACAGTAGTCCAACTGCAAAAGCCAAAAAGGTTTTTTTAAAAATAAACTCTAAATGAAAAGCATGTTACAGTAGGCTACTTAGTTGTGAAACTGCAAAATCAAAGTCAGTGAGAGATTCATTCTGCCTAGCATCACATCTTCATGTTAGGTCCAGCCTGAGGACTTTGTCCACATCACAGGCAATGTTGTCTCTTCACTGTCAGAAATAGGGGTACAGTAGGAGTCCATTTCTGTCCCCCAAGGTACAATCTACACTAACGTACCCCATAGGGCTTATTATTGGACCTCAAGGTACATATATAGTCCATCCCAGGTGTTCAAAATTAGACTCAATTTCTTAGGATTTTCTGCCCTCTATTGGACAACTGTGTATACAACGACCCGAGGGGAAGAAAACCATGACGACGTGTTTCTTCTACTTTAGTTTCAGACCTTCTGGCTCTGAGTCAGAACAAAATAAACACCGCCTCTGAATCGATATGAAGTCATGGCAGGAAAACAGGAAGTGGAACTGAGCAATGCAACTAAATAAAGGTGGATAGTCAGCATTTATCGCCGTTACAAAGTAAGTAGCCTAACGATTTCGTTATAGCTATTGTCTAACTTTAACTTCATATTTCGTCTAAACCAACAAATTAATTCAGAAAGCTAAAAAAGCTGGTTGTGATAGGAATACCATGTACTGTCTAGTAATGCATCTTTTTTGTAGTAAAGCTGCAGTGTAGTTAGGGTTAACGTAATACCTTCTTCAATATTATAGATGGCACTCAGAAACCCATGTATCGTGGTGATTGGAGCTGGTGTGGCAGGACTCTCTGCAGCCAAGAAGCTGAAAGAATACGGATTTAATGACGTCACGGTGCTGGAAGCCTCCGATAAGGCTGGAGGAAGAGTAGCTTCTGCAACTTTTGGTGAATATATTATACCTCGTATATAGCATACATTATCATTTGAATACCAACACGAATTAAACACTTGACAAATGATAAAGAGTATTATAGTAAAAAGTTAATATATAGAAAATGTTTATGCTAATAAGTGCAATAATATAATAACAATGAAATAAATGATTTATTATGTATTATTAATAATAATAGGCTAATATAACCGTTAATTATGTTTAATATTTTAGCATTGTTTTAACTTATGATAAATAAATAAAAGTAGGGTTGTGTGCTAAAAGTAGAGGAAACTGTTTCAGGAAACTGAAATCTGTGGACCCATGACTTAGTTTCACTTCCATTAAATAGTCCTTTCCCTTTTTTTTGCTGTCAAAAGAATGTAGGCCTATCACATGATTTTAAATCCAGTTTAAATCCAATATTTTACCCTGCGTATTTTAAATATCTGGGGAATTTTTGTCACTTTACTTTTTTTTTTTTTTTTTTTTGCCTGTTCTGATCCTCTAATGAAGCCATATAGAAGTGTTTAGATTATATGCTGAATTCATATCTAACAGTACATGTAACTGTCTTTCTTTTTTCATGTCAAAGGGAATGCATGTGTTGATACTGGAGCTCAGTACATCCATGGGGCGTCAGAAAAAAACCCTGTCTACTGTCTACTAAAAAAGTCTCGCCTTCTAAACCAGGTCCCTGACATGGGCACAGAAGCATTTTACAGTAACAAGGGACACAAAGTGGATGCAAACTTCGCCAGACGTGCATATGAAGCTGGGGAGGGCATTATTCAACACCGTGGCTTCAACACGGGAAAGAGTTTAGGTGAACACTATGCAGAAAAAACCCAAGGTGTGATTGGCAGCTTGCAAGACAAGGATGAGAAAACGAGAATGCAGAGTGTTTTTGCTTTGGTTGGCAAAGACATGCTGATTGACGTTGGAGCTTCAGACCTCCACAGGATCTCTCTTGACTCCTGGCAGTATTATACCAACATGGGTGACAGTCTCAATGTTGCAGGGTATGATGGGTTGAAAAGATGATCTGCATTCATTTGCAATTATTGCTAAGTAAATGATGAATTTAGTGTTAATTGTTATATGTCTGTCAGTTTAATGTTTCAGCTTGTAGATATACTACTGGAGGACTTCCCTAAGGATTGTTTGCTGCTGAAAAGAGAAGTTAGTAAGATCAAATGGGATGGAACCTTCTCTGTAGCCCCCTCTCCGACTGCTCCCACTGAAGCTGCTTCTGATGAAAAAGTCCGCCAGTACCCAGTTTGCATTGTCTGTGAGAATGGAGAAGAGATTCTAGCCGATCATGTAATAGTGACCATTTCTCTGGGTATGTGTTGATAAGGATTGAGTATTTTGAGGATGATCATGCTGTCTGAAGTAAGACTGGCACATTTATATGTGTTTGTGTTTGGGTGTGTGTGTGTGTGTGTGTGTTTGAAGGTTGTCTAAAAGCTCAAGCTTCCAGCCTCTTCATCCCCAGTCTCCCATGCGAGAAAATGGAGGTCATCGATAAGCTGTGCTTTGGCAGTATTGCCAAGATCTTTCTGGAATATGAAGAGGCATTCTGGGAGAATGAAGTTGGTACTATCAGCCTCATTTATGAGGATGACACGCCTGCCTCAGTATCCACCAATAAAATGCAGTGGCTCAAGAACTTGCAGTGCTTTTCTGTCCTGAGACCCAAAGAAAGGTTAATGTTGCATTAAATGGCAATTTTTTAAATGTTAATGTTAAATTAATTCATGCACGTTTACAAAATGCCATATGAGAAACCTGGATATGTACTATTAGTCCTAAACAGCAGAACTAATATTAATAGTAAAATGTAGAAAAATCAATCAATGCCTGTGCTTCAAAAAACATATTATTATTATTATTATTATGACTGGTTATGGGGCAAAACGCTTTAGTAACATTATTCGACTCCTTTTACATTGTTACTCGTTAACGTTTATTAATCTTTCATTTTCTCTTTTCTAGGTTTGGTAATATCTTAATTGGTTGGTGTCCAGGAGACATTGCTGACCTGATTGAAACCATGACAGATGACGAACTCTCAACTGCTGTCACTGATCATCTCAAAATGTTCTTTGGTAAAGAAATCCTCTTTAAAGAAATATCCATATCATTACTTGTATTACTTTTTAATGATATGTCAGTTACTGGACTTCAAATTAATTAAGTTTTTAAAAAGTTTACTTAAAAAGTTTTTGTCATCATGTAATATTTTCTGTATTCCCAAGGACATTCAAACATTCCTCAGCCAAAGTCCATTCTTAGCACTAAGTGGCGCAGCAACAAGTTCGTAAAGGGAACTTACGCTTTCCTCCCTGTTGGTGTTGATGGGCAAGTTATGGACACGTTGGCACAACCTCTAGTGGGTAGCCGGTGTCCTGGTGAAGTATGTGATATTTTATTTTATTGCCTTTAGTTATTTTAATTATTGAAATATGCATTGAGATATAGGCTATTAAGGCGGAGGTTTTCATAAACTAGAAGTATGTTTAAAAGAGGCCCTCCTTTGATTTTGATTTTCTTTGTCATTTAGCACTGAAGTATTAAAGTGATTTTCACTTCATTTATTTCAGGATCTTCAGGTCTTGTTTGCAGGTGAGGCAACGATGAAGACTCTTTATGGCACAGTGCAAGGAGCTCTACTCTCAGGACACAGAGAGGCAGACAGACTTGCAGCACATTATAAGAAGACAGCGGCTCCCACTTCCACTACTTCATTGGACAAACAAGTTTAGAGAGTTAAAATCTATTATCTAAAACTTAGACAAGCATCCAATAACAGGGAAGTTACCGAAATGATGATGTGATGATAATGATGATGATGGTGTGATCTCAACAAGCCTGCCCCCATGAGGCTGCTGCATGTAAAATAAAACAACTTTGATCATAATTATTTCTTTTGTTACAAAACCTTTTTATGAGAAAATGACTGAGGCTTTTAGATTTTTACTGATGTATACTGTTCCTTTTATATTATATAGCTACCTACGTATAAATCAACTAAACGCTTTTACGACAGGCTGTGTTTCATACATTATTATTTAATAAAACATTGCATGCTAAATTGTGGTTTAATTAATAAGTCTGGAAGAAGTTGGCTTTGGTGAATCTATTTTATGCACAAAAAGAAAAAAAAAGGTTTTATTTCTAAATGTGAACTAAAATTCAAAGAGACCAGACAGCGGAACTATTGGAAACTGCAGTACAAGTTTCCAGGGGGAGCACTTCATTCTGACACACATCCATGCGTTTGTTGATGGTGACCTTCTTCATTTCGAAGAGTTGTGCTATTTTTTTTTCACATTTATGAAGGCATTTACTATATAGCCGTCTCCAGGGTTGCAAATATGATCATGGCTTTAAATGCAATTGGCCAGCCTTGCAAGAGTTTATTTAGGTAAGTAGTGAACCGATTACTGCTTGAGTTCGCCCGTCTTTTGATACAGTGTGGTAACGTTAGTCATTGCATTTACAATGAATTTTCGGTTTTATACATATAAGTTAAACAAACATATAAGTTTTATGCGAAGCCATGCCACTTATTTTACCCATTTAATATGTATTACCATTCAAAAGACCCGTGGAAGGATTTTAGTGTCTTAACTATTTCCCTTAACAAATAACATTAAACCTGAATCTATCTGACTTCGTAAATAATGACATCAAATAAGTCGGGTTCAGAAACTACAATGTTTGCATTATTTTTCTATTATACTGCAGCTATTTGAAGCGTAATCATTGATGTTCAGAGATGTTTAATGTCCTTTTATTGTTTTGCACAGGTGTCTTCAGGCTGTCGTCACCCACAGGTGTTTGCAAGCCACATCCACATTTCACACCACAGTCTTTCAGTCAAACTCCAACAGAACCTGTGTTGTCCGCTTTGGGAGGCCGAAGTATGAGAGGATGTATCCAGTTCTTTTAGTGAGACCTGACGGGTCCACCATCAACATCAGATATAGAGAGCCCAAAAGAATAATGAAGGTAAGTGTTTTATATATATCCAAACAAAATGAAAATCATGTTGCTATGCTGTTATTTTCTCTGAAACACAAAAGTAGAATTTTTTTTTGAAGACCTGTCATACGATGGTTTGTTCATAATGAAGCCAAGCTTTAAAAGAAAAGAAAAGTACCTTCGTTGTGTGTGTTTTGAGTCAGTTATCATTGACAGCTTTTACTCTTTTGCCAGATGCCCGTGGACATCACCACCCTCTCTGAGGAGGAGAGGAAAATCAGGATGCGGAAAAGGGAACCGAAGAGGGCAGCTAAACAGAAATTGGAGGATTTTGAGGATGATTTCAAAGTTGATGATTACAGCAAATTCTGGAAGAAGAAGTGAATGGACTGATGCAGTTGAATGTCACATTGTGTATTTATGATGTCTCGCATGTACAAAATTACAGTTTTGTTTTTATAAGTCACTCTACAATAAAAAAAAAAATCTTGCAATATTTGTAGTCAGTCTGTCTTTTTATTGAATTTAATTCATTTAGGATTAGATTATTATGCAAAATAACTCCAGAATCCATATATATCCAATTCATTTATGTATATGTGTGTGTCTTCAAATATAAAAAGTAAATTAAGTAAATTAGTTTACAGCGTCATCATGTGGTGATGTGTATCTGTCATATAATGTGTAACTCGTGCATTCTCAGCATTCTCTGAAACAGGCTGATTAATTATTAATGAAATCAGCACCTGCTTCAAAGTTCACACTTTGGCCTCAGGCATTGTAGAAAATGCCAGCTTTACCTGAGCTTGTAACGGGCACCCCAGAGCCCGAGGTGCCTGTGAAGTTTGTTTTAGAGACTGCTGATATTGCTGTGGTTGTAGTCTACTTTGTGTTTGTGTTGGCAGTTGGAATATGGGTAAGTGAAAGTTTGCAGCCTCTCTGGCAACATTGATGTAGAGAATTCGGTATGTCTAATTTTTGATGCTAGAGATTTCTGATTTGTAGTCCTCAGTCAGAGCCAACCGTGGGACAGTGGGAGGATATTTCTTGGCAGGACGGTCCATGACATGGTGGCCAGTGAGTTTTTGTGTTTTTACGGTGTCTACTCTTAATAATAAAGATGGAAATTATATTTATCTTGTGCATACCTACAAGGAAGAATCTTGATTTTCAAAGGCTTTTTTCTGGAATTACAACCAGGAAGAAGGAAATAAAATAATTGATTACGTGTAAACATATTGAGTGAATGTGTAAAGTTTGAAACTAAATGAAATCATATATACAACACTTACACGTACTGTACTTAAATAAGTAATATTTTGACAGCTGACTTTGTGTTTAGTCAGTGTGAAGACATGCTTCTTTCAGCGTGAGTTATCATATTTTCCTTTAGTTTTGAGAGTGTTTTCTCAGTATTGTGTTTCAACAGATTGGTGCCTCTTTGATGTCCAGTAACGTAGGCAGTGGCCTGTTCATTGGATTAGCAGGGACAGGAGCCGCAGGGGGACTTGCAGTCGGGGGATTTGAGTTGAATGTACGGCAGACAAATTATTCCTCATCTTACAAGCTTTCAGTGTTGTTTCAGTAATTACTGATTTCAGATTGCAGTTGTCTTGGGCTAAACAAATGTTTGACCGTTTTATTGCATGACATGCTGAAACAAAACCTTGTGTGACCTCAAGTGTGATTGTTCTGTAGGCAGTGTGGGTCCTTATTGCCTTGGGCTGGATTTTTGTGCCTGTGTATATTTCTGCTGGTGTGGTCACGATGCCAGAGTATCTGAGGAAGAGGTTCGGGGGTCAGCGCATCCGAATCTACATGAGTGTGCTGTCTCTCATCCTCTACATTTTCACCAAGATATCAGTAAGACTCCTTGTTTAATAAATGAATATATATGTGTAATTATTAAATATTTTTTAATGAAATATATATATTCATAAAAACAATAAAACAAAGAAACAAAAACCATTGGAAGGAATGCTAATCTGATACATAATTAGAAAAAAAAATACTGCTAATATATTATCATAAAACATGTTTTTTGATGATATAACTACCCCAAGGAGCAACAATACAGTATGCTATATGGTCTTCAATAATAGTAAACAGCAATGCTGCATAGAAATGCACTACATATATTAAAGTTTATTATAAGCAACTGTGTTCTTTTCAGACAGACATTTTTTCAGGGGCTTTATTCATCCAGGTGTCACTTGGATGGGACCTGTATGTCTCCACCGTTGTGCTGTTAGCCATCACTGCACTCTATACTATAGCTGGTAATAAAACCACACTAATATTTTAGATAACTAATGTCTAAATGTGATTCTAGTTGAAAAGCAGCAACTCGTGGCTTGTCTTAATGCAGGTGGGCTGACAGCAGTAATCTACACTGATGCCGTACAGACCGTCATCATGGTTATAGGAGCATTTGTCCTCATGTTTATAGGTATAGAACCCTTCTTCCTGAAAAGGTACAATTATATAAATTATTCCTGGGAAAGTCATTTCAAATTAATTTTTCCCGGCAGCATTTGACAAAGTTGGATGGTACGAGGGTTTGCTGGTTCAGTATGAGAACGCTGTTCCTGCTATCACGGTCCCCAACACCACTTGTCATCTTCCTCGGTCTGATGCCTTTCATATCTTCAGAGATCCAGTGACAGGAGACCTTCCTTGGCCAGGCCTGATCTTTGGACTCACGGTTCTTGCCACGTGGGTGTGGTGCACAGACCAGGTGAAACAGAATTAAAAGACTATCGGTGCATTATGACTTTACAATTTAAGTTACAAATAGGTCTCTTTAAGCTTAAAAACTGTTTTACATCAAGCAATTGCATCTATTTATTGTTTGAAGGTGATAGTGCAAAGGTCTCTGTCTGCCAAAAACTTGTCCCATGCCAAAGGTGGTTCGGTACTCGGTGGCTACCTCAAGGTCTTCCCTATGTTCTTCGTTGTTATGCCAGGAATGATCAGCAGAGCTCTTTACCCAAGTACGCTCAGTCGTTCTTGCATTTCCCCTATAGATTTATGGTCTGGATTCTAAAAAGTTATGAACATTTAGTAAACCAATGACAAGGGGTTTATGTTCTTTTAATGAATTATCCCCATCATTCATTTGGTTGAATGTGAAATATCTGTTTTCGTGGTATAATGTGATGATGTTTGTGTATTTTCTAGATGAAGTAGGATGTGTGGATCCTGATGAGTGTCTGAGGATCTGTGGGGCCCGTGTTGGCTGCTCTAACATTGCTTACCCAAAGTTAGTTGTGGAGCTCATGCCAGTGGGTATGACAATCTTTTTCATTTAGTTGAAATTTTCCTTTATCACCTATAGGATCATTTGTCAAAAATGAAAAGCTAACATGTTAACAAAAATGTTAACAAACTAACAATTCTATTTTTTAATAGATTATATAGTATCATAATTTTATATATATAATATACGGCAATAGCAATGTCGTCTCACAACAAGAAGATCCCCAGTTCGAGTGTGTGTGTGTGTGTGTGTGTGTGTGTGTGTGTGTGTGTGTGTGTGTGTGTGTGTATTTGCTCATGTTTCTGTGATAGGTATGTTTAGGGGTATATCATTAACCTGATATAAAATCAATGGAAGTCTATGCAATGTCCTCACTAATATAGTGAAACAAACGTGTGTGTATAATTATAATAAAATATTTAAATTATGTATCTATCATAAATTATAATATTATAATGTAAATATTTAAGCCTCTATATTTACGTTTTATCTATTTTGAAAAGAAATGTTAATGTTACTTTTGCCAGAATTTCTCAATTTTATGCTTGTTTCCTACCCATATCTTTTATCTTTAGATATGATTTTGATGAGCAGAGGCAGAGTGGCACTTTAAATCAGAAATGGAAAAATATAGTTCAAAGTACTTTTTATATTCAAAGTCTATATTCTTAATAGACTTAGTAATATTATATATTCTTAAGTCTATAATGCTCCTGCAAAAAATGAGTGCATCACTTAGCAGATAAGTAGCTGTACAACATCTTGTTTCTCTGATATTCCTATTGTTCTTGTTATACTTATCTATTCTTTCTTTCACTGTCATTGTTTTGTAGGTATGAGAGGTCTGATGATCGCAGTAATGATGGCAGCGCTCATGTCCTCTCTCACCTCTATATTCAACAGTAGCAGCACTCTGTTCACCATGGACATTTGGCAACGAATCCGGCTCCGGGCCTCTGAGAAAGAGCTCATGATAGTGGGCAGGTAGTTACTGTTAAATGCTTTGTGGAAAAACATTAGAACACTTTCATTCTGGACACATTTGTACACAAGTATCTAAAAGAAATTAATGTTTTAATTATATGCATACAAACTAGTTTAACGAAAGTGGAACTGATCCACCAACAATTCCTCTGCAGTTTACCACACCAGGTGGATAACCACATCGTATAGGTTTTGCTGACCTGATTTTTGGGTCATAAAGGCACAGCACATGTACAACAAAGCTCAAATCAATTAGATATACTTTGTATGCAAACTGAAAGTGAAGGTAATGAAGTATAACCTTTTCCAAAATATACACTGAACAGCCTTAGTCTCCTGACTTATTTGCTGTCTTACTAATTGCTGCTGTTTATTTACATCTACAGGGTGTTCATTTTATTACTAGTGGCCCTGAGCATTGTGTGGATTCCTATCATTCAAACATCCAGTAGTGGACAGCTGTTTGACTACATTCAGGCCATCACTAGCTACCTGGCACCTCCAATCACCGCCTTGTTTATTATGGCCATCTTCTGGGCGCGAGTAAATGAACAGGTGAATTAAATATGTTTCCGCTGATTTGTGCTCATGCAATAAAGTGAAAGTTAAATATCTTATAACATTAAATGCATTTCTTTTAAGAAGGTTGTAAAACATCCAAGCGAAGCTGCTTTCTTTTATCTTGCACAGGGTGCTTTTTGGGGTCTGATGGTGGGACTTGCAGTTGGCACAGTGAGGATGGTAATGGAATTTGTCTATAGCACCCCGTCATGCGGAGAGAAAGACCTGCGTCCCGCCCTGCTGAAAGATGTGCACTACCTGTATTTTGCTCTAATCCTTCTTGCACTGACAGCTCTGATCATCACAGCTGTCAGCCTCTGCACTGCGCCTATTCCAGAGCAACACGTAACTATCAACTGCAAACACATTTAAATATTTATTTTCATTACACAGCTCTCTGAAATGATTAATTCTGATTGTTCGGTCGCAACATCATTTCCTGATAATGACCGCCAAGGCCGTAGCTGTGGTATCAGGGTTGCAGGTTGTTACTCTGGCTCCCCTTGAAATCGCTTTCCATTTCGGTTTCCATTTCGGTTGAAATTGTGCTCCGGGGTCGGGGGTCCCACTCGGTAGAAATCTCGTTCCGGGGGAGGCTCCATTGTTTGAAATCGCGAGGCCCCCCTAAGGCCGGTGGCCCTTAGAAACTACATATTTAATTCAATTTTATTTATTCTGCAACAATACTGCATCAGTATTAATAGTAGGTCTACAGTAATATTGTCGAAGTGTTCGTCTTGTTGCTAGAACGATTGTTTTGTACACTTAATAGATTATAAAGAGGTACGATTTTAAAAAGGTGTCTGCTCAAATCAGTATTGATGTACATTATCCCTTCCATATCCATTTGTATTAGACGCTTACAAAAAGGAGATAAAGGGCATGTACCCAGGCCATTACCTATCAAAAAGGGCATTTCCATGTATTTATATTGGTTTAAAATTAAGAAAATGACATATAACAGACTAATCCTACACCTAAGAACATTTTGCATTTAATTATTTTGCATTTTGCATTTATTACAGTTTTTCTCAGTTGCTAAAACACAATTTCTGAAACCATGCTCCATTTTCTGAAAACATTAAACACAAAACCTCATCTTCAAGCACCGGTATTCACAAAACCTCTGACTCCTCTTGCAAAATGAAACTTTCGCCTCAAAACAGTTTTACCTGTGTTCAAAATCAAACACTGCTCTCAAATCATAAACAAAGTGATCAAAATGATATACACTATCAAGCAGTCAGTAAACAATACACCAATAATTCTTGTTCTTTGTTGATATGAACCTGCAACCAGTCAAAATCTATTGAGCAGTCAGTACTGTAAACAAATGGAAAGCACAATGTTCAGGGCCATACAATTTGTTCATTGTACAGTATACAGCCTACAATGCACTGTACTACAGTATACAATACTAAAAGGGACAAACATCAAAGGAGTAAACATGTGATCAGTGTGGTTCTTCTTGTCTTTGGGCATAATTTGAAACAGGTTAAATCAGTTTTGAGTGGTTGTGTTCAATCAATGACGTGTGTTCTCTATTTGTATTTGATTGTTGCCACTTGTGTTTACCAGTATGGATTACATGTGCATTACAGTGCAGAATGTGTTTTGAGAATGAGAATGTGTTTAGAGTTTTGCTGAAAAGTCTAAGTGAGATCTGCAAATTGTGTTTTACCATGTGGAATGGTTTAAGGTATTGACAACAGACTGCACAATTAGCTAAATGAGTTCAGGCAACTGAGAACTTTGTTCAGCCAATGGGTTTTAGTGTTTTAGCAATTGAGAAAAACTGTAATGTCCACAAAAGGAGTTTATGCTGCCCAAAACAGCCCAAATTATCTTGGCTATACCAACGCAACATGTGCACTAACAAAGACTACCTCGATTTGGGAAATTAATTTATAAAGACAAGACTATTTAATTTCTTTATTAGCATAAAAACAAAGAAAGCATATACATTTTGTATTTATATATTTACATACACAACATTTATGTACATCATTTATGTTGATATTTTATCAGTAACACACACTGAACATGAGCTAATATAACACTCATATTTCATTTCAGCTTGTTCGTTTGACCTGGTGGACGAGACACAGTAAGAAGGAGCGTGTAGAGCTGGAAGACCCCTGGGCTAGAGGCTCTGAACCAGCAGGCTCTGATCCCAGCACTACTGAGTCAGAGGGGTCGGATGAGGACATGCCTGCATGGTGGAAGCGTGCTGGAATGTGGCTGTGTGGTCTCTCCCATGTGGCTAAACAAGAGATAAGTCAGGAGGAACGGCAGGCTCTGGAAAAGAAACTCACAAGTATTGAAGAAGACCACACCTGGAAGACTGTCTGCAATGTCAATGCCCTCATTTTACTCACTGTCAATGTCTTTCTTTGGGGGTACTTTGCTTGAATATA